>NW_027480429.1:11299687-11934394 GCF_051401765.1 Calliopsis andreniformis | reverse complement strand
TCTGGTGGAACACCGCCCTAGAGTGAAGCCTAGGTTGCCCGGAACGTAGAAATGACCATAACTTTCACACTGGTAGCAATTACGCGTTTTACACGATGGAAAAACTGTTGTATTTATTTTGTATTTTATGCTTCGGGCGTTGACTTCTAGGGCCCTAACTATTCGATCTACTGGAGCAACGCCCTAGAGTGAAGCCTAGGTTGCCCGGGACGTAGAAATGACCATCACTTCCATACTGGTAGCAATTATTCGTTTTATACGATGGAAAAACTGTTGTGTTTATATTGTATTTTATGCTTCTGGCGTTGACTTCTAAGGCATTAACTATTCGATCTGTTGGAGCAACGCCCTAGAGTGAAGCCGAGGTTTCCCGGAAAGGCGAAATGACCATCACTTTCAAACTGGTTGCAATTATTCCTGTTATAGGATGGAAAGACGGTTGTATTTTTATTGTATTTTATACTTCAGGCGTTGACTTCTGAGGCCGTAGCTATTCGATGTGGTGGATGAACGCCATAGAGTGAAGCCTAGATTGCCCGGAACGTAGAAATGACCATAAGTTTCATACTGGTTGCAATTATTCGTTCTATACGATGGAAAAGCTGTTGTATTTATACCGTATTTTATGCTTCTGGCGTTGACTTCTTATGCCCTAACTATTCGATCTGGTGGAACAACGGCCTAGGGTGAAGCCTAGGTTGCACGGAACGTAGAAATGACCATCACTTTAAAACTGGTTGCCATTAATCCTTTTATACGATGGAAAAACTGTTGCATTTTTATTGCATTTTATGCGTCGGGCGATGACTTCTAAGGCACTAACTATTCAATCTGTTGGAGCAACGCCCTAGGGTGAAGCCTAGGATGCCCGGAACTTAGAAATGACCATAACTTTTACACTGATTGCTATTATTCGATTTATACGATGGAAAAACTGTTGTATTTTTATTGCATTTTATGCTTCCGGCGTTGACTTCTAACGCCCTAACTATTCGATCTGGTGGAACAGCGTCGTAGAGTGAAGCCTAGGTTGCCCGGAATGTAGAAATGACCATTACTTTCACACTGTTTGCAATTATTCCTTTTATACGATGGAAAAGCTGTTGTATTTATATCGTATTTTATGCTTCTGGCGTTGACTTCTAAGGCCCTAGCTATTCGATCTAGTGGAGCAACGCCGTAGAGTGAAGCCTAGGTTGCCCGGAAAGGAGAAATGACCATCACGTTCAAACTGGTTGCAATTAATCCTTTTATACGATGGAAAGGCTGTTGTATTTATATCGTATTTTATGCTTCTGGCGTTTACTTCTGAGGACCTAACTATTCGATCTGGTGGTGCAACGCCCTAGAGTGAAGCCTAGGTTGCTGGGAATGTGGAAATGACCATAACTTTCACACTGGTTGCAATTATTCGTTTTATACGATGGAAACGCTGTTGTATTTATATTGTACTTTATGCCTCTGGCGTTGACTTCTAAGGCCGTAGCTATTAGATGTGGTGGAGCAACGCCCTAGAGTGACGCCTGGGGTGCTCGGAACGTAGAAATGACCATTACTTTCACACTGGTTGCAATTATTCGTTTTATACGATGGAAAAGCTGTTGTACTTATATTGTATTTTATGCTTCTGGCGTTGACTTCTAAGGCACTAACTATTCGATCTGGTGGAGCAACGCCCTAGAGTGAAGCCTAGGTTGCGCGGAACGTAGAATTGGCCATCACTTTCAAACTGGTCGCGATTACTCCTGTTATATGACGGAAACACTGTTTTATTTTTTTTGCATTTTATGGTTCGGGCGTAGAGTTCTAAGGCCCTAACTATTCAATCTGTTGGAGCAACGCCCTAGGGTGAAGCCTAGGTTGCTCGGAAAGTAGAAATGACCATAAGTTTCTTACTGGTTGCAATTATTCGTTTTATACGATGGAAAAACTGTTGTATTTATATTGTATCTTATGCTTCTGGCGTTGACTTCTAAGGCCCTAGCTGTTCGATCTAGTGCAGCAACGCCCTAGAGTGAAGCCTAGGTTGCCCGGAAAGGAGAAATGACCATCACGTTCAAACTGGTTGCAATTAATCCTTTTATACGATGGAAAGGCTGTTGTATTTATATCGTATTTTATGCTTCTGGCGTTGACTTCTTAGGCCGTAACTATTCGGTCTGGTGGAGCAACGCCCTGGAGTGAAACCTAGGTTGCCCGGAACGTAGAATTGGCAATCACTTTCAAACTGGTCGAAATTATTCCAGTTATATGATGGAAACACTGTTGTATTTTTTTTGCATTCTATGGTTCGGGCGTAGACTTCTAAGGCCCTAACTATTGAATCTGTTGGAGCAACGCCCTAGGGTGAAGCCTAGGTTGCTCGGAAAGTAGAAATGACCATAAGTTTCATACTGGTTGCAATTATTCTATTTATACGATGGAAAAGCTGTTGTATTTATATTGTATTTTATGCTTCTGGCGTTGACTTCTAAGGCACTAACTATTCGATCTGGTGGAGCAACGCCCTAGAGTGAAGCCTAGGTTGCCCGGAACGTAGAATTGGCCATCACTTTCTAACTGGTCGCAATTACTCCTGTTATATGATGGAAACACTGTTGTATTTTTTTTGCATTTTATGGTTCGGGCGTAGAGTTCTAAGGCCCTAACTATTCAATCTGTTGGAGCAACGCCCTAGGGTGAAGCCTAGGTTGCTCGGAAAGTAGAAATGACCATAAGTTTCTTACTGGTTGCAATTATTCGTTTTATACGATGGAAAAACTGTTGTATTTATATTGTATCTTATGCTTGTGGCGTTGACTTCCAAGGCCCTAGCTGTCCGATCTAGTGGAGCAACGCCCTAGAGTGAAGCCTAGGTTGCTCGGACAGTAGAAATGACCATAAGTTTCATACTGGTTGCAATTATTCGTTTTATACGATGGAAAAGCTGTTGTATTTATATCGTATTTTATGCTTCTGGCGTTTACTTCTAAGGACCTAGCTATTCGATATGGTGGAGCAACGCCCTAGAGTGGATCCTAGGTTGCTCGGAATGTAGAAATGACCATAACTTTCACACTGGTTGCAATTATTCGTTTATACGATGGAAACGCTGTTGTATTTATATTGTACTTTATGCCTCTGGCGTTGACTTCTAAGGCCGTAGCTATTAGCTGTGGAGGAGCAACGCCCTAGAGTGACTCCTAGTGTGCTCGGAACGTAGAAATGACCATTACTTTCACACTGGTTGCAATTATTCGTTTTATACGATGGAAAAGCTGTTGTATTTATATCGTATTTTATGCTTCTGGCGTTGACCTCTTAGGCCGTAACTATTGGGTCTGGTGGAGCAACGCCCTGAAGTGAAACCTAGGTTGCCCGGAACGTAGAATTGGCCATCACTTTCAAACTGGTCGCAATTATTCCTGTTATATGATGGAAGCACTGTTGTATTTTTTTTGCATTTTATGGTTGTGCGTAGAGTTCTAAGGCCCTAACTATTCAGTCTGTTGGAGCAATGCCCTAGGGTGAAGCCTAGGTTGCTAGGAAAGTAGAAATGACCATAAGTTTCATACTGGTTGCAATTATTCGTTTTATACGATGGAAAAGCTGTTGTATTTATATTGTATTTTATGCTTCTGGCGTTTACTTCTAAGGCACTAACTATTCGATATGGTGGAGCAACGCCCTAGAGTGAAGCCTAGGTTGCCCGGAATGTAGAATTGGCCATCACCTTCCAAATTGGTTGCAATTATTCCTGTTATATGACGGAAACACTGTTGTATTTTTTTTGCATTTTATGGTTCGGGCGTTGACTTCTAAGGCCCTAACTATTCCATCTGTTGGAGCAAGGCCCTATGGTGAAGCCTAGGTTGCTCGGAAAGTAGAAATGACCATAAGTTTCATACTGGTTGCAATTATTCGTTTTATACGATGGAAAAGCTGTTGTATTTATATTGTATTTTATGCTTCTGGCGTTGACTTCTAAGGCACTAACTATTCGATATGGTGGAGCAACGCCCTAGAGTGAAGCCTAGGTTGCCCGGGACGTAGAATTGGCCATCACCTTCCAAATTGGTTGCAATTATTCCTGTTATATGATGGAAATACTGTTGTATTTTTTTTGCACTTTATGGTTCGGGCGTTGACTTCTAAGGCCCTAACTATTCAATCTGTTGGAGCAAGGCCCTAGGGTGAAGCCTAGGTTGCTCGGAAAGTAGAAATGATCATAAGTTTCATACTGGTTGCAATTATTCGTTTTATACGACGGAAAAACTGTTGTATTTATATTGTATTTTATGCCTCTGGCGTTGACTTCTAAGGCACTATCTATTCGATCTGGTGGGGCAACGCCCTAGAGTGAAGCCTAGGTTGCCCGGAACGTAGAATTGGCCATCAATTTCAAACTGGTCGCAATTATTCTTGTTATATGATGGAAACACTGTTGTTTTTTTTTTGCATTTTATGGCTCGGGCGTTGACTTCTAAGGCCCTTACTATACAATCTGTTGGAGCAACGCCCTAGGCTGAAGCCTAGGTTGCTCGGAAAGTAGAAATGTCCATAAGTTTCATACTGGTTGCAATTATTCGTTTTATACGTTGGAAAAACTGTTGTATTTATATTGTATTTTATGCTTCTGGCGTTGACTTCTTAGGCCCTAACATTTCGATCTGGTGGAACAGCGCCGTAGAGGGAAGCCTAGGTTGCCCGGAACGTAGAAATGACCATTACTTTCACACTGTTTGCAATTATTCCTTTTATACGATGGAAAAGCTGTTGTATTTATATCGTATTTTATGCTTCTGGCGTTGACTTCTAAGGCCCTAGCTACACGATCTAGTGCAGCAACACCCTAGAGTGAAGCCTAGGTTGCCCGGAAAGGAGAAATGACCATCACTTTCAAACTGGATGCAATTATTCCTGTTATATGATGGAAACACTGTTTTATTTTTTTTGCATTTTATGGTTCGGGCGTTGACTTCTAAGGCCCTAACTATTCAATCTGTTGGAGCAACGCCCTAGGGTGAAGCCTAGGTTGCTCGGAAAGTAGAAATGTCCATAAGTTTCATACTGGTTGCAATTATTCGTTATATACGATGGAAAAACTGTTGTATTTATATTGTATTTTATGCTGCTGGCGTTGACTTCTTAGGCCCTAACTATTCGATCTGGTGGAACAGCGCCGTAGAGTGAAGCCTAGGTTGCCCGGAACGTAGAAATACCATTACTTTCACACTGTTTGCAATTATTCCTTTTATACGATGGAAAAGCTGTTGTATTTATATCGTATTTTATGCTTCTGGCGTTGACTTCTAAGGCCCTAGCTATTCGATCTAGTGGAGCAACGCCCTAGAGTGAAGCCTAGGTTGCCCGGAACGTAGAAATGACCATAACTTTTACACTGGTAGCAATTATTCGTTTTATACAATGGAAAAACTGTTCTATTTATTTTGTATTTTATGCTTCGGGCGTTGACATCTGAGGCCCTAACTGTTTGATCTGGTGCAGCAACGCCCTAGAGTGAAGCCTATGTTGCTCGGAATTTAGAAATGACCATAACTTTCACACTGGTTGCAATTACTCGTGTTATCCGATGGAAAAACTGTTGCATCTTTATTGCATCTTATGCTTCTGGCGTTGACTTCTAAGGCCCTAACTGTTCGATCTGGTGGAGCAACGTCCTAGAGTGAAGCCTAGGTTTCCCGGTACGTCGGAATGACCATTACTTTCACACTAGTTGCAATAATTCCTGTTACACGATGGAAAAACTGTTGTATTTTTATTGTATTTTATGCTTCTGGCGTTGAGTTCTGAGGTCGTAGCCATTCGATGTGGCGGAAGAACGCCATAGAGTGAAGCCTAGGTTGCCCGGAACGTAGAAATGACCATAACTTTCACACTGGCTACTATTCTTCGTTTTATACGATGGAAAAACTGTTATATTTATATTGTATTTTATGCTTCTGGCGTTGATTTCTTAGGCCCAAACTATTCGATCGGGTGGAGCAACGCCCTAGAGTGAAGCCTATGTTGCTCGGAATTTAGAAATGACCATAACTTTCACACTGGTTGCAATTACTCGTGTTATCCGATGGAAAATCTGTTATATTTATATTGCATTTTATGCTTCTGGCGTTGACTTCTTAGGCCCTAAATATTCGATCTGGTGGAACACCGCCCTAGAGTGAAGCCTAGGTTGCCCGGAACGTAGGAATGATCATAACTTTCACACTGGCTGCTATTCTTCGTTTTATACGTTGGAAAAACTGTTGTATTTATATTGTATTTTATGCTTCTGGCGTTGACTTCTTAGGCCCTAACATTTCGATCTGGTGGAGCAACGACCTACAGTGGAGCCTAGGTTGCCCGGAACGTAGATATGACCATAACCTTCACACAGGTTGCAATTATTCGTTTTATACGGTGTAAAGGCTGTTGTATTTATTTTGTATTTTATTCTTCTGGTGTTGACTTCTTAGGCCCTAACTATTCGATCTGGTGGAACAGCGTCGTAGAGTGAAGCCTAGGTTGCCCGGTACGTCGGAATGACCATTACTTTCACACTAGTTGCAATAATTCCCGTTATACGATGGAAGAACTGTTGTATTTTTATTGTATTTTATGCTTCTGGCGTTGAGTTCTTAGGCCCTAACATTTCGATCTGGTGGAGCAACGTCGTAGAGTGAAGCCTAGGTTGCCCGGAACGTAGAAATGACCATTACTTTCACACTGCTTGCAATTATTCCTTTTATACGATGGAAAAGCTGTTGTATTTATATCGTATTTTATGCTTCTGGCGTTGACTTCTAAGGCCCTAGCTGTTCGATCTAGTGGAGCAACGCCGTAGAGTGAAGCCTAGGTTGCCCGGAAAGGAGAAATGACCATCACTTTCAAACTGGATGCAATTATTCCTGTTATATGATGGAAACACAGTTGTATTTTTTTTGCATTTTATGGTTCGGGCGTTGTCTTCTAAGGCCCTAACTATTCAATCTGTTGGAGCAACGCCCTATGGTGAAGCCTAGGGTGCTCGGAAAGTGGAAATGTCCATAAGTTTCATACTGGTTGCAATTATTCGTTTTATACGTTGGAAAAACTGTTATATTTATATTGTATTTTATGCTTCTGGCGTTCACTTCTTAGGCCCCAACCATTCGATCTGGTGGAACAACACCGTAGAGTGAAGCCTAGGTTGACCGGAACGTAGAAATGACCATTACCTTCACACTGTATGCAATTATTCCTTTTATACGATGGAAAAGCTGTTGTATTTATATCGTATTTTATGCTTCTGGCGTTTACTTCAAATGACCTAACTATTCGATCTGGTGGAGCAACGCCCTAGAGTGAAGCCTAGGTTGCTCGGAATGTAGAAATGACCATAACTTTCACACTGGTTGCAATTATTCGTTTTATACGATGGAAACGCTGTTGTATTTATATTGTGTTTTATGCCTCTGGCGTTGACTTCAAAGGCCGTAGCTATTAGATGTGGAGGAGCAACGCCCTAGAGTGACGCCTAGGGTGCTCGGAACGTAGAAATGACCATTACGTTCACACTGGTAGCAATTATTCGTTTTATACGATGGAAAAACTGTTGTGTTTATATTGTATTTTATGCTTCTGGCGTTGACTTCTAAGGCACTAACTATTCGATCTGTTGGAGCAACGCCCTAGAGTGAAGCGTAGGTTGCCCGGAACCTAGAAATGACCATCACTTTCAAACTGGTTGCAATTATTCCTGTTATAGGATGGAAAGACTGTTGTATTTTTATTGTATTTTATGCCTCAGGCGTTGACTTCTGAGGACGTAGCTATTCGATGTGGGGGAAGAACGCCATAGATTGAAACCTGGGTTGCCCGGCACGTAGAAATGACCATAACTTTCATACTGGTTGCAATTATCCGTTTTATATGATGGAAGAACTGTTGTATTTATATTGTATTTTATGCTTCTTGCGTTCACTTCTTAGGCCCTAACTATTCAGTCTGTTGGAGCAACGCCCTAGGGTGAAGCCTAGGTTGCCCGGAACGTAGAAATGACCATAACTTTCACACTGGTTGCAATAATTCGTTTTATACGATGGAAAAGCTGTTGTATTTATTTTGTATTTTATGCTTCGGGCGTTGACTTCTAGGGCCCTAACTATTCGATCTACTGGAGCAACGCCCTAGAGTGAAGCCTAGGTTGCCCGGGACGTAGAAATGACCATCACTTCCATACTGGTAGCAATTATTCGTTTTATACGATGGAAAAACTGTTGTGTTTATATTGTATTTTATGCTTCTGGCGTTGACTTCTAAGGCATTAACTATTCGATCTGTTGGAGCAACGCCCTAGAGTGAAGCCGAGGTTTCCCGGAAAGGCGAAATGACCATCACTTTCAAACTGGTTGCAATTATTCCTGTTATAGGATGGAAAGACGGTTGTATTTTTATTGTATTTTATACTTCTGGCGTTGACTTCTGAGGCCGTAGCTATTCGATGTGGTGGATGAACGCCATAGAGTGAAGCCTAGATTGCCCGGAACGTAGAAATGACCATAAGTTTCATACTGGTTGCAATTATTCGTTCTATACGATGGAAAAGCTGTTGTATTTATACCGTATTTTATGCTTCTGGCGTTGACTTCTTATGCCCTAACTATTCGATCTGGTGGAACAACGGCCTAGGGTGAAGCCTAGGTTGCACGGAACGTAGAAATGACCATCACTTTCAAACTGGTTGCAATTAATCCTTTTATACGATGGAAAAACTGTTGCATTTTTATTGCATTTTATGCGTCGGGCGATGACTTCTAAGGCACTAACTATTCAATCTGTTGGAGCAACGCCCTAGGGTGAAGCCTAGGATGCCCGGAACTTAGAAATGACCATAACTTTTACACTGATTGCTATTATTCGATTTATACGATGGAAAAACTGTTGTATTTTTATTGCATTTTATGCTTCCGGCGTTGACTTCTAAGGCCCTAACTATTCAATCTGTTGGAGCAACGCCCTACAGTGGAGCCTAGGTTGCCCGGAACGTAGGTATCACCATAACCTTCACACAGGTTGCAATTATTCGTTTTATACGGTGTAAAGGCTGTTGTATTTATTTTGTATTTTATTCTTCTGGTGTTGACTTCTTAGGCCCTAACTATTCGATCCGGTGGAACAGCGTCGTAGAGTGAAGCCTAGGTTGCCCGGAATGTAGAAATGACCATTACTTTCACACTGTTTGCAATTATTCCTTTTATACGATGGAAAAGCTGTTGTATTTATACCGTATTTTATGCTTCTGGCGTTGACTTCTAAGGCCCTAGCTATTCGATCTAGTGGAGCAACGCCGTAGAGTGAAGCCTAGGTTGCCCGGAAAGGAGAAATGAACATCACTTTCAAACTGGATGCAATTATTCCTGTTATATGATGGAAACACAGTTGTATTTTTTTTTGCATTTTATGGTTCGGGCGTTGTCTTCTAAGGCCCTAACTATTCAATCTGTTGTAGCAACGCCCTACGGTGAAGCCTAGGTTGCTCGGAAAGTGGAAATGTCCATAAGTTTCATACTGGTTGCAATTATTCGTTTTATACGTTGGAAAAACTGTTATATTTATATTGTATTTTATGCTTCTGGCGTTCACTTCTTAGGCCCCAACCATTCGATCTGGTGGAACAACAACGTAGAGTGAAGCCTAGGTTGACCGGAACGTAGAAATGACCATTACTTTCACACTGTATGCAATTATTCCTTTTATACGATGGAAAAGCTGTTGTATTTGTATCGTATTTCATGCTTCTGGCGTTTACTTCAAATGACCTAACTATTCGATCTGGTGGAGCAACGCCCTAGAGTGAAGCCTAGGTTGCTCGGAATGTAGAAATGACCATAACTTTCACACTGGTTGCAATTATTCGTTTTATACGATGGAAACGCTGTTGTATTTATAATGTATTTTATGCCTCTGGCGTTGACTTCTAAGGCCGTAGCTATTAGATGTGGAGGAGCAACGCCCTAGAGTGACGCCTAGGGTGCTCGGAACGTAGAAATGACCATTACTTTCACACTGGTTGCAATTATTCGTTTTATACGATGGAAAAGCTGTTGTATTTATATCGTATTTTATGCTTCTGGCGTTGACTTCTTAGGCCGTAACTATTCGGCCTGGTGGAGCAGCGCCCTAGAGTGAAGCCTATGTTGCTCGGAATGTAGAAATGACCATAACTTTCACACTGGTTTTAATTATTCGTTTTATACGATGGAAACGCTGTTGTATTTATATTGTATTTTATGCCTCTGGCGTTGACTTCTACGGCCGTGGCTATTAGATGTGGTGGAGCAACGCCCTACAGTGACGCCTAGGGTGCTCGGAACGTAGAAATGACCATTACTTTCACACTGCTTGCAATTATTCGTTTTATACGATGAAAAAGCTGTTGTATTTTTTTTGCATTCTATGGTTCGGGCGTTGACGTCTTAGGCCCTAACTATTCAATCTGTTGGAGCAGCGCCCTAGGGTGAAGCCTAGGCTGCTCGGAAAGTAGAAATACCATTACTTTCACACTGTTTGCAATTATTCCTTTTATACGATGGAAAAGCTGTTGTATTTATATCGTATTTTATGCTTCTGGCGTTGACTTCTAAGGCCCTAGCTATTCGATCTAGTGGAGCAACGCCCTAGAGTGAAGCCTAGGTTGCCCGGAAAGGAGAAATGACCATCACATTCAAACTGGATGCAATTACTCCTGTTATATGATGGAAACACAGTTGTATTTCTTTTGCATTTTATGGTTCGGGCGTTGACTTCTAAGGCCCTAACTATTCAATCTGTTGGAGCAACGCCCTAGAGTGAAGCCTATGTTGCTCGGAATTTAGAAATGACCATAACTTTCACACTGGTTGCAATAACTCGTGCTATCCGATGGAAAAACTGTTGCATCTTTATTGCATCTTATGCTTCTGGCGTTGACTTCTAAGGCCCTAACTGTTCGATCTGGTGGAGCAACGTCCTAGAGTGAAGCCTAGGTCTCCCGGTACGTCGGAATGACCATTACTTTCACACTAGTTGCAATAATTCCTGTTATACGATGGAAAAACTGTTGTATTTTTATTGCATTTTATGCTTCTGGCGTTCCCTTCTTAGGCCCTAACAATTCGATCTGGTGGAACAACGGCCTAGGGTGAAGCCTAGGTTGCCCGGAACGTAGAAATGACCATAAGTTTCACACTGGTTGCAATTATTCGTTTTATACGATGGAAAAACTGTTGCATCTTCATCGTATTTTATGCTTCTGGCGTTGACTTCTTAGGCCGTAACTATTCGATCTGGTGGAGTAACGCCCTGGAGCGACACCTAGGTTGCCCGGAACGTAGAAATGACCACTACTGTCACACTGGTTGCAAATTATTCCTGCTATACGATGGAAAAACTGTTGTATTTTTATTGCATTTTATGCATCGGGCATTGACTTCTAAGGCCCTAACTATTCAGTCTGTTGGAGCAACGCCCTAGGGTGAAGACTAGGTTGCCCGGAACGTAGAAATGACCATAACTTTCATACTGGTTGCAATTATTCGTTTTATATGATGGAAGAACTGTTGTATTTATATTGTATTTTATGCTTCTTGCGATCACTTCTTAGGCCCTAACTATTCAGTCTGTTGGAGCAACGCCCTAGGGTGAAGCCTAGGTTGCCCGGAACGTTGAAATGACCATAACTTTCACACTGGTTGCAATAATTCGTTTTATACGATGGAAAAGCTGTTGCATTTATATCGTATTTTATGCTTCTGGCGTTGACTTCTTAGGCCCTAAATATTCGATCTGGTGGAACACCGCCCTAGAGTGAAGCCTATGTTGCCCGGAACGTAGAAATGACCATAACTTTCACACTGGTAGCAATTACTCGTTTTATACGATGGAAAAACTGTTGTGTTTATATTGTATTTTATGCTTCTGGCGTTGACTTCTAAGGCACTAACTATTCGATCTGGTGGAGCAACGCCCTAGAGTGAAGCCTAGGTTGCCCGGAACGTAGAAATGACCATCACTTTCAAACTGGTTGCAATTATTCCTGTTATAGGATGGAAAGACTGTTGTATTTTTATTGTATTTTATGCTTCAGGCGTTGACTTCTGAGGCCGTAACTAGTCGATGTGGTGGAACAACGCCATAGAGTGAAGCCTGGGTTGCCCGGAACGTAGAAATGACCATAACTTTCATACTGGTTGCTATCATTCGTTGTATACGATGGAAAAACTGTTATATTTATATTGTATTTTATGCTTCTGGCGTTGACTTCTTAGGCCCCAACTGTTCGATCTGGTGGAACAACTCCCTAGAGTGAAGCCTAGGTTGCCCGGAACGTAGAATTGGCCATCACTTTCAAACTGGTTGCAATTATTCGTTTTAAACGATGGAAAAACTGTTGTGTTTATGTTGTATTTTATGCTTCTGGCGTTGACTTCTAAGGCACTAACTATTCGATCTGTTGGAGCAACGCCCTAGAGTGAAGCCTAGGTTGCCCGGAACGTAGAAATGACCATAACTTTCACACTGGATGCTATTATTCGTTCTATACGATGGAAATACTGTTATATTTATTATGTATCTTATGCTTCTGGCGTTGACTTCTTAGGCCCTAACAATTCGATCTGGTCGAACAACGCCCTAGAGTGAAGCCTAGGTTGCCTGGAACGTACAAATGACCATCACTTTCACACGGGTTGCAATTATTCCTCTTATAGGATGGAAAGACTGTTGTATTTTTATTGTATTTTATGCTTCAGGCGTTGACTTCTGAGGCCGTAGCTATCCGATGTGGTGGAAGAACGCCATAGAGTGAAGCCTAGGTTGCCCGGAACGTAGAAATGACCATCACTTTCAAACTGGTTGCAATTAATCCTTTTATACGATGGAAAAACTGTTGTATTTTTATTGCATTTTATGCTTCCGTCGTTGACTTCTAAGGCCCTATCTATTCAGTCTGTTGGAGCAACGCCCTAGGGTGAAGCCTAGGTTGCCCGGAAAGTAGAAATGACGTCAACTTTCATACTGATTGCAATTATTCGTTTTATACGATATAAAAACTGTTGTATTTATATTGTATTTTATGCTTCTGGCGTTGACTTCTAAGGCACTAAATATTCGATCTGGTGGAGCAACGCCCTAGAGTGAAGCCTAAGTTGCCCGGAACGTAGTTATTGCCATCACTTTCAGACTGGTTGCAAATACTCCTGTTATATGATGGAAAAGCTGTTGTATTTTTATTGCATTATATGCTTCGGGCATTAACTTCTAAGGCCCTATCTATTCAATCTGTAAGAGCAACGCCCTAGGGTGTAGCCTAGGTTGCCCGTAAAGTAGAAATGACCATAGCTTTCATACTGGTTGCAATTATTCGTTTTGTATGATGGAAAAACTGTTGTATTTATACTGTATTTTATGCTTCTGGCGTTCGCTTCATAGGCCCTAACTATTCGATCTGGTAGAACAACGCCCTATGGTGAAGCCTAGGTTGACCGGAACGTAGAAATGACCATAACTTTCACACCGGTTGCTATTATTCGTTTTATACGGTGGAAAAGCTGTTATATTTATATTGTATCTTATGCTTCTGGCGTTGACTTCTTAGGACCTAACTATTCGGTCTGGTGCAGCAGCACCCTAGAGTGAAGCCTAGGTTGCTCGGAATGTAGAAATGACCATTACTTTCACACTGGCTGCAATCATTCGTTTGATACGATGGAAAAGCTGTTGTATTTATATTGTATTTTATGCCTCTGGCGTAGACTTCTAAGGCCGTAGCTATTACATGTGGTGGAGCAACGCCCTAGGGTGAAGCCTAGGTTGCTCGGAAAGTAGAAATGACCATAAGTTTCATACTGGTTGAAATTATTCGTTTTATACGATGGAAAAACAGTTTTATTTATAATGTATTTTATGCTTCTGGCGTTGACTTCTAAGGCACTGACTATTCGATCTGGTGGAGCAACGCCCTGGAGTGAAGCCTAGGTTGCCCGGAACGTAGAATTGGCTATCACTTTTAAACTGGTTGCAATTATTCCTGATATATGATGGAAACACTGTTGTATTTTTTTTGCATTTTATGGTTCGGGCGTTGACTTCTAAGGCCCTAACTATTCAATCTGTTGGAGCAATGCCGTAGGGTGAAGCCTAGGTTGCTCGGAAAGTAGAAATGACCATAAGTTTCAAACTGGTTGGAATTATTCGTTTTATACGATGGAAAAACAGTTGTATTTATATTGTATTTTATGCTTCTGGCGTTGACTTCTAAGGCACTAACTATTCGATCTGGTGGAGCGACGCAATAGAGTGATGCCTAGGTTGCCCGGAACGTAGAATTGGCCATCAATTTCAAACTGGTTGCAATTATTCCTGATATATGATGGAAACACGGTTGTATTTTTTTTGCATTTTATGGTTCGGGCGTTGACTTCTAAGGCCCTAACTATTCAATCTGTTGTAGCAACGCCCTAGGGTGACGCCTAGATTGCTCGGAAAGTAGAAATGTCCATAAGTTTCATACTGGTTGCAATTATTCGTTTTATACGATGGAAAAACTGTTGTATTTATATTGTATTGTATGCCTCTGGCGTTGACTTCTAAGGCACTAACTATTCGATCTGGTGGAGCAACGCCCAAGAGTGAAGCCTAGGTTGCCCGCAACGTAGAATTGGCCGTCACTTTCAAACTGGTTGCAATTATTCCTGTTATATGATGGAAACTCTGTTGTATTTTTATTGCATTTTATGCTTCGGGCGTTGACTTCTAAGGCCCTAACTATTCAATCTGTTGGGGCAACGCCCTAGGGTGAAGCCTAGGTTGCTCGGAAAGTAGAAATTTCCATAAGTTTCATACTGGTTGCAATTATTCGTTTTATACGATGGAAAAACTGTTGTATTTATATTGTATTTTATGCTTCTGGCGTTGACTTCTAAGGCACTAACTATTCGATCTGGTGGAGCAACGCAATAGAGTGAAGCCTAGGTTGCCCGGAACGTAGAATTGGCCATCACTTTCAAAATGGTTGCAATTATTCCTGTTATATGTTGGAAACACTGTTGTATTTTTTTTGCATTTTATGGTTCGGGCGTTGACTTCTAAGGCCCTAACTATTCAATCCGTTGGAGCAGCGCCCTAGGGTGAAGCTTAGGTTGCTCGGAAAGTAGAAATGACCAAAGGTTTCATACTGGTTGCAATTATTCGTTTTATACGATGGAAATACTGTTGTATTTATATTGTATTTTATGCTTCTGGCGTTGACTTCTAAGTACCTAACTATTCGATCTGGTGGAGCAACGCCCTAGAGTGAAGCCAAGGTTGCTCGGAAAGTAGAAATGACCATAAGTTTCATCCTGGTTGCAATTATTCGTTTTATACGATGGAAAAACTGTTGTATTTATATTGTATTCTATGCTTCTGGCGTTGACTTCTAAGGCACTATCTATTCGATTTGGTGGAGCACCGCCCTAGACTGAAGCCTAGGTTGCCCGGAACGCAGAATTGGCCATCACTTTCAAAATGGTTGCAATTATTCCTGTTATATGTTGGAAACACTGTTGTATTTTGTTTGCATTGTATGGTTCGGGCGTTGACTTCTAAGGCCCTAACTATTCAATCTGATGGAGCAACGCCCTAGGGTGAAGCCTAGGTTGCTCGGAAAGTAGAAATGTCCATAAGTTTCATACTGGTTGCAATTATTCGTTTTATGCGATGGAAAAACTGTTGTATTTATATTGTATTTTATGCTTATGGCGTTGACTTCTAAGGCACTATCTATTCGATCTGGTGGAGCAACGCAACAGAGTGAAGCCTAGGTTGCCCGGAACGTAGAATTGGCCATCACTTTCAAAATGGTTGCAATTATTCCTGTTATATGTTGGAAACACTGTTGTATTTTTTTTTGCATTTTATGGTTGGGGCGTTGACTTCTAAGGCCCTAACTATTCAATCCGTTGGAGCAACGCCCTAGGCTGAAGCTTAGGTTGCTCGGAAAGTAGAAATGACCAAAAGTTTCATACTGGTTGCAATTATTCGTTTTATACGATGGAAATACTGTTGTATTTATATTGTATTTTATGCTTCTGGCGTTGACGTCTAAGTACCTAACTATTCGATCTGGTCGAGCAACGCCCTAGAGTGAAGCCAAGGTTGCTCGGAAAGTAGAAATGACCATAAGTTTCATCCTGGTTGCAATTATTCGTTTTATACGATGGAAAAACTGTTGTATTTATATTGTACTCTATGCTTCTGGCGTTGACTTCTAAGGCACTATCTATTCGTTCTGGTGGAGCACCGCCCTAGACTGAAGCCTAGGTTGCCCGGAACGTAGAATTGGCCATCACTTTCAAAATGGTTGCAATTATTCCTGTTATATGATGGAAACACTGTTGTATTTTGTTTGCATTGTATGGTTCGGGCGTTGACTTCTGAGGCCCTAACTATTCAATCTGTTGGAGCAACGCCCTAGGGTGAAGCCTAGGTTGCTCGGAAAGTAGAAATGACCATAGGTTTCATACTGGTTGCAATTATTCGTTTTATACGATGGAAAAACTGTTGTATTTATATTGTATTTTATGCTTCTGGCGTTGACTTCTAAGGCCCTAGCTATTCGATCTAGTGGAGCAACGCCCTTGGGTGAAGCCTAGGTTGCCCGGAACGTAGAAATGACCATAACTTTTACACTGGTAGCAATTATTCGTTTTATGCAATGGAAAAACTGTTCCATTTATTTTGTATTTTATGCTTCGGGCGTTGACTTCTAAGGCCCTAACTGTCTGATCTGCTGGAGCAACGCCCTAGAGTGAAGCCTAGGTTGCCCGGAACGTAGAAATGACCATTACTTTCACACTGTTTGCAATTATTCCTTTTATACGATGGAAAACTGTTGTATTTATATCGTATTTTATGCTTCTGGCGTTGACTTCTAAGGACCTAACTATTCGATCTGGAGCAGCAACGCCCTGGAGTGAAACCTAGGTAGCCCGGAACGTAGAAATGACCATAACTTTTACACTGGTAGCAATTATTCCTGTTATATGATGGAAACACTGTTGCATTTTTATTGCATTTTATGCTTCGGGCGTTGATTTCTAAGGCCCTAACTATTCAATCTGATGGAGCAACGCCCTAGGGTGAAGCCTAGGTTGCTCGGAAAGTAGAAATGTCCATAAGTTTCATACTGGTTGCAATTATTCGTTTTATGCGATGGAAAAACTGTTGTATTTATATTGTATTTTATGCTTCTGGCGTTGACTTCTAAGGCACCAACTATTCGATCTGGTGGAGCAACGCAACAGAGTGAAGCCTAGGTTGCCCGGAACGTAGAATTGGCCATCACTTTCAAAATGGTTGCAATTATTTCTGTTATATGTTGGAAACACTGTTGTATTTTTTTTGCATTTTATGGTTGGGGCGTTGACTTCTAAGGCCCTAACTATTCAATCCGTTGGAGCAACGCCCTAGGGTGAAGCTTAAGTTGCTCGGAAAGTAGAAATGACCAAAAGTTTCATACTGGTTGCAATTATTAGTTTTATACGATGGAAATACTGTTGTATTTATATTGTATTTTATGCTTCTGGCGTTGACTTCTAAGGACCTAACTATTCGATCTGGTGGAGCAACGCCCTAGAGTGAAGCCAAGGTTGCTCGGAAAGTAGAAATGACCATAAGTTTCATCCTGGTTGCAATTATTCGTTTTATACGATGGAAAAACTGTTGTATTTCTATTGTATTCTATGCTTCTGGCGTTGACTTCTAAGGCACTATCTATTCGATCTGGTGGAGCAACGCCCTAGACTGAAGCGTAGGTTGCCCGGAACGTAGAATTGGCCATCACTTTCAAACTGGTAGCAATTATTCCTGTTATATGATGGAAACACTGTTGTATTTTGTTTGCATTTTATGGTTCGGGCGTTGACTTCTAAGGCCCTAACTATTCAATCTGTTGGAGCAACGCCCTAGAGGGAAGCCTAGGTTGCCTGGAACGTAGAAATGACCATAACTTTCACACTGGTTGCTATTATTCGTTTTATGCGATGGAAAAACTGTTATATTTATATTGTATTTTATGCTTCTGGCGTTGACTTCTTAGGCCGTAGCTATTCGATGTGGTGGATGAACGCCATAGAGGGTCGCCTAGGTTGCCCGGAACGTAGAAATGACCATAACTTTCACACTGGTTGCAATTATTCGTTTTATACGATGGAAAAGCTGTTGTATTTATATCGTATTTTATGCTTCTGGCGTTGACTTCTTAGGCCCTAACTATTCGATCTGGTGGAACAACGCCCTAGAGTGAAGCCTAGGTTGCCTGGAACGTAGAAATGACCATAGCTTTCATACTGGTTGCAATTATTCGTTTTATACGATGGAAATACTGTTGTGTTTATATTGTATTTTATGCTTCTGGCGTTGACTTCTAAGGACCTAACTATTCGATCTGGTGGAGCAACGCCCTAGAGTGAAGCCAAGGCTGCTCGGAAAGTATAAATGACCATAAGTTTCATCCTGGTTGCAATTATTCGTTTTATACGATGTAAAAACTGTTGTATTCTTATTGTATTCTATGCTTCTGGCGTTGACTTCTAAGGCACTATCTATTCGATCTGGTGGAGCAACGCCCTAGACTGAAGCCTAGGTTGCCCGGAACGTAGAAATGACCATCACTTTCAAACTGGTTGCAATTAATCCTGTTATACGATGGAAAAACTGTTGTATTTTTATTGCATTTTATGCTTCGGGCGTTGACTTCTAAGGCCCTAACAATACAATCTGTTGGAGCAACGCCCTAGAGTGAAGCCTAGGTTGCTCGGAATGTAGAAATGACCATAACTTTCACACTGGTTGCAATTATTCGTTTTATACGATGGAAAAACTGTTGTATTTATATCGTATTTTATGCTTCGGGCGTTGACTTCTAACGCCCTAACTGTTTGATCTGGTGGAGCAACGCCCTAGGGTGAAGCCTAGGTTGCCCGGAACGTAGAAATGACCATTACTTTCACACTGTCTACAATTATTCCTTTTATACGATGGAAAAGCTGTTGTATTTATATCGTATTTTATGCTTCTGGCGTTGACTTCTAAGGCCCTAGCTATTCGATCTGGTGGACCAACGCCCTAGGGTGAAGCCTAGGTTGCCCGGAACGTAGAAATGACCATAACTTTCACACTGTTTGCAATTATTCATTTTATACGATGGAAAAGCTGTTGTATTTATATCGTATTTAATGCTTCGGGCGTTGACTTCTTAGGCCCTAACATTTCGATCTGGTGGAGCAACGCCCTACAGTGAAGCCTAGGTTGCCCGGAACGTAGATATGACCATAACCTTCACACAGGTTGCAATTATTCGTTTTATACGGTGTAAAGGCTGTTGTACTTATTTTGTATTTTATTCTTCTGCTGTTGATTTCTTAGGCCCTAACTATTCGATCTGGTGGAACAACGCCGTTGAGTGAAGCCTAGGTTGCCCGGAACGTAGAAATGACCATTACTTTCACACTGTTTGCAATTATTCCTTTTATACGATGGAAAAGCTGTTGTATTTATATCGTATTTTATGCTTCTGGCGTTGACTTCTAAGGACCTAACTATTCGATCTGGTGGAGCAACGCCCTACAGTGATGCCTAGGTTGCCCGGAACGTAGATATGACCATGACTTTGACACTGGTCGCAGTTACTCCTGTTATACGATGGAAAAACTGTTGGATTTTAATTGTACTTTATGCTTCTGGCGTTGACTTCTAAGTCCCTAACTATTCGATCTGGTGGCGCAACGCCCAAGAGTGAAGCCTCGGTTGCCCGGAACGTAGAAATGACCATCGCTTTCACACTGGTTGCAATTATTCGTATTATACGATGGAAAAACTTTTGTACATATATCGTATTTTATGCTTCTGGCGTTGACTTCTTAGTCCCAAACTACTCTATCTGGTGGAACAACGCCCTGGAGTGAAGCCTAGGTTGCACGGAACGTAGAAATGACCATCACTATCAAACTGGTTGCAATTATTCCTGTTATACGATGGAAAAACTGTTGTATCTTTATTTTATTTTATGCTTCGGGCGTTGACTTCTAAGGCTCTAACTATTTGATCTGGTGGAGCAACGCCCTAGAGTGAAGCCTAGGTTGCTCGGAACGCAGAAATGGCCATCACTTTCACACTGTTTGCAATTATCCATTTTATACGATGGCAAAGCTGTTGCATTTATATTGCATTTTATGCTTCTGGCGTTGACTTCAAACGCCGTAGCTATTGGATGTGGTGGAGCAACGCCCTAGAGGGACGCCTGGGTTGACCGGAACGTAGAAATGACCATTACTTTCACAATGCTTGCAATTATTCATTTTATACGATGGAAAAACTGTTGTATCTATATTGTATTTTATGCTTCTGGCGTTGACATCTACTGCCGTAGCTATTCGATGTGGTGGAGTAACGCCCTAGAGTGAAGCCTAGGCTGCCCGGAGCGTAGGAAGGACCATAACTTTCACACTGGTTGCAATTATTCTTTTTATACAATGGAAAAACTGTTGTATTTATATTGCATTTTATGCTTCTGGCGTTGACTTCTAAGGGCGTAGCCATTCGATGTGGTGGAGCAACGCCCTAGAGTGAAGCCTAGGTTGCCCGGAACGTAGAAATGACCATTACTTTCACACTGGTTGCAATTATTCGTTATATACGATGGAAAAACTGTTGCATTTATTTTGTATTTGGTACTTCTGGCGTTGACTTCTTAGGCCCTAACTATTGGATCTGGTGGACCAACGCCCTAGAGTGAAGCCTAGGTTGCCCGGAACGTAGAAATGACCATCACTTTCACACTGGTTGCAATTATTCCTGCTATACAATGAAAAAGCTGTTGTATTCTTATCGCAATTTATGCTTCTGGCGTTGTCTTCATAGGCCCTAACTATTCGATCTGGTGGAACAACGCCATCGAGTGAAGCCTCGGTCGCCCGGAACGTAGATATGACCGTATCTTTAACACTGGTGACAGTTATTCCTGTTATGCGATGGAAAAACTGTTGGATTTTTATTGTACTTTATGCTTCTGGCGTTGACTTCTAAGGTCCTAACTATTCGATTTCGTGGAGCAACGCCCTAGTGTGAAGCCTAGGTTTACCAGAACGTAGAAATGACCATTACTTTCACACTGTTTGCAAACATACATTATATACGATGGAAATGCTGTTGTATTTATATTGTATTTTATGCTTCTGGCGTTGACTTCTAAGGCCCTAACTATTCGATCTCGGTGGAGCAACGCCCTAGAGTGAAGCCTAGGTTGCCCGGAACGTAGAATTGACCATAACTTTCATACTGGTTGCAATTATTCGTTTTATAGAATGGAAGAACTGTTCTATTTATTTAATATTTTATGCAGCTGGCGTTGACTTCTTACGCCCTAACTATTGGATCTGGTGGACTAACGCCCTAGAGTGAAGCCTAGGTTGGCAGGAACGTAGAAATGAACATCGCTTTCACACTGGTTGCATTTATTCCTGTTATACGATGGAAAAACTCTTGTATATTTATTGTCTTTTATGCTTCGAGCGTTGTCTTTTAAGGCCTTAACTATTCGATCTAGTGGAGGAACGCCCTAGGGTGAAGCCCAGGTTGCCCGGCCTTAGAAGTCAACGCGCGAAACATAAAACACAAAATAAATAGAACAGTTTTTCCGTTGTATAAATCGAATAATTGCTACCAGTGTGAAAGTTATGGTCATTTCTACGTTCCGGGCAACCTAGGCTTCACCCTAGTGCGTTGTTCCACCAGATCGAATAGTTAAGGCCTAAGAAGTGAACGCCAGAAGCATAAAATGCAATATAAATACAACAGCTTTTCCATCGTATAAAACGAATAATTGGTAACCAGTGTGAAAGTTATGGTCATACCTACCATACGTCACGTGCCCGGGACGTAGAAATGACCATCACTTTCAAACTGGTTGCAATTACTCCTGTTATATGATGGAAAAACTGTTGTATTTTTATTGCATTTGATGCTTCGGGCGTTGACTTCTAAGGCACTAACTATTCAATCTGTTGGAGCAACGCCCTAGGGTGTATCCTAGGCTGCCCGGAAAGTAGAAATGACCATAACTTTCATACTGGTTGCAATTATCCGGTTTATACGATGGAAAAACTGTTGTATTTATATTGTATTTTATGCTTCTGGCGTTCACTTCATAGGCACTTACTTTTCAATCTGTTGGAGCAACGCCCTAGGGTGAATCCTAGGTTGCCCGGGAAGTAGAAATGACCATAACTTTCATACTGGTTGCAATTATCCGTTTTATAGGATGGAAAAACTGTTGTATTT
Organism: Calliopsis andreniformis; assembly: GCF_051401765.1. NCBI lineage: Eukaryota > Metazoa > Arthropoda > Insecta > Hymenoptera > Andrenidae > Calliopsis > Calliopsis andreniformis. The sequence continues at coordinate 11,912,074 of NW_027480429.1, read as the reverse complement.
ATATTGTATTTTATGCTTCTGGCGTTAACTTCTTAGGCCCTAACTATTCGATCTTCTGGACCAACGCCCCGTAGTGAAGCCTAGGTCGCCCGGAATGTAGAAATGACCATCACTTTCACTACGGTTGCAATTATTCCTGTTATACGATGGAGAAACTGTTCTATTTTTATTTTACTTTATGCTTCTAGCGTTGACTGCTAGGGCCCTAGCTATTCGATCTGGTGGAGCAACGCCCTAGAGTGAAGCCTAGGATGCCCGGAACGTGGAAATGACAATTACCTTCACACTTGTTGCAATTATTCCTGTTATACGGTGGAAAAACTGTTGTATGTTTATTGTATTTTATGTTTCGGGCGTTGACTTCTATGGCCCTACCTATTCGATCTGGTGGAGGAACGCCCTAGAGTCAAGCCTAAGTTGCCCGGAAGGTAGGTATGAGCATAACTTTCACAATGGTTACCAATTATTCGTTTTATACGATGTAAAAACTGTTGTATTTATATTGTATTTTATGCTTCTGGCGTTGACTTCTTAGGCACTAGCTATTCGATCTGGTGGAACAACGCCATTGAGAGAAGCCTATCTTGTCCGATACGTAGAAATGACCAGTACTTTCACACTGGTTGCAATTATTCCTGTTATACGATGGAACAACTGTTGTATTTATATTGCATTTTATGCTCCTGGTGTTGACATCTTAGGCCCTAACTATTCGATCTTCTGGACCAACGCCCCGGAGTGATGCCTAGGTTGCCCGGAAAGTAGAAATGACCATCACTTTCAAACTGGTTGCAATTATTCCTGTTGTACGATGGAAAAACTGTTGTATTTATATTGTGCTTTATGCTTCTGGCGTTCACCTCTTAGGCCTTAACTATTCGATCTGATAGAACAACGACCTAGGGTGACGCCTAGGCTGCCCGGGACGTAGAAATGACCATAACTTTCACACTGGTTGCAATTATTCGTTTTATACAATGGAAAAGCTGTTGTATTTACATTGTATTTTATGCTTCGGGCGTTGACTTCTAAGGCCCTAACTATTCGATCTGGTGGAGCAATGCCTCAGAGTTAAGTCTGGGATGCCCGAAACGCCGAAACTATCATTAGTGTCACACTGGTTGCAATTATCAATGCTATACAATGGAAAGACTGTTGTATTTATTTTGTATTTGGTGCTTCTGGCGTTGACTTCTTGCGCCCTAACTATTCGATATGGTGGAACAACGCCCTAGAGTGAAGCCTAGGTTGCCCGGCATGTAGAAATGACCATAACTTTCACACTGGTTGTAATTATTCGTTCTATACGATGGAAAAGCTGTTGTAATTATATTGTGTTTTATGCTTCTGGCGTTGACTTCATAGGCCCTAACTATTCGAACTGGTGGAGCAACGCCCTAGAGTGAAGCCCAGGTTGCCCAAAATGTAGAAATGACAATTACCACCACACTGGTTGCAATTATCCATTTTATACGATGGAAAAACTGTTGTATTTTTATTGTACTTTATGCTCCGGCCGTAGACTTCTAAGGCCCTAACTATTCGATCAGGTTGACCAACGCCCTAGAGTGAAGCCTAGGTAGCCCGGAATGTAGAAATGACCATAACTTTCAGAATGGTTGCAATTATTCATGCTATACGATGGAAAAACTGTTGTATTTATTTTGTATTTGGTGCTTCTGGCGTTGACTTCTTAGGCCCTAAGTAATGGATCTGGTGGACCAACGCCCTAGAGTGAAGCCTAGGTTTCCCGGAACGTAGAAATGACCATCACATTGACACTGGTTGCAATTATTCCCATTATACGATGGAAAAACAGTTGTATTTGTTTTGTATTTTATGTTTCGGGCATTGACTTCTAAGGCCCGAGCTATCCGATCTGGTGGAGCAACGCCCTAGAGTGAAGCCTAGGTTGCCCGGAACGTAGAAATGACTATTACCTTCACACAGGTTGCAGTTATTCCTGTTATACGATGGAAAATCTGCTGTATTTATATTGCATTTTAAGCTTCGGGCGTTGAATTCTAAGGCCCTAACTAGTCGATCTGGTGGAGCAACGCCCTAGGGTGAAGTCTAGGTTGCGCGGAACGTAGAAATGGACATTAATTTCACAATGGTTGCAATAATTCCTGCAATGCAGTGGAAAAACTTCTGCATTTATATTGTGTTTTATGCTTCCGGCGTTGACTTCTAAGGCCCTAACTATTCGAACTGGCGGAGCAACGCCCTAGAGTGAAGCCCAGGTTGCTCGGAACGTAGAAATGACCATTACTTTCATACTGGTTTCAATTATTCGTTTCATACGATGGAAAAGCAGTTGTATTTGTTTTGTATTTTATGTTTCGGGCGTTGACTTCTAAGGCCCGAGCTATTCGATCTGGTGGAGCAACGCCCTAGAGTGAAGCCTATGTTGCCCAGAACGTACAAATGACAATTACTTTCACACTGGTTGCAATTATTCATGCTATACGATGGAAAAACAGTTATATTTATATTGCGTTTTACGCTTCTGGCGTTGACTTCTTACACCCTAACTATTCGACCTGGTGGAGCAATGCCTCAGGGTTAAGTCTAGGATGCTCGGAACGTAGAAATGGCCATTACTTTCACACTGGTTGCAATTATTCGTTTCATACGATGGAAAAACTGTTGTATTTATATTGTATTTTATGCTTCTGGCGCTGACTTCTAAGACACTAGCTATTCGATCTGGTGGAGCAACGCCCTAGAGTGAAGCCTAGGTTGCCCGGAAAGCAGAAATGACCATCACTTTCAAACTGGTTGCAATTATTCGTTTTATACGATGCAAAAACTGTTGTATTTATATCGTATTTTATGCTTCTGGCGCTGACTTCTAAGACACTAGCTATTCGATCTGGTGGAGCAACGCCCTAGAGTGAAGCCTAGGTTGCCCGGAAAGCAGAAATGACCATCACTTTCAAACTGGTTGCAATTATTCGTTTTATACGATGCAAAAACTGTTGTATTTATATCGTATTTTATGCTTCTGGCGTTGACTTCTAAGGAACTAACTATTCGATCTGGTGGAGCAACGCAATAGAGTGATGCCTAGGTTGCCCGGAACGTAGAATTGGCCATCACTTTCAAACTGGTTGTAATTAATCCTGTTATATGATGGCAAAACTGTTGTATTTTTTTTGCGTTTTATGGTACGGGCGTTGACTTCTAAGGCCCTAGCTATTCAATCTGTTGGAGCAACGCCCTAGGGTGAAGCCTAGCTTGCTCGGAAAGTAGAAATGACCATAAGTTTCATACTGGTTGCAATTATTCGTTTTATACGGTGGAAAAGCTGTTGTATTTATATTGTATTTTATGCTTCTGGCGTTGACTTCTAAGGCACTAACTATTCGATCTGGTGGAGCAACGCCCTAGAGTGAAGCCTAGGTTGCCCGGAAAGCAGAAATGACCATAAGTTTCATACTGGTTGCAATTATTCGTTTTTTACGATGGAAAAACTGTTGTATGTATATTGTATTTTATGCTTCTGGCGTTGACTTCTAAGGCACTAACTATTCGATCTGGTGGAGCAACGCCCTAGAGCGGAGATTAGGTTGCCCGGAACGTAGAATTGGCCATCACTTTCAAACTGGTTGCAATTATTCCTGTTATATGATGGAAACACTGTTGTATTTTTTTTGCATTTTATGGTTCGGGCGTTGACTTTTAAGGCCCTAACTATTCAATCTGTTGGAGCAACGCCCTAGGGTGATGCCTAGGTTGCTCGGAAAGTAGAAATGACCATAAGTTTCATACTGGATGCAATTATTCGTTTTATACGATGGAAAAACTGTTGTATTTATATCGCATTTTATGCTTCTGGCGTTGACTTCTAAGGCACTATCTTTTCGATCTGGTGGAGCAACGCCCTAGAGCGAAGCCTAGGTTGCCGCGAACGTAGAATTGGCCATCACTTTCAAACTGGTTGCAATTATTCCTGTTATATGATGGAAACACTGTTGTATTTTAACTGCATTTTATGCTTCGGGCGTTGACATCTAAGGCCCTAACTATTCAATCTGTTGGAGCAACGCCCTAGGGTGAAGCCTAGCTTGCTCGTAAAGTAGAAATGACCATAAGTTTCATACTGGTTGCAATTATTCGTTTTATACGATGGAAAAGCTGTTGTATTTATATCGCATTTTATGCTTCTGGCGTTGACTTCTAAGGCACTAACTATTCGATCTGGTGGAGCAACGCCCTGGAGTGAAACCTAGGTTGCCCGGAACGTAGAATTGGCCATCACTGTCAAACTGGTTGCAATTATTCCTGTTATATGAAGGAAACACTGTTGTATTTTTTTTGCATTTTATGGTTCGGGCGTTGACTTCTAAGGCCCTAACTATTCAATCCGTTGGAGCAACGCCCTAGGGTGAAGCCTAGGTTGCTCGGAAAGTAGAAATGACCATAAGTTTCAAACTGGTTGCTATTACTTGTTTTATACTATGGAAAAACTGTTGTATGTATATTGCATTTTATGCTTCTGGCGTTGACTTCTAAGGCACTAACTATTCGATCTGGTGGAGCAACGCCCTGGAGTGAAACCTAGGTTGCCCGGAACGTAGAGTTGGCCATCACTTTCAAACTGGTTGCAATTATTCCTGTTATATGATGGAAACACTGTTGTATTTTTTTTGCATTTTATGGTTCGGGCGTTGACTTCTAAGGCCCTAACTATTCAATCTGTTGGAGCAACGCCCTAGGGTGAAGCCTATGTAGCTCGGAAAGTAGAAATGACCATAAGTTTCATACTGGTTGCAATTATTCGTTTTATACGATGGAAAAACTGTTGTATTTATATTGTATTTTATGCTTCTGCGCTGACTTCTAAGGCACTAGCTATTCGATCTGGTGGAGCAACGCCCTAGAGTGAGGCCTAGGTTGCCCGGAACGTAGAATTGGCCATCACTTTCAAACTGGTTGCAATTATTCCTGTTATATGATGGATACACTGTTGTATTTTTATTGCATTTTATGCTTCGTGCGTTGACTTCTAAGGCCCTAACTATTCAATCTGTTGGACCAACGCCCTAGGGTGAAGCCTAGCTTGCTCGAAAGTAGAGATGACCATAAGTTTCATACTGGTTGCAATTATTCGTTTTATACGATGGAAAAGCTGTTGTATTTATATCGTATTTTATGCTTCTGGCGTTGACTTCTTAGGCCGTAACTATTCGGTCTGGTGGAGCAACGCCCTGGAGTGAAACCTAGGTTGCCCGGAACGTAGAATTGGCCATCACTTTCAAACTGGTTGCAATTATTCCTGATATATGATGGAAACACTGTTGTATTTTTTTTGCATTTTATGGTTCGGGCGTTGACTTCTAAGGCCCTAACTATTCAATCTGTTGGAGCAACGCCCTAGGGTGAAGCCTAGGTTGCTCGGAAAGTAGAAATGTCCATAAGTTTCATACTGGTTGCAATTATTCGTTTTATACGATGGAAAAACTGTTGTACTTATATTGTATTTTATGCTTCTGGCGTTGACTTCTAAGGCACTAACAATTCGATCTGGTGGAGCAACGCCCTAGGGTGATGCCTAGGTTGCTCGGAAAGTAGAAATGACCATAAGTTTCATACTGGATGCAATTATTCGTTTTATACGATGGAAAAACTGTTGTATTTATATCGCATTTTATGCTTCTGGCGTTGACTTCTAAGGCACTATCTTTTCGATCTGGTGGAGCAACGCCCTAGAGCGAAGCCTAGGTTGCCGCGAACGTAGAATTGGCCATCACTTTCAAACTGGTTGCAATTATTCCTGTTATATGATGGAAACACTGTTGTATTTTAACTGCATTTTATGCTTCGGGCGTTGACTTCTAAGGCCCTAACTATTCAATCTGTTGGAGCAACGCCCTAGGGTGAAGCCTAGCTTGCTCGTAAAGTAGAAATGACCATAAGTTTCATACTGGTTGCAATTATTCGTTTTATACGATGGAAAAGCTGTTGTATTTATATCGCATTTTATGCTTCTGGCGTTGACTTCTAAGGCACTAACTATTCGAACTGGTGGAGCAACGCCCTGGAGTGAAACCTAGGTTGCCCGGAACGTAGAATTGGCCATCACTTTCAAACTGGTTGCAATTATTCCTGTTATATGATGGAAACACTGTTGTATTTTAACTGCATTTTATGCTTCGGGCGTTGACTTCTAAGGCCCTAACTATTCAATCTGTTGGAGCAACGCCCTAGGGTGAAGCCTAGCTTGCTCGTAAAGTAGAAATGACCATAAGTTTCATACTGGTTGCAATTATTCGTTTTATACGATGGAAAAGCTGTTGTATTTGTATCGCATTTTATGCTTCTGGCGTTGACTTCTAAGGCACTAACTATTCGATCTGGTGGAGCAACGCCCTGGAGTGAAACCTAGGTTGCCCGGAACGTAGAATTGGCCATCACTGTCAAACTGGTTGCAATTATTCCTGTTATATGAAGGAAACACTGTTGTATTTTTTTTGCATTTTATGGTTCGGGCGTTGACTTCTAAGGCCCTAACTATTCAATCCGTTGGAGCAACGCCCTAGGGTGAAGCCTAGGTTGCTCGGAAAGTAGAAATGACCATAAGTTTCAAACTGGTTGCTATTACTTGTTTTATACTATGGAAAAACTGTTGTATGTATATTGCATTTTATGCTTCTGGCGTTGACTTCTAAGGCACTAACTATTCGATCTGGTGGAGCAACGCCCTGGAGTGAAACCTAGGTTGCCCGGAACGTAGAGTTGGCCATCACTTTCAAACTGGTTGCAATTATTCCTGTTATATGATGGAAACACTGTTGTATTTTTTTTGCATTTTATGGTTCGGGCGTTGACTTCTAAGGCCCTAACTATTCAATCTGTTGGAGCAACGCCCTAGGGTGAAGCCTATGTAGCTCGGAAAGTAGAAATGACCATAAGTTTCATACTGGTTGCAATTATTCGTTTTATACGATGGAAAAACTGTTGTATTTATATTGTATTTTATGCTTCTGCGCTGACTTCTAAGGCACTAGCTATTCGATCTGGTGGAGCAACGCCCTAGAGTGAGGCCTAGGTTGCCCGGAACGTAGAATTGGCCATCACTTTCAAACTGGTTGCAATTATTCCTGTTATATGATGGATACACTGTTGTATTTTTATTGCATTTTATGCTTCGTGCGTTGACTTCTAAGGCCCTAACTATTCAATCTGTTGGACCAACGCCCTAGGGTGAAGCCTAGCTTGCTCGAAAGTAGAGATGACCATAAGTTTCATACTGGTTGCAATTATTCGTTTTATACGATGGAAAAGCTGTTGTATTTATATCGTATTTTATGCTTCTGGCGTTGACTTCTTAGGCCGTAACTATTCGGTCTGGTGGAGCAACGCCCTGGAGTGAAACCTAGGTTGCCCGGAACGTAGAATTGGCCATCACTTTCAAACTGGTTGCAATTATTCCTGATATATGATGGAAACACTGTTGTATTTTTTTTGCATTTTATGGTTCGGGCGTTGACTTCTAAGGCCCTAACTATTCAATCTGTTGGAGCAACGCCCTAGGGTGAAGCCTAGGTTGCTCGGAAAGTAGAAATGTCCATAAGTTTCATACTGGTTGCAATTATTCGTTTTATACGATGGAAAAACTGTTGTATTTATATTGTATTTTATGCTTCTGGCGTTGACTTCTAAGGCACTAACTATTCGATCTGGTGGAGCAACGCCCTAGAGTGAAGCCTAGGTTGCCCGGAAAGCAGAAATGACCATAACTTTCAAACTGGTTGCAATTATTCGTTTTATACTTTGCAAAAGCTGTTGTATTTATATTGTATTTTATGCTTCTGGCGTTGACTTCTAAGGCCCTAACTATTCAATCTGTTGGACCAACGCCCTAGGGTGAAGCCTAGCTTGCTCGGAAAGTAGAGATGACCATAAGTTTCATACTGGTTGCAATTATTCGTTTTATACGATGGAAAAGCTGTTGTATTTATATCGTATTTTATGCTTCTGGCGTTGACTTCTTAGGCCGTAACTATTCGCTCTGGTGGAGCAACGCCCTGGAGTGAAACCTAGGTTGCCCGGAACGTAGAATTGGCCATCACTTTCAAACTGGTTGCAATTATTCCTGATATATGATGGAAACACTGTTGTATTTTTTTTGCATTTTATGGTTCGGGCGTTGACTTCTAAGGCCCTAACTATTCAATCTGTTGGAGCAACGCCCTAGGGTGAAGCCTAGGTTGCTCGGAAACTAGAAATGACCATAAGTTTCATACTGGTTGCAATTAATCGTTTTATACGATGGAAAAGCTGTTGTATTTATATCGTATTTTATGCTTCTGGCGTTTACTTCTAAGGACCTCAGTATTCGATCTGGTGGAGCAACGCCCTAGAGTGAATCCTAGGTTGCTCGGAATGTAGAAATGACCATAACTTTCACACTGGTTGCAATTATTCGTTTTATACGACGGAAACGCTGTTGTATTTATATCGTATTTTATGCTTCTGTCGTTTACTTCTAAGGACCTAACTATTCGATCTGGTGGAGCAACACCCTAGAGTGAATCCTAGGTTGCTCGGAATGTAGAAATGACCATAACTTTCACACTGATTGCAATTATTCGTTTTATACGATGGAAACGCTGTTGTATTTATATCGTATTTTAAGTTTCTGGCGTTTACTTCTAAGGACCTAACTATTCGATCTGGTGGAGCAACGCCCTAGAGTGAATCCTAGGTTGCTCGGAATGTAGAAATGACCATAACATTCACACTGGTTGCAATTATTCGTTTTATACGATGGAAAAGCTGTTGTATTTATATCGTATTTTATGCTTCTGGCGTTGACTTCTTAGGCTGTAACTATTCGGTCTGATGGAGCAACGCCCTGGAGTGAAACCTAGGTTGCCAGGAACGTAGAATTGGCCATTACTTTCAAACTAGTTGCAATCATACCTGTTATATGATGGAAACACTGTTGTATTTTTTTTGCATTTTATGCTTCGGGCGTTGACTTCTAAGGCCCTAACGATTCAATCTGTTGGAGCAACGCCCTAGGGTGAAGCCTAGCTTGCTCGGAAAGTAGAAATGACCATAAGTTTCATACTGGTTGCAATTAGTCGTTTTATACGATGGAAAAGCTGTTGTATTTATATCGTATTTTATGCTTCTGGCGTTGACTTCTAAGGCACTATCTATTCGATCTGGTGGAGCAACGCCCTAGAGAGAAGCCTAGGTTGCTCGGAAAGTAGAAATGACCATAAGTTTCATACTGGTTGCAATTATTCGTTTTATACGATGGAAAAACTGTTGTATTTATATTGTATTTTATGCTTCTGGCGTTGACTTCTAAGGCCCTAGCTATTCAATCTGTTGGAGCAACGCCCTAGGGCGAAGCCTAGGTTGCTCGTAAAGTAGAAATGACCATAAGTTTCATACTGGTTGCAATTATTCGTTTTATACGATGGAAAAACTGTTGTATTTATATCGTATTTTATGCTTCTGGCGTTGACTTCTAAGGCACTAGCTATTCGATCTGGTGGAGCAACGCCCTAGTGTGAGGCCTAGGTTGCCCGGAACGTAGAATTGGCCATCACTTTCAAACTGGTTGCAATTATTCCTGTTATATGATGGATACACTGTTGTATTTTTATTGCGTTTTATGGTTCGGGCGTTGACTTCTAAGGCAATAACTATTCAATCTGTTCGAGCAACGCCCTAGGGTGAAGCCTAGCTTGCTCGGAAAGTAGAAATGACCATAAGTTTCATACTGGTTGCAATTATTCGTTTTATACGATGGGAAAGCTGTTGTATTTATATTGTATTTTATGCTTCTGGCGTTGACTTCTTAGGCCGTAACTATTCGGTCTGGAGGAGCAACGCCCTGGTGTGAAACCTAGGTTGCCCGGAACGTAGAATTGGCCATCACTTTCAAACTGGTTGCAATTATTCCTGTTATATGATGGAAACACTGTTGTATTTTTTTTGCGTTTTATGGTTCGGGCGTTGACTTCTAAGGCAATAACTATTGAATCTGTTGGAGCAACGCCCTAGGGTGAAGCCTAGGTTGCTCGGAATGTAGAAATGACCATAACTTTCACACTGACTGCAATTATTCGTTTTATACGATGGAAACGCTGTTGTATTTATATCGTATTTTATGTTCCTGGCGTTTACTTCTAAGGACCTAACTATTCGATCTGGTGGAGCAACGCCCTAGAGTGAATCCTAGGTTGCTCGGAATGTAGAAAAGACCATAACTTTTACACTGGTTGCAATTATTCGTTTTATACGATGGAAACGCTGTTGTATATGTATTGTACTTTATGCCTCTGGCGTTGACTTCTAAGGCCGTAGCTATTAGATGTGGTGCAGCAACGCCCTATAGTGACGCCTAGGGTGCCCGGAACGTAGAAATGACCATTACTTTCACACTGGTTGCAATTATTCGTTTTATACGATGGAAAAGCTGTTGTATTTGTATCGTATTTTATGCTTCTGGCGTTGACTTCTTAGGCCGTAACCATTCGGTCTGGTGGAGCAACGCCCTGGAGTGAAACCTAGGTTGCCAGGAACGTAGAATTGGCCATCACTTTCAAACTGGTTGCAATTATTCCTGTTATATGATGGAAACACTGTTGTATTTTTTTTTGCATTTTATGGCTCGGGCGTTGACTTCTAAGGCAATAACTATTGAATCTGTTGGAGCAACGCCCTAGGGTGAAGCCTAGGTTGCTCGGAATGTAGAAATGACCATAACTTTCACACTGACTGCAATTATTCGTTTTATACGATGGAAACGCTGTTGTATTTATATCGTATTTTATGTTCCTGGCGTTTACTTCTAAGGACCTAACTAGTCGATCTGGTGGAGCAACGCCCTAGAGTGAATCCTAGGTTGCTCGGAATGTAGAAAAGACCATAACTTTCACACTGGTTGCAATTATTCGTTTTATACGATGGAAACGCTGTTGTATATGTATTGTACTTTATGCCTCTGGCGTTGACTTCTAAGGCCGTAGCTAATACATGTGGTGCAGCAACGCCCTATAGTGACGCCTAGGGTGCTCGGAACGTAGAAATGACCATTACTTTCACACTGGTTGCAATTATTCGTTTTATACGATGGAAAAGCTGTTGTATTTGTATCGTATTTTATGCTTCTGGCGTTGACTTCTTAGGCCGTAACCATTCGGTCTGGTGGAGCAACGCCCTGGAGTGAAACCTAGGTTGCCAGGAACGTAGAATTGGCCATCACTTTCAAACTGGTTGCAATTATTCCTGTTATATGATGGAAACACTGTTGTATTTTTTTTTGCATTTTATGGCTCGGGCGTTGACTTCTAAGGCCCTAACTATACAATCCGTTGGAGCTACGCCCTAGGGTGAAGCCTAGGTTGCTCGGAAAGTAGAAATGACCATAAGTTTCATACTGGTTGCAATTATTTGTTTCATACGATGGAAAAACTGTTGTATTTATATTGTATTTTATGCTTCTGGCGTTGACTTCTAAGGCACTAACTATTCGATCTGGTGGAGCAACGCCCTAGAGTGAAGCCGAGGTTGCCCGGAAAGAAGAAATGACCATCACTTTCAAACTGGTTGCAATTAATCCTTTTATACGATGTAAAAGCTGTTGTATTTATATCGTATTTTATGCTTCTGGCGTTTACTTCTAAGGACCTAACAATTCGATCTGGTGGAGCATCGCCCTAGAGTGAAGCCTAGGTTGCTCGGAATGTAGAAATGACCATAACTTTCACACTGGTTGCAATTATTCGTTTTATACGATGGAAACGCAGTTGTATTTATATTGTATTTTACGCCTCTGGCGTTGACTTCTAAGGCCGTAGCTATTAGATGTGGTGGAGCAACGCCCTAGAGTGACGCCTAGGGTGCTCGGAACGTAGAAATGACAATTACTTTCACACTGGTTGCAATTATTCGTTTTATACGATGGAAAAGCTGTTGTATTTATATCGTTTTTTATGCTTCTGGCGTTGACTTCTTAGGCCGTAACTATTCGGTCTGGTGGAGCAACGCCCTAGGGTGAAGCCTAGGTTGCTCGGAAAGTAGAAATGACCATAAGTTTCATACTGGTTGCAATTATTCGTTTTATACGATGGAAAAGCTGTTGTATTTATATTGTATTTTATGCTTCTGGCGTTGACTTCTAAGGCACTATCTATTCGATCTGGTGGAGCTACGCCCTAGAGCGAAGCCTAGGTTGCCCGGAACGTAGAATTGGCCATCACTTTCAAGCTGGTTGCAATTATTCCTGTTATATGATGGAAACACTGTTGTATTTTTTTTGCATTTTACGGTTCGGGCGTTGACTTCTAAGGTCCTAACTATTCAATCTGTAGGAGCAACGCCCTAGGGTGAAGCCTAGCTTGCTCTGAAAGTAGAAATGACCATAAGTTTCATACTGGTTGCAATTATTCGTTTTATACGATGGAAAAACTGTTGTATTTATATTGTATTTTATGCTTCTGGCGTTGACTTCTAAGGCACTAACTATTCGATCTGGTGGAGCAACGCCCTAGAGTGAAGCCTAGGTTGCCCGGAACGTAGAATTGGCCATCACTTTCAAGCTGGTTGCAATTATTCCTGTTATATGATGGAAACACTGTTGTATTTTTTTTGCATTTTACGGTTCGGGCGTTGACTTCTAAGGTCCTAACTATTCAATCTGTTGGAGCAACGCCCTAGGGTGAAGCCTAGGTTGCTCTGAAAGTAGAAATGACCATAAGTTTCATACTGGTTGCAATTATTCGTTTTATACGATGGAAAAACTCTTGTATTTATATTGTATTTTATGCTTCTGGCGTTGACTTCTAAGGCACTAACTATTCGATCTGGTGGAGCAACGCCCTAGAGTGAAGCCTAGGTTGCCCGGAACGTAGAATTGGCCATCACTTTCAAGCTGGTTGCAATTATTCCTGTTATATGATGGAAACACTGTTGTATTTTTTTTGCATTTTACGGTTCGGGCGTTGACTTCTAAGGTCCTAACTATTCAATCTGTTGGAGCAACGCCCTAGGGTGAAGCCTAGGTTGCTCTGAAAGTAGAAATGACCATAAGTTTCATACTGGTTGCAATTATTCGTTTTATACGATGGAAAAACTCTTGTATTTATATTGTATTTTATGCTTCTGGCGTTGACTTCTAAGGCACTAACTATTCGATCTGGTGGAGCAACGCCCTAGAGTGAAGCCTAGGTTGCCCGGAACGTAGAATTGGCCATCACTTTCAAACTGGTTGCAATTATTCCTGTTATATGATGGATACACTGTTGTATTTTTATTGCATTTTATGCTTCGGGCGTTGACTTCTAAGGCCCTAACTATTCAATCTGTTGGACCAACGCCCTAGGGTGAAGCCTAGCTTGCTGGGAAAGTAGAAATGACCATAAGTTTCATACTGGTTGCAATTATTCGTTTTATACGATGGAAAAGCTGTTGTATTTATATCGTATTTTATGCTTCTGGCGTTGACTTCTAAGGCCCTGACTATTCAATCTGTTGGAGCAACGCCCTAGGGCGAAGCCTAGGTTGCTCGGAAAGTAGAAATGACCATAAGTTTCATACTGGTTGCAATTACACGTTTCATACGATGGAAAAAGCTGTTGTATTTATATTGTATTTTATGCTTCTGGCGTTGACTTCTAAGGCACTAACTATTCGATCTGGTGGAGCAACGCCCTAGAGTGAAGCCTAGGTTGCCCGGAACGTAGAATTGGCCATCACTTTCAAACTGGTTGCAATTATTCCTGTTATATGATGGAAACACTGATGTATTTTTATTGCATTTTATGCTTCGGGCGTTGACTTCTAAGGCCCTGACTATTCAATCTGTTGGAGCAACGCCCTAGGGTGAAGCCTAGGTTGCTCGGAAAGTAGAAATGACCATAAGTTTCATACTGGTTGCAATTACTCGTTTTATACGATGGAAAAAGCTGTTGTATTTATATTGTATTTTATGCTTCTAGCGTTGACTTCTAAGGCCCTAACTGTTCGATCTAGTGGAGCAACGCCCTAGAGTGAAGCCGAGGTTGCCGGGAAAGGAGAAATGACCATCACTTTCAAACTGGTTGCAATTAATCCTTTTATACGATGGAAAAGCTGTTGTATTTATATCGTATTTTATGCTTCTGGCGTTTACTTCTAAGGACCTAGCTATTCGATCCGGTGGAGCAACGCCCTAGAGTGAATCCTAGGTTGCTCGGAATGTAGAAATGACCATAAATCTCACACTGGTTGCAATTATTCGTTTTATACGGTGGAAACGCTGTTGTATTTATATTGTATTTTATGCCTCTGGCGTAGACTTCTAATTCCGTAGCTATTAGATGTGGTCGAGCAACGCCCTAGAGTGACGCCTAGGGTGCTCGGAACGTAGAAATGACCATTACTTTCACACTGGTTGCAATTATTCGTTTTATACGATGGAAAAGCTGTTGTATTTATATCGTTTTTTATGCTTCTGGCGTTGACTTCTTAGGCCGTAACTATTCGGTCTGGTGGAGCAACGCCCTGGAGTGGAACCTAGGTTGCCCGGAACGTAGAATTGGCCATCACCTTCAAACTGGTTGCAATTATTCCTGTTATATGATGGAAACACTGTTGTATTTTTATTGCATTTTATGCTTCTGGCGTTGACATCTAAGGCCCTAACTATTCAATCTGCAGGATCAAGGCCCTAGGGTGAAGCCTAGGTTGCTCGGAAAGTAGAAATGACCATAAGCTTCATACTGGTTGCAATTATTCGTTTTATACGATGGAAAAACTGTTGTATTTATATTGTATTTTATGCTTCTGGCGTTGACTTCTAAGGCACTATCTATTCGATCTGGTGGAGCAACGCCCTAGAGTGAAGCCTAGGTTGCCCGGAAGGTAGAATTGGCCATCACCTTCAAACTGGTTGCAATTATTCGTTTTATACGATGGAAAAACTGTTGTACATATATTGTATTTTATACATCTGTCGTTGACTTCTAAGGCACTAACTATTCGATCTGGTGGAGCAACGCCCTAGAGTGAAGCCGAGGTTGCCCGGAAAGGAGAAATGACCATCACTTTCAAACTGGTTGCCATTAATCCTTTTATACGATGGAAAAGCTGTTGTATTTATATCGTATTTTATGCTTCTGGCGTTTACTTCTAAGGACCTAACAATTCGATCTGGTGGAGCATCGCCCTAGAGTGAAGCCTAGGTTGCTCGGAATGTAGAAATGACAATTACTTTCACACTGGTTGCAATTATTCGTTTTATACGATGGAAATGCTGTTGTATTTATATCGTTTTTTATGCTTCTGGCGTTGACTTCTTAGGCCGTAACTATTCGGTCTGGTGGAGCAACGCCCTAGGGTGAAGCCTAGGTTGCTCGGAAAGTAGCAATGACCATAAGTATCATACTGGTTGCAATTATTCGTTTTATACGATGGAAAAGCTGTTGTATTTATATTGTATTATATGCTTCTGGCGTTGACTTCTTAGGCCGTAACTATTCGGTCTGGTGGAGCAACGCCATGGAGTGAAACCTAGGTTGCCCGGAACGTAGAATTGGCTGTCACTTTCAAACTGGTTGCAATTATTCCTGTTATACGATGGAAACACTGTTGTATTTTTATTGCATTTTATGCTTCGGGCGTTGACTTCTAAGGCCCTAACTATTCAATCTGTTGGTACAACGCCCTAGGGTGAAGCCTAGGTTGCTCGGAAAGTAGAAATGACCGTAAGTTTCATACTGGTTGCAATTATTCGTTTTATACGATGGAAAAGCTGTTGTATTTATATTGTATTTTATGCTTCTGGCGTTGACTTCTAAGGCACTAACTATTCGATCTGGTGGAGCAACGCCCTAGAGTGAAGCCTAGGTTGCCCGGAACGTAGAATTGGCCATCACTTTCAAACTGGTTGCAATTATTCCTGTTATATGATGGAAACACTGTTGTATTTTTTTTGCATTTTACGGTACGGGCGTTGACTTCTAAGGTCCTAACTATTCAATCTGTTGGAGCAACGCCCTAGGGTGAAGCCTAGGTTGCTCTGAAAGTAGAAATGACCATAAGTTTCATACTGGTTGCAATTAGTCGTTTTATACGATGGAAAAGCTGTTGTATTTATATCGTATTTTATGCTTCTGGCGTTGACTTCTTAGGCCGTAACTATTCGGTCTGGTGGAGCAACGCCCTGGAGTGAAACCTAGGTTGCCCGGAACGTAGAATTGGCCATCACTTTCAAACTGGTTGCAATTATTCCTGATATATGATGGAAACACTGTTGTATTTTTTTTGCATTTTATGGTTCGGGCGTTGACATCTAAGGCCCTAACTATTCAATCTGCAGGATCAAGGCCCTAGGGTGAAGCCTAGGTTGCTCGGAAAGTAGAAATGACCATAAGCTTCATACTGGTTGCAATTATTCGTTTTATACGATGGAAAAACTGTTGTATTTATATTGTATTTTATGCTTCTGGCGTTGACTTCTAAGGCACTATCTATTCGATCTGGTGAAGCAACGCCCTAGAGTGAAACCTAGGTTGCCCGGAAGGTAGAATTGGCCATCACCTTCAAACTGGTTGCAATTATTCCTGTTATATGATGGATACACTGTTGTATTTTTATTGCATTTTATGCTTGGGGCGTTGACTTCTAAGGCCCTAAGTATTCAATCTGTTGGACCAACGCCCTAGGGTGAAGCCTAGCTTGCTCGGAAAGTAGAAATGACCATAAGTTTCATACTGGTTGCAATTATTCGTTTTATACGATGGAAAAGCTGTTGTATTTATATCGTATTTTATGCTTCTGGCGTTGACTTCTAAGGCCCTGACTATTCAATCTGTTGGAGCAACGCCCTAGGGCGAAGCCTAGGTTGCTCGGAAAGTAGAAATGACCATAAGTTTCATACTGGTTGCAATTACTCGTTTCATACGATGGAAAAAGCTGTTGTATTTATATTGTATTTTATGCTTCTGGCGTTGACTTCTAAGGCCCTAACTGTTCGATCTAGTGGAGCAACGCCCTAGAGTGAAGCCGAGGTTGCCCGGAAAGGAGAAATGACCATCACTTTCAAACTGGTTGCAATTAATCCTTTTATACGATGGAAAAGCTGTTGTATTTATATCGTATTTTATGCTTCTGGCGTTTACTTCTAAGGACCTAACTATTCGATCTGGTGGAGCAACGCCCTAGAGTGAAGCCTAGGTTGCTCGGAATGTAGAAATGACCATAACTATCACACTGCTTGCAATTATTCGTTTTATACGATGGAAACGCTGTTGTATTTATATTGTATTTTATGCCTCTGGCGTTGACTTCTAAGGCCGTAGCTATTAGATGTGGTGGAGCAACGCCCTAGAGTGATGCCTATGGTGCTCGGAACGTAGAAATAACCATTACTTTCACACTGGTTGCAATTATCCGTTTTATACGATGGAAAAGCTGTTGTATTTATATCGTTTTTTATGGTTCTGGCGTTGACTTCTTAGGCCGTAACTATTCGATCTGGTGGAGCAACGCCCTAGAGTGAAGCCTAGGTTGCCCGGAACGTAGAATTGGCCATCACTTTCAAACTGGTTGCAATTATTCCTGTTATATGATGGATACACTGTTGTATTTTTATTGCTTTTTATGGTTCGGGCGTTGACTTCTAAGGCCCTAACTATTCAATCTGCCGGAGCAACGCCCTACGGTGAAGCCTAGGTTGCTCGGAAAGTAGAAATGACCATAAGTTTCATACTGGTTGCAATTATTCGTTTTATACGATGGAAAAACTGTTGTATTTATATCGTATTTTATGCTTCTGGCGTTGACATCTTAGGCACTAACTATTCGATCTGGTGCAGCAACGCAAGAGAGTGATGCCTAGGTTGCCCGGAACGTAGAATTGGCCATCAATTTCAAACTGGCTGCAATTATACCTGCTATATGATGGAAACACTGCTGTATTTTTTTTGAATTTTATAGTGCGGGCGTTGACTTCCAAGGCCCTAACTATTCAATCCGTTGGAGCAACGCCCTAGGGAGAAGCCTAGGTTGCTCGGAAAGTAGAAATGACCATAAGTTTCATACTGGTTGCAATTATTCGTTTTATACGATGGAAAAGCTGTTGCATTTATAGTGTTTTTTATGCTTCTGGCGTTAACTTCTAAGGCACTAGCTATTCGATCTGGTGGAGCAACGCCCTAGAGTGAAGCCTAGGTTGCCCGGAACGTAGTATTGGCCATCACTTTCAAGCTAGTTGCAATTATTCCTGTTATATGAGGGAAGCACTGTTGTATTTTTTTTGCATTTTATGCTTCGGGCGTTGACTTCTAAGGCCCTAACTGTACAATCTGTTGGAGCAACGCCCTAGGGTGAAGCCTACCTTGCTCGGAAAGTAGAAATGACCATAAGTTTCATACTGGTTGCAATTATTCGTTTTATACGATGGAAAAACTGTTGTATTTATATTGTATTTTATGCTTCTGGCGTTGACTTCTATGGCCCTAGCTATTCGATCTAGTGGAGCAACGCCCTAGAGTGAAGCCTAGGTTGCCCGGAACGTAGAAATGACCATCACTTTCAAACTGGTTGCAATTATTCCTGTTATATGATGGAAAAACTGTTGTATTTTTATTGCATTTTATGCTTCGAGCATTGACTTCTAAGGCCCTAACTATTCAATCTGTTGGAGCAACGCCCTAGGGTGAAGCCTAGGTTGCCCGGAAAGTAAAAATGACCATAACTTTCATACTGGTTGCAATTATTCGTTATATATGATGGAAAAACTGTTGTATTTATATTGTATTTTATGCTTCTGGCGTTCACTTCTTAGGCCCTAACTATTCGATCAGGTGGAACAACGGCCTAGGGTGGAGCCTAGGTTGCCCGGAACGTAGAAATGACCATAACTATTACACTGGTAGCAATTATTCGTTTTATACAATGAAAAAACTGTTCTATTTATTTTGTATTTAATGCTTCGGGCGTTGACTTCTAAGGACCTAACTGTTTGATCAGGTGGAGCAACGCCCTAGAGTGAAGCCTAGGTTGCCCTGAACGTAGAAATGACCATAACTTTCACACTGGTTGCTATTATTCGTTTTCTACGATGGAAAAACTGTTATATTTGTATTGTATTTTATGCTTCTGGCGTTGACTTCTTAGGCTCTAACTATTCGATCTGGCGGAACAACGCCCTAGAGTGAAGCCTAGGTTGCCTGGAACGTAGAAATGACCATCACTTTCACACGGGTTGCAATTATTCCTGTTATAGGATGGAAAGACTGTTGTATTTTTATTGTATTTTATACTTCAGGCGTTGACTTCTGAGGCCGTAGCTATTCGATGTGATGGAAGAACGCCATAGAGTGAAGCCTAGGTTGCCCGGAACGTAGAAATGGCCATAACTTTCACACTGGTTGCAATTATTCGTTTTATACGGTGGAAAAGCTGTTGTACTTATATCGTATTTTATGCTTCTGGCGTTGACTTCTTAGGCCCTAACCATTCGATTTGGCGGAAGAACGCCCTAGAGTGATGCCGAGGTTGCCCGGAACGTAGAAATGACCATAACTTTTACACTGGTAGCAATTATTCGTTTTATACTATGGAAAAACTGTTCTATTTATTTCGTATTTTATGCTTCGGGCGTTGACTTCTAAGGCCCTAACTATTCAATCCGTTGGAGCTACACCCTAGGGTGAAGCCTAGGTTGCTCGGAAAGTAGAAATAACCATAAGTTTCATACTGGTTGCAATTATTTGTTTCATACGATGGAAAAACTATTGTATTTATATTGTATTTTATGCTTCTGGCGTTGACTTCTAAGGCACTAACTATTCGATCTGGTGGAGCAACGCCCTAGAGTGAAGCCTAGGTTGCCCGGAACGTAGAATTGGCCATCACTTTCAAACTGGTCGCAATTATTCCTGTTATATGATGGAAACACTGTTGCATTTTTATTGCATTTTATGCTTCGTTCGTTGACTTCTAAGGCCCTAACTATTCAATCTGTTGGAGCAACGCCCTAGGGTGAAGCCTAGGTTGCTCGGAAAGTAGAAATGACCATAAGTTTCATACTGGTTGCAATTATTCGTTTTATACGATGGAAAAACTGTTGTATTTATATCGTATTTTATGCTTCTGGCGTTTACTTCCAAGGACCTAACAATTCAATCTGGTGGAGCATCGCCCTAGAGTGAAGCCTAGGTTGCTCGGAATGTAGAAATGACCATAACTTTCACACTGGTTGCAATTATTCGTTTTATACGATGGAAACGCAGTTGTATTTATATTGTATTTTATGCCTCTGGCGTTGACTTCTAAGGCCGTAGCTATTAGATGTGGTGGAGCAACGCCCTAGAGTGAAGCCTAGCTTGCCCGGAACGTAGAATTGGCCATCACTTTCAAACTGGTTGCAATTATTCCTGTTATATGATGGAAACACTGTTGTATTTTTATTGCATTTTATGCTTCGGGCGTTGACCTCTAAGACCCTAACTATTCAATCTGTTGGAGCAACGCCCTAGGGTGAAGCCTAGGTTGCTCGGAAAGTAGAAATGACCATAAGTTTCATACTGGTTGCAATTATTCGTTTTATACGATGGAAAAACTGTTGTATTTATATTGTATTTTATGCTTCTGGCGTCGACTTCTAAGGCACTAACTATTCGATCTGGTGGAGAAATGCCCTAGAGTGAAGCCTAGGTTGCCCGGAACGTAGAATTGGCCATCACTTTCAAACTGGTTGCAATTATTCGTTTATACGATGGAAAAACTGTTGTATTTATATTGTATTATATGCTTCTGGCGTTGACTTCTTAGGCCGTAACTATTCGGTCTGGTGGAGCAACGCCCTGGAGTGAAACCTAGGTTGCCCGGAACGTAGAATTGGCTGTCACTTTCAAAACTGGTTGCAATTATTCCTGTTATACGATGGAAACACTGTTGTATTTTTATTGCATTTTATGCTTCGGGCGTTGACTTCTAAGGCCCTAACTATTCAATCTGTTGGTGCAACGCCCTAGGGTGAAGCCTAGGTTGCTCGGAAAGTAGAAATGACCGTAAGTTTCATACTGGTTGCAATTATTCGTTTTATACGATGGAAAAGCTGTTGTATTTATATTGTATTTTATGCTTCTGGCGTTGACTTCTAAGGCACTAACTATTCGATCTGGTGGAGCAACGCCCTAGAGTGAAGCCTAGGTTGCCCGGAACGTAGAATTGGCCATCACTTTCAAACTGGTTGCAATTATTCCTGTTATATGATGGAAACACTGTTGTATTTTTTTTGCATTTTACGGTTCGGGCGTTGACTTCTAAGGTCCTAACTATTCAATCTGTTGGAGCAACGCCCTAGGGTGAAGCCTAGGTTGCTCTCAAAGTAGAAATGACCATAAGTTTCATACTGGTTGCAATTATTCGTTTTATACGATGGAAAAACTGTTGTATTTATATTGTATTTTATGCTTCTGGCGTTGACTTCTAAGGCACTAACTATTCGATCTGGTGGAGCAACGCCCTAGAGTGAAGCCGAGGTTGCCCGGAAAGGAGAAATGACCATCACTTTCAAACTGGTTGCAATTAATCCTTTTATACGATGGAAAAGCTGTTGTATTTATATCGTATTTTATGCTTCTGGCGTTTACTTCTAAGGACCTAACTATTCGATCTGGTGGAGCAACGCCCTAGAGTGAAGCCTAGGTTGCTCGGAATGTAGAAATGACCATAACTATCACACTGCTTGCAATTATTCGTTTTATACGATGGAAACGCTGTTGTATTTATATTGTATTTTATGCCTCTGGCGTTGACTTCTAAGGCCGTAGCTATTAGATGTGGTGGAGCAACGCCCTAGAGTGAAGCCTAGGTTGCCCGGAAAGTAGAAATGACCATAACATTCACACTGGTTGCTATTATTCGTTTTATACGATGGAAAAGCTGTTATATTTATATTGCATTTTATGCTTCTGGCATTGAATTCTAACTCCCTAGCTATTCCATCTGGTGGAGCAACACCCTAGAGTGAAGCCTAGGCTGCCCGGAACGTAGAAACGACCATAACTTTCACACTGGTTGCTATCATTCGTTTTATATGATGGAAAAACTGTTGTATTTATATTGTATTTTATGCTTCTGGCGTTCACTTCTTAGGCCCTAACTATTCGATCTGGCGGAACAACGCCCTAGAGTGAAGCCTAGGTTGCTCGGAATGTAGAAATGACCATCACCTTCACACTGGCTGCAATTATTCGTTTTATACGATGGAAAAACTGTTGCATCTTTATCGTATTTTATGCTTCTGGCGTTGACTTCTTAGGCCGTAACTATTCGATCTGGTGGAGCAACGCCCTGGAGTGAAACCTAGGTTGCCCGGAACTTAGAAATGACCACTACTATCACACTGGTTGCAAATTATTCCTGCTATACGATGGAAAAACTGTTGTATTTTTATTGCATTTTATGCTTCTGGCGTTCACTTCTTAGGCCCTAACTATTCGATCTGGTGGAACAACGGCCTAGGGTGAAGCCTAGGTTGCCCGGAACGTAGAAATGACCATAACTTTCACACTGGTTGCAATTATTCGTTTTATACGATGGAAAAACTGTTGCATCTTTATCGTGTTTTATGCTTCTGGCGTTCACTTCTTAGGCCCTAACTATTCGATCTGGTGGAACAACGGCCTAGGGTGAAGCCTAGGTTGCCCGGAACGTAGAAATGACCATAACTTTTACAGTGGTAGCAATTATTCGTTTTATACAATGGAAAAACTGTTCTATTTATTTTGTATTTAATGCTTCGGGCGTTGATATCAAAGGCCCTAACTGTTTGATCTTGTGGAGCAACGCCCTAGAGTGACGCCTAGGTTGACCGGAACGTAGAAATGACCATTACTTTCACAATGTCTGCAATTTTTCATTTTATACGATGGAAAAGCTGTTGTATTTATATTGTGTTTTATGCTCCTGGCGTTGACTTCTAAGGCCGTAGCTATTAGATGTGGTCGAGCAACGCCCTAGAGTGACGCCTAGGTTGACCGGAACGTAGAAATGACCATTACTTTCACAATGTCTGCAATTATTCATTTTATACGATGGAAAAGCTGTTGTATTTATATTGTATTTTATGCTCCTGGCGTTGACTTCTAAGGCCGTACCTATTAGATGTGGTCGAGCAACGCCCTAGAGTGACGCCTAGGTTGACCGGAACGTAGAAATGACCATTACTTTCACAATGTCTGCAATTATTCATTTTATACGATGGAAAAACCGTTGTACTTATATTGTATTTTATCCTTCTGGCGTTGAATTCTAAGTACCAAGCTATTCGATCTGGTGGAGCATCGACCTAGGGTGAAACCTAGGTTACCCGGAACGTAGAAATGACCAGTACTTTCACACTGGTTACCGTTATTCGTTTTATACGATGGAAAAACTGTATTATTTATTTTGTATTTTATGCTTCGGGCGTTGATTTCTAAGGCCCTAACTATTCGATCTGGTGCCGCAACGCCCTAGAGTGAAGCCGAGGTTGCCCGGAACGTAGAAATGACCATAACTTTCACACTGGTTGCAATAATTCGTTTTATACGATGGAAAAGCTGTGGCATCTTTTATGTATTTTATTCATCTGGGGCTGACTTCTAAGGCCGTTGCTATTAGATGTGGTGGAGCAACGCCCTAGGGTGACGCCTAAGTTGCCTGGAACGTAGAAATGACCATTACCTTCACACTGGTTGCAATTATTCGTTTTATACGATGGAAAAGCTGTTCTATTTATATCGTATTTTATGCTTCTAGCGTTGACTTCTAAGGGCCTAACTATTCAATCTGTTGGTGCAACGCCCAAGGGTGAAGCCTATGTTGCCCGGAAAGTAGAAATGACCATAACTTTTACACTGGTTGCAATTATTCGTTTTATATGATGGAAAAGCTGTTCTATTTATATCGTATTTTATGCTTCTGGCATTGACTTCTAAGGGCCTAACTATTCAATCTGTTGGTGCAACGCCCAAGGGTGAAGCCTATGTTGCCCCGAAAGTAGAAATGACGTTAACTTTCATACTGGTTGCAATTATTCTTTTTATACGATGGAAAACTGTTTTATTTATTTTGTATTTTATGCTTCGGGCGTAGACTTCTAAGGCCCTAACTATTCGATCTGGTGGAGGAACGCCCTAGAGTGAAGCCTAGGTTGCCCGGAACGTAGAAATGACCATAACTTCCACACTGGTTGCAATTATTCGTTTTATACGATGGAAAAACTGTATTATTTATTTTGTATTTTATGCTTCGGGCGTTGATTTCTAAGGCCCTAACTATTCGATCTGGTGCCGCAACGCCCTAGAGTGAAGCCGAGGTTGCCCGGAACGTAGAAATGACCATAACTTTCACACTGTTTGCAGTTATTCCTGTTATGCGATGGAAAAACTTTTGCATCTTTATTGTACTTTATGCTTCTGGCGTTGGCTTCTAAGGCCCTAACTATTCAATCTGTTGGTGCAACGCTCTAGGGTGAAGCCTAGGTAGCCCGGAAAGTAGAAATGACGTTAGCTTTCATACTGGTTTCAATTATTCGTTTTATACGATGGAAAAACTGTTGTATTTATATTGTATTTTATGCTTCGGGCATTGACTTCTAAGGCCCTAGCTACTCAATCTGTTGGAGCAATGCCCTAGGGTGAAGCCTAGGTTGCCCGGAAAGTAGAAATGAAGAATAACTTTCATCCTGGTTGCAATTATTCGTTTTATATGATGGAAAAACTGTTGTATTTACATAGTGTTTTATGCTTCTGGCGTTGACTTCTTAGGCCCTAACTATTGCATCTGGTGGAACAACGCCCTAGAGTGAAGCCTAGGTTGCCCGGAACGTAGAAATGACCATAACTTCCACACTGGTTGCAATTATTCGTTTTATACGATGGAAAAGCTGTTGTATTTATATCGTATTTTATGATTCTGGCGTTGAACTCTTAGGCCCTAACCATTCCATCTGGTGGATCAACGCCCTCGTGTGAAGCCTAGGTTGCGCGTAACGTAGAAATGACCATAACTTTCACACTGGAAGCAATTATTCGTTTTATACGATGGAAAAACTGTTGTATTTATATCGTATTTTATGCTTCTGGCGTTGACTTCTAAGGCCCTAACTATTCGATCTGGTGGCGCAACGCCCTAGAGTGAAGCCTAGGTTGCCCGGAACGTAGAAATGACCATAACTTTCACACTGGTTGCAATTATTAGATTTATACGATGGAAAAGCTGTGGCATCTTTTATGTATTTTATTCATCTGGGGTTGACTTCTAAGGCCGTTACTATTAGATGTGGTGGAGCAACGCCCTAGGGTGACGCCTAAGTTCCCCGGAACGTAGAAATGACCATTACCTTCACACTGGTTGCAATTATTCGTTTTATACGATGGAAAAACTGTTCTATTTATTTTGTATTTCATGCTTCGGGCGTTGACTTCTAAGGCCCTAACTATTAAATCTGTTGGTGCAACGCCCAAGGTGAAGCCTATGTTGCCCGGAAGGTGGAAATGACGTTAACTTTCATACTGGTTGCAATTATTCGTTTTATGCGATGGAAAAGCTGTTTTATTTATTTTGTGTTTTATGCTTCGGGCATTGACTTCTAAGGCCCTAACTATTCGATCTGGTGGGGCAACGCCCTAGAGTGAAGCCTAGGTTGCCCGGAAAGTAGAAATGACCATAAATTTCATCCTGGTTGCAATTATTCGCTTTATATGATGGAAAAACTGTTGTATTTATATAGTGTTTTATGCTTCTGGCGTTGACTTCTTAGGCCCTAACTATTCCATCTGGTGGAACAACGCCCTAGGGTGAAGCCTAGGTTGCCTGGAACGTAGAAATGACCATCCCTTTCACACGGGTTGCAATTATTCCTGTTATAGGATGGAAAGGCTGTTGTATTTTTATTGTATTTTATACTTCAGGCGTTGACTTCTAAGGCCCTAGCTATTCGATCTGGTCGAGCAACGCCCTAGAGTGAAGCCTAGGTTGCCCGGAACGTAGACATGACCATAACTTCCACACTGCTTGCAATTATTCGTTTTATAGGATGGAAAAGCTATTCTATTTATATCGTATTTTATGCTTCTGGCGTTGACTTCTAAGGGCCTAACTATTCAATCTGTTGGTGCAACGCCCAAGGATGAAGCCTATGTTGCCCCGAAAGTAGAAATGACGTTAACTTTCATACTGGTTGCAATTATTCGTTTTATACGATGGAAAACCTGTTTTATTTATTTTGCATTTTATGCTTCGGGCGTTGACTTCTAAGGCCCTAACTATTCGATCTGTTGGTGCAACGCCCAAGGTGAAGCCTATGTTGCCCGGAAGGTAGAAATGACGTTAACTTTCATACTGGTTGCAATTATTCGTTTTATGCGATGGAAAAGCTGTTTTATTTATTTTGTGTTTTATGCTTCGGGCATTGACTTCTAAGGCCCTAACTATTCGATCTGGTGGGGCAACGCCCTAGAGTGAAGCCTAGGTTGCCCGGAAAGTAGAAATGACCATAAATTTCATCCTGGTTGCAATTATTCGCTTTATATGATGGAAAAACTGTTGTATTTATATAGTGTTTTATGCTTCTGGCGTTGACTTCTAAGGCCCTAGCTATTCGATCTGGTGGAACAACGCCCTAGGGTGAAGCCTAGGTTGCCTGGAACGTAGAAATGACAATCCCTTTCACACGGGCTGCAATTATTCCTGTTATAGGATGGAAAGGCTGTTGTATTTTTATTGTATTTTATACTTCAGGCGTTGACTTCTAAGGCCCTAGCTATTCGATCTGGTCGAGCAACGCCCTAGAGTGAAGCCTAGGTTGCCCGGAACGTAGACATGACCATAACTTCCACACTGGTTGCAATTATTCGTTTTATAGGATGGAAAAGCTATTCTATTTATATCGTATTTTATGCTTCTGGCGTTGACTTCTAAGGGCCTAACTATTCAATCTGTTGGTGCAACGCCCAAGGGTGAAGCCTATGTTGCCCCGAAAGTAGAAATGACGTTAACTTTCATACTGGTTGCAATTATTCATTTTATACGATGGAAAACCTGTTTTATTTATTTTGCATTTTATGCTTCGGGCGTTGACTTCTAAGGCCCTAACTATTCGATCTGGTGGAGCAACGCCCTCGGGTGAAGCCTAGGATGCGCGTAACGTAGAAATGACCATAACTTTCACACTGGTAGCAATTATTCGTTTTATACGATGGAAAAACTGTTTTATTTATTTTGTATTTTATGCTACTGGCGTTGACTTCTAAGGCCCTAACCATTCGATCCGGTGGAGCAACGCCCTAGAGTGAAGCCTAGGTTGCCCGGAACGGAGAAATGACCATAGCTTTCACACCGGTAGCAATTATTCTTTTTATACGATGGAAAAACTGTTCTATTTATTTTGTATTTTATGCTTCGGGCGTTGATTGCTAAGGCCCTAACTATTCAATCTGTTGGTGCAACGCCCAAGGGTGAAGCCTATGTTGCCCGGAAAGTAGAAATGACGTTAACTTTCATACTGGTTGCAATTATTCGTTTTATACGATGGAAAAGCTGTTCTATTTATTTTGTATTTCATGCTTCGGCCGTTGACTTCTAAGGCCCTAACTATTAAATCTGTTGGTGCAACGCCCAAGGTGAAGCCTATGTTGCCCGGAACGTAGAAATGACCATAACTTTCACACTGGTTACTATCATTCGTTTTATACGATGGAAAAACTGTTGTATTTATATCGTATTTTATGCTTCTGGCGTTGACTTCTAAGGGCCTAACTATTCAATCTGTTGGTGCAACGCCCAAGGGTGAAGCCTATGTTGCCCCGAAAGTAGAAATGACGTTAACTTTCATACTGGTTGCAATTATTCTTTTTATACGATGGAAAACTGTTTTATTTATTTTGTATTTTATGCTTCGGGCGTAGACTTCTAAGGCCCTAACTATTCGATCTGGTGGAGGAACGCCCTAGAGTGAAGCCTAGGTTGCCCGGAACGTAGAAATGACCATAACTTCCACACTGGTTGCAATTATTCGTTTTATACGATGGAAAAACTGTATTATTTATTTTGTATTTTATGCTTCGGGCGTTGATTTCTAAGGCCCTAACTATTCGATCTGGTGCCGCAACGCCCTAGAGTGAACCCGAGGTTGCCCGGAACGTAGAAATGACCATAACTTTCACACTGTTTGCAGTTATTCCTGTTATGCGATGGAAAAACGTTTGCATCTTTATTGTACTTTATGCTTCTGGCGTTGGCTTCTAAGGCCCTAACTATTCAATCTGTTGGTGCAACGCTCTAGGGTGAAGCCTAGGTAGCCCGGAAAGTAGAAATGACGTTAGCTTTCATACTGGTTTCAATTATTCGTTTTATACGATGGAAAAACTGTTGTATTTATATTGTATTTTATGCTTCGGGCATTGACTTCTAAGGCCCTAGCTACTCAATCTGTTGGAGCAACGCCCTAGGGTGAAGCCTAGGTTGCCCGGAAAGTAGAAATGAAGAATAACTTTCATCCTGGTTGCAATTATTCGTTTTATATGATGGAAAAACTGTTGTATTTACATAGTGTTTTATGCTTCTGGCGTTGACTTCTTAGGCCCTAACTATTGCATCTGGTGGAACAACGCCCTAGAGTGAAGCCTAGGTTGCCCGGAACGTAGAAATGACCATAACTTCCACACTGGTTGCAATTATTCGTTTTATACGATGGAAAAGCTGTTGTATTTATATCGTATTTTATGATTCTGGCGTTGAACTCTTAGGCCCTAACCATTCCATCTGGTGGATCAACGCCCTCGTGTGAAGCCTAGGTTGCGCGTAACGTAGAAATGACCATAACTTTCACACTGGAAGCAATTATTCGTTTTATACGATGGAAAAACTGTTGTATTTATATCGTATTTTATGCTTCTGGCGTTGACTTCTAAGGCCCTAACTATTCGATCTGGTGGCGCAACGCCCTAGAGTGAAGCCTAGGTTGCCCGGAACGTAGAAATGACCATAACTTTCACACTGGTTGCAATTATTAGATTTATACGATGGAAAAGCTGTGGCATCTTTTATGTATTTTATTCATCTGGGGTTGACTTCTAAGGCCGTTACTATTAGATGTGGTGGAGCAACGCCCTAGGGTGACGCCTAAGTTCCCCGGAACGTAGAAATGACCATTACCTTCACACTGGTTGCAATTATTCGTTTTATACGATGGAAAAACTGTTCTATTTATTTTGTATTTCATGCTTCGGGCGTTGACTTCTAAGGCCCTAACTATTAAATCTGTTGGTGCAACGCCCAAGGTGAAGCCTATGTTGCCCGGAAGGTGGAAATGACGTTAACTTTCATACTGGTTGCAATTATTCGTTTTATGCGATGGAAAAGCTGTTTTATTTATTTTGTGTTTTATGCTTCGGGCATTCACTTCTAAGGCCCTAACTATTCGATCTGGTGGGGCAACGCCCTAGAGTGAAGCCTAGGTTGCCCGGAAAGTAGAAATGACCATAAATTTCATCCTGGTTGCAATTATTCGCTTTATATGATGGAAAAACTGTTGTATTTATATAGTGTTTTATGCTTCTGGCGTTGACTTCTTAGGCCCTAACTATTCCATCTGGTGGAACAACGCCCTAGGGTGAAGCCTAGGTTGCCTGGAACGTAGAAATGACCATCCCTTTCACACGGGTTGCAATTATTCCTGTTATAGGATGGAAAGGCTGTTGTATTTTTATTGTATTTTATACTTCAGGCGTTGACTTCTAAGGCCCTAGCTATTCGATCTGGTCGAGCAACGCCCTAGAGTGAAGCCTAGGTTGCCCGGAACGTAGACATGACCATAACTTCCACACTGGTTGCAATTATTCGTTTTATACGATGGAAAAACTGTTGTATTTATATTGTATTTTATGCTTCGGGCATTGACTTCTAAGGCCCTAGCTACTCAATCTGTTGGAGCAACGCCCTAGGGTGAAGCCTAGGTTGCCCGGAAAGTAGAAATGAAGAATAACTTTCATCCTGGTTGCAATTATTCGTTTTATATGATGGAAAAACTGTTGTATTTACATAGTGTTTTATGCTTCTGGCGTTGACTTCTTAGGCCCTAACTATTGCATCTGGTGGAACAACGCCCTAGAGTGAAGCCTAGGTTGCCCGGAACGTAGAAATGACCATAACTTCCACACTGGTTGCAATTATTCGTTTTATACGATGGAAAAGCTGTTGTATTTATATCGTATTTTATGATTCTGGCGTTGAACTCTTAGGCCCTAACCATTCCATCTGGTGGATCAACGCCCTCGTGTGAAGCCTAGGTTGCGCGTAACGTAGAAATGACCATAACTTTCACACTGGAAGCAATTATTCGTTTTATACGATGGAAAAACTGTTGTATTTATATCGTATTTTATGCTTCTGGCGTTGACTTCTAAGGCCCTAACTATTCGATCTGGTGGCGCAACGCCCTAGAGTGAAGCCTAGGTTGCCCGGAACGTAGAAATGACCATAACTTTCACACTGGTTGCAATTATTAGATTTATACGATGGAAAAGCTGTGGCATCTTTTATGTATTTTATTCATCTGGGGTTGACTTCTAAGGCCGTTACTATTAGATGTGGTGGAGCAACGCCCTAGGGTGACGCCTAAGTTCCCCGGAACGTAGAAATGACCATTACCTTCACACTGGTTGCAATTATTCGTTTTATACGATGGAAAAACTGTTCTATTTATTTTGTATTTCATGCTTCGGGCGTTGACTTCTAAGGCCCTAACTATTAAATCTGTTGGTGCAACGCCCAAGGTGAAGCCTATGTTGCCCGGAAGGTGGAAATGACGTTAACTTTCATACTGGTTGCAATTATTCGTTTTATGCGATGGAAAAGCTGTTTTATTTATTTTGTGTTTTATGCTTCGGGCATTGACTTCTAAGGCCCTAACTATTCGATCTGGTGGGGCAACGCCCTAGAGTGAAGCCTAGGTTGCCCGGAAAGTAGAAATGACCATAAATTTCATCCTGGTTGCAATTATTCGCTTTATATGATGGAAAAACTGTTGTATTTATATAGTGTTTTATGCTTCTGGCGTTGACTTCTTAGGCCCTAACTATTCCATCTGGTGGAACAACGCCCTAGGGTGAAGCCTAGGTTGCCTGGAACGTAGAAATGACCATCCCTTTCACACGGGTTGCAATTATTCCTGTTATAGGATGGAAAGGCTGTTGTATTTTTATTGTATTTTATACTTCAGGCGTTGACTTCTAAGGCCCTAGCTATTCGATCTGGTCGAGCAACGCCCTAGAGTGAAGCCTAGGTTGCCCGGAACGTAGACATGACCATAACTTCCACACTGCTTGCAATTATTCGTTTTATAGGATGGAAAAGCTATTCTATTTATATCGTATTTTATGCTTCTGGCGTTGACTTCTAAGGGCCTAACTATTCAATCTGTTGGTGCAACGCCCAAGGATGAAGCCTATGTTGCCCCGAAAGTAGAAATGACGTTAACTTTCATACTGGTTGCAATTATTCGTTTTATACGATGGAAAACCTGTTTTATTTATTTTGCATTTTATGCTTCGGGCGTTGACTTCTAAGGCCCTAACTATTCGATCTGTTGGTGCAACGCCCAAGGTGAAGCCTATGTTGCCCGGAAGGTAGAAATGACGTTAACTTTCATACTGGTTGCAATTATTCGTTTTATGCGATGGAAAAGCTGTTTTATTTATTTTGTGTTTTATGCTTCGGGCATTGACTTCTAAGGCCCTAACTATTCGATCTGGTGGGGCAACGCCCTAGAGTGAAGCCTAGGTTGCCCGGAAAGTAGAAATGACCATAAATTTCATCCTGGTTGCAATTATTCGCTTTATATGATGGAAAAACTGTTGTATTTATATAGTGTTTTATGCTTCTGGCGTTGACTTCTAAGGCCCTAGCTATTCGATCTGGTGGAACAACGCCCTAGGGTGAAGCCTAGGTTGCCTGGAACGTAGAAATGACAATCCCTTTCACACGGGCTGCAATTATTCCTGTTATAGGATGGAAAGGCTGTTGTATTTATATTGTATTTTATACTTCAGGCGTTGACTTCTAAGGCCCTAGCTATTCGATCTGGTCGAGCAACGCCCTAGAGTGAAGCCTAGGTTGCCCGGAACGTAGACATGACCATAACTTCCACACTGGTTGCAATTATTCGTTTTATAGGATGGAAAAGCTATTCTATTTATATCGTATTTTATGCTTCTGGCGTTGACTTCTAAGGGCCTAACTATTCAATCTGTTGGTGCAACGCCCAAGGGTGAAGCCTATGTTGCCCCGAAAGTAGAAATGACGTTAACTTTCATACTGGTTGCAATTATTCATTTTATACGATGGAAAACCTGTTTTATTTATTTTGCATTTTATGCTTCGGGCGTTGACTTCTAAGGCCCTAACTATTCGATCTGGTGGAGCAACGCCCTCGGGTGAAGCCTAGGATGCGCGTAACGTAGAAATGACCATAACTTTCACACTGGTAGCAATTATTCGTTTTATACGATGGAAAAACTGTTTTATTTATTTTGTATTTTATGCTACTGGCGTTGACTTCTAAGGCCCTAACCATTCGATCCGGTGGAGCAACGCCCTAGAGTGAAGCCTAGGTTGCCCGGAACGGAGAAATGACCATAGCTTTCACACCGGTAGCAATTATTCTTTTTATACGATGGAAAAACTGTTCTATTTATTTTGTATTTTATGCTTCGGGCGTTGATTGCTAAGGCCCTAACTATTCAATCTGTTGGTGCAACGCCCAAGGGTGAAGCCTATGTTGCCCGGAAAGTAGAAATGACGTTAACTTTCATACTGGTTGCAATTATTCGTTTTATACGATGGAAAAGCTGTTCTATTTATTTTGTATTTCATGCTTCGGCCGTTGACTTCTAAGGCCCTAACTATTAAATCTGTTGGTGCAACGCCCAAGGTGAAGCCTATGTTGCCCGGAACGTAGAAATGACCATAACTTTCACACTGGTTACTATCATTCGTTTTATACGATGGAAAAACTGTTGTATTTATATCGTATTTTATGCTTCTGGCGTTGACTTCTAAGGGCCTAACTATTCAATCTGTTGGTGCAACGCCCAAGGGTGAAGCCTATGTTGCCCCGAAAGTAGAAATGACGTTAACTTTCATACTGGTTGCAATTATTCTTTTTATACGATGGAAAACTGTTTTATTTATTTTGTATTTTATGCTTCGGGCGTAGACTTCTAAGGCCCTAACTATTCGATCTGGTGGAGGAACGCCCTAGAGTGAAGCCTAGGTTGCCCGGAACGTAGAAATGACCATAACTTCCACACTGGTTGCAATTATTCGTTTTATACGATGGAAAAACTGTATTATTTATTTTGTATTTTATGCTTCGGGCGTTGATTTCTAAGGCCCTAACTATTCGATCTGGTGCCGCAACGCCCTAGAGTGAACCCGAGGTTGCCCGGAACGTAGAAATGACCATAACTTTCACACTGTTTGCAGTTATTCCTGTTATGCGATGGAAAAACGTTTGCATCTTTATTGTACTTTATGCTTCTGGCGTTGGCTTCTAAGGCCCTAACTATTCAATCTGTTGGTGCAACGCTCTAGGGTGAAGCCTAGGTAGCCCGGAAAGTAGAAATGACGTTAGCTTTCATACTGGTTTCAATTATTCGTTTTATACGATGGAAAAACTGTTGTATTTATATTGTATTTTATGCTTCGGGCATTGACTTCTAAGGCCCTAGCTACTCAATCTGTTGGAGCAACGCCCTAGGGTGAAGCCTAGGTTGCCCGGAAAGTAGAAATGAAGAATAACTTTCATCCTGGTTGCAATTATTCGTTTTATATGATGGAAAAACTGTTGTATTTACATAGTGT
Organism: Calliopsis andreniformis; assembly: GCF_051401765.1. Taxonomy (NCBI): domain Eukaryota; kingdom Metazoa; phylum Arthropoda; class Insecta; order Hymenoptera; family Andrenidae; genus Calliopsis; species Calliopsis andreniformis. Next base: position 11,878,204 of record NW_027480429.1, on the reverse strand, counting down.
TTTATGCTTCTGGCGTTGACTTCTTAGGCCCTAACTATTGCATCTGGTGGAACAACGCCCTAGAGTGAAGCCTAGGTTGCCCGGAACGTAGAAATGACCATAACTTCCACACTGGTTGCAATTATTCGTTTTATACGATGGAAAAGCTGTTGTATTTATATCGTATTTTATGATTCTGGCGTTGAACTCTTAGGCCCTAACCATTCCATCTGGTGGATCAACGCCCTCGTGTGAAGCCTAGGTTGCGCGTAACGTAGAAATGACCATAACTTTCACACTGGAAGCAATTATTCGTTTTATACGATGGAAAAACTGTTGTATTTATATCGTATTTTATGCTTCTGGCGTTGACTTCTAAGGCCCTAACTATTCGATCTGGTGGCGCAACGCCCTAGAGTGAAGCCTAGGTTGCCCGGAACGTAGAAATGACCATAACTTTCACACTGGTTGCAATTATTAGATTTATACGATGGAAAAGCTGTGGCATCTTTTATGTATTTTATTCATCTGGGGTTGACTTCTAAGGCCGTTACTATTAGATGTGGTGGAGCAACGCCCTAGGGTGACGCCTAAGTTCCCCGGAACGTAGAAATGACCATTACCTTCACACTGGTTGCAATTATTCGTTTTATACGATGGAAAAACTGTTCTATTTATTTTGTATTTCATGCTTCGGGCGTTGACTTCTAAGGCCCTAACTATTAAATCTGTTGGTGCAACGCCCAAGGTGAAGCCTATGTTGCCCGGAAGGTGGAAATGACGTTAACTTTCATACTGGTTGCAATTATTCGTTTTATGCGATGGAAAAGCTGTTTTATTTATTTTGTGTTTTATGCTTCGGGCATTCACTTCTAAGGCCCTAACTATTCGATCTGGTGGGGCAACGCCCTAGAGTGAAGCCTAGGTTGCCCGGAAAGTAGAAATGACCATAAATTTCATCCTGGTTGCAATTATTCGCTTTATATGATGGAAAAACTGTTGTATTTATATAGTGTTTTATGCTTCTGGCGTTGACTTCTTAGGCCCTAACTATTCCATCTGGTGGAACAACGCCCTAGGGTGAAGCCTAGGTTGCCTGGAACGTAGAAATGACCATCCCTTTCACACGGGTTGCAATTATTCCTGTTATAGGATGGAAAGGCTGTTGTATTTTTATTGTATTTTATACTTCAGGCGTTGACTTCTAAGGCCCTAGCTATTCGATCTGGTCGAGCAACGCCCTAGAGTGAAGCCTAGGTTGCCCGGAACGTAGACATGACCATAACTTCCACACTGGTTGCAATTATTCGTTTTATAGGATGGAAAAGCTATTCTATTTATATCGTATTTTATGCTTCTGGCGTTGACTTCTAAGGGCCTAACTATTCAATCTGTTGGTGCAACGCCCAAGGATGAAGCCTATGTTGCCCCGAAAGTAGAAATGACGTTAACTTTCATACTGGTTGCAATTATTCGTTTTATACGATGGAAAACCTGTTTTATTTATTTTGCATTTTATGCTTCGGGCGTTGACTTCTAAGGCCCTAACTATTCGATCTGGTGGAGCAACGCCCTCGGGTGAAGCCTAGGATGCGCGTAACGTAGAAATGACCATAACTTTCACACTGGTAGCAATTATTCGTTTTATACGATGGAAAAACTGTTTTATTTATTTTGTATTTTATGCTACTGGCGTTGACTTCTAAGGCCCTAACCATTCGATCCGGTGGAGCAACGCCCTAGAGTGAAGCCTAGGTTGCCCGGAACGGAGAAATGACCATAGCTTTCACACCGGTAGCAATTATTCTTTTTATACGATGGAAAAACTGTTCTATTTATTTTGTATTTTATGCTTCGGGCGTTGATTGCTAAGGCCCTCACTATTCAATCTGTTGGTGCAACGCCCAAGGGTGAAGCCTATGTTGCCCGGAAAGTAGAAATGACGTTAACTTTCATACTGGTTGCAATTATTCGTTTTATACGATGGAAAAGCTGTTCTATTTATTTTGTATTTCATGCTTCGGCCGTTGACTTCTAAGGCCCTAACTATTAAATCTGTTGGTGCAACGCCCAAGGTGAAGCCTATGTTGCCCGGAACGTAGAAATGACCATAACTTTCACACTGGTTACTATCATTCGTTTTATACGATGGAAAAACTGTTGTATTTATATCGTATTTTATGCTTCTGGCGTTGACTTCTAAGGCCCGAACTATTCGATCTGGTGGAGCAATGCCCTAGAGTGAAGCCTAGGCTGCCCGGAACGGAGAAATCACCATAACTTTCACACCGGTAGCAATTATTCGTTTTATACGATGGAAAAACTGTTCTGTTTATTTTGTATTTTATGCTTCGGGCGTTGACTTCTAAGGCCCTAACTATTCAATCTGTTGGTGCAACGCCCTAGGGTGAAGCCTAGGTTGCCCGGAAAGTAGAAATGACGTTAACCTTCATACTGGTTGCAATTATTCGTTTTATACGATGGAAAAACTGTTGTATTTATATTGTATTTTATGCTTCGGGCATTGGCTTCTAAGGCCCTAACTATTCAATCTGTTGGTGCAACGCCCAAGGGTGAAGCCTATGTTGCCCGGAAAGTAGAAATGACGTTAACTTTTATACTGGTTGTAATTATTCGTTTTATACGATGGAAAAACTGTTTTATTTATTTTGTATTTTATGATTCGGGCGTTGACTTCTAAGGCCCTAACTATTCGATCTGGTGGCATAACGCCCTAGAGTGAAGCCTAGGTTGCCCGGAACGTAGAAATGACCATAACTTTCATCCTGGTTGCAATTATCCGTTTTATATGTTGGAAAAGCTGTTGTATTTATATAGTGTTTAATGCTTCTGGCGTTGACTTCTTAGGCCCAAACTATTCCATCTGGTGGAACAACGCCCTAGGGTGAATCCTAGGTTGCCTGGAACGTAGAAATGACCATCACTTTCACACGGGTTGCAGTTATTCCTGTTATAGGATGGAAAGGCTGTTGTATTTTTATTGTATTTTATACTTCAGGCGTTGACTTCTAAGGCCCTAGCTATTCGATCTGGTCGAGCAACGCCCTAGAGTGAAGCCTATGTTGCCCGGAACGTAGACATGACCATAACTTCCACACTGGTTGCAATTATTCGTTTTATACGATGGAAAAGCTGTTCTATTTATATCGTATTTTATGCTTCTGGCGTTGACTTCTAAGGGCCTAACTATTCAATCTGCTGGTGCAACGCCCAAGGGTGAAGCCTATGTTGCCCCGAAAGTAGAAATGACGTTAACTTTCATACTGGTTGCAATTATTCTTTTTATACGATGGAAAAACTGTTTTATTTATTTTGTATTTTATGCTTCGGGCGTAGACTTCTAAGGCCCTAACTATTCGATCTGGTGGAGCAACGCCCTAGAGTGAAGCCTAGGTTGCCCGGAACGTAGAAATGACCATAACTTCCACACTGGTTGCAATTATTCGTTTTATACGATGGAAAAACTGTATTATTTATTTTGTATTTTATGCTTCGGGCGTTGATTTCTAAGGCCCTAACTATTCGATCTGGTGCCGCAACGCCCTAGAGTGAAGCCGAGGTTGCCCGGAACGTAGAAATGACCATAACTTTCACACTGTTTGCAGTTATTCCTGTTATACGATGGAAAAACTTTTGCATCTTTATTGTACTTTATGCTTCTGGCGTTGGCTTCTAAGGTCCTAACTATTCAATCTGTTGGTGCAACGCTCTAGGGTGAAGCCTAGGTAGCCCGGAAAGTAGAAATGACGTTAACTTTCATACTGGTTTCAATTATTCGTTTTATACGATGGAAAAACTGTTGTATTTATATAGTGTTTTATGCTTCTGGCGTTGACTTCTTAGGCCCTAACTATTGCATCTGGTGGACCAACGCCCTAGAGTGAAGCCTAGGTTGTCCGGAACGTAGAAATGACCATAACTTCCACACTGGTTGCAATTATTCGTTTTATACGATGGAAAAGCTGTTGCATTTATATCGTATTTTATGATTCTGGCGTTGAACTCTTAGGCCCTAACTATTCCATCTGGTGGATCAACGCCCTCGGGTGAAGCCTAGGTTGCGCGTAACGTAGAAATGACCATAACTTTCACACTGGTAGCAATTATTCGTTTTATACGATGGAAAAGCTGTTGTATTTATATCGTATTTTATGCTTCTGGCGTTGACTTCTAAGGCCCTAACTATTCGATCTGGTGGCGCAACGCCCTAGAGTGAAGCCTAGGTTGCCCGGAACGTAGAAATGACCATAACTTTCACACTGGTAGCAATTATTCGTTTTATACGATGGAAAAGCTGTTGTATTTATATCGTATTTTATGCTTCTGGCGTTGACTTCTAAGGCCCTAACTATTCGATCTGGTGGCGCAACGCCCTAGAGTGAAGCCTAGGTTGCCCGGAACGTAGAAATGACCATAACTTTCACACTGGTTGCAATTATTAGTTTTATACGATGGAAAAGCTGTGGCATCCTTTATGTATTTTATTCATCTGGGGTTGACTTCTAAGGCCGTTGCTATTAGATGTGGTGGAGCAACGACCTAGGGTGACGCCTAAGTTCCCCGGAACGTAGAAATGACCATTACCTTCACACTGGTTGCAATTATTCGTTTTATACGATGGAAAAACTGTTCTATTTATTTTGTATTTCATGTTTCGGGCGTTGACTTCTAAGGCCCTAATTATTAAATCTGTTGGTGCAACGCCCAAGGTGAAGCCTATGTTGCCCGGAAGGTAGAAATGACGTTAACTTTCATACTGGTTGCAATTATTCGTTTTATGCGATGGAAAAGCTGTTTTATTTATTTTGTGTTTTATGCTTCGGGCGTTGACTTCTAAGGCCCTAACTATTCGATCTGGTGGGGCAACGCCCTAGAGTGAAGACTAGGTTGCCCGGAAAGTAGAAATGACCATAAATTTCATCCTGGTTGCAATTATTCGTTTTATATGATGGAAAAACTGTTGTATTTATATAGTGTTTTATGCTTCTGGCGTTGACTTCTTAGGCCTTAACTATTCCATCTGGTGGAACAACGCCTTAGGGTGAAGCCTAGGTTGCCCGCAAAGTAGAAATGACGTTAACTTTCATACTGGTTGCAATTATTCGTTTTATACGATGGAAAAGCTGTTTTATGTATTTTGTATTTTATGCTTCGGGCGTTGACTTCTTAGGCCCTAACTATTCAATCTGTTGGTGCAACGCCCAAGGGTGAAGCCTATGTTGCCCGGAAAGTAGAAATGACGTTAACTGTCATACGGGTTGCAATTATTCGTTTTATACGATGGAAAAACAGTTTTATTTATTTTGTATTTTATGCTTCGGGCGTTGACTTCTAAGGCCCTAACTATTCGATCTGGTGGCGCAACGCCCTAGGGTGAAGCCTAGGTTGCCCGGAAAGTTGAAATGACCATAACTTTCATCCTGGTTGCAATTATTCGTTTTATATGATGGAAAAACTGTTGTATTTATATAGTGTTTTATGCTTCTGGCGTTGACTTCTTAGGCCCTAACTATTGCATCTGGTGGAACAACGCCCTAGGGTGAAGCCTAGGTTGCCTGGAACGTAGAAATGACCATCACTTTCACACGGGTTGCAATTATTCCTGTTATAGGATGGAAAGGCTGTTGTATTTTTATTGTATTTTATACTTCAGGCGTTGACTTCTAAGGCCCTAGCTATCCGATCTGGTCGAGCAACGCCCTAGAGTGAAGCCTAGGTTGCCCGGAATGTAGACATGACCATAACTTCCACACTGGTTGCAATCATTCGTTTTATACGATGGAAAAGCTGTTCTATTTATATCGTATTTTATGCTTCTGGCGTTGACTTCTAAGGGCCTAACTATTCAATCTGTTGGTGCAACGCCCAAGGGTGAAGCCTATGTTGCCTGGAAAGTAGAAATGACGTTAACTATCATACTGGTTGCAATTATTCGTTTTATACGATGGAAAAACGGTTTTATTTATTTTGTATTTTATGCTTCGGGCGTTGACTTCTAAGGCCCTAACTATTCGATCTGGTGGCGCAACGCCCTAGGGTGATGCCTAGGTTGCCCGGAAAGTAGAAATGACAATAACTTTCATCCTGGTTGCAATTATTCGTCTTATACGATGGAAAAGCTGTTGTATTTATATCGTATTTCATGATTCTGGCGTTGAACTCTTAGGCCCTAACTATTCCATCTGGTGGAGCAAGGCCCTAGAGTGAAGCCTAGGTTGCCCGGAACGGAGAAATTACCATAAATTTCACACCGGTAGCAATTATTCGTTTTATACGATGGAAAAGCTGTTCTATTTATATCGTATTTTATGCTTCTGGCGTTGACTTCTAAGGCCCTAACTATTCAATCTGTTCGTGCAACGCCCTAGGGTGAAGCCTAGGTTGCCCGGAACGTAGAAATGACCATAACTTCCACACTGGATGCAATTATTCGTTTTATACGATGGAAAAACTGTATTATTTATTTTGTATTTTATGCTTCGGGCGTCGATTTCTAAGGCCCTAACTATTCGATCTGGTGCCGCAACGCCCTAGAGTGAAGCCGAGGTTGCCCGGAACGTAGAAATGACCATAACTTTCACACTGTTTGCAGTTATTCCTGTTATACGATGGAAAAACTTTTGCACCTTTATTGTACTTTATGCTTCTGGCGTTGGCTTCTAAGGCCCTAACTATTCAATCTGTTGGTGCAACGCTCTAGGGTGAAGCCTAGGTAGCCCGGAAAGTAGAAATGACGTTAACTTTCATACTGGTTTCAATTATTCGTTTTATACGATGGAAAAACTGTTGTATTTATATTGTATTTTATGTTTCGGGCATTGACTTCTAAGGCCCTAGCTACTCAATCTGTTGGAGCAACGCCCTAGGGTGAAGCCTAGGTTGCCCGGAAAGTAGAAATGACAATAACTTTCATACTGGTTGCAATTATTCGTTTTATATGATGGTAAAACTGTTGTATTTATATAGTGTTTTATGCTTCTCGCGTTGACTTCTTAGGCCCTAACTATTGCATCTGGTGGAACAACGCCCTAGAGTGAAGCCTAGGTTGTCCGGAACGTAGAAATGACCATAACTTCCACACTGGTTGCAATTATTCGTTTTATACGATGGAAAAGCTGTTGCATTTATATCGTATTTTATGATTCTGGCGTTGAACTCTTAGGCCCTAACTATTCCATCTGGTGGATCAACGCCCTCGGGTGAAGCCTAGGTTGCGCGTAACGTAGAAATGACCATAACTTTCACACTGGTAGCAATTATTCGTTTTATACGATGGAAAAGCTGTTGTATTTATATCGTATTTTATGCTTCTGGCGTTGACTTCTAAGGCCCTAACTATTCGATCTGGTGGCGCAACGCCCTAGAGTGAAGCCTAGGTTGCCCGGAACGTAGAAATGACCATAACTTTCACACTGGTAGCAATTATTCGTTTTATACGATGGAAAAGCTGTTGTATTTATATCGTATTTTATGCTTCTGGCGTTGACTTCTAAGGCCCTAACTATTCGATCTGGTGGCGCAACGCCCTAGAGTGAAGCCTAGGTTGCCCGGAACGTAGAAATGACCATAACTTTCACACTGGTTGCAATTATTAGTTTTATACGATGGAAAAGCTGTGGCATCCTTTATGTATTTTATTCATCTGGGGTTGACTTCTAAGGCCGTTGCTATTAGATGTGGTGGAGCAACGACCTAGGGTGACGCCTAAGTTCCCCGGAACGTAGAAATGACCATTACCTTCACACTGGTTGCAATTATTCGTTTTATACGATGGAAAAACTGTTCTATTTATTTTGTATTTCATGTTTCGGGCGTTGACTTCTAAGGCCCTAATTATTAAATCTGTTGGTGCAACGCCCAAGGTGAAGCCTATGTTGCCCGGAAGGTAGAAATGACGTTAACTTTCATACTGGTTGCAATTATTCGTTTTATGCGATGGAAAAGCTGTTTTATTTATTTTGTGTTTTATGCTTCGGGCGTTGACTTCTAAGGCCCTAACTATTCGATCTGGTGGGGCAACGCCCTAGAGTGAAGACTAGGTTGCCCGGAAAGTAGAAATGACCATAAATTTCATCCTGGTTGCAATTATTCGTTTTATATGATGGAAAAACTGTTGTATTTATATAGTGTTTTATGCTTCTGGCGTTGACTTCTTAGGCCTTAACTATTCCATCTGGTGGAACAACGCCTTAGGGTGAAGCCTAGGTTGCCCGCAAAGTAGAAATGACGTTAACTTTCATACTGGTTGCAATTATTCGTTTTATACGATGGAAAAGCTGTTTTATGTATTTTGTATTTTATGCTTCGGGCGTTGACTTCTTAGGCCCTAACTATTCAATCTGTTGGTGCAACGCCCAAGGGTGAAGCCTATGTTGCCCGGAAAGTAGAAATGACGTTAACTGTCATACTGGTTGCAATTATTCGTTTTATACGATGGAAAAACAGTTTTATTTATTTTGTATTTTATGTTTCGGGCATTGACTTCTAAGGCCCTAGCTACTCAATCTGTTGGAGCAACGCCCTAGGGTGAAGCCTAGGTTGCCCGGAAAGTAGAAATGACAATAACTTTCATACTGGTTGCAATTATTCGTTTTATATGATGGTAAAACTGTTGTATTTATATAGTGTTTTATGCTTCTGGCGTTGACTTCTTAGGCCCTAACTATTGCATCTGGTGGAACAACGCCCTAGAGTGAAGCCTAGGTTGTCCGGAACGTAGAAATGACCATAACTTCCACACTGGTTGCAATTATTCGTTTTATACGATGGAAAAGCTGTTGTATTTATATCGTATTTTATGCTTCAGTCGTAGACTTCTAAGGCCGTAGCTATTCGATATGTTGGAGCACCGGCCTAGAGTGAAGCCTAGGTTGCTCGGAACGTAGAAATGACCACTACTTTCACACTGTTTGCAATTATTCATTTAATACGGTGGAAATGCTGTTGTATTTATATCGTATTTTATGCTTCTGGCGTTGACTTCTAAGGCCCTAACTATTCGATCTGGTGGGGCAACGCCCTAGAGTGAAGCCTAGGTTGCCCGGAAAGTAGAAATGACCATAAACTTCATCCTGGTTGCAATTATTCGTTTTATATGATGGAAAAACTGTTGTATTTATATAGTGTTTTATGCTTCTGGCGTTGACTTCTTAGGCCTTAACTATTCCATCTGGTGGAACAACGCCTTAGGGTGAAGCCTAGGTTGCCCGCAAAGTAGAAATGACGTTAACTTTCATACTGGTTGCAATTATTCGTTTTATACGATGGAAAAGCTGTTTTATGTATTTTGTATTTTATGCTTCGGGCGTTGACTTCTAAGGCCCTAACTATTCGATCTGGTGGCGCGACGCCCTAGAGTGAAGCCTATGTTGCCCGGAACGTAGAAATGACCAAACTTTCACACTGGTTGCTATCATTCGTTTTATATGATGGAAAAACTGTTGTATTTATATAGTGTTTTATGCTTCTGGCGTTGACTTCTTAGGCCCTAACTATTCCATCTGGTGGAACAACGCCCTAGAGTGAAGCCTAGGTTGCCTGGAACGTAGAAATGACCATAACTTCCACACTGGTTGCAATTATTCGTTTTATACGATGGAAAAGCTGTTGTATTTATATCGTATTTTATGCTTCTGGCGTTGACTTCTAAGGCCCTAACTATTCGATCTGGTGGCGCCACGCCCTGGAGTGAAGCCTATGTTGCCCGGAACGTAGAAATGACCATAACTTTCACACTGGTTGCAATAATTCGTTTTATACGATGGAAAAGCTGTGGCATCTTTTATGTATTTTATTCATCTGGGGCTGACTTCTAAGGCCGTTGCTATTAGATGTGGTGGAGCAACGCCCTAGGGTGACGCCTAAGTTGCCTGGAACGTAGAAATGACCATTACCTTCACACTGGTTGCAATTATTCGTTTTATACGATGGAAAAGCTGTTGTATTTATATCGTATTTTATGCTTCTGGCGTTGACTTCTAAGGGCCTAACTATTCAATCTGTTGGTGCAACGCCCTAGAGTGAAGCCTAGGTTGCCCGGAACGGAGAAATGACCATAACTTTCACACCGGTAGCAATTATTCTTTTTATACGAAGGAAAAACTGTTCTATTTATTTTGTATTTTATGCTTCGGGCGTTGATTGCTAAGGCCCTAACTATTCAATCTGTTGGTGCAACGCCCAAGGGTGAAGCCTATGTTGCCCGGAAAGTAGAAATGACGTTAACTTTCATACTGGTTGCAATTATTCGTTTTATACGATGGAAAAGCTGTTCTATTTATTTTGTATTTCATGCTTCGGGCGTTGACTTCTAAGGCCCTAACTATTAAATCTGTTGGTGCAACGCCCAAGGTGAAGCCTATGTTGCCCGGAACGTAGAAATGACCATAACTTTCACACTGGTTACTATCATTCGTTTTATACGATGGAAAAACTGTTGTATTTATATCGTATTTTATGCTTCTGGCGTTGACTTCTAAGGCGCTAACTATTCGATCTGGTGAAGCAACGCCCTAGAGTGAAGCCTAGGTTGCCCGGAACGGAGAAATGACCATAGCTTTCACACCGGTAGCAATTATTCGTTTTATACGATGGAAAAACTGTTCTATTTATTTTGTATTTTATGCTTCGGGCGTTGACTTCTAAGGCCCTAACTATTCAATCTGTTGGTGCAACGCCCAAGGGTGAAGCCTATGTTGCCCGGAAAGTAGAAATGACGTTAACTTTTATACTGGTTGTAATTATTCGTTTTATACGATGGAAAAACTGTTTTATTTATTTTGTATTTTATGATTCGGGCGTTGACTTCTAAGGCCCTAACTATTCGATCTGGTGGCATAACGCCCTAGAGTGAAGCCTAGGTTGCCCGGAACGTAGAAATGACCATAACTTTCATCCTGGTTGCAATTATCCGATTTATATGTTGGAAAAGCTGTTGTATTTATATATTGTTTTATGCTTCTGGCGTTGACTTCTTAGGCCCTAACTATTCCATCTGGTGGAACAACGCCCTAGGGTGAATCCTAGGTTGCCTGGAGCGTAGAAATGACCATCACTTTCACACGGGTTGCAGTTATTCCTGTTATAGGATGGAAAGACAGTTGCATCTTTATTGTATTTTAAGCTTCGGGCATTGACTTCTAAGGCCCTAGCTATTCAATCTGTTGGAGCAACTCCATAGGGTGAAGCCTAGGTTGCCCGGAAAGTAGAAATGACAATAACTTTCATCCTGGTTGCTATCATTCGTTTTATATGATGGAATAACTGTTGTATTCATATAGTGTTTTATGCTTCTGGCGTTGACTTCTTAGGCCCTAACTATTCCATCTGGTGGAACAACGCCCTAGAGTGAAGCCTAGGTTGCCCGGAACGTAGAAATGACCATAACTTCCACACTGGTTGCAATTATTCGTTTTATACGATGGAAAAGCTGTTGTATTTATATCGTATTTTATGCTTCTGGCGTTGACTTCTAAGGCCCTAACTATTCGATCTGGTGGCGCAACGCCCTAGAGTGAAGCCTATGTTGCCCGGAACGTAGAAATGACCATAACTTTCACACTGGTTGCAATTATTCGTTTTAGACGATGGAAAAGCTGTGGCATCTTTTATGTATTTTATTCATCTGGGGCTGACTTGTAAGGCCGTTGCTATTAGATGTGGTGGAGCAACGCCCTAGGGTGACGCCTAAGTTGCCCGGAACGTAGAAATGACGTTAACTTTCATACTGGTTGCAATTATCCGTTTTATACGATGGAAAAGCTGTTGTATTTATATTGTATTTTATGCTTCGGGCATTGACTTCTAAGGCCCTAGCTACTGAATCTGTTGGAGCAACGCCCTAGGGTGAAGCCTAGGTTGCCCGGAAAGCAGAAATGACCATAACTTCCACACTGGTTGCAATTATTCGTTTTATACGATGGAAAAACTGTTTTATTTATTTTGTATTTTATGCTTCTGGCGTTGACTTCTAAGGCCCTAACTATTCGATCTGTTGGTGCAACGCCCTAGAGTGAAGCCTAGGTAGCCCGGAACGTAGAAATGACCATGACTTTCACACTGTTTGCAGTTATTCCTTTTATACGATGGAAAAACTTTTGCATCTTTATTGTACTTTGTGCTTCTGGCGTTGACTTCTAAGGCCCTAACTATTCAATCTGTTGGTGCAACGCCCTATGGTCAAGCCTAGGTAGCCCGGAAAGTAGAAATGACGTTAACATTCATCCTGGTTGCAATTATTCGTTTTATATGGCGGAAAAGCTGTTGTATTTATATAGTGTTTTATGCTTCTGGCGTTGACTTCTTAGGCCCTAACTATTCCATCTGGTGGAAAAACGCCCTTGGGTGAAGCCTCGGTTGCGCGGAACGTAGCAATGACCATAACTTTCACACTGGTAGCAATTATTCGTTTCATACGATGGAAAAACTGTTCTATTTATTTTGTATTTTATGCTTCGGGCGTTGACTTCTAAGGCCCTAGCTATTCGATCTGGTCGAGCAACGCCCTAGAGTGAAGCCTAGGTTGCACGGAACGTAGAAATGACCATAACTTCCACACTGCTTGCAATTATTCGTTTTATACGATGGAAAAGCTGTTGTATATATATCGTATTTTATGCTTCTGGCGTTGACTTCTTAGGCCCTAACTATTCCATCTGGTGGAACAGCGTCCTAGGGTGAAGCCTAGGTTGCGCGGAACGTAGAAGTGACCATAAATTTCACTCTGGTAGCAATTATTCGTTTTATACGATGGAAAAACTGTTTTATTTATTTTGTATTTTATGCTTCTGGCGTTGACTTCTACGGCCCTAACTATTCGATCTGGTGGAGCAATGCCCTAGAGTGAAGCCTAGGTTGCCCGGAACGGAGAAATCACCATAAATTTCACACCGGTAGCAATTATTCGTTTTATACGATGGAAAAACTGTTCTGTTTATTTTGTATTTTATGCTTCGGGCGTTGACTTCTAAGGCCCTAACTATTCAATCTGTTGGTGCAACGCCCTAGGGTGAAGCCTAGGTTGCCCGGAAAGTAGGAATGACGATAACTTTCATACTGGTTGCAATTATTCGTTTTATACGATGGAAAAACTGTTGTATTTATATTGTATTTTATGCTTCGGGCATTGACTCCTAAGGCCCTAACTATTCAATCTGTTGGAGCAACGCCCCAGGGTGAAACCTAGGTTGCCCGGAAAGTAGAAATGACCATTACTTTCATCCTGGTTGCAATTATCCGTTTTATATGTTGGAAAAGCTGTTCTATTTATATAGCGTTTTAAGAGTCTGGCGTTGACTTCTTAGGGCCTAACTATTCTATCTGGTGGAACTACGCCCTAGGGTGAATCCTAGGTTGCGTGGAACGTAGAAATGACCATCACTTTCACACGGGTTGCAGTTATTCCTGTTATAGGATGGAAAGACTGTTGCATTTTTATTGTATTTTATACTTCAGGCGTTGACTTCTAAGGCCCTAGCTATTCGATCGGGGTCGAGCAACGCCCTAGAGTGAAGCCTAGGTTGCCGGGAACGTAGAAATGACCATAACTTCCACTCTGGTTGCAATTATTCGTTTTATACGATGGAAAAGCTGTTGTATTTATGTCGTATTTTATGCTTCTGGCGTTGACTTCTAAGCACCTAGCCATTCGATCTGGTGGAGCAACGCCCTAGAGTGAAGCCTAGGTTGCGCGGAACGTAGAAATGACCATAACGTTCACACTGGTAGCAATTATTCGTTTTGTACGATGGAAAAACTGTTTTATTTATTCTGTATTTTATGCTTCTGGCGTTGACTTCTAAGGCCCTAACTATTCGATCTGGTGGAGCAACGCCCTAGAGTGAAGCCTGGGTTGCCCGCAACGGAGAAATGACCATAACTTTCACACCGGTAGCAATTATTCGTTTTATACGATGGAAAAACTGTTCTATTTATTTTGTATTTTATGCTTCGGGCGTTGACTTCTAAGGCCCTAACTATTCAATCTGTTGGTGCAACGCCCTAGAGTGAAGCCTAGGTTGTCCGGAACGTAGAAATGACCATAACTTCCACACTGGTTGCAATTATTCGTTTTATACGATGGAAAAGCTGTTGTATTTATATCGTATTTTATGATTCTGGCGTTGAACTCTTAGGCCCTAACTATTCCATCTGGTGGATCAACGCCCTCGGGTGAAGCCTAGGTTGCGCGTAACGTAGAAATGACCATAACTTTCACACTGGTTGCAATTATTCGTTTTATACGATGGAAAAGCTGTTGTATTTATATCGTATTTTATGCTTCTGGCGTTGACTTCTAAGGCCCTAACTATTCGATCTGGTGGAGCAACGCCCTAGAGTGAAGCCTGGGTTGCCCGCAACGGAGAAATGACCATAACTTCCACACTGGTTGCAATTATTCGTTTTATACGATGGAAAAACTGTATTATTTATTTTGGATTTTATGCTTCGGGCGTTGATTCCTAAGGCCCTAACTATTCGATCTAGTGCCGCTACGCCCTAGAGTGAAGCCGAGGTTGCCCGGAACGTAGAAATGACCATAACTTTCACACTGTTTGCAGTTATTCCTGTTATACGATGGAAAAACTTTTGCATCTTTATTGTACTTTATGCTTCTGGCGTTGGCTTCTAAGGCCCTAACTATTCAATCTGTTGGTGCAACGCTCTAGGGTGAAGCCTAGGTAGCCCGGAAAGTAGAAATGACGTTAGCTTTCATACTGGTTTCAATTATTCGTTTTATACGATGGAAAAACTGTTGTATTTATATTGTATTTTATGCTTCGGGCATTGACTTCTAAGGCCCTAGCTACTCAATCTGTTGGAGCAACGCCCTAGGGTGAAGCCTAGGTTGCCCGGAAAGTATAAATAAAGAATAACTTTCATCATGGTTGCAATTATTCGTTTTATATGATGGAAAAACTGTTGTATTTATATAGTGTTTTATGCTTCTGGCGTTGACTTCTTAGGCCCTAACTATTGCATCTGGTGGAACAACGCCCTAGAGTGAAGCCTAGGTTGCCCGGAACGTAGAAATGACCATAACTTCCACACTGGTTGCAATTATTCGTTTTATACGATGGAAAAGCTGTTGTATTTATATCGTATTTCATGATTCTGGCGTTGAACTCTTAGGCCCTAACTATTCCATCTGGTGGATCAACGCCCCCGGGTGAAGCCTAGGTTGCGCGTAACGTAGAAATGACCATAACTTTCACACTGGAAGCAATTATTCGTTTTATACGATGGAAAAACTGTTGTATTTATATCGTATTTTATGCTTCTGGCGTTGACTTCTAAGGCCCTAACTATTCGATCTGGTGGCGCAACGCCCTAGAGTGAAGCCTAGGTTGCCCGGAACGTAGAAATGACCATAACTTTCACACTGGTTGCAATTATTAGATTTATACGATGGAAAAGCTGTGGCATCTTTTATGTATTTTATTCATCTGGGGTTGACTTCTAAGGCCGTTACTATTAGATGTGGTGGAGCAACGCCCTAGGGTGACGCCTAAGTTCCCCGGAACGTAGAAATGACCATTACCTTCACACTGGTTGCAATTATTCGTTTTATACGATGGAAAAACTGTTCTATTTATTTTGTATTTCATGCTTCGGGCGTTGACTTCTAAGGCCCTAACTATTAAATCTGTTGGTGCAACGCCCAAGGTGAAGCCTATGTTGCCCGGAGGGTAGAAATGACGTTAACTTTCATACTGGTTGCAATTATTCGTTTTATGCGATGGAAAAGCTGTTTTATTTATTTTGTGTTTTATGTTTCGGGCATTGACTTCTAAGGCCCTAACTATTCGATCTGGTGGGGCAACGCCCTAGAGTGAAGCCTAGGTTGCCCGGAAAGTAGAAATGACCATAAATTTCATCCTGGTTGCAATTATTCGCTTTATATGATGGAAAAACTGTTGTATTTATATAGTGTTTTATGCTTCTGGCGTTGACTTCTTAGGCCCTAACTATTCCATCTGGTGGAACAACGCCCTAGGGTGAAGCCTAGGTTGCCTGGAACGTAGAAATGACCATCCCTTTCACACGGGTTGCAATTATTCCTGTTATAGGATGGAAAGGCTGTTGTATTTTTATTGTATTTTATACTTCAGGCGTTGACTTCTAAGGCCCTAGCTATTCGATCTGGTCGAGCAACGCCCTAGAGTGAAGCCTAGGTTGCCCGGAACGTAGACATGACCATAACTTCCACACTGGTTGCAATTATTCGTTTTATAGGATGGAAAAGCTATTCTATTTATATCGTATTTTATGCTTCTGGCGTTGACTTCTAAGGGCCTAACTATTCAATCTGTTGCTGCAACGCCCAAGGGTGAAGCCTATGTTGCCCCGAAAGTAGAAATGACGTTAACTTTCATACTGGTTGCAATTATTCGTTTTATACGATGGAAAACCTGTTTTATTTATTTTGCATTTTATGCTTCGGGCGTTGACTTCTAAGGCCCTAACTATTCGATCTGGTGGAGCAGCGCCCTCGGGTGAAGCCTAGGATGCGCGTAACGTAGAAATGACCATAACTTTCACACTGGTAGCAATTATTCGTTTTATACGATGGAAAAACTGTTTTATTTATTTTGTATTTTATGCTACTGGCGTTGACTTCTAAGGCCCTAACCATTCGATCCGGTGGAGCAACGCCCTAGAGTGAAGCCTAGGTTGCCCGGAACGGAGAAATGACCATAACTTTCACACCGGTAGCAATTATTCTTTTTATACGATGGAAAAACTGTTCTATTTATTTTGTATTTTATGCTTCGGGCGTTGATTGCTAAGGCCCTAACTATTCAATCTGTTGGTGCAACGCCCAAGGGTGAAGCCTATGTTGCCCGGAAAGTAGAAATGACGTTAACTTTCATACTGGTTGCAATTATTCGTTTTATACGATGGAAAAGCTGTTCTATTTATTTTGTATTTCATGCTTCGGGCGTTGACTTCTAAGGCCCTAACTATTAAATCTGTTGGTGCAACGCCCAAGGTGAAGCCTATGTGGCCCGGAACGTAGAAATGACCATAACTTTCACACTGGTTACTATCATTCGTTTTATACGATGGAAAAACTGTTGTATTTATATCGTATTTTATGCTTCTGGCGTTGACTTCTAAGGCCCGAACTATTCGATCTGGTGGAGCAATGCCCTAGAGTGAAGCCTAGGCTGCCCGGAACGGAGAAATCACCATAACTTTCACACCGGTAGCAATTATTCGTTTAATACGATGGAAAAACTGTTCTGTTTATTTTGTATTTTATGCTTCGGGCGTTGACTTCTAAGGCCCTAACTATTCAATCTGTTGGTGCAACGCCCTAGGGTGAAGCCTAGGTTGCCCGGAAAGTAGAAATGACGTTAACCTTCATACTGGTTGCAATTATTCGTTTTATACGATGGAAAAACTGTTGTATTTATATTGTATTTTATGCTTCGGGCATTGGCTTCTAAGGCCCTAACTATTCAATCTGTTGGAGCAACGCCCCAGTGTGAAACCTAGGTTGCCCGGAAAGTAGAAATGACCATAACTTTCATCCTGGTTGCAATTATCCGTTTTATATGTTGAAAAAGCTGTTGTATTTATATAGTGTTTTATGCTTCTGGCGTTGACTTCTTAGGCCCTAACTATTCCATCTGGTGGAACAACGGCCTAGGGTGAATCCTAGGTTGCCTGGAACGTAGAAATGACCATCACTTTCACACGGGTTGCAGTTATTCCTGTTATAGGATGGAAAGGCAGTTGCATTTTTATTGTATTTTATACTTCAGGCGTTGACTTCTAGGGTCCTAGCTATTCGATCTGGTCGAGCAACGCCTTAGAGTGCAGCCTAGGTTGCCCGGAACGTAGAAATGACCATAACTTCCACACTGGTTGCAATTATTCGTTTTATACGATGGAAAAACTGTTTTATTTATTCTGTATTTTATGCTTCTGGCGTTGACTTCTAAGGCCCTAACTATTCGATCTGGTGAAGCAACGCCCTAGAGTGAAGCCTAGGTTGCCCGGAACGGAGAAATGACCATAGCTTTCACACCGGTAGCAATTATTCGTTTTATACGATGGAAAAACTGTTCTATTTATTTTGTATTTTATGCTTCGGGCGTTGACTTCTAAGGCCCTAACTATTCAATCTGTTGGTGCAACGCCCAAGGGTGAAGCCTATGTTGCCCGGAAAGTAGAAATGACGTTAACTTTTATACTGGTTGTAATTATTCGTTTTATACGATGGAAAAACTGTTTTATTTATTTTGTATTTTATGATTCGGGCGTTGACTTCTAAGGCCCTAACTATTCGATCTGGTGGCATAACGCCCTAGAGTGAAGCCTAGGTTGCCCGGAACGTAGAAATGACCATAACTTTCATCCTGGTTGCAATTATCCGTTTTATATGTTGGAAAAGCTGTTGTATTTATATAGTGTTTTATGCTTCTGGCGTTGACTTCTTTGGCCCTAACTATTCCATCTGGTGGAACAACGCACTAGGGTGAATCCTAGGTTGCCTGGGACGTAGAAATGACCATCACTTTCACACGGGTTGCAGTTATTCCTGTTATAGGATGGAAAGACAGTTGCATCTTTATTGTATTTTAAGCTTCGGGCATTGACTTCTAAGGCCCTAGCTATTCAATCTGTAGGAGCAACGCCCTAGGGTGAAGCCTAGGTTGCCCGGAAAGTAGAAATGACAATAACTTTCATGCTGGTTGCTATCATTCGTTTTATATGATGGAATAACTGTTGTATTCATATAGTGTTTTATGCTTCTGGCGTTGACTTCTTAGGCCCTAACTATTCCATCTGGTGGAACAACGCCCTAGAGTGAAGCCTAGGTTGCCCGGAACGTAGAAATGACCATAACTTCCACACTGGTTGCAATTATTCGTTTTATACGATGGAAAAGCTGTTGTATTTATATCGTATTTTATGCTTCTGGCGTTGACTTCTAAGGCCCTAACTATTCGATCTGGTGGCATAACGCCCTAGAGTGAAGCCTAGGTTGCCCGGAACGTAGAAATGACCATAACTTTCATCCTGGTTGCAATTATCCGTTTTATATGTTGGAAAAGCTGTTGTATTTATATAGTGTTTTATGCTTCTGGCGTTGACTTCTTTGGCCCTAACTATTCCATCTGGTGGAACAACGCACTAGGGTGAATCCTAGGTTGCCTGGGACGTAGAAATGACCATCACTTTCACACGGGTTGCAGTTATTCCTGTTATAGGATGGAAAGACAGTTGCATCTTTATTGTATTTTAAGCTTCGGGCATTGACTTCTAAGGCCCTAGCTATTCAATCTGTAGGAGCAACGCCCTAGGGTGAAGCCTAGGTTGCCCGGAAAGTAGAAATGACAATAACTTTCATGCTGGTTGCTATCATTCGTTTTATATGATGGAATAACTGTTGTATTCATATAGTGTTTTATGCTTCTGGCGTTGACTTCTTAGGCCCTAACTATTCCATCTGGTGGAACAACGCCCTAGAGTGAAACCTAGGTTGCCCGGAACGTAGAAATGACCATAACTTCCACACTGGTTGCAATTATTCGTTTTATACGATGGAAAAGCTGTTGTATTTATATCGTATTTTATGCTTCTGGCGTTGACTTCTAAGGCCCTAACTATTCGATCTGGTGGCGCAACGCCCTAGAGTGAAGCCTATGTTGCCCGGAACGTAGAAATGACCATAACTTTCACACTGGTTGCAATTATTCGTTTTATACGATGGAAAAGCTGTGGCATCTTTTATGTATTTTATTCATCTGGGGCTGACTTCTAAGGCCGTTGCTATTAGATGTGGTGGAGCAACGCCCTAGGGTGACGCCTAAGTTGCCTGGAACGTAGAAATGACCATTACCTTCACACTGGCTGCTATCATTCGTTTTATATGATGGAAAAACTGTTGTATTTATATAGCGTTTTATGCTTCTGGCGTTGACTTCTTAGGCCCTAGCTATTCCATCTGGTGGAACAACGCCCTAGAGTGAAGCCTAGGTTGCCCGGAACGTAGACATGACCATAACTTCCACACTGGTTGCAATTATTCGTTTTATACGATGGAAAAGCTGTTGTATTTATCTCGTATTTTATGCTTCTGGCGTTGACTTCTAAGGCCCTAACTATTCAATCTGTTGGTGCAACGCCCAAGGGTGAAGCCAATGTTGCCCGGAAAGTAGAAATGACGTTAACTATCATACTGGTTGCAATTATTCGTTTTATACGATGGAAAAACTGTTTTATTTATTTTGTATTTTATGCTTCGGGCGTTGACTTCTAAGGCCCTAACTATTCGATCTGGTGGCGCAACGCCCTAGGGTGATGCCTAGGTTGCCCGGAAAGTAGAAATGACAATAACTTTCATCCTGGTTGCAATTATTCGTTTTATACGATGGAAAAGCTGTGGCATCTTTTATGTGTTTTATTCATCTGGGGCTGACTTCTAAGGCCGTTGCTATTAGATGTGGTGGAGCAACGCCCTAGGGTGACGCCTAAGTTGCCCGGAACGTAGAAATGACCATTAGCTTCACACTGGTTGCAATTATTCGTTTTATACGATGGAAAAACTGTTCTATTTATTTTGTATTTTATGCTTCGGGCGTTGACTTCTAAGGCCCTAACTATTCAATCTGTTGGTGCAACGCCCAAGGGTGAAGCCTATGTTGCGCGGAAGGTAGAAATGACGTTAACTTTCATACTGGTTGCGATTATCCGTTTTATACGATGGAAAAGCTGTTGTATTTATATAGTGTTCTATGCTTCTGGCGTTGACTTCTTAGGCCCTAACTATTCGATCTGTAGGTGCAACGCCCTAGAGTGAAGCCTAGGTAGCCCGGAACGTAGAAATGACCATAGCTTCCACACTGGTTGCAATTATTCGTTTTATACGATGGAAAAACTGAATTATTTATTTTGTATTTTATCCTTCGGGGGTTGATTTCTAATGCCCTAACTATTCGATCTGGTGCCGCAACGCCCTAGAGTGAAGCCGAGGTTGCCCGGAACGTAGAAATGACCATGACTTTCACACTGTTTGCAGTTATTCCTGTTATACGCTGGAAAAACTTTTGCATCTTTATTGTACTTTATGCTTCTGGCGTTGACTTCTAAGGCCCTAACTATTCAATCTGTTGGTGCAGCGCCCTATGGTCAAGCCTAGGTAGCCCGGAAAGTAGAAATGACGTTAACTTTCATACTGGTTTCAATTATTCGTTTTATACGATGGAAAAACTGTTGTATTTATATTGTATTTTATGCTTCGGGCATTGACTTCTAAGGCCCTAGCTATTCAATCTGTTGTAGCAACGCCCTAGGGTGAAGCCTAGGTTGCCCGGAAAGTAGAAATGACATTAACTTTCATCCTGGTTGCAATTATTCGTTTTATATGGCGGAAAAGCTGTTGTATTTATATAGTGTTTTATGCTTCTGGCGTTGACTTCTTAGGCCCTAACTATTGCATCTGGTGGAACAACGCCCTAGAGTGAAGCCTAGGTTGCCCGGAACGTAGAAATGACCATAACTTCCGCACTGGTTGCAATTATTCGTTTTATACGATGGAAAAACTGTTTTATTTATTTTGTATTTTATGCTTCGGGCGTTGACTTCTAATTCCCTAACTATTCGATCTGGAGGAGCAACGCCCTAGAGTGAAGCGTAGGTTGCCCGGAACGGAGAAATCACCATAAATTTCACACCGGTAGCAATTATTCGTTTTATACGATGGAAAAACTGTTCTGTTTATTTTGTATTTTATGCTTCGGGCGTTGACTTCTAAGGCCCTAACTATTCAATCTGTTGGTGCAACGCCCTAGGGTGAAGCCTAGGTTGCCCGGAAAGTAGAAATGACGATAACTTTCATACTGGTTGCAATTATTCGTTTTATACGATGGAAAAACTGTTGTATTTATATTGTATTTTATGCTTCGGGCATTGACTTCTAAGGCCCTAACTATTCAATCTGTTGGAGCAACGCCCCAGGGTGAAACCTAGGTTGCCCGGAAAGTAGAAATGACCATTACTTTCATCCTGGTTGCAATTATCCGTTTTATATGTTGGAAAAGCTGTTGTATTTATATAGCGTTTTAAGCTTCTGGCGTTGACTTCTTAGGCCCTAACTATTCTATCTGATGGAACTACGCCCTAGGGTGAATCCTAGGTTGCCTGGAACGTAGAAATGACCATCACTTTCACACGGGTTGCAGTTATTCCTGTTATAGGATGGAAAGACTGTTGCATTTTTATTGTATTTTATACTTCAGGCGTTGACTTCTAAGGCCCTAGCTATTCGATCTGGTCGAGCAACGCCCTAGAGTGAAGCCTAGGCTGCCGGGAACGTAGAAATGACCATAACTTCCACACTGGTTGCAATTATTCGATTTATACGATGGAAAAGCTGTTGTATTTATATCGTATTTTATGCTTCTGGCGTTGACTTCTAAGGACCTAGCCATTCGATCTGGTGGAGCAACGCCCTAGAGTGAAGCCTAGGTTGCGCGGAACGTAGAAATGACCATAACGTTCACACTGGTAGCAATTATTCGTTTTGTACGATGGAAAAACTGTTTTATTTATTCTGTATTTTATGCTTCTGGCGTTGACTTCTAAGGCCCTAACTATTCGATCTGGTGGAGCAACGCCCTAGAGTGAAGCCTGGGTTGCCCGGAACGGAGAAATGACCATAATTTTCACACCGGTAGCAATTATTCGTTTTATACGATGGAAAAGCTGTTCTATTTATTTTGTATTTTATGCTTCGGGCGTTGACTTCTAAGGCCCTAACTATTCAATCTGTTGGTGCAACGCCCTAGAGTGAAGCCTAGGTTGCCCGGAACGTAGAAATGACCATAACTTTCACACTGGTTACTATCATTCGTTTTATACGATGGAAAAACTGTTGTATTTATATCGTATTTTATGCTTCTGGCGTTGACTTCTTAGGCCCTAACTATTCCATCTGGTGGAACAACGCCCTTGGGTGAAGCCTAGGTTGCGCGGAACGTAGAAATGACCATTACTTTCACAATGTTTGCAATTATTCATTTTATACGATGGAAAAGCTTTTGTACTTATATTGTATTTTATTCTTCTGCCGTTGACTTCTTAGGCCCTAGCTATTCGATCTGGTGGAACAACGCCCTAGCGTGAAGACTTGGTTGCCCGGAACATGGAAATGACCATTACTTTAACACTGTTTGCAGTTATTCCTGTTATACGATGGGAAAACCTTTGCATCTTTATTGTATTTTATGCTTCTGGCGTTGACTTCTAAGGCCCGAACTATTCGATCTGGTGGAGCAATGCCCTAGAGTGAAGCCTAGGCTGCCCGGAACGGAGAAATCACCATAACTTTCACACCGGTAGCAATTATTCGTTTTATACGATGGAAAAACTGTTCTGCTTATTTTGTATTTTATGCTTCGGGCGTTGACTTCTAAGGCCCTAACTATTCAATCTGTTGGTGCAACGCCCTAGGGTGAAGCCTAGGTTGCCCGGAAAGTAGGAACGACGTTAACTTTCTTACTGGTTGCAATTATTCGTTTTATACGATGGAAAAACTGTTGTATTTATATTGTATTTTATGCTTCGGGCATTGACTTCTAAGGCCCTAACTATTCAATCTGTTGGAGCAACGACCCAGTGTGAAACCTAGGTTGCCCGGAAAGTAGAAATGACCATAACTTTCATCCTGGTTGCAATTATCCGTTTTATATGTTGGAAAAGCTGTTGTATTTATATAGCGTTTTAAGCTTCTGGCGTTGACTTCTTAGGCCCTAACTATTCTATCTGATGGAACTACGCCCTAGGGTGAATCCTAGGTTGCCTGGAACGTAGAAATGACCATCACTTTCACACGGGTTGCAGTTATTCCTGTTATAGGATGGAAAGACTGTTGCATTTTTATTGTATTTTATACTTCAGGCGTTGACTTCTAAGGCCCTAGCTATTCGATCTGGTCGAGCAACGCCCTAGAGTGAAGCCTAGGCTGCCGGGAACGTAGAAATGACCATAACTTCCACACTGGTTGCAATTATTCGATTTATACGATGGAAAAGCTGTTGTATTTATATCGTATTTTATGCTTCTGGCGTTGACTTCTAAGGACCTAGCCATTCGATCTGGTGGAGCAACGCCCTAGAGTGAAGCCTAGGTTGCGCGGAACGTAGAAATGACCATAACTTTCACACTGGTTACTATCATTCGTTTTATACGATGGAAAAACTGTTGTATTTATATCGTATTTTATGCTTCTGGCGTTGACTTCTTAGGCCCTAACTATTCCATCTGGTGGAACAACGCCCTTGGGTGAAGCCTAGGTTGCCCGGAACGTAGGAAAAACCATTACCTTCACACTGGTTGCAATTATTCGTTTTATACGATGGAAAAACTGTTTTATTTATTTTGTATTTTATGCTTCGGGCGTTGACTTCTAAGGCCCTAACTATTCGATTTGGTGGAGCAACGCCCTAGAGTGAAGCCTAGGTTGCCCGGAACGTAGAAATGACCATAACTTCCACACTGGTTGCAATTATTCGTTTTATACGATGGAAAAACTGTTGTATTTATATTGTATCTTATGCTTCTGGCGTTGACTTCTAAGGCCCTAACTGTTCGATCTAGTGCAGCAACGCCCTAGAGTGAAGCCTAGGTTGCCCGGAAAGGAGAAATGACCATCACGTTCAAACTGGTTGCAATTAATCCTTTTATACGATGGAAAGGCTGTTGTATTTATATCGTATTTTATGCTTCTGGCGTTGACTTCTTAGGCCGTAACTATTCGGTCTGGTGGAGCAACGCCCTGGAGTGAAACCTAGGTTGCCCGGAACGTAGAATTGGCAATCACTTTCAAACTGGTCGAAATTATTCCAGTTATATGATGGAAACACTGTTGTATTTTTTTTGCATTCTATGGTTCGGGCGTAGACTTCTAAGGCCCTAACTATTGAATCTGTTGGAGCAACGCCCTAGGGTGAAGCCTAGGTTGCCCGGAACGTAGAAATGACCATAACTTCCACACTGGTTGCAATTATTCGTTTTATACGATGGAAAAACTGTTTTATTTATTTTGTATTTTATGATTCGGGCGTTGACTTCTAAGGCCCTAACTATTCGATCTGGTGGCATAACGCCCTAGAGTGAAGCCTAGGTTGCCCGGAACGTAGAAATGACCATAACTTTCATCCTGGTTGCAATTATCCGTTTTATATGTTGGAAAAGCTGTTGTATTTATATAGTGTTTTATGCTTCTGGCGTTGACTTCTTTGGCCCTAACTATTCCATGTGGTGGAACAACGCACTAGGGTGAATCCTAGGTTGCCTGGGACGTAGAAATGACCATCACTTTCACACGGGTTGCAGTTATTCCTGTTATAGGATGGAAAGACAGTTGCATCTTTATTGTATTTTAAGCTTCGGGCATTGACTTCTAAGGCCCTAGCTATTCAATCTGTAGGAGCAACGCCCTAGGGTGAAGCCTAGGTTGCCCGGAAAGTAGAAATGACAATAACTTTCATGCTGGTTGCTATCATTCGTTTTATATGATGGAATAACTGTTGTATTCATATAGTGTTTTATGCTTCTGGCGTTGACTTCTTAGGCCCTAACTATTCCATCTGGTGGAACAACGCCCTAGAGTGAAGCCTAGGTTGCCCGGAACGTAGAAATGACCATAACTTCCACACTGGTTGCAATTATTCGTTTTATACGATGGAAAAGCTGTTGTATTTATATAGTGTTCTATGCTTCTGGCGTTGACTTCTAAGGCCCTAGCTATTCAATCTGTTGTAGCAACGCCCTAGGGTGAAGCCTAGGTTGCCCGGAAAGTAGAAATGACATTAACTTTCATCCTGGTTGCAATTATTCGTTTTATATGGCGGAAAAGCTGTTGTATTTATATAGTGTTTTATGCTTCTGGCGTTGACTTCTTAGGCCCTAACTATTGCATCTGGTGGAACAACGCCCTAGAGTGAAGCCTAGGTTGCCTGGAACGTAGAAATGACCATAACTTCCGCACTGGTTGCAATTATTCGTTTTATACGATGGAAAAACTGTTTTATTTATTTTGTATTTTATGCTTCGGGCGTTGACTTCTAATTCCCTAACTATTCGATCTGGAGGAGCAACGCCCTAGAGTGAAGCGTAGGTTGCCCGGAACGGAGAAATCACCATAAATTTCACACCGGTAGCAATTATTCGTTTTATACGATGGAAAAACTGTTCTGTTTATTTTGTATTTTATGCTTCGGGCGTTGACTTCTAAGGCCCTAACTATTCAATCTGTTGGTGCAACGCCCTAGGGTGAAGCCTAGGTTGCCCGGAAAGTAGAAATGACGATAACTTTCATACTGGTTGCAATTATTCGTTTTATACGATGGAAAAACTGTTGTATTTATATTGTATTTTATGCTTCGGGCATTGACTTCTAAGGCCCTAACTATTCAATCTGTTGGAGCAACGCCCCAGGGTGAAACCTAGGTTGCCCGGAAAGTAGAAATGACCATTACTTTCATCCTGGTTGCAATTATCCGTTTTATATGTTGGAAAAGCTGTTGTATTTATATAGCGTTTTAAGCTTCTGGCGTTGACTTCTTAGGCCCTAACTATTCTATCTGATGGAACTACGCCCTAGGGTGAATCCTAGGTTGCCTGGAACGTAGAAATGACCATCACTTTCACACGGGTTGCAGTTATTCCTGTTATAGGATGGAAAGACTGTTGCATTTTTATTGTATTTTATACTTCAGGCGTTGACTTCTAAGGCCCTAGCTATTCGATCTGGTCGAGCAACGCCCTAGAGTGAAGCCTAGGCTGCCGGGAACGTAGAAATGACCATAACTTCCACACTGGTTGCAATTATTCGATTTATACGATGGAAAAGCTGTTGAATTTATATCGTATTTTATGCTTCTGGCGTTGACTTCTAAGGACCTAGCCATTCGATCTGGTGGAGCAACGCCCTAGAGTGAAGCCTAGGTTGCGCGGAACGTAGAAATGACCATAACGTTCACACTGGTAGCAATTATTCGTTTTGTACGATGGAAAAACTGTTTTATTTATTCTGTATTTTATGCTTCTGGCGTTGACTTCTAAGGCCCTAACTATTCGATCTGGTGGAGCAACGCCCTAGAGTGAAGCCTGGGTTGCCCGGAACGGAGAAATGACCATAATTTTCACACCGGTAGCAATTATTCGTTTTATACGATGGAAAAGCTGTTCTATTTATTTTGTATTTTATGCTTCGGGCGTTGACTTCTAAGGCCCTAACTATTCAATCTGTTGGTGCAACGCCCTAGAGTGAAGCCTAGGTTGCCCGGAACGTAGAAATGACCATAACTTTCACACTGGTTACTATCATTCGTTTTATACGATGGAAAAACTGTTGTATTTATATCGTATTTTATGCTTCTGGCGTTGACTTCTTAGGCCCTAACTATTCCATCTGGTGGAACAACGCCCTTGGGTGAAGCCTAGGTTGCGCGGAACGTAGAAATGACCATTACTTTCACAATGTTTGCAATTATTCATTTTATACGATGGAAAAGCTTTTGTACTTATATTGTATTTTATTCTTCTGCCGTTGACTTCTTAGGCCCTAGCTATTCGATCTGGTGGAACAACGCCCTAGCGTGAAGACTTGGTTGCCCGGAACATGGAAATGACCATTACTTTAACACTGTTTGCAGTTATTCCTGTTATACGATGGGAAAACCTTTGCATCTTTATTGTATTTTATGCTTCTGGCGTTGACTTCTAAGGCCCGAACTATTCGATCTGGTGGAGCAATGCCCTAGAGTGAAGCCTAGGCTGCCCGGAACGGAGAAATCACCATAACTTTCACACCGGTAGCAATTATTCGTTTTATACGATGGAAAAACTGTTCTGCTTATTTTGTATTTTATGCTTCGGGCGTTGACTTCTAAGGCCCTAACTATTCAATCTGTTGGTGCAACGCCCTAGGGTGAAGCCTAGGTTGCCCGGAAAGTAGGAACGACGTTAACTTTCATACTGGTTGCAATTATTCGTTTTATACGATGGAAAAACTGTTGTATTTATATTGTATTTTATGCTTCGGGCATTGACTTCTAAGGCCCTAACTATTCAATCTGTTGGAGCAACGACCCAGTGTGAAACCTAGGTTGCCCGGAAAGTAGAAATGACCATAACTTTCATCCTGGTTGCAATTATCCGTTTTATATGTTGGAAAAGCTGTTGTATTTATATAGCGTTTTAAGCTTCTGGCGTTGACTTCTTAGGCCCTAACTATTCTATCTGATGGAACTACGCCCTAGGGTGAATCCTAGGTTGCCTGGAACGTAGAAATGACCATCACTTTCACACGGGTTGCAGTTATTCCTGTTATAGAATGGAAAGACTGTTGCATTTTTATTGTATTTTATACTTCAGGCGTTGACTTCTAAGGCCCTAGCTATTCGATCTGGTCGAGCAACGCCCTAGAGTGAAGCCTAGGCTGCCGGGAACGTAGAAATGACCATAACTTCCACACTGGTTGCAATTATTCGATTTATACGATGGAAAAGCTGTTGTATTTATATCGTATTTTATGCTTCTGGCGTTGACTTCTAAGGACCTAGCCATTCGATCTGGTGGAGCAACGCCCTAGAGTGAAGCCTAGGTTGCGCGGAACGTAGAAATGACCATAACTTTCACACTGGTTACTATCATTCGTTTTATACGATGGAAAAACTGTTGTATTTATATCGTATTTTATGCTTCTGGCGTTGACTTCTTAGGCCCTAACTATTCCATCTGGTGGAACAACGCCCTTGGGTGAAGCCTAGGTTGCCCGGAACGTAGGAAAAACCATTACCTTCACACTGGTTGCAATTATTCGTTTTATACGATGGAAAAACTGTCTTATTTATTTTGTATTTTATGCTTCGGGCGTTGACTTCTAAGGCCCTAACTATTCGATTTGGTGGAGCAACGCCCTAGAGTGAAGCCTAGGTTGCCCGGAACGTAGAAATGACCATAACTTCCACACTGGTTGCAATTATTCGTTTTATACGATGGAAAAACTGTTCTATTTATTTTGTATTTTATGCTTCGGGCGTTGACTTCTAAGGGCCTAACTATTCAATCTGTTGGTGCAACGCCCAAGGGTGAAGCCTATGTTGCGCCGAAAGTAGAAATGACGTTAACTTTCATACTGGTTGCAATTATTCGTTTTATACCATGGAAAAACTGTTTTATTTATTTCGTATTTTATTCTTCGGGCGTTGACTTCTAAGGCCCTAACTATTCGATTTGGTGGAGCAACGCCCTAGAGTGAAGCCTAGGTTGCCCGGAACGTAGAAATGACCATAACTTCCACACTGGTTGCAATTATTCGTTTTATACGATGGAAAAACTGTTCTATTTATTTTGTATTTTATGCTTGGGGCGTTGATTTCTAAGGCCCCAACTATTCGATCTGTTCGAGCAACGCCCCAGGGTGAAGCCTAGGTTGCCCGGAAAGTAGAAATGACATTAACTTTCATCCTGGTTGCAATTATTCGTTTTATATGGCGGAAAAGCTGTTGTATTTATATAGTGTTTTATGCTTCTGGCGTTGACTTCTTAGGCCCTAACTATTGCATCTGGTGGAACAACGCCCTAGAGTGAAGCCTAGGTTGCCCGGAACGTAGAAATGACCATAACTTCCGCACTGGTTGCAATTATTCGTTTTATACGATGGAAAAACTGTTTTATTTATTTTGTATTTTATGCTTCGGGCGTTGACTTCTAATTCCCTAACTATTCGATCTGGAGGAGGAACGCCCTAGAGTGAAGCCTAGGTTGCCCGGAACGTAGAAATGACCATAACTTTCACACTGGTTACTATCATTCGTTTTATACGATGGAAAAACTGTTGTATTTATATCGTATTTTATGCTTCTGGCGTTGACTTCTTAGGCCCTAACTATTCCATCTGGTGGAACAGCGTCCTAGGGTGAAGCCTAGGTTGCGCGGAACGTAGAAGTGACCATAAATTTCACTCTGGTAGCAATTATTCGTTTTATACGATGGAAAAACTGTTTTATTTATTTTGTATTTTATGCTTCTGGCGTTGACTTCTACGGCCCTAACTATTCGATCTGGTGGAGCAATGCCCTAGAGTGAAGCCTAGGTTGCCCGCAACGGAGAAATCACCATAACTTTCACACCGGTAGCAATTATTCGTTTTATACGATGGAAAAACTGTTCTGTTTATTTTGTATTTTATGCTTCGGGCGTTGACTTCTAAGGCCCTACCTATTCAATCTGTTGGAGCAACGCCCCAGGGTGAAGCCTAGGTTGCCCGGAAAGTAGAAATGACGATAACTTTCATACTGGTTGCAATTATTCGTTTTATACGATGGAAAAGCTGTTGTATATATATCGTATTTTATGCTTCTGGCGTTGACTTCTTAGGCCCTAACTATTCCATCTGGTGGAACAGCGTCCTAGGGTGAAGCCTAGGTTGCGCGGAACGTAGAAGTGACCATAAATTTCACTCTGGTAGCAATTATTCGTTTTATACGATGGAAAAACTGTTGTATTTATATCGTATTTTATGCTTCTGGCGTTGACTTCTTAGGCCCTAACTATTCCATCTGGTGGAACAACGCCCTTGGGTGAAGCCTAGGTTGCGCGGAACGTAGAAATGACCATTACTTTCACAATGTTTGCAATTATTCATTTTATACGATGGAAAAGCTTTTGTACTTATATTGTATTTTATTCTTCTGCCGTTGACTTCTTAGGCCCTAGCTATTCGATCTGGTGGAACAACGCCCTAGATTGAAGACTTGGTTGCCCGGAACATGGAAATGACCATTACTTTAACACTGTTTGCAGTTATTCCTGTTATGCGATGGGAAAACCTTTGCATCTTTATTGTATTTTATGCTTCTGGCGTTGACTTCTAAGGCCCGAACTATTCGATCTGGTGGAGCAATGCCCTAGAGTGAAGCCTAGGCTGCCCGGAACGGAGAAATCACCATAACTTTCACACCGGTAGCAATTATTCGTTTTATACGATGGAAAAACTGTTCTGTTTATTTTGTATTTTATGCTTCGGGCGTTGACTTCTAAGGCCCTAACTATTCAATCTGTTGGTGCAACGCCCTAGGGTGAAGCCTAGGTTGCCCGGAAAGTAGGAACGACGTTAACTTTCCTACTGGTTGCAATTATTCGTTTTATACGATGGAAAAACTGTTGTATTTATATTGTATTTTATGCTTCGGGCATTGACTTCTAAGGCCCTAACCATTCGATCCGTTGGAGCAACGCCCTAGAGTGAAGCCTAGGTTGCCCGGAACGGAGAAATGACCATAACTTTCACACCGGTAGCAATTATTCTTTTTATACGATGGAAAAACTGTTCTATTTATTTTGTATTTTATGCTTCGGGCGTTGACTGGTAAGGCCCTAACTATTCAATCTGTTGGTGCAACGCCAAAGGGTGAAGCCTATGTTGCCCGGAAAGTAGAAATGACGTTAACTTTCATACTGGTTGCAATTATTCGTTTTATACGATGGAAAAGCTGTTTTATTTATTTTGTATTTTATGCTTCGGGCGTTGATTTCTAAGGCCCTCACTATTCGATCAGGTGGCGCGACGCCCTAGAGTGAAGCCAATGTTGCCCGGAACGTAGAAATGACCATAACTTTCACACTGGTTGCTATCATTCGTTTTATATGATGGAAAAACTGTTGTATTTATATAGTGTTTTATGCTTCTGGCGTTGACTTCTTAGGCCCTAACTATTCCATCTGGTGGAACAACGCCCTAGAGTGAAGCCTAGGTTGCCCGGAACGTAGAAATGACCATAACTTCCACACTGGTTGCAATTATTCGTTTTATACGATGGAAAAGCTGTTGTATTTATATCGTATTTTATGCTTCTGGCGTTGACTTCTAAGGCGCTAACTATTCGATCTGGTGGCGCAACGCCCTAGAGTGAAGCCTATGTCGCCCGGAACGTAGAAATGACCATAACTTTCACACTGGTTGCAATTATTCGTTTTATACGATGGAAAAGCTGTGGCATCTTTTATGTATTTTATTCATCTGGGACTGACTTCTAAGGCCGTTGCTATTAGATGTGGTGGAGCAACTCCCTAGGGTGACGCCTAAGTTGCCCGGAACGTATAAATGACCATTACCTTCACAATGGTTGCAATTATTCGTTTTATACGATGGAAAAACTGTTCTATTTATTTTGTATTTTATGCTTCGGGCGTTGACTTCTAAGGCCCTAACTATTCAATCTGTTGGTGCAACGCCCAAGGGTGAAGCCCATGTTGCCCGGAAGGTAGAAATGACGTTAACTTTCATACTGGTTGCAATTATCCGTTTAATGCGATGGAAAAACTGTTTTATCTATTTTGTGTTTTATGCTTCGGGCGTTGACTTCTAAGGCCCTAACTATTCGATCTGGTGGGGCTACGCCCTAGAGTGAAGCCTAGGTTGCCCGGAAAGTAGAAATGACCATAACTTTCATCCTGGTTGCAATTATTCGTTTTATATGATGGAAAAACTGTTGCATTTATATAGTGTTTTATGCTTCTGGCGTTGACTTCTTAGGCCCTAACTATTCCATCTGGTGGAACAACGCCCTAGGGTGAAGCGTGGGTTGCCTGGAACGTAGAAATGACCATCACTTTCACTCGGGTTGCAATTATTCCTGTTATAGGATGGAAAGGCTGTTGTATTTTTATTGTATTTTATACTTCAGGCGTTGACTTCTAAGGCCCTAGCTATTCGATCTGGTCGAGCAACGCCCTAGAGTGAAGCCTAGGTTGCCCGGAATGTAGACATGACCATAACTTCCACACTGGTTGCAATTATTCGTTTTATACGATGGAAAAACTGTTCTATCTATTTTGTATTTTATGCTTCGGGCGTTGACTTCTAAGGCCCTAACTATTCAGTCTGTTGGTGCAACGCCAAAGGGTGAAGCCTATGTTGCGCGGAAGGTAGAAATGACGTTAACTTTCATACTGGTTGCAATTATCCGTTTTATACGATGGAAAAGCTGTTCTATTTATTTTGTATTTTATGCTTCGGGCGTTGACTGCTAAGGCCCTAACTATTCAATCTGTTGGTGCAACGCCAAAGGGTGAAGCCTATGTTGCCCGGAAAGTAGAAATGACGTTAACTTTCATACTGGTTGCAATTATTCGTTTTATACGATGGAAAAGCTGTTTTATTTATTTTGTATTTTATGCTTCGGGCGTTGACTTCTAAGGCCCTAACTATTCGATCAGGTGGCGCGACGCCCTAGAGTGAAGCCTATGTTGCCCGGAACGTAGAAATGACCATAACTTTCACACTGGATTGCTATCATTCGTTTTATATGATGGAAAAACTGTTGTATTTATATAGTGTTTTATGCTTCTGGCGTTGACTTCTTAGGCCCTAACTATTCCATCTGGTGGAACAACGCCCTAGAGTGAAGCCTAGGTTGCCCGGAACGTAGAAATGACCATAGCGTCCACACTGGTTGCAATTATTCGTTTTATACGATGGAAAACCTGTTGTATTTATATCGTATTTTATGCTTCTGGCCTTGACTTCTAAGGCCCTAACTATTCGATCTGGTGGCGCAACGCCCTAGAGTGAAGCCTATGTTGCCCGGAACGTAGAAATGACCATAACTTTCACACTGGTTGCAATTATTCGTTTTATACGATGGAAAAGCTGTGGCATCTTTACTGTATTTTATTCATCCGGGGTTGACTTCTAAGGCCGTAGCTATTAGATGTTGTGGACCAACGCCCTAGAGTGACGCCTAGGTTGCCGGGAACGTAGAAATGACCATTACTTTCACAATGTTTGCAATTATTCATTTTATACGATGGAAAAGCTTTTGTAGTTATATTGTATTTTATTCTGCTGGCGTTGACTTCTTAGGCCCTGACTATTCGATCTGGTGGAACAACGCCCTAGTGTGAAGACTAGGTTGCCCGGAACATGGAAATGACCATTACTTTTACACTGTTTGCAGTTATTCCTGTCATACGATGGAAAAACTATTGCATCTTTATTGTATTTTATGCTCCTGGCGTTGACTTCTAAGGCCCTAGCTATTCGATTTGGTGGAGCAACGCCCGAGAGTGGAGCCTAGGTTGCCGTGTACGTAGAAATGACCATTACTTTCACACTGGTTGCTATCATTCGTTTTATACGATGGAAAAATTGTTTTATTTATTTTGTATTTTATGCTTCGAGCGTTGACTTCTAAGGCCCTAACTATTCGATCTGGCGGCGCAACGCCCTAGAGTGAAGCCTAGGTTGCCCGGAACGCAGAAATGACCATAACTTTCACACTGGTTGCTATCATTCGTTTTATACGATGGAAAAACTGTTATATTTATATTGTATTTTATGCTTCTGGCGTTGACTTCTTAGGCCCTAACTATTCGATCTGGTTCAACAACGCCCTAGAGTGAAGACTAGGTTGCCCGGAACATGGAAATGACCATTACTTTCACACTGTTTGCAGTTATTCCTGTTATACGGTGGAAAAACTTTTGCATCTTTATTGTATTTTATGCTTCTGGCGTTGACTTCTAGGGCCCTACCTATTCGGTTTGGTGGAGCAACGCCCGAGAGCGGAGCCTAAGTTGCCCGGTACGTAGAAATCACCATTACTTTCACACTGTTTGCAAATATACATTATATACGATGGAAAATCTGTTGCATTTATGTTGTATTTTATGCTTCTGGCGTTGACTTCTAAGGCCCTAACTATTTGATCTGGTGGAGCACCGCCCTAGAGTGAAGCCTAGGTTGCTCGGAACGTAGAAACGACCATTACCTTCACACTGGTTTCAATTATTCCTGTTTTACGATGGAAAGACTGTTGCATCTTTATTGTATTTTATGTTTCTGGCTTTGATTTCTAAGGCCCTAACTATTCGATCCGGTGGTGCAACGCCCTAGGGTGAAGCCTAGGTTGCCCAGAAAGTAGAAATGACCATAACTTTCATACTGGTTGCGATTATTCGTTTTATACGATGCAAAAACTGTTCTATTTACTTTGTATTTTATGCTTCGGGCGTTGACTTCTAAGGCCCTAACTATTCGATATTGTGGAGCAACGCCCTCGAGTGCAGCCTAGGTTGCCCGGAACGTAGAAATGACAATAACTTTCACACAGGTTGTTATTATTCGTTTGATACAATGGAAAAACTGTTATATTTATATTGTATTTTATTCTTATGGCGTTGAATTCTAAGTCATTAGCTACTCGATCTGGTGGAGCAACGCCCTAAAGTAATACCTAGGTTACCCGGAACGTAGAAATGACCAGTACTTTCACACTGTTTGCAGTTATTCCTGTTATACGATGGAAAATCTTTTGCATCTTTATTGTATTTTGTGCTTCTGGCGTTGACTTCTAAGTCCCTAGCTATTCGATTTGGTGGTGCAACGCCCTAGAGTGGAGCCTAGGTTGCCCGGAACGTAGAAATGACCATTACTTTCAAACTGGTTGGAATTATTCCTGTTATACGATCGAAAAACTGTTGCCTTTTTATTGCATTTTATGCTTCGGGCGTTGACTTCTAAGGCCCTAACTATTCAGTGTGGTGGGGCAACGCCCTAGAGTGAAGCCTAGGATGCCCGGAAAGTAGAAATGACCATAACTTTCACAATGTTTGCAATTATTCATTTTATACGATGAAAA
Organism: Calliopsis andreniformis; assembly: GCF_051401765.1. Taxonomy (NCBI): domain Eukaryota; kingdom Metazoa; phylum Arthropoda; class Insecta; order Hymenoptera; family Andrenidae; genus Calliopsis; species Calliopsis andreniformis. Next base: position 11,842,541 of record NW_027480429.1, on the reverse strand, counting down.
CACTGTTGTACATATATTGTATTTTATCCTTCTGGCGTTGAATTCTAAGTCCCTAGCCATTCGATCTATTGGAGCGACGCCCTAGAGTGAAACCTAGGTTGCCCGGAACGTAGAAATGACCATCATTTTCAAACTGGTTGGAATCATTCCTGTTATACGATGGAAAAACTGTTGTACTTTTATTGCATTTTATGCTTCTGGCGTTGACTTCTTAGGGTCTAACTATTCGATCTGGTGGAACAACGCCCTAGAGTGAAGCCTAGGCTGCCCGGAACGTAGAAATGACCATAACTTTTACACTGGTTGCTATCATTCGTTTTATACGATGGAAAAACTGTTATATTTATATTGCATTTTATGCTTCTGGCGTTGACTTCTTAGGCCCTAACTGTTCGATCAGGTTCAACAACGCCCTAGAGTGAAGACTAGGTTGCCCGGAACATGGAAATGACCATTACTTTCACATTGTTTGCAGTTATTCCTGTTATACGGTGGAAAAACTTTTGCATCTTTATTGTATTTTATGCTTCTGGCGTTGACTTCTAGGGCCCTACCTATTCGGTTTGGTGGAGCAACGCCCGAGAGCGGAGCCTAAGTTGCCCGGTACGTAGAAATCACCATTACTTTCACACTGTTTGCAAATATACATTATATACGATGGAAAATCTGTTGCATTTATGTTGTATTTTATGCTTCTGGCGTTGACTTCTAAGGCCCTAACTATTTGATCTGGTGGAGCACCGCCCTAGAGTGAAGCCTAGGTTGCTCGGAACGTAGAAACGACCATTACCTTCACACTGGTTTCAATTATTCCTGTTTTACGATGGAAAGACTGTTGCATCTTTATTGTATTTTATGTTTCTGGCTTTGATTTCTAAGGCCCTAACTATTCGATCCGGTGGTGCAACGCCCTAGGGTGAAGCCTAGGTTGCCCAGAAAGTAGAAATGACCATAACTTTCATACTGGTTGCGATTATTCGTTTTATACGATGCAAAAACTGTTCTATTTACTTTGTATTTTATGCTTCGGGCGTTGACTTCTAAGGCCCTAACTATTCGATATTGTGGAGCAACGCCCTCGAGTGCAGCCTAGGTTGCCCGGAACGTAGAAATGACCATAACTTTTACACTGGTAGCAATTATTCGTTTTATACAATGGAAAAACTGTTCTATTTATTTTGTATTTAATGCTTCTGGCGTTGACTTCTAAGGACCTAAATATTCGATCTGATGGAAAAACGCCCTAGCGTGAAGCCTAGGTTGCCCGGAACGTAGAAATGACCATAACTTTTACACTGGTAGCAATTATTCGTTTTATGCAATGGAAAAACAGTTCTAATTATTTTGCATTTTATGCTTCGGGCGTTGACTTCTAAGGCCCTAACTGATTGACCTGGTGGAGCAACGCCCTAGAGTGAAGCCTAGATTGCCCGGAACGTTGAAATGACAATAACTTTCACACAGGTTGTTATTATTCGTTTGATACAATGGAAAAACTGTTATATTTATATTGTATTTTATTCTTATGGCGTTGAATTCTAAGTCATTAGCTACTCGATCTGGTGGAGCAACGCCCTAAAGTAATACCTAGGTTACCCGGAACGTAGAAATGACCAGTACTTTCACACTGTTTGCAGTTATTCCTGTTATACGATGGAAAATCTTTTGCATCTTTATTGTATTTTATACTTCAGGCGTTGACTTCTAAGGCCCTAGCTATTCGATCTGGTCGAGCAGCGCCCTAGAGTGAAGCCTAGGTTGCCCGGAACGTAGAAATGACCATAACTTCCACACTGGTTGCAATTATTCGTTTTATACGATGGAAAAACTGTTTTATTTATTCTGTATTTTATGCTTCTGGCGTTGACTTCTAAGTCCCTAACTATTTGATCTGGTGGAGCACCGCCCTAGAGTGAAGCCTAGGTTGCCCGGAACGTAGAAAAGACCATTACCTTCACACTGGTTGCAATTATTCCTGTTATACGATGGAAAATCTTTTGCATCTTTATTGTATTTTGTGCTTCTGGCGTTGACTTCTAAGTCCCTAGCTATTCGATTTGGTGGTGCAACGCCCTAGAGTGGAGCCTAGGTTGCCCGGAACGTAGAAATGACCATCATTTTCAAACTGGTTGGAATCATTCCTGTTATACGATGGAAAAACTGTTGTACTTTTATTGCATTTTATGCTTCTGGCGTTGACTTCTTAGGGTCTAACTATTCGATCTGGTGGAGTAACGCCCTAGAGTGATGCCTAGGTTGCCCGGAACGGCGAAATGACCATAACTTTCACACCGGTAGCAATTATTCGTTTTATACGATGGAAAAACTGTTCTATCTATTTTGTATTTTATGCTTCGGGCGTTGACTTCTAAGGACCTAACTATCCAATCTGTTGGTGCAACGCCCAAGTGTGAAGCCTATGATGCCCGGAAAGTAGAAATGACGTTAACTTTTATACTGGTTGTAATTATTCGTTTTATACGATGGAAAAACTGTTTTATTTATTTTGTATTTTATGCTTCGGGAGTTGACTTCTAGGACCTAACTATTCGATCTGGTGGCATAACACCCTAGAGTGAAGCCTAGGTTGCTCGGAACGTAGAAATGACCATAACTTTCACACTGGTTGCTATCATTCGTTTTATACGATGGAAAAACTGTTATATTTATATTGTATTTTATGCTTCTGGCGTTGACTTCTTAGGCCCTAACTGTTCGATCTGGTTCAACAACGCCCTAGAGTGAAGACTAGGTAGCCCGGAACATGGAAATGACCATTACCTTCACACTGTTTGCAGTTATTCCTGTTATACGGTGGAAAAACTTTTGCATCTTTATTGTATTTTATCCTTCTGGCGTTGACTTCTAAGGCCCTACCTATTCGGTTTGGTGGAGCAACGCCCGAGAGCGGAGCCTAAGTTGCCCTGTACGTAGAAATCACCATTACTTTCACACTGTTTGCAAATATACATTATATACGATGGAAAATCTGTTGTATTTATGTTGTATTTTATGCTTGTGGCGTTGACTTCTTAGGCCCTAACTATTTGATCTGGTGGAGCACCGCCCTAGAGTGAAGCCTAGGTTGCCCGGAACGTAGAAAAGACCATTACCTTCACACTGGTTGCAATTATTCCTGCTTTACGATGGGAAGACTGTTGCATCTTTATTGTATTTTATGCTTCTGGCGTTGATTTCTAAGGCCCTAACTATTCGATCTGGTGGTGCAACGTCCTATGGTGAAGCCTAGGTTGCCCAGAAAGTAGAAATGACCATAACTTTCATACTGGTTGCGATTATTCGTTTTATACGATGCAAAAACTGTTCTATTTACTTTGTATTTTATGCTTCGGGCGTTGACTTCTAAGGCCCTAACTATTCGATATGGTGGAGCAACGCCCTAGAGTGCAGCCTAGGTTGCCCGGAACGTAGAAATGACCATAACTTTTACACTGGCAGCAATTATTCGTTTTATACAGTGGAAAAACTGTTCTATTTATTTTGTATTTAATGCTTCTGGCGTTGACTTCTAAGGACCTAACTATTCGATCTGATGGAAAAACGCCCTAGGGTGAAGCCTAGGTTGCCCGGAACGTAGAAATGACCATAACTTTTACACTGGTAGCAATTATTCGTTTTATGCAATGGAAAAACAGTTCTAATTATTTTGCATTTTATGCTTCGGGCGTTGACTTCTAAGGCCCTAACTGATTGACCTGGTGGAGCAACGCCCTAGACTGAAGCCTAGATTGCCCGGAACGTTGAAATGGCAATAACTTTCACACAGGTTGTTATTATTCGTTTGATACAATGGAAAAACTGTTATATTTATATTGTATTTTATTCTTATGACGTTGAATTCTAAGTCATTAGCTACTCGATCTGGTGGAGCAACGCCCTAAAGTAATACCTAGGTTACCCGGAACGTAGAAATGACCAGTACTTTCACACTGTTTGCAGTTATTCCTGTTATACGATGGAAAATCTTTTGCATCTTTATTGTATTTTATACTTCAGGCGTTGACTTCTAAGGCCCTAGCTATTCGATCTGGTCGAGCAGCGCCCTAGAGTGAAGCCTAGGTTGCCCGGAACGTAGAAATGACCAGTACTTTCACACTGTTTGCAGTTATTCCTGTTATACGATGGAAAATCTTTTGCATCTTTATTGTATTTTATGCTTCTGGCGTTGACTTCTAAGTCCCTAGCTATTCGATTTGGTGGAGCAACGCCCTAGAGTGGAGCCTAGGTTGCCCGGAACGTAGAAATGACCATTACTTTCAAACTGGTTGGAATTATTCTTGTTATACTATCGAAAAACTGTTGTCTTTTTATTGCATTTTATGCTTCGGGCGTTGACTTCTAACGCCCTAACTATTCAGTGTGGTGGGGCAACGCCCTAGAGTGAAGCCTAGGATACCCGGAAAGTAGAAATGACCATAACTTTCGCAATGTTTGCAATTATTCATTTTATACGATGAAAACACTGTTGTACATATATTGTATTTTATCCTTCTGGCGTTGAATTCTAAGTCCCTAGCCATTCGATCTATTGGAGCGACGCCCTAGAGTGAAACCTAGGTTGCCCGGAACGTAGAAATGACCATCATTTTCAAACTGGTTGGAATCATTCCTGTTATACGATGGAAAAACTGTTGTACTTTTATTGCATTTTATGCTTCTGGCGTTGACTTCTTAGGGCCTAACTATTCGATCTGGTGGAACAACGCCCTAGAGTGAAGCCTAGGCTGCCCGGAACGTAGAAATGACCATAACTTTCACACTGGTTGCTATCATACGTTTTATACGATGGAAAAACTGTTATATTTATATTGCATTTTATGCTTCTGGCGTTGACTTCTTAGGCCCTAACTGTTCGATCAGGTTCAACAACGCCCTAGAGTGAAGACTAGGTTGCCCGGAGCATGGAAATGACCATTACTTTCACACTGTTTGCAGTTATTCCTGTTATACGGTGGAAAAACTTTTGCATCTTTATTGTATTTTATCCTTCTGGCGTTGACTTCTAAGGCCCTACCCATTCGGTTTGGTGGAGCAACGCCCGAGAGCGGAGCCTAAGTTGCCCGGTACGTAGAAATCACCATTACTTTCACACTGTTTGCAAATATACATTATATACGATGGAAAATCTGTTGTATTTATGTTGTATTTTATGCTTCTGGCGTTGACTTCTTAGGCCCTAACTATTTGATCTGGTGGAGCACCGCCCTAGAGTGAAGCCTAGGTTGCCCGGAACGTAGAAAAGACCATTACCTTCACACTGGTTGCAATTATTCCTGTTTTACGATGGAAAGACTGTTGCATCTTTATTGTATTTTATGCTTCTGGCGTTGATTTCTAAGGCCCTAACTATTCGATCTGGTGGTGCAACGCCCTAGGGTGAATCCTAGGTTGCCCAGAAAGTAGAAATGACCATAACATTCATACTGGTTGCGATTATTCGTTTTATACGATGCAAAAACTGTTCTATTTACTTTGTATTTTATGCTTCGGGCGTTGATTTCTAAGGCCCTAACTATTCGATCTGGTGGTGCAACGCCCTAGGGTGAAGCCTAGGTAGCCTGGAACGTAGAAATGACCATCACTTTCACACGGGTTGCAGTTATTCCTGTTATAGGATGGAAAGACTGTTGCATTTTTATTGTATTTTATACTTCAGGCGTTGACTTCTAAGGCCCTAGCTATTCGATCTGGTCGAGCAACGCCCTAGAGTGAAGCCTAGGTTGCCCGGAACGTATAAATGACCATAACTTCCACACTGGTTGCAATTATTCGTTTTATACGATGGAAAAGCTGTTGTATTTATATCCTATTTTATGCTTCTGGCGTTGACTTCTAAGGACCTAACCATTCGATCTGGTGTAGCAACGCCCTAGAGTGATGCCTAGGTTGCGCGGAACGTAGAAATGACCATAACGTTCACACTGGTAGCAATTATTCGTTTTATACGATGGAAAAACTGTTTTATTTATTTTGTATTTTATGCTTCGGGAGTTGACTTCTAAGGCCCTAACTATTCGATCTGGTGGCATAACGCCCTAGAGTGAAGCGTAGGTTGCCCGGAACGTAGAAATGACCATTACTTTCACAATGTTTGCAATTATTCATTTTATACGATGGAAAAGCTTTTGTATTTATATTGTATTTTATGCTTCTGGCGTTGACTTCTTAGGCCCTAACTGTTCGATCTGGTGGAACAACTCCCTAGGGTGAAGCCTAGGATGCCCGGAAAGTTGAAATGACCATAACTTTCACACTGGTTGCAATTATTCGTTTTATACGACGGAAAAGCTGTGGCACCTTTATTGTATTTTATTCATCTGCGGTTGACTTCTAAGGCCGCAGCTATTAGATGTGGTGGAGCAACGCCCTAATGTGACGCCTAGGTAGGCCGGAACGTAGAAATGACCATTACTTTCACAATGTTTGCAATTATTCATTTTATAGGATGGAAAAGCTTTTGTACTTATATTGTATTTTATTCTTCTGGCGTTGTCTTCTTAGGCCCTAACTATTCGATCTGGTGGAACAACGCCCTAGAGTGAAGACTTGGTTGCCCGGAACATGGAAATGACCACTACTTTAACACTGTTAGCAGTTATTCCTGTTACACGATGGAAACACCTTTGCATCTTTATTGTATTTTATGCTTCTGGCGTTGACTTCTTAGGCTCTAACTATTTGATCTGGTGGAGCACCGCCCTAGATTGAAGCCTAGGTTGCGCGGAACGTAGAAAAAACCATTACCTTCACACTGGTTGCAATTATTCGTTTTATACGATGGAAAAACTGTTCTATTTATTTTGTATTTTATGCTTCGGGCGTTTACTTCTAAGGGCCTAACTATTCAATCTGTTGGTGCAACGCCCAAGGGTGAAGCCTATGTTGCCCCGAAAGTGGGAATGACGTTAACTTTCATACTGGTTGCAATTATTCGTTTTATACGATGGAAAAACTGTTTTATTTATTTTGCATTTTATGCTTCGGGCGTTGACTTCTAAGGCCCTAACTATTCGACCTGGTGGAGCAACGCCCTAGAGTGAAGTCTAGGTTGCCCGGAACGTAGAAATGACCATAACTTCCACACTGGTTGCAATTACTCGTTTTATACGATGGAAAATCTGTTGTATTTATTTTGTATTTTATGTTTCGGGCGTTGATTTCTAAGGCCCTAACTATTCGATCTGGTGCCGCAGCGCCCTAGAGTGAAGCCGAGGTTGCCCGGAACGTAGAAATGACCATAACTTTCACACTGTTTGCAGTTATTCCTGTTATACGATGGAAAAACTTTTGCACCTTTATTGTACTTTATGCTTCTGGCGTTGACTTCTAAGGCCCTAACTATTCAATCTGTTGGTGCAACGCCCTAGGGTGAAGCCTAGGATGCCCGGAAAGCAGAAATGACCATAACTTTCACACTGGTTGCAATTATTCGTTTTATACGATGGAAAAGCTGTGGCACCTTTATTGTATTTTATTCATCTGCGGTTGACTTCTAAGGCCGTAGCTGTTAGATGTGGTGGAGCAACGCCCTAGAGTGACGCCTAGGTTGGCCGGAACGTAGAAATGACCATTACTTTCACAATGTTTGCAATTATTCATTTTATACGATGGAAAAACTGTTGTATTTTTATTGCATTTTATGCTTCTGGCGTTCACTTCTTAGGCCCTAACTATTCGATCTGGTGGAACAACGGCCTAGTGTGAAGCCTAGGTTGCCCGGAACGTAGAAATGACCATAACTTTTACACTGGTAGCAATTATTCGTTTTATACAATGGAAAAACTGTTCTATTTATTTTGTATTTTATGCTGCGGGCATTGTCTTCTAAGGCCCTAGCTATTCGATTTGGTGGAGCACCGCCCTAGAGTGAAGCCTAGGTTGCCCGGAACGTAGAAATGACCATAACTTTCACACTGGTTACAATTATTTGTTTCATACGATGGAATAGCTGTTGTATTTATATCGTATTTTATGCTTCTGGCGTTGACTTCTTAGGCCCTAACTATTCCATCTGGTGGAACAACGCCCTAGGGCAAAGCCCAGGTTGCGCGGAACGTAGAACTGACCATAACTTTCACACTGGTAGCAATTATTCGTTTTATACGATGGAAAAACTGTTTTATTTATTTTGTATTTTATGCTTCGGGCATTGTCTTCTAAGGCCCTAGCTATTCGATTTGGTGGAGCACCGCCCTAGAGTGGAGCCTAGGTTGACCGGAACGTAGAAATGACCATAACTTCCACACTGGTCGCAATTATTCGTTTTATACGATGGAAAGACTGTTGTATTTTTACTGTATTTTATACTTCAGGCGTTGACTTCTGAGGCCGTAGCTATTCGATGAGGTGGAAGAACGCCATACAGTGAAGCCTAGGTTGCCCGGAACGTAGAAATGGCCATAAGTTTCATACTGGTTGCAATTATTCGTTTTATACAATGGAAAAACCGTTCTATTTATTTTGTATTTTATGCTTCGGGCGTTGACTTCTAAGGCCCTAACTATTCAATCTGTTGTAGCAACGCCCTAGGGTGACGCCTAGGTTGCTCGGAAAGTAGAAATGACCGTAAGTTTCATACTGGTTGCAATTATTCGTTTTATACGATGGAAAGACTGTTGTATTTTTACTGTATTTTATACTTCAGGCGTTGACTTCTGAGGCCGTAGCTATTCGATGAGGTGGAAGAACGCCATACAGTGAAGCCTAGGTTGCCCGGAACGTAGAAATGGCCATAAGTTTCATACTGGTTGCAATTATGCGTTTTATACAATGGAAAAACCGTTCTATTTATTTTGTATTTTATGCTTCGGGCGTTGACTTCTAAGGCCCTAACTATTCAATCTGTTGTAGCAACGCCCTAGGGTGAAGCCTAGGTTGCTCGGAAAGTAGAAATGACCATAAGTTTCATACTGGTTGCAATTATTCGTTTTACACGATGGAAAAGCTGTTGCATCTTTATCGTATTTTATGCTTCTGGCGTTGACTTCTTAGGCCGTAACTATTCGATCTGGTGGAGCAACGCCCTGGAGTGAAACCTAGGTTGCCCGGAACGTAGAAATGACCACTACTATCACACTGGTTGCATATTATTCCTGCTACACGATGGAAAGCTGTTGTATTTTTATTGCATTTTATGCTTCTGGCGTCTACTTCTTAGGCCCTGACTATTCGATCTGGTGGAACAACGGCCTAGGGTGAAGCCTAGGTTGCCCGGAACGTAGAAATGACCATTACTTTCACAATGTTTGCAATTATTCATTTTATACGATGGAAAAGCTTTTGTACTTATATTGTATTTTATTCTTCTGGCGTTGTCTTCTTAGGCCCTAACTATTCGATCTGGTGGAACAACGCCCTAGAGTGAAGACTTGGTTGCCCGGAACATGGAAATGACCACTACTTTAACACTGTTTGCAGTTATTCCTGTTACACGATGGAAACACCTTTGCATCTTTATTGTATTTTATGCTTCTGGCGTTGACTTCTTAGGCCCTAACTATTTGATCTGGTGGAGCACCGCCCTAGATTGAAGCCTAGGTTGCGCGGAACGTAGAAAAAACCATTACCTTCACACTGGTTGCAATTATTCGTTTTATACGATGGAAAAACTGTTCTATTTATTTTGTATTTTATGCTTCGGGCGTTTACTTCTAAGGGCCTAACTATTCAATCTGTTGGTGCAACGCCCAAGGGTGAAGCCTATGTTGCCCCGAAAGTGGGAATGACGTTAACTTTCATACTGGTTGCAATTATTCGTTTTATACGATGGAAAAACTGTTTTATTTATTTTGCATTTTATGCTTCGGGCGTTGACTTCTAAGGCCCTAACTATTCGATCTGGTGGAGCAACGCCCTAGAGTGAAGTCTAGGTTGCCCGGAACGTAGAAATGACCATAACTTCCACACTGGTTGCAATTATTCGTTTTATACGATGGAAAATCTGTTGTATTTATTTTGTATTTTATGTTTCGGGCGTTGATTTCTAAGGCCCTAACTATTCGATCTGGTGCCGCAGCGCCCTAGAGTGAAGCCGAGGTTGCCCGGAACGTAGAAATGACCATAACTTTCACACTGTTTGCAGTTATTCCTGTTATACGATGGAAAAACTTTTGCACCTTTATTGTACTTTATGCTTCTGGCGTTGACTTCTAAGGCCCTAACTATTCAATCTGTTGGTGCAACGCCCTAGGGTGAAGCCTAGGATGCCCGGAAAGCAGAAATGACCATAACTTTCACACTGGTTGCAATTATTCGTTTTATACGATGGAAAAGCTGTGGCACCTTTATTGTATTTTATTCATCTGCGGTTGACTTCTAAGGCCGTAGCTGTTAGATGTGGTGGAGCAACGCCCTAGAGTGACGCCTAGGTTGGCCGGAACGTAGAAATGACCATTACTTTCACAATGTTTGCAATTATTCATTTTATACGATGGAAAAGCTTTTGTACTTATATTGTATTTTATTCTTCTGGCGTTAACTTCTTAGGCCCTAACTATTCGATCTGGAGGAACAACGCCCTAGAGTGAAGACTTGGTTGCCCGGAACATGGAAATGACCATTACTTTAGCACTGTTTGCAGTTATTCCTGTTATACGATGGAAAAACTTTTGCATCTTTATTGTATTTTATGCTTCTGGCGTTGACTTCTAAGGCCCTAGCTATTCGATTTGGTGGAGCAACACCCGAGAGTGGAGCCTAGGTTGCCCGATACGTAGAAATGACCATTAATTTCACACTGTTTGCAAATATACATTATATACGATGGAAAAACTGTTGTATTTATGTTGTATTTTATGCTTCTGGCGTTGACTTCTTAGGCCCTAACTATTTGATCTGGTGGAGCACCGCCCTAGAGTGAAGCCTAGGTTGCCCGGAAGGTAGAAATGACGTTAACTTTCATACTGGTTGCAATTATCCGTTTTATGCGATGGAAAAACTGTTTTATTTATTTTGTGTTTTATGCTTCGGGCGTTGACTTCTAAGGCCCTAACTATTCGACCTGGTGGGGCAACGCCCTAGAGTGAAGCCTAGCTTGCCCGGAAAGTAGAAATGACCATAACTTTCATCCTGGTTGCAATTATTCGTTTTATATGATGGAAAAGCTGTTGTATTTATATAGTGTTTTATGCTTCTGGCGTTGACTTCTTAGGCCCTAACTATTCCTTGTGGTGGAACAACGCCCTAGGGTGAAGCCTAGGTTGCCTGGAACGTAGAAATGACCATCACTTTCACACGGGTTGCAATTATTCCTGTTATAGGATGGAAAGGCTGTTGTATTTTTATTGTATTTTATACTTCAGGCGTTGACTTCTAAGATCCTAGCTATTCGATCTGGTCGAGCAACGCCCTAGAGTGAAGCCTAGGTTGCCCGGAACGTAGACATGACCATAACTTCCACACTGGTTGCAATTATTCGTTTTATACGATGGAAAAGCTGTTCTATTTATATCGCATTTTATGCTTCTGGCGTTGACTTCTAACGGCCTAACTATTCAATCTGTTGGTGCAACGCCCAAGGGTGAAGCCTATGTTGCCCCGAAAGTAGAAATGACGTTAACTTTCATACTGGTTGCAATTATTCGTTTTATACGATGGAAACACTGTTTTATTTATTTTGTATTTTATGCTTCGGGCGTTGACTTCTAAGGCCCTAACTATTCGATCTGGTGGAGCAACGCCCTAGAGTGAAGCCTAGGTTGCCCAGAAAGTAGAAATGACCATAACTTCCACACTGGTTGCAATTATTCGTTTTATACGATGGAAAAACTGTATTATTTATTTTGTATTTTATGCTTCGGGCGTTGATTTCTAAGGCCCTAACTATTCGATCTGGTGCCGCAACGCCCTAGAGTGAAGCCGAGGTTGCCCGGAACGTAGAAATGACCATAACTTTCACACTGTTTGCAGTTATTCCTGTTATACGATGGAAAAACTTTTGCATCTTTATTGTACTTTATGCTTCTGGCGTTGACTTCTAAGGCCCTAACTATTCCATCTGGTGGAACAACGCCGTAGGGTGAAGTCTAGGTTTCCCGGAAAGTAGAAATGACCATAACTTTCACACTGGTAGCAATTATTCGTTTTATACAATGGAAAAACTGTTCTATTTAGTTTATACTTAATGCTTCGGGCGTTGACTTCTAAGGCCCTATCTGTTTGATCTGGTGGAACAACGCCCTAGAGTGAAGCCTAGCTTGCCCGGAACGTAGAAATGACCATGACTTTCACACTGGTTACAATTATTTGTTTTATACGATGGAAAAGCTGTTGTATTTAAATCGTATTTTATGCTTCTGGCGTTGACTTCTTAGGCCCTAACTATTCCATCTGGTGGAACAACGCCCTAGGGCAAAGCCCAGGTTGCGCGGAACGTAGAAATGACCATAACTTTCACACTGGTAGCAATTATTCGTTTTATACGATGGAAAAACTGTTTTATTTATTTTGTATTTTATGCTTCGGGCATTGTCTTCTAAGGCCCTAGCTATTCGATTTGGTGGAGCACCGCCCTAGAGTGAAGCCTAGGTTGACCGGAACGTAGAAATGACCATAACTTCCACACTGGTCGCAATTATTCGTTTTATACGATGGAAAGACTGTTGTATTTTTACTGTATTTTATACTTCAGGCGTTGACTTCTGAGGCCGTAGCTATTCGATGAGGTGGAAGAACGCCATACAGTGAAGCCTAGGTTGCCCGGAACGTAGAAATGGCCATAAGTTTCATACTGGTTGCAATTATTCGTTTTATACAATGGAAAAACCGTTCTATTTATTTTGTATTTTATGCTTCGGGCGTTGACTTCTAAGGCCCTAACTATTCAATCTGTTGTAGCAACGCCCTAGGGTGACGCCTAGGTTGCTCGGAAAGTAGAAATGACCATAAGTTTCATACTGGTTGCAATTATTCGTTTTATACGATGGAAAGACTGTTGTATTTTTACTGTATTTTATACTTCAGGCGTTGACTTCTGAGGCCGTAGCTATTCGATGAGGTGGAAGAACGCCCTAGGGTGAAGCCTAGGTTGCTCGGAAAGTAGAAATGACCATAAGTTTCATACTGGTTGCAATTATTCGTTTTACACGATGGAAAAGCTGTTGCATCTTTATCGTATTTTATGCTTCTGGTGTTGACTTCTTAGGCCGTAACTATTCGATCTGGTGGAGCAACGCCCTGGAGTGAAACCTAGGTTGCCCGGAACGTAGAAATGACCACTACTATCACACTGGTTGCATATTATTCCTGCTACACGATGGAAAGCTGTTGTATTTTTATTGCATTTTATGCTTCTGGCGTCTACTTCTTAGGCCCTGACTATTCGATCTGGTGGAACAACGGCCTAGGGTGAAGCCTAGGTTGCCCGGAACGTAGAAATGACCATTACTTTCACAATGTTTGCAATTATTCATTTTATACGATGGAAAAGCTTTTGTACTTATATTGTATTTTATTCTTCTGGCGTTGTCTTCTTAGGCCCTAACTATTCGATCTGGTGGAACAACGCCCTAGAGTGAAGACTTGGTTGCCCGGAACATGGAAATGACCACTACTTTAACACTGTTTGCAGTTATTCCTGTTACACGATGGAAACACCTTTGCATCTTTATTGTATTTTATGCTTCTGGCGTTGACTTCTTAGGCCCTAACTATTTGATCTGGTGGAGCACCGCCCTAGATTGAAGCCTAGGTTGCGCGGAACGTAGAAAAAACCATTACCTTCACACTGGTTGCAATTATTCGTTTTATACGATGGAAAAACTGTTCTATTTATTTTGTATTTTATGCTTCGGGCGTTTACTTCTAAGGGCCTAACTATTCAATCTGTTGGTGGAACCCCCCAAGGGTGAAGCCTATGTTGCCCCGAAAGTGGGAATGACGTTAACTTTCATACTGGTTGCAATTATTCGTTTTATACGATGGAAAAACTGTTTTATTTATTTTGCATTTTATGCTTCGGGCGTTGACTTCTAAGGCCCTAACTATTCGATCTGGTGGAGCAACGCCCTAGAGTGAAGTCTAGGTTGCCCGGAACGTAGAAATGACCATAACTTCCACACTGGTTGCAATTATTCGTTTTATACGATGGAAAATCTGTTGTATTTATTTTGTATTTTATGTTTCGGGCGTTGATTTCTAAGGCCCTAACTATTCGATCTGGTGCCGCAGCGCCCTAGAGTGAAGCCGAGGTTGCCCGGAACGTAGAAATGACCATAACTTTCACACTGTTTGCAGTTATTCCTGTTATACGATGGAAAAACTTTTGCACCTTTATTGTACTTTATGCTTCTGGCGTTGACTTCTAAGGCCCTAACTATTCAATCTGTTGGTGCAACGCCCTAGGGTGAAGCCTAGGATGCCCGGAAAGCAGAAATGACCATAACTTTCACACTGGTTGCAATTATTCGTTTTATACGATGGAAAAGCTGTGGCACCTTTATTGTATTTTATTCATCTGCGGTTGACTTCTAAGGCCGTAGCTGTTAGATGTGGTGGAGCAACGCCCTAGAGTGACGCCTAGGTTGGCCGGAACGTAGAAATGACCATTACTTTCACAATGTTTGCAATTATTCATTTTATACGATGGAAAAGCTTTTGTACTTATATTGTATTTTATTCTTCTGGCGTTAACTTCTTAGGCCCTAACTATTCGATCTGGAGGAACAACGCCCTAGAGTGAAGACTTGGTTGCCCGGAACATGGAAATGACCATTACTTTAGCACTGTTTGCAGTTATTCCTGTTATACGATGGAAAAACTTTTGCATCTTTATTGTATTTTATGCTTCTGGCGTTGACTTCTAAGGCCCTAGCTATTCGATTTGGTGGAGCAACACCCGAGAGTGGAGCCTAGGTTGCCCGATACGTAGAAATGACCATTAATTTCACACTGTTTGCAAATATACATTATATACGATGGAAAAACTGTTGTATTTATGTTGTATTTTATGCTTCTGGCGTTGACTTCTTAGGCCCTAACTATTTGATCTGGTGGAGCACCGCCCTAGAGTGAAGCCTAGGTTGCCCGGAACGTAGAAAAAACCATTACCTTCACACTGGTTGCAATTATTCGTTTTATACGATGGAAAAACTGTTCTATTTATTTTGTATTTTATGCTTCGGGCGTTGATTTCTAAGGCCCTAGCCATTCCATCTGGTCGAGCAACGCCCTAGAGTGAAGCCTATGTTGCCCGGAACATAGAAATGACCATAACTTTCACACTGGTTGCTATCATTCGTTTTATATGATGGAAAAACTGTTGTATTTATATAGTGTTTTATGCTTCTGGCGTTGACTTCTTAGGCCCTAACTATACCATCTGGTGAAACAACGCCCTAGAGTGAAGCCTAGGTTGCCCGGAACGTAGAAATGACCATAACTTCCACACTGGTTGCAATTATTCGTTTTATACGATGGAAAAGCTGTTGCATTTATATCGTATTTTATGCTTCTGGCGTTGACTTCTAAGGCCCTAACTATTCGATCTGGTGGCGCAACGCCCTAGAGTGAAGCCTATGTTGCCCGGAACGTAGAAATGACCATAACTTTCACACTGGTTGCAATTATTCGTTTTATACGATGGAAAAGCTGTGGCATCTTTTATGTATTTTATTCATCTGGGGCTGACTTCTAAGGCCGTTGCTATTAGATGAGGTGGAGCAACGCCCTAGGGTGACGCCTAAGTTGCCCGGAACGTAGAAATGACCATTACCTTCACACTGGTTGCAATTATTCGTTTTATACGATGGAAAAACTGTTCTATTTATTTTGTATTTTATGCTTCGGGCGTTGTCTTCTAAGGCCCTAACTATTCAATCTGTTGGTGCAACGCCCAAGGGTGAAGCCTATGTTGCCCGGAAGGTAGAAATGACGTTAACTTTCATACTGGTTGCAATTATCCGTTTTATGCGATGGAAAAACTGTTTTATTCATTTTGTGTTTTATGCTTCGGGCGTTGACTTCTAAGGCCCTAACTATTCGACCTGGTGGGGCAACGCCCTAGAGTGAAGCCTAGCTTGCCCGGAAAGTAGAAATGACCATAACTTTCATCCTGGTTGCAATTATTCGTTTTATATGATGGAAAAGCTGTTGTATTCATATAGTGTTTTATGCTTCTGGCGTTGACTTCTTAGGCCCTAACTATTCCTTGTGGTGGAACAACGCCCTAGGGTGAAGCCTAGGTTGCCTGGAACGTAGAAATGACCATCACTTTCACACGGGTTGCAATTATTCCTGTTATAGGATGGAAAGGCTGTTGTATTTTTATTGTATTTTATACTTCAGGCGTTGACTTCTAAGATCCTAGCTATTCGATCTGGTCGAGCAACGCCCTAGAGTGAAGCCTAGGTTGCCCGGAACGTAGACATGACCATAACTTCCACACTGGTTGCAATTATTCGTTTTATACGATGGAAAAGCTGTTCTATTTATATCGCATTTTATGCTTCTGGCGTTGACTTCTAACGGCCTAACTATTCAATCTGTTGGTGCAACGCCCAAGGGTGAAGCCTATGTTGCCCCGAAAGTAGAAATGACGTTAACTTTCATACTGGTTGCAATTATTCGTTTTATACGATGGAAACACTGTTTTATTTATTTTGTATTTTATGCTTCGGGCGTTGACTTCTAAGGCCCTAACTATTCGATCTGGTGGAGCAACGCCCTAGAGTGAAGCCTAGGTTGCCCAGAAAGTAGAAATGACCATAACTTCCACACTGGTTGCAATTATTCGTTTTATACGATGGAAAAACTGTATTATTTATTTTGTATTTTATGCTTCGGGCGTTGATTTCTAAGGCCCTAACTATTCGATCTGGTGCCGCAACGCCCTAGAGTGAAGCCGAGGTTGCCCGGAACGTAGAAATGACCATAACTTTCACACTGTTTGCAGTTATTCCTGTTATACGATGGAAAAACTTTTGCATCTTTATTGTACTTTATGCTTCTGGCGTTGACTTCTAAGGCCCTAACTATTCCATCTGGTGGAACAACGCCGTAGGGTGAAGTCTAGGTTTCCCGGAAAGTAGAAACGACCATAACTTTCACACTGGTAGCAATTATTCGTTTTATACAATGGAAAAACTGTTCTATTTAGTTTATACTTAATGCTTCGGGCGTTGACTTCTAAGGCCCTATCTGTTTGATCTGGTGGAACAACGCCCTAGAGTGAAGCCTAGCTTGCCCGGAACGTAGAAATGACCATGACTTTCACACTGGTTACAATTATTTGTTTTATACGATGGAAAAGCTGTTGTATTTAAATCGTATTTTATGCTTCTGGCGTTGACTTCTTAGGACCTAACTATTCCCTCTGGTGGAACAACGCCCTAGGGTAAAGCCCAGGTTGCGCGGACCGTAGAAATGACCATAACTTTCACACTGGTATCAATTATTCGTATTATACGATGGAAAAACTGTTTTATTTATTTTGTATTTTATGCTTCGGGCGTTGACTTCTAAGGCCCTAACTATTCGATATGGTGGAGCAACGCCCTAGAGTGCAGCCTAGGTTGCCCGGAACGTAGAAATGACCATAACTTTTACACTGGTAGCAATTATTTGTTTTACACAATGGAAAATCTGTTCTATTTATTTTGTATTTAATGCTTCTGGCGTTGACTTCTAAGGCCCTAACTGTTTGATCTGGTGGAGCAACGCCCTGGAGTGAAGCCTAGGTTGCCTGGAACGTAGAAATGACCATCGCTTTCACACGGGTTGCAATTATTCCTGTTATAGCATGGAAAGACTGTTGTATCTTTATTGTACTTTATACGTCAGGCGTTGACTTCTGAGGCCGTAGCTATTCGGTGTGGTGGAAGAACGCCATACAGTGAAGCCTAGGTTGCCCGGAACGTACTAATGACCATAACTTTTACACTGGTAGCAATTATTCGTTTTATATGATGGAAAAGCTGTTATAATTATATTGTATTTTATGCTTCTGGCGTTGACTTCTGAGGCCGCTGCTATTCGATGTGGTGGAAGAACGCCATATAGTGAAGCCTAGGTAGCCCGGAACGTAGAAATGTCCATATCTTTCACTGTTTGCAATTATTCATTTTATACGATGGAAAAACTGTTGCATCTTTATCGTATTTTATGCTTCTGGCGTTGACTTCTTAGGCCGTAACTATTCGATCTGGTGCAGCAACGCCCTGGAGTGAAACCTAGGTTGCCCGGAACGTAGAAATGACCACTACTATCACACTGGTTGCAAATTATTCCTGCTATACGATGGAAAAACTGTTGTATTTTTATTGCATTTTATGCTTCTGGTGTTCACTTCTTAGGCCCTAACTATTCGATCTGGTGGAGCAACGGCCTAGGGTGAAGCCTAGGTTGCCCGGAACGTAGAAATGACCATAACTTTCACACTGGTTGCAATTATTCGTTTTATACGATGGAAAAACTGTTGCATCTTTATCGTATTTTATGCTTCTGGCGTTCACTTCTTAGGCCCTAACTATTCGATCTGGTGGAGCAACGCCCTGGAGTGAAACCTAGGTTGCCCGGAACGTAGAAATGACCACTACTATCACACTGGTTGCATATTATTCCTGCTACACGATGGAAAAACTGTTGTATTTTTATTGCATTTTATGCTTCTGATGTTCACTTCTTAGGCCCTAACTATTCGATCTGGTGGAACAACGGCCTAGGGTGAAGCCTAGGTTGCCCGGAACGCAGAAATGACCATAACTTTTACACTGGTAGCAATTATTCGTTTTATACAATGGAAAATCTGTTCTATTTATTTTGTACTTAATGCTTCGGGCGTTGGCTTCTAAGGCCCTAACTGTTTGATCTGGTGGAGCAACGCCCTAGAGTGAAGCCTAGGTTGCCCGGAACGTAGAAATGACCATAACTTTCACACTGGTTACAATTATTCGTTTTATACGATGGAAAAGCTGTTGTATTCATATCGTATTTTATGCTTCTGGCGTTGACTTCTTAGGCCCTAACTATTCCAACTGGTGGAACAACGCCCTAGAGTGAAGCCTAGGTTGCCCGGAGCGTAGAAATCATCATAACTTTCACACTGGTTGCTATTACCCGTTTTATACGATGGAGAAACTGTTATATTTATATGGCATTTTATGCTTCTGGCGTTGACTTCTTAGGCCCTAACTATTCGATCTTGTGGAACAACGCCCTGGAGTGAAGCCTAGGTTGCCTGGAACGCAGAAATGACCATCACTTTCACACGGGTTACAATCATTCCTGTTATAGGATGGAAAGACTGTTGTATTTTTATTGTATTTTATGCTTCAGGCGTGGACTTCTGAGGCCCTAGCTATTCGATGTGGTGGCAGAACGCCATACAGAGAAGCCTAGATTGCCCGGAACGTAGAAATGACAATAAGTTTCGTACTGGTGTCAATTATTCCTTTTATACGATGGAAAAGCTGTTGTATTTATATCGTATTTTATGCTTCTGGCGTTGACTTCTTAGGCCGTAACTATTCGATCTGGTGGAGCAACGCCCTGGAGTGAAACCTGGGTTGCCCGGAACGTAGAAATGACCACTACTATCACACGGGTTGCAATTATTCCTTTTATAGGATGGAAAGACTGTTGTATCTTTATTGTATTTTATTCTTCTGGTGTTGACTTCTTAGGACCTAACTATTCGATCTGGTGGAGCAACGCCCTAGAGTGAAGCCTAGGTTGCTCGGAATGTAGAAATGACCATAACTTTCACACTGATTGCAATTATTCGTTTTATACCATGGAAAAACTGTTGCATTTTTATCGTATTTTATGCTTCTGGCGTTGACTTCTTAGGCCGTAACTCTTCGATCTGGTGGAGCAACGCCCTGGAGTGAAACCTGGGTTGCCCGGAACGTAGAAATGACCACTACTATCACACTCGTTGCAAATTATTCCTGCTATACGATGGAAAAACTGTTGTATTTTTATTGCATTTTATGCTTCTGGCGTTCACTTCTTAGGCCCTAACTATTCGATCTGGTGGAACAACGGCCTAGGGTGAAGCCTAGGTTGCCCGGAACGTAGAAATGACCATAACTTTTACACTGGTAGCAATTATTCGTTTTATACAATGGAAAAACTGTTCTATTTATTTTGTATTTTATGCTGCGGGCATTGTCTTCTAAGGCCCTAGCTATTCGATTTGGTGGAGCACCGCCCTAGAGTGAAGCCTAGGTTGCCCGGAACGTAGAAATGACCATAACTTTCACACTGGTTACAATTATTTGTTTCATACGATGGAATAGCTGTTGTATTTATATCGTATTTTATGCTTCTGGCGTTGACTTCTTAGGCCCTAACTATTCCATCTGGTGGAACAACGCCCTAGGGCAAAGCCCAGGTTGCGCGGAACGTAGAAATGACCATAACTTTCACACTGGTAGCAATTATTCGTTTTATACGATGAAAAAACTGTTTTATTTATTTTGTATTTTATGCTTCGGGCATTGTCTTCTAAGGCCCTAGCTATTCGATTTGGTGGAGCACCGCCCTAGAGTGAAGCCTAGGTTGACCGGAACGTAGAAATGACCATAACTTCCACACTGGTCGCAATTATTCGTTTTATACGATGGAAAGACTGTTGTATTTTTACTGTATTTTATACTTCAGGCGTTGACTTCTGAGGCCGTAGCTATTCGATGAGGTGGAAGAACGCCATACAGTGAAGCCTAGGTTGCCCGGAACGTAGAAATGGCCATAAGTTTCATACTGGTTGCAATTATTCGTTTTATACAATGGAAAAACCGTTCTATTTATTTTGTATTTTATGCTTCGGGCGTTGACTTCTAAGGCCCTAACTATTCAATCTGTTGTAGCAACGCCCTAGGGTGAAGCCTAGGTTGCTCGGAAAGTAGAAATGACCATAAGTTTCATACTGGTTGCAATTATTCGTTTTATACGATGGAAAGACTGTTGTATTTTTACTGTATTTTATACTTCAGGCGTTGACTTCTGAGGCCGTAGCTATTCGATGAGGTGGAAGAACGCCATACAGTGAAGCCTAGGTTGCCCGGAACGTAGAAATGGCCATAAGTTTCATACTGGTTGCAATTATTCGTTTTATACAATGGAAAAACCGTTCTATTTATTTTGTATTTTATGCTTCGGGCGTTGACTTCTAAGGCCCTAACTATTCAATCTGTTGTAGCAACGCCCTAGGGTGAAGCCTAGGTTGCTCGGAAAGTAGAAATGACCATAAGTTTCATACTGGTTGCAATTATTCGTTTTACACGATGGAAAAGCTGTTGCATCTTTATCGTATTTTATGCTTCTGGCGTTGACTTCTTAGGCCGTAACTATTCGATCTGGTGGAGCAACGCCCTGGAGTGAAACCTAGGTTGCCCGGAACGTAGAAATGACCACTACTATCACACTGGTTGCATATTATTCCTGCTACACGATGGAAAGCTGTTGTATTTTTATTGCATTTTATGCTTCTGGCGTCTACTTCTTAGGCCCTGACTATTCGATCTGGTGGAACAACGGCCTAGGGTGAAGCCTAGGTTGCCCGGAACGTAGAAATGACCATAACTTTCACACTGGTTACAATTATTTGTTTTATACGATGGAAGAGCTGTTGTATTTATATCGTATTTTATGCTTCTGGCGTTGACTTCTTAGGCCCTAACTATTCCATCAGGTCGAACAACGCCCTAGGGTAAAGCCCAGGTTGCGCGGAACGAAGAAATGACCATAACTTTCACACTGGTAGCAATTATTCGTTTTATAGGATGGAAAAACTGTTTTATTTATTTTGTATTTTATGCTTCGGGCGTTGACTTCTAAGGCCCTAACTATTCGATATGGTGGAGCAACGCCCTAGGGTGAAGCCTAGGTCGCCCGGGACGTAGAAATGATCATAACTCTCACACTGGTTGCTATCATTCGTTTTATACGATGGAAGAACTGTTATATTTATATTGTATTTTATGCTTCTGGCGTTGACTTCTTAGGCCCTAACAGTTCGATCTGGTAGAGCGACGCCCTAGAGTGTAGCCTAGGTTGCCCGGTACGTGGAAATGACCATAACTTTCACACTGGTAGCAATTATCCGTTTTATACGGTGGAAAAACTGTTCTATTTATTTTATATTTTAGGCTTCGGGCGTTGACTTCTAAGGCCCTAACTATTCGATCTGGAGGAGCAACGCCCTAGCGTGAAGCCTAGGTTGCCCGGTACGTAGAAATGACCATCACTATCAAACTGGTTGCAATTATTTGTTTTATACGATGGAAAAGCTGTTGTATTTATATCGTATTTTTTGCATCTGGCGTTGACTTCTTAGGCCCTAACTATTCCATCTGGTGGAACAACGCCGTAGGGTGAAGTCTAGGTTTCCCGGAAAGTAGAAATGACCATAACTTTCACACTGGTAGCAATTATTCGTTTTATACGATGGAAAAACTGTTCTATTTATTTTGTATTTTATGCTTTGGGCGTTGACTTCTAAGGCCCTAACTGTTCGATCTGGTAGAGCCAACGCCCTAGAGTAAAGCCTAGGTTGCCCGGTACGTTGAAATGACCACAAGTTTCATACTGGTTGCAATTATTCGTTTTATACGATGGAAAAGCTGTTGTATTTATATTGTATTTTATGCTTCTGGCGTTCACTTCTTAGGCCCTAACTATTCGACCTGGTGGAGCAACGCCCTGGAGTGAATCCTAGGTTGCCCGGAACGTAGAAATGACCACTACTATCACACTGGTTGCATATTATTCCTGCTACGCGATGGAAAAACTGTTGTATTTTTATTGCATTTTATGCTTCTGGCGTTCACTTCTTAGGCCCTAACTATTCGATCTGGTGGAACAACGGCCTAGGGTGAAGCCTAGGTTGCCCGGAACGTAGAAATGACCATAACTTTTACACTGGTAGCAATTATTCGTTTTATACAATGGAAAAACTGTTCTATTTATTTTATACTTAATGCTTCGGGCGTTGACTTCTAAGGCCCTATCTGTTTGATCTGGTGGAGCAACGCCCTAGAGTGAAGCCTAGCTTGCCCGGAACGTAGAAATGACCATGACTTTCACACTGGTAGCAATTATTTGTTTTATACAATGGAAAATCTGTTCTATTTATTTTGTATTTAATGCTTCTGGCGTTGACTTCTAAGGCCCTAACTGTTTGATCTGGTGGAGCAACGCCCTGGAGTGAAGCCTAGGTTGCCTTGAACGTAGAAATGACCATCGCTTTCACACGGGTTGCAATTATTCCTGTTATAGCATGGAAAGACTGTTGTATTTTTATTGTACTTTATACTTCAGGCGTTGACTTCTGAGGCCGTAGCTATTCGGTGTGGTGGAAGAACGCCATACAGTGAAGCCTAGGTTGCCCGGAACGTACAAATGACCATAACTTTTACACTGGTAGCAATTATTCGTTTTATACGATGGAAAAGCTGTTATAATTATATTGTATTTTATGCTTCTGGCGTTGACTTCTGAGGCCGCTGCTATTCGATGTGGTGGAAGAACGCCATATAGTGAAGCCTAGGTAGCCCGGAACGTAGAAATGTCCATATCTTTCACTGTTTGCAATTATTCATTTTATACGATGGAAAAACTGTTGCATCTTTATCGTATATTATGCTTCTGGCGTTGACTTCTTAGGCCGTAACTATTCGATCTGGTGCAGCAACGCCCTGGAGTGAAACCTAGGTTGCCCGGAACGTAGAAATGACCACTACTATCACACTGGTTGCAAATTATTCCTGCTATACGATGGAAAAACTGTTGTATTTTTATTGCATTTTATGCTTCTGGTGTTCACTTCTTAGGCCCTAACTATTCGATCTGGTGGAGCAACGGCCTAGGGTGAAGCCTAGGTTGCCCGGAACGTAGAAATGACCATAACTTTCACACTGGTTGCAATTATTCGTTTTATACGATGGAAAAACTGTTGCATCTTTATCGTATTTTATGCTTCTGGCGTTCACTTCTTAGGCCCTAACTATTCGATCTGGTGGAGCAACGCCCTGGAGTGAAACCTAGGTTGCCCGGAACGTAGAAATGACCACTACTATCACACTGGTTGCATATTATTCCTGCTACACGATGGAAAAACTGTTGTATTTTTATTGCATTTTATGCTTCTGATGTTCACTTCTTAGGCCCTAACTATTCGATCTGGTGGGACAACGGCCTAGGGTGAAGCCTAGGTTGCCCGGAACGCAGAAATGACCATAACTTTTACACTGGTAGCAATTATTCGTTTTATACAATGGAAAATCTGTTCTATTTATTTTGTGCTTAATGCTTCGGGCGTTGGCTTCTAAGGCCCTAACTGTTTGATCTGGTGGAGCAACGCCCTAGAGTGAAGCCTAGGTTGCCCGGAACGTAGAAATGACCATAACTTTCACACTGGTTACAATTATTCGTTTTATACGATGGAAAAGCTGTTGTATTCATATCGTATTTTATGCTTCTGGCGTTGACTTCTTAGGCCCTAACTATTCCAACTGGTGGAACAACGCCCTAGAGTGAAGCCTAGGTTGCCCGGAGCGTAGAAATCATCATAACTTTCACACTGGTTGCTATTACTCGTTTTATACGATGGAGAAACTGTTATATTTATATGGCATTTTATGCTTCTGGCGTTGACTTCTTAGGCCCTAACTATTCGATCTTGTGGAACAACGCCCTGGAGTGAAGCCTAGGTTGCCTGGAACGCAGAAATGACCATCACTTTCACACGGGTTACAATCATTCCTGTTATAGGATGGAAAGACTGTTGTATTTTTATTGTATTTTATGCTTCAGGCGTGGACTTCTGAGGCCCTAGCTATTCGATGTGGTGGAAGAACGCCATACAGTGAAGCCTAGATTGCCCGGAACGTAGAAATGACCATAAGTTTCGTACTGGTGTCAATTATTCCTTTTATACGATGGAAAAGCTGTTGTATTTATATCGTATTTTATGCTTCTGGCGTTCACTTCTTAGGCCCTAACTATTCGACCTGGTGGAACAACGCCCTAGAGTGAAGCCTAGGTTGCTCGGTATGAAGAAATGACCATAACTTTCACACTGGTTGCAATTATTCGTTTTATACGATGGAAAAACTGTTGCATCTTTATCGTATTTTATGCTTCTGGCGTTTACTTCTTAGGCCGTGACTATTCGATCTGGTGGAGCAACGCCCTGGAGTGAAACCTAGGTTGCCCGGAACGTAGAAATGACCACTACTATCACACTGGTTGCATATTATTCCTGCTACACGATGGAAAAACTGTTGTATTTTTTTGCACTTTATGCTTCTGGCGTTCACTTTAGGCCCTAACTATTCGATCTGGTGGAACAACGGCCTAGGGCGAAGGCTAGGTTGCCCTGAACGTAGAAATGACCATAACTTTCACACTGGTTACAATTATTTGTTTCATACGATGGAAAAGCTGTTGTATTTATATCGTATTTTATGCTTCTGGCGTTGACTTCTTAGGCCCTAACTATTCCATCTGGTGGAACAACGCCCTAGGGCAAAGCCCAGGTTGCGCGGAACGTAGAAATGACCATAACTTTCACACTGGTAGCAATTATTCGTTTTATACGATGGAAAAACTGTTTTATTTAGTTTGTATTTTATGCTTCGGGCGTTGACTTCCAAGGCCCTAAATATTCGATATGGTGGGGCAACGCCCTAGAGTGAAGCCTTGGTTGCCCGGAACGTAGAAATGACCATAACTTTCACACTGGTAGCAATTACTCGTTTTATACGATGGAAAAGCTGTAGTATTTATATCGTATTTTATTCTTCTGGCGTTGACTTCTTAGGCCCTACACATTCCATCTGGTGGAACAACGCCCTGGTGTGAAGCCTAGGTTGCCCGGAACGTAGAAATGACCATAACTTTCACACTGGTAGCAATTATTCGTTTTATACATGGAAAAACTGTTCTATTTATTTGTATTTCATGCTTCTGGCGTTGACTTCTAAGGCCCTAACTATTCGATCTGGTGGAGTAACGCCCTAGAGTGACGCCTAGGTTTCCCGGAACGTAGAAATGACCATTACTTTCACACTGTTTGCAATTATTCGTTTTATACGACGGGAGAACAGATACACCTTTATTGTATTTTCTGCATCTGGCGTTGACATCTAAGGCCCTAACTATTCGATCTGGTGGAGCAAGGCCCTAGAGTGAAGCCTAGGTTGCCCGGAACATAGAAATGACCAGTACTTTCACACTGGTTGCAGTTATTCGTTTTATACAATGAAAACCTGTTCTATTTATTTTGCATTTTATGCTTCGGGCGCTGACTTCTAAGGCCCTAACTATTCGATCTGGTGGAGCAACGCCCTAGAGTGAAGCCTAGGTTGCCCAGAAAGTAGAAATGACCATAACTTTCACACTGGTAGCAATTATTCGTTTTATACGATGGAAAAACTGTTTTATTTAGTTTGTATTTTATGCTTCGGGCGTTGACTTCCAAGGCCCTAAATATTCGATATGGTGGGGCAACGCCCTAGAGTGAAGCCTTGGTTGCCCGGAACGTAGAAATGACCATAACTTTCACACTGGTAGCAATTACTCGTTTTATACGATGGAAAAGCTGTAGTATTTATATCGTATTTTATTCTTCTGGCGTTGACTTCTTAGGCCCTACACATTCCATCTGGTGGAACAACGCCCTGGTGTGAAGCCTAGGTTGCCCGGAACGTAGAAATGACCATAACTTTCACACTGGTAGCAATTATTCGTTTTATACATGGAAAAACTGTTCTATTTATTTGTATTTCATGCTTCTGGCGTTGACTTCTAAGGCCCTAACTATTCGATCTGGTGGAGTAACGCCCTAGAGTGACGCCTAGGTTTCCCGGAACGTAGAAATGACCATTACTTTCACACTGTTTGCAATTATTCGTTTTATACGACGGGAGAACAGATACACCTTTATTGTATTTTCTGCATCTGGCGTTGACATCTAAGGCCCTAACTATTCGATCTGGTGGAGCAAGGCCCTAGAGTGAAGCCTAGGTTGCCCGGAACATAGAAATGACCAGTACTTTCACACTGGTTGCAGTTATTCGTTTTATACAATGAAAACCTGTTCTATTTATTTTGCATTTTATGCTTCGGGCGCTGACTTCTAAGGCCCTAACTATTCGATCTGGTGGAGCAACGCCCTAGAGTGAAGCCTAGGTTGCCCAGAAAGTAGAAATGACCATAACTTCCACACTGGTTGCAATTATTCGTTTTATACGATGGAAAAACTGTATTATTTATTTTGTATTTTATGCTTCGGGCGTTGATTTCTAAGGCCCTAACTATTCGATCTGGTGCCGCAACGCCCTAGAGTGAAGCCGAGGTTGCCCGGAACGTAGAAATGACCATAACTTTCACACTGTTTGCAGTTATTCCTGTTATACGATGGAAAGACTTTTGCATCTTTATTGTACTTTATGCTTCTGGCGTTGACTTCTAAGGCCCTAACTATTCCATCTGGTGGAACAACGCCGTAGGGTGAAGTCTAGGTTTCCCGGAAAGTAGAAATGACCATAACTTTCACACTGGTAGCAATTATTCGTTTTATACAATGGAAAAACTGTTCTATTTAGTTTATACTTAATGCTTCGGGCGTTGACTTCTAAGGCCCTATCTGTTTGATCTGGTGGAACAACGCCCTAGAGTGAAGCCTAGCTTGCCCGGAACGTAGAAATGACCATGACTTTCACACTGGTTACAATTATTTGTTTTATACGATGGAAAAGCTGTTGTATTTAAATCGTATTTTATGCTTCTGGCGTTGACTTCTTAGGCCCTAACTATTCCATCTGGTGGAACAACGCCCTAGGGCAAAGCCCAGGTTGCGCGGAACGTAGAAATGACCATAACTTTCACACTGGTAGCAATTATTCGTTTTATACGATGGAAAAACTGTTTTATTTATTTTGTATTTTATGCTTCGGGCATTGTCTTCTAAGGCCCTAGCTATTCGATTTGGTGGAGCACCGCCCTAGAGTGAAGCCTAGGTTGACCGGAACGTAGAAATGACCATAACTTCCACACTGGTCGCAATTATTCGTTTTATACGATGGAAAGACTGTTGTATTTTTACTGTATTTTATACTTCAGGCGTTGACTTCTGAGGCCGTAGCTATTCGATGAGGTGGAAGAACGCCATACAGTGAAGCCTAGGTTGCCCGGAACGTAGAAATGGCCATAAGTTTCATACTGGTTGCAATTATTCGTTTTATACAATGGAAAAACCGTTCTATTTATTTTGTATTTTATGCTTCGGGCGTTGACTTCTAAGGCCCTAACTATTCAATCTGTTGTAGCAACGCCCTAGGGTGACGCCTAGGTTGCTCGGAAAGTAGAAATGACCATAAGTTTCATACTGGTTGCAATTATTCGTTTTATACGATGGAAAGACTGTTGTATTTTTACTGTATTTTATACTTCAGGCGTTGACTTCTGAGGCCGTAGCTATTCGATGAGGTGGAAGAACGCCATACAGTGAAGCCTAGGTTGCCCGGAACGTAGAAATGGCCATAAGTTTCATACTGGTTGCAATTATGCGTTTTATACAATGGAAAAACCGTTCTATTTATTTTGTATTTTATGCTTCGGGCGTTGACTTCTAAGGCCCTAACTATTCAATCTGTTGTAGCAACGCCCTAGGGTGAAGCCTAGGTTGCTCGGAAAGTAGAAATGACCATAAGTTTCATACTGGTTGCAATTATTCGTTTTACACGATGGAAAAGCTGTTGCATCTTTATCGTATTTTATGCTTCTGGTGTTGACTTCTTAGGCCGTAACTATTCGATCTGGTGGAGCAACGCCCTGGAGTGAAACCTAGGTTGCCCGGAACGTAGAAATGACCACTACTATCACACTGGTTGCATATTATTCCTGCTACACGATGGAAAGCTGTTGTATTTTTATTGCATTTTATGCTTCTGGCGTCTACTTCTTAGGCCCTGACTATTCGATCTGGTGGAACAACGGCCTAGGGTGAAGCCTAGGTTGCCCGGAACGTAGAAATGACCATTACTTTCACAATGTTTGCAATTATTCATTTTATACGATGGAAAAGCTTTTGTACTTATATTGTATTTTATTCTTCTGGCGTTGTCTTCTTAGGCCCTAACTATTCG
The DNA here is from genome assembly GCF_051401765.1 of Calliopsis andreniformis. Taxonomy (NCBI): domain Eukaryota; kingdom Metazoa; phylum Arthropoda; class Insecta; order Hymenoptera; family Andrenidae; genus Calliopsis; species Calliopsis andreniformis. Next base: position 11,813,433 of record NW_027480429.1, on the reverse strand, counting down.
ATCTGGTGGAACAACGCCCTAGAGTGAAGACTTGGTTGCCCGGAACATGGAAATGACCACTACTTTAACACTGTTTGCAGTTATTCCTGTTACACGATGGAAACACCTTTGCATCTTTATTGTATTTTATGCTTCTGGCGTTGACTTCTTAGGCCCTAACTATTTGATCTGGTGGAGCACCGCCCTAGATTGAAGCCTAGGTTGCGCGGAACGTAGAAAAAACCATTACCTTCACACTGGTTGCAATTATTCGTTTTATACGATGGAAAAACTGTTCTATTTATTTTGTATTTTATGCTTCGGGCGTTTACTTCTAAGGGCCTAACTATTCAATCTGTTGGTGCAACGCCCAAGGGTGAAGCCTATGTTGCCCCGAAAGTGGGAATGACGTTAACTTTCATACTGGTTGCAATTATTCGTTTTATACGATGGAAAAACTGTTTTATTTATTTTGCATTTTATGCTTCGGGCGTTGACTTCTAAGGCCCTAACTATTCGATCTGGTGGAGCAACGCCCTAGAGTGAAGTCTAGGTTGCCCGGAACGTAGAAATGACCATAACTTCCACACTGGTTGCAATTATTCGTTTTATACGATGGAAAATCTGTTGTATTTATTTTGTATTTTATGTTTCGGGCGTTGATTTCTAAGGCCCTAACTATTCGATCTGGTGCCGCAGCGCCCTAGAGTGAAGCCGAGGTTGCCCGGAACGTAGAAATGACCATAACTTTCACACTGTTTGCAGTTATTCCTGTTATACGATGGAAAAACTTTTGCACCTTTATTGTACTTTATGCTTCTGGCGTTGACTTCTAAGGCCCTAACTATTCAATCTGTTGGTGCAACGCCCTAGGGTGAAGCCTAGGATGCCCGGAAAGCAGAAATGACCATAACTTTCACACTGGTTGCAATTATTCGTTTTATACGATGGAAAAGCTGTGGCACCTTTATTGTATTTTATTCATCTGCGGTTGACTTCTAAGGCCGTAGCTGTTAGATGTGGTGGAGCAACGCCCTAGAGTGACGCCTAGGTTGGCCGGAACGTAGAAATGACCATTACTTTCACAATGTTTGCAATTATTCATTTTATACGATGGAAAAGCTTTTGTACTTATATTGTATTTTATTCTTCTGGCGTTAACTTCTTAGGCCCTAACTATTCGATCTGGAGGAACAACGCCCTAGAGTGAAGACTTGGTTGCCCGGAACATGGAAATGACCATTACTTTAGCACTGTTTGCAGTTATTCCTGTTATACGATGGAAAAACTTTTGCATCTTTATTGTATTTTATGCTTCTGGCGTTGACTTCTGAGGCCCTAGCTATTCGATTTGGTGGAGCAACACCCGAGAGTGGAGCCTAGGTTGCCCGATACGTAGAAATGACCATTAATTTCACACTGTTTGCAAATATACATTATATACGATGGAAAAACTGTTGTATTTATGTTGTATTTTATGCTTCTGGCGTTGACTTCTTAGGCCCTAACTATTTGATCTGGTGGAGCACCGCCCTAGAGTGAAGCCTAGGTTGCCCGGAACGTAGAAAAAACCATTACCTTCACACTGGTTGCAATTATTCGTTTTATACGATGGAAAAACTGTTCTATTTATTTTGTATTTTATGCTTCGGGCGTTGATTTCTAAGGCCCTAGCCATTCCATCTGGTCGAGCAACGCCCTAGAGTGAAGCCTATGTTGCCCGGAACATAGAAATGACCATAACTTTCACACTGGTTGCTATCATTCGTTTTATATGATGGAAAAACTGTTGTATTTATATAGTGTTTTATGCTTCTGGCGTTGACTTCTTAGGCCCTAACTATACCATCTGGTGAAACAACGCCCTAGAGTGAAGCCTAGGTTGCCCGGAACGTAGAAATGACCATAACTTCCACACTGGTTGCAATTATTCGTTTTATACGATGGAAAAGCTGTTGCATTTATATCGTATTTTATGCTTCTGGCGTTGACTTCTAAGGCCCTAACTATTCGATCTGGTGGCGCAACGCCCTAGAGTGAAGCCTATGTTGCCCGGAACGTAGAAATGACCATAACTTTCACACTGGTTGCAATTATTCGTTTTATACGATGGAAAAGCTGTGGCATCTTTTATGTATTTTATTCATCTGGGGCTGACTTCTAAGGCCGTTGCTATTAGATGTGGTGGAGCAACGCCCTAGGGTGACGCCTAAGTTGCCCGGAACGTAGAAATGACCATTACCTTCACACTGGTTGCAATTATTCGTTTTATACGATGGAAAAACTGTTCTATTTATTTTGTATTTTATGCTTCGGGCGTTGTCTTCTAAGGCCCTAACTATTCAATCTGTTGGTGCAACGCCCAAGGGTGAAGCCTATGTTGCCCGGAAGGTAGAAATGACGTTAACTTTCATACTGGTTGCAATTATCCGTTTTATGCGATGGAAAAACTGTTTTATTTATTTTGTGTTTTATGCTTCGGGCGTTGACTTCTAAGGCCCTAACTATTCGACCTGGTGGGGCAACGCCCTAGAGTGAAGCCTAGCTTGCCCGGAAAGTAGAAATGACCATAACTTTCATCCTGGTTGCAATTATTCGTTTTATATGATGGAAAAGCTGTTGTATTTATATAGTGTTTTATGCTTCTGGCGTTGACTTCTTAGGCCCTAACTATTCCTTGTGGTGGAACAACGCCCTAGGGTGAAGCCTAGGTTGCCTGGAACGTAGAAATGACCATCACTTTCACACGGGTTGCAATTATTCCTGTTATAGGATGGAAAGGCTGTTGTATTTTTATTGTATTTTATACTTCAGGCGTTGACTTCTAAGATCCTAGCTATTCGATCTGGTCGAGCAACGCCCTAGAGTGAAGCCTAGGTTGCCCGGAACGTAGACATGACCATAACTTCCACACTGGTTGCAATTATTCGTTTTATACGATGGAAAAGCTGTTCTATTTATATCGCATTTTATGCTTCTGGCGTTGACTTCTAACGGCCTAACTATTCAATCTGTTCTTGCAACGCCCAAGGGTGAAGCCTATGTTGCCCCGAAAGTAGAAATGACGTTAACTTTCATACTGGTTGCAATTATTCGTTTTATACGATGGAAACACTGTTTTATTTATTTTGTATTTTATGCTTCGGGCGTTGACTTCTAAGGCCCTAACTATTCGATCTGGTGGAGCAACGCCCTAGAGTGAAGCCTAGGTTGCCCAGAAAGTAGAAATGACCATAACTTCCACACTGGTTGCAATTGTTCGTTTTATACGATGGAAAAACTGTATTATTTATTTTGTATTTTATGCTTCGGGCGTTGATTTCTAAGGCCCTAACTATTCGATCTGGTGCCGCAACGCCCTAGAGTGAAGCCGAGGTTGCCCGGAACGTAGAAATGACCATAACTTTCACACTGTTTGCAGTTATTCCTGTTATACGATGGAAAAACTTTTGCATCTTTATTGTACTTTATGCTTCTGGCGTTGACTTCTAAGGCCCTAACTATTCCATCTGGTGGAACAACGCCGTAGGGTGAAGTCTAGGTTTCCCGGAAAGTAGAAATGACCATAACTTTCACACTGGTAGCAATTATTCGTTTTATACAATGGAAAAACTGTTCTATTTAGTTTATACTTAATGCTTCGGGCGTTGACTTCTAAGGCCCTATCTGTTTGATCTGGTGGAACAACGCCCTAGAGTGAAGCCTAGCTTGCCCGGAACGTAGAAATGACCATGACTTTCACACTGGTTACAATTATTTGTTTTATACGATGGAAAAGCTGTTGTATTTAAATCGTATTTTATGCTTCTGGCGTTGACTTCTTAGGACCTAACTATTCCCTCTGGTGGAACAACGCCCTAGGGTAAAGCCCAGGTTGCGCGGACCGTAGAAATGACCATAACTTTCACACTGGTATCAATTATTCGTATTATACGATGGAAAAACTGTTTTATTTATTTTGTATTTTATGCTTCGGGCGTTGACTTCTAAGGCCCTAACTATTCGATATGGTGGAGCAACGCCCTAGAGTGCAGCCTAGGTTGCCCGGAACGTAGAAATGACCATAACTTTTACACTGGTAGCAATTATTTGTTTTACACAATGGAAAATCTGTTCTATTTATTTTGTATTTAATGCTTCTGGCGTTGACTTCTAAGGCCCTAACTGTTTGATCTGGTGGAGCAACGCCCTGGAGTGAAGCCTAGGTTGCCTGGAACGTAGAAATGACCATCGCTTTCACACGGGTTGCAATTATTCCTGTTATAGCATGGAAAGACTGTTGTATCTTTATTGTACTTTATACGTCAGGCGTTGACTTCTGAGGCCGTAGCTATTCGGTGTGGTGGAAGAACGCCATACAGTGAAGCCTAGGTTGCCCGGAACGTACTAATGACCATAACTTTCACACTGGTAGCAATTATTCGTTTTATATGATGGAAAAGCTGTTATAATTATATTGTATTTTATGCTTCTGGCGTTGACTTCTGAGGCCGCTGCTATTCGATGTGGTGGAAGAACGCCATATAGTGAAGCCTAGGTAGCCCGGAACGTAGAAATGTCCATATCTTTCACTGTTTGCAATTATTCATTTTATACGATGGAAAAACTGTTGCATCTTTATCGTATTTTATGCTTCTGGCGTTGACTTCTTAGGCCGTAACTATTCGATCTGGTGCAGCAACGCCCTGGAGTGAAACCTAGGTTGCCCGGAACGTAGAAATGACCACTACTATCACACTGGTTGCAAATTATTCCTGCTATACGATGGAAAAACTGTTGTATTTTTATTGCATTTTATGCTTCTGGTGTTCACTTCTTAGGCCCTAACTATTCGATCTGGTGGAGCAACGGCCTAGGGTGAAGCCTAGGTTGCCCGGAACGTAGAAATGACCATAACTTTCACACTGGTTGCAATTATTCGTTTTATACGATGGAAAAACTGTTGCATCTTTATCGTATTTTATGCTTCTGGCGTTCACTTCTTAGGCCCTAACTATTCGATCTGGTGGAGCAACGCCCTGGAGTGAAACCTAGGTTGCCCGGAACGTAGAAATGACCACTACTATCACACTGGTTGCATATTATTCCTGCTACACGATGGAAAAACTGTTGTATTTTTATTGCATTTTATGCTTCTGATGTTCACTTCTTAGGCCCTAACTATTCGATCTGGTGGAACAACGGCCTAGGGTGAAGCCTAGGTTGCCCGGAACGCAGAAATGACCATAACTTTTACACTGGTAGCAATTATTCGTTTTATACAATGGAAAATCTGTTGTATTTTTATTGCATTTTATGCTTCTGATGTTCACTTCTTAGGCCCTAACTATTCGATCTGGTGGAGCAACGCCATACAGTGAAGCCTAGGTTGCCCGGAACGTAGAAATGGCCATAAGTTTCATACTGGTTGCAATTATTCATTTTATACAATGGAAAAACCGTTCTATTTATTTTGTATTTTATGCTTCGGGCGTTGACTTCTAAGGCCCTAACTATTCAATCTGTTGTAGCAACGCCCTAGGGTGAAGCCTAGGTTGCTCGGAAAGTAGAAATGACCATAAGTTTCATACTGGTTGCAATTATTCGTTTTATACGATGGAAAGACTGTTGTATTTTTACTGTATTTTATACTTCAGGCGTTGACTTCTGAGGCCGTAGCTATTCGATGAGGTGGAAGAACGCCATACAGTGAAGCCTAGGTTGCCCGGAACGTAGAAATGGCCATAAGTTTCATACTGGTTGCAATTATTCGTTTTATACAATGGAAAAACCGTTCTATTTATTTTGTATTTTATGCTTCGGGCGTTGACTTCTAAGGCCCTAACTATTCAATCTGTTGTAGCAACGCCCTAGGGTGAAGCCTAGGTTGCTCGGAAAGTAGAAATGACCATAAGTTTCATACTGGTTGCAATTATTCGTTTTACACGATGGAAAAGCTGTTGCATCTTTATCGTATTTTATGCTTCTGGCGTTGACTTCTTAGGCCGTAACTATTCGATCTGGTGGAGCAACGCCCTGGAGTGAAACCTAGGTTGCCCGGAACGTAGAAATGACCACTACTATCACACTGGTTGCATATTATTCCTGCTACACGATGGAAAGCTGTTGTATTTTTATTGCATTTTATGCTTCTGGCGTCTACTTCTTAGGCCCTGACTATTCGATCTGGTGGAACAACGGCCTAGGGTGAAGCCTAGGTTGCCCGGAACGTAGAAATGACCATAACTTTCACACTGGTTACAATTATTTGTTTTATACGATGGAAGAGCTGTTGTATTTATATCGTATTTTATGCTTCTGGCGTTGACTTCTTAGGCCCTAACTATTCCATCAGGTCGAACAACGCCCTAGGGTAAAGCCCAGGTTGCGCGGAACGAAGAAATGACCATAACTTTCACACTGGTAGCAATTATTCGTTTTATAGGATGGAAAAACTGTTTTATTTATTTTGTATTTTATGCTTCGGGCGTTGACTTCTAAGGCCCTAACTATTCGATATGGTGGAGCAACGCCCTAGGGTGAAGCCTAGGTCGCCCGGGACGTAGAAATGATCATAACTCTCACACTGGTTGCTATCATTCGTTTTATACGATGGAAGAACTGTTATATTTATATTGTATTTTATGCTTCTGGCGTTGACTTCTTAGGCCCTAACAGTTCGATCTGGTAGAGCGACGCCCTAGAGTGTAGCCTAGGTTGCCCGGTACGTGGAAATGACCATAACTTTCACACTGGTAGCAATTATCCGTTTTATACGGTGGAAAAACTGTTCTATTTATTTTATATTTTAGGCTTCGGGCGTTGACTTCTAAGGCCCTAACTATTCGATCTGGAGGAGCAACGCCCTAGCGTGAAGCCTAGGTTGCCCGGTACGTAGAAATGACCATCACTATCAAACTGGTTGCAATTATTTGTTTTATACGATGGAAAAGCTGTTGTATTTATATCGTATTTTTTGCATGTGGCGTTGACTTCTTAGGCCCTAACTATTCCATCTGGTGGAACAACGCCGTAGGGTGAAGTCTAGGTTTCCCGGAAAGTAGAAATGACCATAACTTTCACACTGGTAGCAATTATTCGTTTTATACGATGGAAAAACTGTTCTATTTATTTTGTATTTTATGCTTTGGGCGTTGACTTCTAAGGCCCTAACTGTTCGATCTGGTAGAGCCAACGCCCTAGAGTAAAGCCTAGGTTGCCCGGTACGTTGAAATGACCACAAGTTTCATACTGGTTGCAATTATTCGTTTTATACGATGGAAAAGCTGTTGTATTTATATTGTATTTTATGCTTCTGGCGTTCACTTCTTAGGCCCTAACTATTCGACCTGGTGGAGCAACGCCCTGGAGTGAATCCTAGGTTGCCCGGAACGTAGAAATGACCACTACTATCACACTGGTTGCATATTATTCCTGCTACGCGATGGAAAAACTGTTGTATTTTTATTGCATTTTATGCTTCTGGCGTTCACTTCTTAGGCCCTAACTATTCGATCTGGTGGAACAACGGCCTAGGGTGAAGCCTAGGTTGCCCGGAACGTAGAAATGACCATAACTTTTACACTGGTAGCAATTATTCGTTTTATACAATGGAAAAACTGTTCTATTTATTTTATACTTAATGCTTCGGGCGTTGACTTCTAAGGCCCTATCTGTTTGATCTGGTGGAGCAACGCCCTAGAGTGAAGCCTAGCTTGCCCGGAACGTAGAAATGACCATGACTTTCACACTGGTAGCAATTATTTGTTTTATACAATGGAAAATCTGTTCTATTTATTTTGTATTTAATGCTTCTGGCGTTGACTTCTAAGGCCCTAACTGTTTGATCTGGTGGAGCAACGCCCTGGAGTGAAGCCTAGGTTGCCTGGAACGTAGAAATGACCATCGCTTTCACACGGGTTGCAATTATTCCTGTTATAGCATGGAAAGACTGTTGTATTTTTATTGTACTTTATACTTCAGGCGTTGACTTCTGAGGCCGTAGCTATTCGGTGTGGTGGAAGAACGCCATACAGTGAAGCCTAGGTTGCCCGGAACGTACAAATGACCATAACTTTTACACTGGTAGCAATTATTCGTTTTATACGATGGAAAAGCTGTTATAATTATATTGTATTTTATGCTTCTGGCGTTGACTTCTGAGGCCGCTGCTATTCGATGTGGTGGAAGAACGCCATATAGTGAAGCCTAGGTAGTCCGGAACGTAGAAATGTCCATATCTTTCACTGTTTGCAATTATTCATTTTATACGATGGAAAAACTGTTGCATCTTTATCGTATATTATGCTTCTGGCGTTGACTTCTTAGGCCGTAACTATTCGATCTGGTGCAGCAACGCCCTGGAGTGAAACCTAGGTTGCCCGGAACGTAGAAATGACCACTACTATCACACTGGTTGCAAATTATTCCTGCTATACGATGGAAAAACTGTTGTATTTTTATTGCATTTTATGCTTCTGGTGTTCACTTCTTAGGCCCTAACTATTCGATCTGGTGGAGCAACGGCCTAGGGTGAAGCCTAGGTTGCCCGGAACGTAGAAATGACCATAACTTTCACACTGGTTGCAATTATTCGTTTTATACGATGGAAAAACTGTTGCATCTTTATCGTATTTTATGCTTCTGGCGTTCACTTCTTAGGCCCTAACTATTCGATCTGGTGGAGCAACGCCCTGGAGTGAAACCTAGGTTGCCCGGAACGTAGAAATGACCACTACTATCACACTGGTTGCATATTATTCCTGCTACACGATGGAAAAACTGTTGTATTTTTATTGCATTTTATGCTTCTGATGTTCACTTCTTAGGCCCTAACTATTCGATCTGGTGGGACAACGGCCTAGGGTGAAGCCTAGGTTGCCCGGAACGCAGAAATGACCATAACTTTTACACTGGTAGCAATTATTCGTTTTATACAATGGAAAATCTGTTCTATTTATTTTGTGCTTAATGCTTCGGGCGTTGGCTTCTAAGGCCCTAACTGTTTGATCTGGTGGAGCAACGCCCTAGAGTGAAGCCTAGGTTGCCCGGAACGTAGAAATGACCATAACTTTCACACTGGTTACAATTATTCGTTTTATACGATGGAAAAGCTGTTGTATTCATATCGTATTTTATGCTTCTGGCGTTGACTTCTTAGGCGCTAACTATTCCAACTGGTGGAACAACGCCCTAGAGTGAAGCCTAGGTTGCTCGGTATGAAGAAATGACCATAACTTTCACACTGGTTGCAATTATTCGTTTTATACGATGGAAAAACTGTTGCATCTTTATCGTATTTTATGCTTCTGGCGTTTACTTCTTAGGTCGTGACTATTCGATCTGGTGGAGCAACGCCCTGGAGTGAAACCTAGGTTGCCCGGAACGTAGAAATGACCACTACTATCACACTGGTTGCATATTATTCCTGCTACACGATGGAAAAACTGTTGTATTTTTTTGCACTTTATGCTTCTGGCGTTCACTTTAGGCCCTAACTATTCGATCTGGTGGAACAACGGCCTAGGGCGAAGGCTAGGTTGCCCTGAACGTAGAAATGACCATAACTTTCACACTGGTTACAATTATTTGTTTCATACGATGGAAAAGCTGTTGTATTTATATCGTATTTTATGCTTCTGGCGTTGACTTCTTAGGCCCTAACTATTCCATCTGGTGGAACAACGCCCTAGGGCAAAGCCCAGGTTGCGCGGAACGTAGAAATGACCATAACTTTCACACTGGTAGCAATTATTCGTTTTATACGATGGAAAAACTGTTTTATTTAGTTTGTATTTTATGCTTCGGGCGTTGACTTCCAAGGCCCTAAATATTCGATATGGTGGAGCAACGCCCTAGAGTGAAGCCTTGGTTGCCCGGAACGTAGAAATGACCATAACTTTCACACTGGTAGCAATTACTCGTTTTATACGATGGAAAAGCTGTAGTATTTATATCGTATTTTATTCTTCTGGCGTTGACTTCTTAGGCCCTACACATTCCATCTGGTGGAACAACGCCCTGGTGTGAAGCCTAGGTTGCCCGGAACGTAGAAATGACCATAACTTTCACACTGGTAGCAATTATTCGTTTTATACATGGAAAAACTGTTCTATTTATTTGTATTTCATGCTTCTGGCGTTGACTTCTAAGGCCCTAACTATTCGATCTGGTGGAGTAACGCCCTAGAGTGACGCCTAGGTTTCCCGGAACGTAGAAATGACCATTACTTTCACACTGTTTGCAATTATTCGTTTTATACGACGGGAGAACAGATACACCTTTATTGTATTTTCTGCATCTGGCGTTGACATCTAAGGCCCTAACTATTCGATCTGGTGGAGCAAGGCCCTAGAGTGAAGCCTAGGTTGCCCGGAACATAGAAATGACCAGTACTTTCACACTGGTTGCAGTTATTCGTTTTATACAATGAAAACCTGTTCTATTTATTTTGCATTTTATGCTTCGGGCGCTGACTTCTAAGGCCCTAACTATTCGATCTGGTGGAGCAACGCCCTAGAGTGAAGCCTAGGTTGCCCAGAAAGTAGAAATGACCATAACTTCCACACTGGTTGCAATTATTCGTTTTATACGATGGAAAAACTGTATTATTTATTTTGTATTTTATGCTTCGGGCGTTGATTTCTAAGGCCCTAACTATTCGATCTGGTGCCGCAACGCCCTAGAGTGAAGCCGAGGTTGCCCGGAACGTAGAAATGACCATAACTTTCACACTGTTTGCAGTTATTCCTGTTATACGATGGAAAAACTTTTGCATCTTTATTGTACTTTATGCTTCTGGCGTTGACTTCTAAGGCCCTAACTATTCCATCTGGTGGAACAACGCCGTAGGGTGAAGTCTAGGTTTCCCGGAAAGTAGAAATGACCATAACTTTCACACTGGTAGCAATTATTCGTTTTATACAATGGAAAAACTGTTCTATTTAGTTTATACTTAATGCTTCGGGCGTTGACTTCTAAGGCCCTATCTGTTTGATCTGGTGGAACAACGCCCTAGAGTGAAGCCTAGCTTGCCCGGAACGTAGAAATGACCATGACTTTCACACTGGTTACAATTATTTGTTTTATACGATGGAAAAGCTGTTGTATTTAAATCGTATTTTATGCTTCTGGCGTTGACTTCTTAGGCCCTAACTATTCCATCTGGTGGAACAACGCCCTAGGGCAAAGCCCAGGTTGCGCGGAACGTAGAAATGACCATAACTTTCACACTGGTAGCAATTATTCGTTTTATACGATGGAAAAACTGTTTTATTTATTTTGTATTTTATGCTTCGGGCATTGTCTTCTAAGGCCCTAGCTATTCGATTTGGTGGAGCACCGCCCTAGAGTGAAGCCTAGGTTGACCGGAACGTAGAAATGACCATAACTTCCACACTGGTCGCAATTATTCGTTTTATACGATGGAAAGACTGTTGTATTTTTACTGTATTTTATACTTCAGGCGTTGACTTCTGAGGCCGTAGCTATTCGATGAGGTGGAAGAACGCCATACAGTGAAGCCTAGGTTGCCCGGAACGTAGAAATGGCCATAAGTTTCATACTGGTTGCAATTATTCGTTTTATACAATGGAAAAACCGTTCTATTTATTTTGTATTTTATGCTTCGGGCGTTGACTTCTAAGGCCCTAACTATTCAATCTGTTGTAGCAACGCCCTAGGGTGACGCCTAGGTTGCTCGGAAAGTAGAAATGACCATAAGTTTCATACTGGTTGCAATTATTCGTTTTATACGATGGAAAGACTGTTGTATTTTTACTGTATTTTATACTTCAGGCGTTGACTTCTGAGGCCGTAGCTATTCGATGAGGTGGAAGAACGCCATACAGTGAAGCCTAGGTTGCCCGGAACGTAGAAATGGCCATAAGTTTCATACTGGTTGCAATTATGCGTTTTATACAATGGAAAAACCGTTCTATTTATTTTGTATTTTATGCTTCGGGCGTTGACTTCTAAGGCCCTAACTATTCAATCTGTTGTAGCAACGCCCTAGGGTGAAGCCTAGGTTGCTCGGAAAGTAGAAATGACCATAAGTTTCATACTGGTTGCAATTATTCGTTTTACACGATGGAAAAGCTGTTGCATCTTTATCGTATTTTATGCTTCTGGTGTTGACTTCTTAGGCCGTAACTATTCGATCTGGTGGAGCAACGCCCTGGAGTGAAACCTAGGTTGCCCGGAACGTAGAAATGACCACTACTATCACACTGGTTGCATATTATTCCTGCTACACGATGGAAAGCTGTTGTATTTTTATTGCATTTTATGCTTCTGGCGTCTACTTCTTAGGCCCTGACTATTCGATCTGGTGGAACAACGGCCTAGGGTGAAGCCTAGGTTGCCCGGAACGTAGAAATGACCATTACTTTCACAATGTTTGCAATTATTCATTTTATACGATGGAAAAGCTTTTGTACTTATATTGTATTTTATTCTTCTGGCGTTGTCTTCTTAGGCCCTAACTATTCGATCTGGTGGAACAACGCCCTAGAGTGAAGACTTGGTTGCCCGGAACATGGAAATGACCACTACTTTAACACTGTTTGCAGTTATTCCTGTTACACGATGGAAACACCTTTGCATCTTTATTGTATTTTATGCTTCTGGCGTTGACTTCTTAGGCCCTAACTATTTGATCTGGTGGAGCACCGCCCTAGATTGAAGCCTAGGTTGCGCGGAACGTAGAAAAAACCATTACCTTCACACTGGTTGCAATTATTCGTTTTATACGATGGAAAAACTGTTCTATTTATTTTGTATTTTATGCTTCGGGCGTTTACTTCTAAGGGCCTAACTATTCAATCTGTTGGTGCAACGCCCAAGGGTGAAGCCTATGTTGCCCCGAAAGTGGGAATGACGTTAACTTTCATACTGGTTGCAATTATTCGTTTTATACGATGGAAAAACTGTTTTATTTATTTTGCATTTTATGCTTCGGGCGTTGACTTCTAAGGCCCTAACTATTCGATCTGGTGGAGCAACGCCCTAGAGTGAAGTCTAGGTTGCCCGGAACGTAGAAATGACCATAACTTCCACACTGGTTGCAATTATTCGTTTTATACGATGGAAAATCTGTTGTATTTATTTTGTATTTTATGTTTCGGGCGTTGATTTCTAAGGCCCTAACTATTCGATCTGGTGCCGCAGCGCCCTAGAGTGAAGCCGAGGTTGCCCGGAACGTAGAAATGACCATAACTTTCACACTGTTTGCAGTTATTCCTGTTATACGATGGAAAAACTTTTGCACCTTTATTGTACTTTATGCTTCTGGCGTTGACTTCTAAGGCCCTAACTATTCAATCTGTTGGTGCAACGCCCTAGGGTGAAGCCTAGGATGCCCGGAAAGCAGAAATGACCATAACTTTCACACTGGTTGCAATTATTCGTTTTATACGATGGAAAAGCTGTGGCACCTTTATTGTATTTTATTCATCTGCGGTTGACTTCTAAGGCCGTAGCTGTTAGATGTGGTGGAGCAACGCCCTAGAGTGACGCCTAGGTTGGCCGGAACGTAGAAATGACCATTACTTTCACAATGTTTGCAATTATTCATTTTATACGATGGAAAAGCTTTTGTACTTATATTGTATTTTATTCTTCTGGCGTTAACTTCTTAGGCCCTAACTATTCGATCTGGAGGAACAACGCCCTAGAGTGAAGACTTGGTTGCCCGGAACATGGAAATGACCATTACTTTAGCACTGTTTGCAGTTATTCCTGTTATACGATGGAAAAACTTTTGCATCTTTATTGTATTTTATGCTTCTGGCGTTGACTTCTAAGGCCCTAGCTATTCGATTTGGTGGAGCAACACCCGAGAGTGGAGCCTAGGTTGCCCGATACGTAGAAATGACCATTAATTTCACACTGTTTGCAAATATACATTATATACGATGGAAAAACTGTTGTATTTATGTTGTATTTTATGCTTCTGGCGTTGACTTCTTAGGCCCTAACTATTTGATCTGGTGGAGCACCGCCCTAGAGTGAAGCCTAGGTTGCCCGGAACGTAGAAAAAACCATTACCTTCACACTGGTTGCAATTATTCGTTTTATACGATGGAAAAACTGTTCTATTTATTTTGTATTTTATGCTTCGGGCGTTGATTTCTAAGGCCCTAGCCATTCCATCTGGTCGAGCAACGCCCTAGAGTGAAGCCTATGTTGCCCGGAACATAGAAATGACCATAACTTTCACACTGGTTGCTATCATTCGTTTTATATGATGGAAAAACTGTTGTATTTATATAGTGTTTTATGCTTCTGGCGTTGACTTCTTAGGCCCTAACTATACCATCTGGTGAAACAACGCCCTAGAGTGAAGCCTAGGTTGCCCGGAACGTAGAAATGACACATAACTTCCACACTGGTTGCAATTATTCGTTTTATACGATGGAAAAGCTGTTGCATTTATATCGTATTTTATGCTTCTGGCGTTGACTTCTAAGGCCCTAACTATTCGATCTGGTGGCGCAACGCCCTAGAGTGAAGCCTATGTTGCCCGGAACGTAGAAATGACCATAACTTTCACACTGGTTGCAATTATTCGTTTTATACGATGGAAAAGCTGTGGCATCTTTTATGTATTTTATTCATCTGGGGCTGACTTCTAAGGCCGTTGCTATTAGATGTGGTGGAGCAACGCCCTAGGGTGACGCCTAAGTTGCCCGGAACGTAGAAATGACCATTACCTTCACACTGGTTGCAATTATTCGTTTTATACGATGGAAAAACTGTTCTATTTATTTTGTATTTTATGCTTCGGGCGTTGTCTTCTAAGGCCCTAACTATTCAATCTGTTGGTGCAACGCCCAAGGGTGAAGCCTATGTTGCCCGGAAGGTAGAAATGACGTTAACTTTCATACTGGTTGCAATTATCCGTTTTATGCGATGGAAAAACTGTTTTATTTATTTTGTGTTTTATGCTTCGGGCGTTGACTTCTAAGGCCCTAACTATTCGACCTGGTGGGGCAACGCCCTAGAGTGAAGCCTAGCTTGCCCGGAAAGTAGAAATGACCATAACTTTCATCCTGGTTGCAATTATTCGTTTTATATGATGGAAAAGCTGTTGTATTTATATAGTGTTTTATGCTTCTGGCGTTGACTTCTTAGGCCCTAACTATTCCTTGTGGTGGAACAACGCCCTAGGGTGAAGCCTAGGTTGCCTGGAACGTAGAAATGACCATCACTTTCACACGGGTTGCAATTATTCCTGTTATAGGATGGAAAGGCTGTTGTATTTTTATTGTATTTTATACTTCAGGCGTTGACTTCTAAGATCCTAGCTATTCGATCTGGTCGAGCAACGCCCTAGAGTGAAGCCTAGGTTGCCCGGAACGTAGACATGACCATAACTTCCACACTGGTTGCAATTATTCGTTTTATACGATGGAAAAGCTGTTCTATTTATATCGCATTTTATGCTTCTGGCGTTGACTTCTAACGGCCTAACTATTCAATCTGTTCTTGCAACGCCCAAGGGTGAAGCCTATGTTGCCCCGAAAGTAGAAATGACGTTAACTTTCATACTGGTTGCAATTATTCGTTTTATACGATGGAAACACTGTTTTATTTATTTTGTATTTTATGCTTCGGGCGTTGACTTCTAAGGCCCTAACTATTCGATCTGGTGGAGCAACGCCCTAGAGTGAAGCCTAGGTTGCCCAGAAAGTAGAAATGACCATAACTTCCACACTGGTTGCAATTATTCGTTTTATACGATGGAAAAACTGTATTATTTATTTTGTATTTTATGCTTCGGGCGTTGATTTCTAAGGCCCTAACTATTCGATCTGGTGCCGCAACGCCCTAGAGTGAAGCCGAGGTTGCCCGGAACGTAGAAATGACCATAACTTTCACACTGTTTGCAGTTATTCCTGTTATACGATGGAAAAACTTTTGCATCTTTATTGTACTTTATGCTTCTGGCGTTGACTTCTAAGGCCCTAACTATTCCATCTGGTGGAACAACGCCGTAGGGTGAAGTCTAGGTTTCCCGGAAAGTAGAAATGACCATAACTTTCACACTGGTAGCAATTATTCGTTTTATACAATGGAAAAACTGTTCTATTTAGTTTATACTTAATGCTTCGGGCGTTGACTTCTAAGGCCCTATCTGTTTGATCTGGTGGAACAACGCCCTAGAGTGAAGCCTAGCTTGCCCGGAACGTAGAAATGACCATGACTTTCACACTGGTTACAATTATTTGTTTTATACGATGGAAAAGCTGTTGTATTTAAATCGTATTTTATGCTTCTGGCGTTGACTTCTTAGGACCTAACTATTCCCTCTGGTGGAACAACGCCCTAGGGTAAAGCCCAGGTTGCGCGGACCGTAGAAATGACCATAACTTTCACACTGGTATCAATTATTCGTATTATACGATGGAAAAACTGTTTTATTTATTTTGTATTTTATGCTTCGGGCGTTGACTTCTAAGGCCCTAACTATTCGATATGGTGGAGCAACGCCCTAGAGTGCAGCCTAGGTTGCCCGGAACGTAGAAATGACCATAACTTTTACACTGGTAGCAATTATTTGTTTTACACAATGGAAAATCTGTTCTATTTATTTTGTATTTAATGCTTCTGGCGTTGACTTCTAAGGCCCTAACTGTTTGATCTGGTGGAGCAACGCCCTGGAGTGAAGCCTAGGTTGCCTGGAACGTAGAAATGACCATCGCTTTCACACGGGTTGCAATTATTCCTGTTATAGCATGGAAAGACTGTTGTATCTTTATTGTACTTTATACGTCAGGCGTTGACTTCTGAGGCCGTAGCTATTCGGTGTGGTGGAAGAACGCCATACAGTGAAGCCTAGGTTGCCCGGAACGTACTAATGACCATAACTTTTACACTGGTAGCAATTATTCGTTTTATATGATGGAAAAGCTGTTATAATTATATTGTATTTTATGCTTCTGGCGTTGACTTCTGAGGCCGCTGCTATTCGATGTGGTGGAAGAACGCCATATAGTGAAGCCTAGGTAGCCCGGAACGTAGAAATGTCCATATCTTTCACTGTTTGCAATTATTCATTTTATACGATGGAAAAACTGTTGCATCTTTATCGTATTTTATGCTTCTGGCGTTGACTTCTTAGGCCGTAACTATTCGATCTGGTGCAGCAACGCCCTGGAGTGAAACCTAGGTTGCCCGGAACGTAGAAATGACCACTACTATCACACTGGTTGCAAATTATTCCTGCTATACGATGGAAAAACTGTTGTATTTTTATTGCATTTTATGCTTCTGGTGTTCACTTCTTAGGCCCTAACTATTCGATCTGGTGGAGCAACGGCCTAGGGTGAAGCCTAGGTTGCCCGGAACGTAGAAATGACCATAACTTTCACACTGGTTGCAATTATTCGTTTTATACGATGGAAAAACTGTTGCATCTTTATCGTATTTTATGCTTCTGGCGTTCACTTCTTAGGCCCTAACTATTCGATCTGGTGGAGCAACGCCCTGGAGTGAAACCTAGGTTGCCCGGAACGTAGAAATGACCACTACTATCACACTGGTTGCATATTATTCCTGCTACACGATGGAAAAACTGTTGTATTTTTATTGCATTTTATGCTTCTGATGTTCACTTCTTAGGCCCTAACTATTCGATCTGGTGGAACAACGGCCTAGGGTGAAGCCTAGGTTGCCCGGAACGCAGAAATGACCATAACTTTTACACTGGTAGCAATTATTCGTTTTATACAATGGAAAATCTGTTGTATTTTTATTGCATTTTATGCTTCTGATGTTCACTTCTTAGGCCCTAACTATTCGATCTGGTGGAGCAACGCCATACAGTGAAGCCTAGGTTGCCCGGAACGTAGAAATGGCCATAAGTTTCATACTGGTTGCAATTATTCGTTTTATACAATGGAAAAACCGTTCTATTTATTTTGTATTTTATGCTTCGGGCGTTGACTTCTAAGGCCCTAACTATTCAATCTGTTGTAGCAACGCCCTAGGGTGAAGCCTAGGTTGCTCGGAAAGTAGAAATGACCATAAGTTTCATACTGGTTGCAATTATTCGTTTTATACGATGGAAAGACTGTTGTATTTTTACTGTATTTTATACTTCAGGCGTTGACTTCTGAGGCCGTAGCTATTCGATGAGGTGGAAGAACGCCATACAGTGAAGCCTAGGTTGCCCGGAACGTAGAAATGGCCATAAGTTTCATACTGGTTGCAATTATTCGTTTTATACAATGGAAAAACCGTTCTATTTATTTTGTATTTTATGCTTCGGGCGTTGACTTCTAAGGCCCTAACTATTCAATCTGTTGTAGCAACGCCCTAGGGTGAAGCCTAGGTTGCTCGGAAAGTAGAAATGACCATAAGTTTCATACTGGTTGCAATTATTCGTTTTACACGATGGAAAAGCTGTTGCATCTTTATCGTATTTTATGCTTCTGGCGTTGACTTCTTAGGCCGTAACTATTCGATCTGGTGGAGCAACGCCCTGGAGTGAAACCTAGGTTGCCCGGAACGTAGAAATGACCACTACTATCACACTGGTTGCATATTATTCCTGCTACACGATGGAAAGCTGTTGTATTTTTATTGCATTTTATGCTTCTGGCGTCTACTTCTTAGGCCCTGACTATTCGATCTGGTGGAACAACGGCCTAGGGTGAAGCCTAGGTTGCCCGGAACGTAGAAATGACCATAACTTTCACACTGGTTACAATTATTTGTTTTATACGATGGAAGAGCTGTTGTATTTATATCGTATTTTATGCTTCTGGCGTTGACTTCTTAGGCCCTAACTATTCCATCAGGTCGAACAACGCCCTAGGGTAAAGCCCAGGTTGCGCGGAACGAAGAAATGACCATAACTTTCACACTGGTAGCAATTATTCGTTTTATAGGATGGAAAAACTGTTTTATTTATTTTGTATTTTATGCTTCGGGCGTTGACTTCTAAGGCCCTAACTATTCGATATGGTGGAGCAACGCCCTAGGGTGAAGCCTAGGTCGCCCGGGACGTAGAAATGATCATAACTCTCACACTGGTTGCTATCATTCGTTTTATACGATGGAAGAACTGTTATATTTATATTGTATTTTATGCTTCTGGCGTTGACTTCTTAGGCCCTAACAGTTCGATCTGGTAGAGCGACGCCCTAGAGTGTAGCCTAGGTTGCCCGGTACGTGGAAATGACCATAACTTTCACACTGGTAGCAATTATCCGTTTTATACGGTGGAAAAACTGTTCTATTTATTTTATATTTTAGGCTTCGGGCGTTGACTTCTAAGGCCCTAACTATTCGATCTGGAGGAGCAACGCCCTAGCGTGAAGCCTAGGTTGCCCGGTACGTAGAAATGACCATCACTATCAAACTGGTTGCAATTATTTGTTTTATACGATGGAAAAGCTGTTGTATTTATATCGTATTTTTTGCATCTGGCGTTGACTTCTTAGGCCCTAACTATTCCATCTGGTGGAACAACGCCGTAGGGTGAAGTCTAGGTTTCCCGGAAAGTAGAAATGACCATAACTTTCACACTGGTAGCAATTATTCGTTTTATACGATGGAAAAACTGTTCTATTTATTTTGTATTTTATGCTTTGGGCGTTGACTTCTAAGGCCCTAACTGTTCGATCTGGTAGAGCCAACGCCCTAGAGTAAAGCCTAGGTTGCCCGGTACGTTGAAATGACCACAAGTTTCATACTGGTTGCAATTATTCGTTTTATACGATGGAAAAGCTGTTGTATTTATATTGTATTTTATGCTTCTGGCGTTCACTTCTTAGGCCCTAACTATTCGACCTGGTGGAGCAACGCCCTGGAGTGAATCCTAGGTTGCCCGGAACGTAGAAATGACCACTACTATCACACTGGTTGCATATTATTCCTGCTACGCGATGGAAAAACTGTTGTATTTTTATTGCATTTTATGCTTCTGGCGTTCACTTCTTAGGCCCTAACTATTCGATCTGGTGGAACAACGGCCTAGGGTGAAGCCTAGGTTGCCCGGAACGTAGAAATGACCATAACTTTTACACTGGTAGCAATTATTCGTTTTATACAATGGAAAAACTGTTCTATTTATTTTATACTTAATGCTTCGGGCGTTGACTTCTAAGGCCCTATCTGTTTGATCTGGTGGAGCAACGCCCTAGAGTGAAGCCTAGCTTGCCCGGAACGTAGAAATGACCATGACTTTCACACTGGTAGCAATTATTTGTTTTATACAATGGAAAATCTGTTCTATTTATTTTGTATTTAATGCTTCTGGCGTTGACTTCTAAGGCCCTAACTGTTTGATCTGGTGGAGCAACGCCCTGGAGTGAAGCCTAGGTTGCCTGGAACGTAGAAATGACCATCGCTTTCACACGGGTTGCAATTATTCCTGTTATAGCATGGAAAGACTGTTGTATTTTTATTGTACTTTATACTTCAGGCGTTGACTTCTGAGGCCGTAGCTATTCGGTGTGGTGGAAGAACGCCATACAGTGAAGCCTAGGTTGCCCGGAACGTACAAATGACCATAACTTTTACACTGGTAGCAATTATTCGTTTTATACGATGGAAAAGCTGTTATAATTATATTGTATTTTATGCTTCTGGCGTTGACTTCTTAGGCCGTAACTATTCGATCTGGTGCAGCAACGCCCTGGAGTGAAACCTAGGTTGCCCGGAACGTAGAAATGACCACTACTATCACACTGGTTGCAAATTATTCCTGCTATACGATGGAAAAACTGTTGTATTTTTATTGCATTTTATGCTTCTGGTGTTCACTTCTTAGGCCCTAACTATTCGATCTGGTGGAGCAACGGCCTAGGGTGAAGCCTAGGTTGCCCGGAACGTAGAAATGACCATAACTTTCACACTGGTTGCAATTATTCGTTTTATACGATGGAAAAACTGTTGCATCTTTATCGTATTTTATGCTTCTGGCGTTCACTTCTTAGGCCCTAACTATTCGATCTGGTGGAGCAACGCCCTGGAGTGAAACCTAGGTTGCCCGGAACGTAGAAATGACCACTACTATCACACTGGTTGCATATTATTCCTGCTACACGATGGAAAAACTGTTGTATTTTTATTGCATTTTATGCTTCTGATGTTCACTTCTTAGGCCCTAACTATTCGATCTGGTGGGACAACGGCCTAGGGTGAAGCCTAGGTTGCCCGGAACGCAGAAATGACCATAACTTTTACACTGGTAGCAATTATTCGTTTTATACAATGGAAAATCTGTTCTATTTATTTTGTGCTTAATGCTTCGGGCGTTGGCTTCTAAGGCCCTAACTGTTTGATCTGGTGGAGCAACGCCCTAGAGTGAAGCCTAGGTTGCCCGGAACGTAGAAATGACCATAACTTTCACACTGGTTACAATTATTCGTTTTATACGATGGAAAAGCTGTTGTATTCATATCGTATTTTATGCTTCTGGCGTTGACTTCTTAGGCCCTAACTATTCCAACTGGTGGAACAACGCCCTAGAGTGAAGCCTAGGTTGCCCGGAGCGTAGAAATCATCATAACTTTCACACTGGTTGCTATTACTCGTTTTATACGATGGAGAAACTGTTATATTTATATGGCATTTTATGCTTCTGGCGTTGACTTCTTAGGCCCTAACTATTCGATCTTGTGGAACAACGCCCTGGAGTGAAGCCTAGGTTGCCTGGAACGCAGAAATGACCATCACTTTCACACGGGTTACAATCATTCCTGTTATAGGATGGAAAGACTGTTGTATTTTTATTGTATTTTATGCTTCAGGCGTGGACTTCTGAGGCCCTAGCTATTCGATGTGGTGGAAGAACGCCATACAGTGAAGCCTAGATTGCCCGGAACGTAGAAATGACCATAAGTTTCATACTGGTGTCAATTATTCCTTTTATACGATGGAAAAGCTGTTGTATTTATATCGTATTTTATGCTTCTGGCGTTCACTTCTTAGGCCCTAACTATTCGACCTGGTGGAACAACGCCCTAGAGTGAAGCCTAGGTTGCTCGGTATGAAGAAATGACCATAACTTTCACACTGGTTGCAATTATTCGTTTTATACGATGGAAAAACTGTTGCATCTTTATCGTATTTTATGCTTCTGGCGTTTACTTCTTAGGCCGTGACTATTCGATCTGGTGGAGCAACGCCCTGGAGTGAAACCTAGGTTGCCCGGAACGTAGAAATGACCACTACTATCACACTGGTTGCATATTATTCCTGCTACACGATGGAAAAACTGTTGTATCTTTTTGCACTTTATGCTTCTGGCGTTCACTTTAGGCCCTAACTATTCGATCTGGTGGAACAACGGCCTAGGGCGAAGGCTAGGTTGCCCTGAACGTAGAAATGACCATAACTTTCACACTGGTTACAATTATTTGTTTCATACGATGGAAAAGCTGTTGTATTTATATCGTATTTTATGCTTCTGGCGTTGACTTCTTAGGCCCTAACTATTCCATCTGGTGGAACAACGCCCTAGGGCAAAGCCCAGGTTGCGCGGAACGTAGAAATGACCATAACTTTCACACTGGTAGCAATTATTCGTTTTATACGATGGAAAAACTGTTTTATTTAGTTTGTATTTTATGCTTCGGGCGTTGACTTCCAAGGCCCTAAATATTCGATATGGTGGAGCAACGCCCTAGAGTGAAGCCTTGGTTGCCCGGAACGTAGAAATGACCATAACTTTCACACTGGTAGCAATTACTCGTTTTATACGATGGAAAAGCTGTAGTATTTATATCGTATTTTATTCTTCTGGCGTTGACTTCTTAGGCCCTACACATTCCATCTGGTGGAACAACGCCCTGGTGTGAAGCCTAGGTTGCCCGGAACGTAGAAATGACCATAACTTTCACACTGGTAGCAATTATTCGTTTTATACATGGAAAAACTGTTCTATTTATTTGTATTTCATGCTTCTGGCGTTGACTTCTAAGGCCCTAACTATTCGATCTGGTGGAGTAACGCCCTAGAGTGACGCCTAGGTTTCCCGGAACGTAGAAATGACCATTACTTTCACACTGTTTGCAATTATTCGTTTTATACGACGGGAGAACAGATACACCTTTATTGTATTTTCTGCATCTGGCGTTGACATCTAAGGCCCTAACTATTCGATCTGGTGGAGCAAGGCCCTAGAGTGAAGCCTAGGTTGCCCGGAACATAGAAATGACCAGTACTTTCACACTGGTTACCATTATTCGTTTTATACGATGGAAAAACTGTTGTATTTATATTGTATTTTATGCTTCTGGCGTTGACTTCTAAGGCCCTAAATATACGATCTGGTGGAGCATTGCCTCAGAGTTAAGTCTAGGATGCCCGAAACGCCGAAATGATCATTACTTTCGCGCTTGTTGCAATTATTCCTGTTATACGATGAAAAGACTGTTGTATTTTTATTGTATTTTATGCTTCAGGCGTGGACTTCTGAGGCCGTAGCTATTCGATGTGGTGGAAGAACGCCATACAGTGAAGCCTAGGTTGCCCGGAACGTAGAAATGACCACTACGTTCACACTGTTTGCATTTATTCATTTAATACGGTGGAAATGCTGTTGTACTTATATCGTATTTTATGCTTCGGGCGTTGACTTCTTAGGCCCTAGCTATTCGATCTGGTGGAGCAACGCCCTAGAGTGAAGCCATGGTTGCCCGGAACGTAGAAATGACCAGCACTTTCTCACTGGTTGCATTTATTCGTTTTATACAATGGAAAAACTGTTGTATTTGTTTTGCATTTTATGCTTCGGGCGCTGACTGCTAAGGCCCTAACTATTCGATCTGCTGGAGCAACACCCTAGAGTGAAGCCTAGGTTGCCCGGGAAGTAGAAATGACCATAACTTTCACACTGGTTGCTATTATTCGTTTTATACGATGGAAAAGCTGTTATATTTATATTGCATTTTATGCTTCTGGCATTGAATTCTAACTCCCTAGCTATTCCATCTGGTGGAGCAACACCCTAGTGTGAAGCCTAGGTTGCCCGGAACGTAGAAATAACCATTACTTCCACACTGATTGCATATATACATTACATATGATGGAAAAGCTGTTGTACTTATATTGTATTTTATTCTTCTGGCGTTGAATTCTAAGTCCCTAGCTTTTCTATCTGGTGGAGCAACGCCCTAGATAGAAGCCTAGGTTGCCTGGAACGTAGAAATGACCATCACTTTCACACGGGTTGCAATTATTCCTGTTATAGGATGGAAAGACTGTTGTATTTTTATTGTATTTTATTCTTCTGGTGTTGACTTCTTAGGCCCTAACTATTCGATCTGGTGGAGTAACGCCCTAGAGTGACGCCTAGGTTTCCCGGAACGTAGAAATGACCATTACTTTCACACTGTTTGCAATTATTCGTTTTATACGACGGGAGAACAGATACACCTTTATTGTATTTTCTGCATCTGGCGTTGACATCTAAGGCCCTAACTATTCGATCTGGTGGAGCAAGGCCCTAGAGTGAAGCCTAGGTTGCCCGGAACATAGAAATGACCAGTACTTTCACACTGGTTACCATTATTCGTTTTATACGATGGAAAAACTGTTGTATTTATATTGTATTTTATGCTTCTGGCGTTGACTTCTAAGGCCCTAAATATACGATCTGGTGGAGCATTGCCTCAGAGTTAAGTCTAGGATGCCCGAAACGCCGAAATGATCATTACTTTCGCGCTTGTTGCAATTATTCCTGTTATACGATGAAAAGACTGTTGTATTTTTATTGTATTTTATGCTTCAGGCGTGGACTTCTGAGGCCGTAGCTATTCGATGTGGTGGAAGAACGCCATACAGTGAAGCCTAGGTTGCCCGGAACGTAGAAATGACCACTACGTTCACACTGTTTGCATTTATTCATTTAATACGGTGGAAATGCTGTTGTACTTATATCGTATTTTATGCTTCGGGCGTTGACTTCTTAGGCCCTAGCTATTCGATCTGGTGGAGCAACGCCCTAGAGTGAAGCCATGGTTGCCCGGAACGTAGAAATGACCAGCACTTTCTCACTGGTTGCATTTATTCGTTTTATACAATGGAAAAACTGTTGTATTTGTTTTGCATTTTATGCTTCGGGCGCTGACTGCTAAGGCCCTAACTATTCGATCTGCTGGAGCAACACCCTAGAGTGAAGCCTAGGTTGCCCGGGAAGTAGAAATGACCATAACTTTCACACTGGTTGCTATTATTCGTTTTATACGATGGAAAAGCTGTTATATTTATATTGCATTTTATGCTTCTGGCATTGAATTCTAACTCCCTAGCTATTCCATCTGGTGGAGCAACACCCTAGTGTGAAGCCTAGGTTGCCCGGAACGTAGAAATAACCATTACTTCCACACTGATTGCATATATACATTACATATGATGGAAAAGCTGTTGTACTTATATTGTATTTTATTCTTCTGGCGTTGAATTCTAAGTCCCTAGCTTTTCTATCTGGTGGAGCAACGCCCTAGATAGAAGCCTAGGTTGCCTGGAACGTAGAAATGACCATCACTTTCACACGGGTTGCAATTATTCCTGTTATAGGATGGAAAGACTGTTGTATTTTTATTGTATTTTATTCTTCTGGTGTTGACTTCTTAGGCCCTAACTATTCGATCTGGTGGAACAACGCTGTAGAGTGAAGACTAGAATGCCCGGAACGTAGAAATGACCATTACTTTCACACTGTTTGCAATTATTCCTTTTATACGATGGAACAGCTGTTGTATTTATATCGTATTTTATGCTTCTGGCGTTGACTTCTAAGGACCTAACCATTCGATATGGTGGAGCAACGCCCTAGAGTGAAGCCTAGGTTACTCGGAATGTAGAAATGACCATAACTTTCACACTGATTGCAATCATTCGTTTTATACGATGGAAAAACTGTTGCGTCTTTATCGTATTTTATGCTTCTGGCGTTGACTTCTTAGGCCGTAACTATTCGATCTGGTGGAGCAACGCCCTGGAGTGAAACCTGGGTTGCCCGGAACGTAGAAATGACCACTACTATCACACTGGTTGCAAGTTATTCCTGCTATACGATGGAAAAACTGTTGTATTTTTATTGCATTTTATGATTCTGGCGTTCACTTCTTAGGCCCTAACTATTCGATCTGGTGGAACAGCGACCTAGGGTGAAGCCTAGGTTGCGCGGAACGTAGCAATGACCATAACTTTCACACTGGTAGCAATTATTCGTTTTATACGATGTAAAAGCTGTTGTATTTATATCGTATTTTATGCTTCTGGCGTTGACTTCTTAGGCCCTAACTATTCGACCTGGTGGAGCAACGCCCTAGAGTGAAGCTTAGGTTGCCCGGAACGTAAAAATGACCATAACTTCCACACTGGTTGCAATTATTCGTTTATACGATGTAAAAGCTGTTGTATTTATATCGTATTTTATGCTTCTGGCGTTGACTCCTTAGGCCCTAACTATTCGACCTGGTGGAGCAACGCCCTAGAGTGAAACCTAGGTTGCCCGGAACGTAGAAATGACCATTACATTCACACTGGTTGCAATTATTCCTGTTATACGATGGAAAAACTGTTGTATTTTTATTGTATTCTATGCTTCTGGCGTTTAATTCTAAGTCGCTAGCTATTTCATCTGGTGGAGCAACGACCTAGAGTGAAGTCTAGGTTGCCCGGAACGTAGAAATGACAATAACTTTCACACTGTTTGCTATTATTCATTTTGTACGATGGAAAAGCTGTTGTACTTATATTGTATTTTATTCCTCTGGCGTTGACTTCTAAGGCCGTAGCTATTAGATGTGGTGGAGCAACGCCCTAGGGTGACGCCTAGGTTGACCGGAACGTAGAAATGACCATTACTTTCACAATGTCTGCAATTATTCATTTTAAACGATGGAAAAACTGTTGTACTTATATTGTATTTTATCCTCTTCGCGTTGATTTCTAAGTCCCTAGCTATTCGATCTGGTGGAGCAACGCCCTAGAGTGAAGCCATGGTTGCCCGGAACGTAGAAATGACCAGCACTTTCTCACTGGTTGCAGTTATTCGTTTTATACAATGGAAAAACTGTTGTATTTGTTTTGCATTTAATGCTTCGGGCGCTGACTTCTAAGGCCCTAACTATTCGATCTGCTGGAGCAACGCCCTAGAGTGAAGCCTAGGTTGCCCGGGAAGTAGAAATGAGCATAACTTTCACACTGGTTGCTATTATTCGTTTTAAAGGATGGAAAAGCTGTTATATTTATATTGCATTTTATGCTTCTGGCATTGAATTCTAAGTCCCTAGCTATTCGATCTGGTGGAGCAACGTCCTAGAGTGAAGCCAAGGTTGCCCGGAACGTAGAAATGACCATAACTTTCACACTGGTTACCATTATTCGTTTTATACGATGGAAAAGCTGTTGTATTTATATCGTATTTTATGCTTCTGGCGTTGACTCCTAAGGCCCTAACTATTCCATCTGGTGGAACAACGCCCTAGGGTGAAGCCTAGGTTGCCCGGAACGTAGAAATGACCATAACTTTCACACTGGTGGCAATTATACGTTTTATACGATGGAAAGATTTTTGTATTTATTTTGTAGTTTATGCTTATGGCGTTGACATCTAAGGCCCTAACTCTTCGATCTGGTGGAGGAACGCCTCAGAGTTAAGCCTAGGATGCCCGAAACGTCGAAATGATCATTACTTTCGCACTGTTTGCAATTAGTCATGCTATACGATGGAAAAACTGTTGCTCTTTTATTGTATTTTATGCTTCTGGCGTTGACTTCTAAGGCCGTTGCTATTAGCGGTGGTGGAGCAACGCTCTAGAGTGACGTCTAGGTTGCACGGAACGTAGAAATGACCATTACTTTCACAATGTTTGCAATTATTCACTTTATACAATGGAAAAACTGTTGTACTTATATTGTATTTTATTCTTCTGGCGTCGAATTCTAAGTCCCTAGCTATTCTATCTGGTGGAGCAACGCCCTAGATTGAAGCCTAGGTTGCCCGGGAAGTAGAAAGAACCATAACTTTCACACTGGTTGCAATTATTCCTGTTACACGATGGAAAAACTGTTGCACCTTTATTGTGTTTTATTCTTCTGGCGTTGACTTCATAGGCCCTAACTATTCGATCTGGTGGAGCAACGTCCTAGAGTGAAGCCTAGGTTGACCGGAACGTAGAAATGACCATAACTTTCACACTGGTTGCTATTATTCGTTTTATACGATGGAAAAGCTGTTATATTTATATTGCATTTTATGCTTCTGGCATTGAATTCTAAGTCCCTAGCAATTCCATCTTGTGGAACAACACCCTAGAGTGAAGCCTAGGTTGCCCGGAACGTAGAAGTGACCATTACTTCCACACTGTTTGCAAATAAACATTATATACGATGGAAAAGCTGTTGTACTTATATTGTAATTGATGCTACTGGCGTTGACTTCTTAGGCCCTAACTATTTGATCTGGCGGAGCACCGCCCTAGAGTGAAGCCTAGGTTGCCCGGAACGTAGAAATGACCATCACTTTCACACTCGTTGCAATTATTCCTGTTATACGGTGGAAAAACTCTTGTATATTTATTGTATTTTATGCTTCAGGCGTTGACTTCTGAGGCTGTAGCAATTCGATGTGGTGGAAGAACGCCATAGAGTGAAGCCTAGGTAGCCCGGAACGTAGAAATGTCCATATCTTTCACACTGTTTGCAGTTACTCCTGTTGTACGATGGAAAAACTGTTGCATCTTTATTGTATTTTATGCTTCTGGCGTTGACTTCTAAGGCCCTAACTATTCAATCTGGTGGAGCAACGCCCTAGAGTGACGCCTAGGTTGCCCGGAACGTAGAAATGACCATTACTTTTACAATGTTTGCAACTATTCATTTTATACGATGGAATAACTGTTGTACTTATATTGTATTTTATCCTTCTGGCGTTGAATTCTAAGTCCATAGCTATTCGATCTGGTAGAACAACGCCCTAGAGTGAAACCTAGGTTATCCGGAACGTAGAAATGACCAGTACATTCACACTGGTTGCAGTTATTCCTGTTAAACGATGGAAAAACTGTTGCATCTTTATTGTATTTTATGCTTCTCGCGCTGACTTCTAAGGCCGTAACTATTCGATCTGGTGGAGCAACGCCCTAGGGTGAAAGGTAGGTTGCGCGGAACGTAGCAATGACCATAACCTTCACACTGGTTGCAATTATTCGTTTTATACGATGTAAAAGCTGTTGTAATTATATCGTATTTTATGCTTCTGGCGTTGACTTCTTAGGCCCTAACTGTTCGACCTGGTGGAGCAACGCCCTAGAGTGAAACCTAGGTTGCCCGGAACGTAGAAATGACCATTACATTCACACTGGTTGCAATTATTCCTGTTATACGATGGAAAAACTGTTGTATTTTTATTGTATTCTATGCTTCTGGCGTTTAATTCTAAGTCGCTAGCTATTTGATCTGGTGGAGCAACGACCTAGAGTGAAGTCTAGGTTGCCCGGAACGTAGAAATGACAATAACTTTCACACTGTTTGCTATTATTCATTTTGTACGATGGAAAAGCTGTTGTACTTATATTGTATTTTATTCCTCTGGCGTTGACTTCTAAGGCCGTAGCTATTAGATGTGGTGGAGCAATGCCCTAGAGTGACGCCTAGGTTGACCGGAACGTAGAAATGACCATTACTTTCACAATGTCTGCAATTATTCATTTTATACGATGGAAAAACTGTTGTACTTATATTGTATTTTATCCTCTTGGCGTTGATTTCTAAGTCCCTAACTATTCAATCTGGTGGAGCAACGCCCTAGAGTGACGCCTAGGTTGCCCGGAACGCAGAAATGACCATTACTTTTACAATGTTTGCAACTATTCATTTTATACGATGGAATAACTGTTGTACTTATATTGTATTTTATCCTTCTGGCGTTGAATTCTAAGTCCATAGCTATTCGATCTGGTAGAGCAACGCCCTAGAGTGAAACCTAGGTTATCCGGTACGTAGAAATGACCCGTACATTCACACTGGTTGCAGTTATTCCTGTTATACGATGGAAAAACTGCTGCACCTTTATTGTATTTTGTGCTTCTGGCGTTGAGTTCATAGGCCCTAACTATTCAATCTGGTGGAGCAACGCCCTAGAGTGACGCCTAGGTTGCCCGGGAAGTAGAAATGACCATAACTTTCACACTGGTTGCAATTATTCCTGTTACACGATGGAAAAACTGTTGCACCTTTATTGCCTTTTATGCTTCTGGCGTTGACTTCATAGGCCCTAACTATTCGATCTGGTGGAGCAACGTCCTAGAGTGAAGCCTATGTTGACCGGAACGTAGAAATGACCATAACTTTCACACTGTTTGCTATTACGCATTTTGTACGATGGAAAAGCTGTTGTACTTATATTGTATTTTATTCCTCTGGCGTTGACTTCTAAGGCCGTAGCTATTAGATGTGGTGGAGCAACGCCCTAGAGTGTCGCATAGGTTGACCGGAACGTAGAAATGACCATTACTTTCACAATGTCTGCAATTATTCATTTTAAACGATGGAAAAACTGTTGTATTTGTTTTGCATTTTATGCTTCGGGCGCTGACTGCTAAGGCCCTAACTATTTGATCTGCTGGAGCAACGCCCTAGAGTGAAGCCTAGGTTGCCCGGGAAGTAGAAATGACCATAACTTTCACACTGGTTGCTATTATTCGTTTTATACGATGGAAAAGCTGTTATATTTATATTGCATTTTATGCTTCTGGCATTGAATTCTAACTCCCTAGCTATTCCATCTGGTGGAGCAACACCCTAGTGTGAAGCCTAGGTTGCACGGAACGTAGAAATAACCATTACTTCCACACTGATTGCATATATACATTACATATGATGGAAAAGCTGTTGTACTTATATTGTAATTTATGCTTCTGGCGTTGGCTTCTTAGGCACTAACCATTCGATCTGGTGGAACAACGCCCTAGAATGAAGCCTTGGTTGCCCGGAACGTAGAAATGACCATTACCTTCACACTGGTTGCAGTTATTCCTGTTAAACGATGGAAAAACTGTTGCATCTTTATTGTATTTTATGCTTCTCGCGCTGACTTCTAAGGCCGTAACTATTCGATCTGGTGGAGCAACGCCCTAGGGTGAAGGGTAGGTTGCGCGGAACGTAGCAATGACCATAACTTTCACACTGGTAGCAATTATTCGTTTTATACGATGTAAAAGCTGTTGTATTTATATCGTATTTTATGCTTCTGGCGTTGACTTCTTAGGCCCAAACTATTCGACCCGGTGTAGGTTGCCCGGAACGTAGAAATGACAATAACTTTCACACTGTTTGCTATTATTCATTTTGTACGATGGAAAAGCTGTTGTACTTATATTGTATTTTATTCCTCTGGCGTTGACTTCTAAGGCCGTAGCTATTAGATGTGGTGGAGCAACGCCCTAGAGTGACGCCTAGGTTGACCGGAACGTAGAAATGACCATTACTTTCACAATGTCTGCAATTATTCATTTTATACGACGGACAAACTGTTGTACTTATATTGTATTTTATCCTCTTGGCGTTGATTTCTAAGTCCCTAGCTATTCGATCTGGTGGAGCAACGCCCTAGAGTGAAGCCAAGGTTGCCCGGAACGTAGAAATGACCAGCACTTTCTCACTGGTTGCTATTATTCGTTTTATACGATGGAAAAGCTGTTATATTTATATTGCATTTTATGCTTCTGGCATTGAATTCTAACTCCCTAGCTATTCCATCTGGTGGAGCAACACCTTAGTGTGAAGCCTAGGTTGCCCGGAACGTAGAAATAAGCATTACTTCCACACTGATTGCAAATATACATTACATATGATGGAAAAGCTGTAGTACTTATATTGTAATTTATGCTTCTGGCGTTGACTTCTTAGGCCCTAACTATTCCATCTGGTGGAACAACGCCCTGGAGTGAAGCCTAGGTTGCCCGGAACGTAGAAATGACCATAACTTTCACACTGGTAGCAATTATTCGTTTTATACATGGAAAAACTGTTCTATTTATCTTGTATTTTATGCTTCCGGCGTTGACTTCTACTGAACTACCTATTCGATCTGGTGGAGCAACACCCTACACTGAAGCTTAGGTTGCCCGGTACGTAGATGTGACCATAACCTTCACACAGGTTGCAATTATTCGTTTTGTACGATGGAAAGACTGTTGTATTTATTTTGTAGTTTATGCTTCTGGCGTTGACTACTAAGGCCATAGCTCCTCGATCTGGTGGAGCAACGCCTCAGAGTTAAGCCTAGGATGCCCGAAACGTCGAAATGATCATTACTTTCGCACTGGTTGCAATAAGTCATGCTATACGATGGAAAAACTGTTGCATTCATATTGTATTTTATGCTTCTGGCGTTGACTTCTAAGGCCGTAGCTATTAGCTGTGGGGGAGCAACGCCCTAGAGTGACGCATAGGATGCTCGGACCGTAGAAATGACCATTACTTTCACACTGGTTGCAATTATTCCTGTTACACGGTAGAAAAACTCTTGTATATTTATTGTGTTTTATGCTTCTGGCGTTGAGTTCTTAGGCCCAAACTATTCCATCTGGTGGAACAACGCCCTAGAGTGAGGCCTAGGTTGCCCGGAACGTAGAAATGACCATCACTTTCACACTGGTTGCAATTGTTCCTGTTACACGGTGGAAAAACTCTTGTATATTTATTGTGTTTTATGCTTCTGGCGTTGACTTCTTAGGCCCAAACTATTCCATCTGGTGGAACAACGCCCTAGGGTGAAGCCTTGGTTGCCCGGAACGTAGAAATGACCATAACTTTCACACTGGTAGCAATTATTCGTTTTATACGGTGGAAAAGCTGTAGTATTTATATCGTATTTTATACTTGTGGCGTTGACTTCTTAGGCCCTAACTATTCCATCTGGTGGAACTACGCCCTGGAGTGAAGCCTAGGTTGCCCGGAACGTAGAAATGACCATAACTTTCACACTGGTAGCAATTATTCGTTTTATACATGGAAAAACTGTTCTATTTATTTTGTATTTCATGCTTCTGGCGTTGACTTCTAAGGCCCTAACTATTCCATCTGGTGGAGTAACGCCCTAGAGTGACGCCTAGGTTACCCGGAACGTAGAAATGACCATTACTTTCACACTGTTTGCAATTATTCGTTTTATACGACGGGAAAACAGTTGCACCTTTATTGTATTTTCTGCATCTGGCGTTGACATCTAAGGCCCTAACTATTCGATCTGGTGGAGCAAGGCCCTAGAGTGAAGCCTAGGTTGCCCGGAACATAGAAATGACCAGTACTTTCACACTGGTTGCAGTTATTCGTTTTATACAATGAAAACCTGTTCTATTTGTTTTGCATTTTATGCTTCGGGCGCTGACTTCTAAGGCCCTAACCATTCGATCTGGTGGAGCAACGCCCTAGAGTGAAGCCTAGGTTGCCCGGGAAGTAGAAATGACCATAACTTTCACACTGGTTGCAATTATTCCTGTTACACGATGGAAAAACTGTTGCACCTTTATTGCCTTTTATGCTTCTGGCGTTGACTTCATAGGCCCTAACTATTCGATCTGGTGGAGCAACGTCCTAGAGTGAAGCCTATGTTGACCGGAACGTAGAAATGACCATAACTTTCACACTGTTTGCTATTACGCATTTTGTACGATGGAAAAGCTGTTGTACTTATATTGTATTTTATTCCTCTGGCGTTGACTTCTAAGGCCGTAGCTATTAGATGTGGTGGAGCAACGCCCTAGAGTGACGCCTAGGTTGACCGGAACGTAGAAATGACCATTACTTTCACAATGTCTGCAATTATTCATTTTAAACGATGGAAAAACTGTTGTATTTGTTTTGCATTTTATGCTTCGGGCGCTGACTGCTAAGGCCCTAACTATTTGATCTGCTGGAGCAACGCCCTAGAGTGAAGCCTAGGTTGCCCGGGAAGTAGAAATGACCATAACTTTCACACTGGTTGCTATTATTCGTTTTATACGATGGAAAAGCTGTTATATTTATATTGCATTTTATGCTTCTGGCATTGAATTCTAACTCCCTAGCTATTCCATCTGGTGGAGCAACACCCTAGTGTGAAGCCTAGGTTGCCCGGAACGTAGAAATAACCATTACTTCCACACTGATTGCATATATACATTACATATGATGGAAAAGCTGTTGTACTTATATTGTAATTTATGCTTCTGGCGTTGGCTTCTTAGGCACTAACCATTCGATCTGGTGGAACAACGCCCCAGAATGAAGCCTTGGTTGCCCGGAACGTAGAAATGACCATTACCTTCACACTGGTTGCAATTATTCCTGTT
The DNA here is from genome assembly GCF_051401765.1 of Calliopsis andreniformis. Classification (NCBI taxonomy): domain Eukaryota; kingdom Metazoa; phylum Arthropoda; class Insecta; order Hymenoptera; family Andrenidae; genus Calliopsis; species Calliopsis andreniformis. The sequence continues at coordinate 11,779,174 of NW_027480429.1, read as the reverse complement.
ATACGATGGAAAAACTGTTGCATCTTTATTGTATTTTATGCTTCTGGTGTTGACTTCTTAGGCCCTAACCATTCGATCTGGTGTAGCAACGCCCTAGAGTGAAGCCTAGGTTGCGCGGAACGTAGAAATGACCAAAACCTTCACACTGGTGGCAATTATTCGTTTTATACGATGGAAAAGCTGTAGTATTTATATCGTATTTTATGCTTCTGGCGTTGACTCCTAAGGCCCTAACTATTCCATCTGGTGGAACAACGCCCTAGGGTGAAGCCTAGGTTGCCCGGAACGTAGAAATGACCATAACTTTCACACTGGTGGCAATTATATGTTTTATACGATGGAAAGATTTTTGTATTTATTTTGTAGTTTATGCTTATGGCGTTGACTTCTAAGGCCCTAACTCTTCGATCTGGTGGAGGAACGCCTCAGAGTTTAGCCTAGGATGCCCGAAACGTCGAAATGATCATTACTTTCGCACTGTTTGCAATTAGTCATGCTATACGATGGAAAAACTGTTGCTCTTTTATTGTATTTTATGCTTCTGGCGTTGACTTCTAATGCCGTTGCTATTAGCGGTGGCGGAGCAACGCCCTAGAGTGACGTCTAGGTTGCACGGAACGTAGAAATGACCATTACTTTCACACTGTTTGCAATTATTCACTTTATACAATGGAAAAACTGTTGTACTTATATTGTATTTTATTCTTCTGGCGTTGAATTCTAAGTCCCTAGCTATTCTATCTGGTGGAGCAGTGCCCTAGATTGAAGCCTAGGTTGCCCGGGAAGTAGAAATGACCATAACTTTCACACTGGTTGCAATTATTCCTGTTACACGATGGAAAAACTGTTGCACCTTTATTGTGTTTTATGCTTCTGGCGTTGACTTCTTAGGCCCAAACTATTCCATCTGGTGGAACAACGCCCTAGGGTGAAGCCTTGGTTGCCCGGAACGTAGAAATGACCATAACTTTCACACTGGTAGCAATTATTCGTTTTATACGATGGAAAAGCTGTAGTATTTATATCGTATTTTATACTTGTGGCGTTGACTTCTTAGGCCCTAACTATTCCATCTGGTGGAACTACGCCCTGGAGTGAAGCCTAGGTTGCCCGGAACGTGGAAATGACCATAACTTTCACACTGGTAGCAATTATTCGTTTTATAGATGGAAAAACTGTTCTATTTATTTTGTATTTCATGCTTCTGGCGTTGACTTCTAAGGCCCTAACTATTCGATCTGGTGGAGCAACGCCCTAGAGTGAAGCCTAGGTTGCCCGGGAAGTAGAAATGACCATAACTTTCACACTGGTTGCAATTATTCCTGTTACACGATGGAAAAACTGTTGCACCTTTATTGCCTTTTATGCTTCTGGCGTTGACTTCATAGGCCCTAACTATTCGATCTGGTGGAGCAATGCCCTAGAGTGAAGCCTAGGTAGCTCGGAACGTAGAAATGACCATAACTTTCACACTGGTAGCATTTATTCGTTTTATACAATGGAAAAACCGTTCTATTTATTTTGTATTTTATGCTTCGGGCATTGACTTCTAAGGCCCTAACTATTCCATCTGGTGGAGCAACGCCCTAGAGTGCAGCCTAGGTTGCCTGGAACGTAGAAATGACAATCACTTTCACACGGGTTGCAATTATTCCTGTTATAGTATGGAAAGACTTTTGTATTTATATTGTATTTTATGCTTCTAGCGTTGACTTCTGAGGCCGTTGCTATTCGATGTGGTGGAAGAACGCCATAGAGTGAAGCCTAGGTAGCCCGGAACGTAGAAATGTCCATATCTTTCACTGTTTGCAATTATTCATTTTCTGCGATGGAAAAACTGTTGCCTCTTTATCGTATTTTATGCTTCTGGAGTTGACTTCTTAGGACGTAACTATTCGATCTGGTGGAGCAACGCCCTGGAGTGAAACCTAGGTTGCCCGGACCGTAGAAATGACCACTACTATCACACTGGTTGCAAATTATTCCTGCTATACGATGGAAAAACTGTTGTATTTTTATTGCATTTTATGCTTCTGGCGTTCACTTCTTAGGCCCTAACTATTCGATCTGGTGGAACAACGCTGTAGAGTGAAGACTAGGATGTCCGGAACGTAGAAATGACCATTACTTTCACACTGTTTGCAATTATTCCTTTTATACGATGGAACAGCTGTTTTATTTATATCGTATTTTATGCTTCTGGCGTTGACTTCTAAGGACCTAACTATTCGATCTGGTGGAGCAACGCCCTAGAGTGAAGCCTAGGTTGCCCGGAACGTAGAAATGACCATAACTTTCACACTGGTTGCTATTATTCGTTTTATACGATGCAAAAACTGTTATATTCATATTGTATTTTATGCTTCTGGCGTTGACTTCTAAGGCCCTAACTATTCGATCTTGTGGAACAACGCCCTAGAGTGAAGCCTAGGTTGCCTGGAACGTAGAAATGACCGTCACTTTCACACGGGTTGCAATTATTCCTGTTATAGGATGGAAAGACTGTTGTATTTTAATTGTATTTTATACTTCAGGCGTTGACTTCTGAGGCTGTAGCAATTCGATGTGGTGGAAGAACGCCATAGAGTGAAGCGTAGGTAGCCCGGAACGTAGAAATGTCCATATCTTACACACTGTTTGCAGTTACTCCTGTTGTACGATGGAAAAACTGTTGCATCTTTATTGTATTTTATGCTTCTGGCGTTGACTTCTAAGGCCCTAACTATTCAATCTGGTGGAGCAACGCCCTAGAGTGACGCCTAGGTTGCCCGGAACGTAGAAATGACCATTACTTTTACAATGTTTGCAACTATTCATTTTATACGATGGAATAACTGTTGTACTTATATTGTATTTTATCCTTCTGGCGTTGAATTCTAAGTCCATAGCTATTCAATCTGGTAGAGCAACGCCCTAGAGTGAAACCTAGGTTATCCGGAACGTAGAAATGACCAGTACATTCACACTGGTTGCAGTTATTCCTGTTAAACGATGGAAAAACTGTTGCATCTTTATTGTATTTTATGCTTCTCGCGCTGACTTCTAAGGCCGTAACTATTCGATCTGGTGGAGCAACGCCCTAGGGTGAAGGGTAGGTTGCGCGGAACGTAGCAATGACCATAACTTTCACACTGGTAGCAATTATTCGTTTTATACGATGTAAAAGCTTTTGTATTTATATCGTATTTTATGCTTCTGGCGTTGGCTTCTTAGGCCCTAACTATTCGACCCGGTGGAGCAACGCCCTAGAGTGAAGCTTAGGTTGCCCGGAACGTAAAAATGACCGTTACTTTCACAATGTCTGCAATTATTCATTTTATACGATGGAAAAACTGTTGTACTTATATTGTATTTTATCTTCTTGGCGTTGATTTCTAAGTCCCTAGCTATTCGATCTGGTGGAACAACGCCCTGGAGTGAAGCCTATGTTGCCCGGTACGTAGATATGACCATAACCTTCACACAGGTTGCAATTATCCGTTTTGTACGAAGGAAAGACTGTTGTATTTATTTTGTATTTCATGCTTCTGGCGTTGACTTCTAAGGCCCTAACTATTCCATCTGGTGGAGTAACGCCCTAGAGTGACGCCTAGGTTACCCGGAACGTAGAAATGACCATTACTTTCAGACTGTTTGCTATTATTCGTTTTATACGACGGGAAAACTGTTGCACCTTTATTGTATTTTCTGCATCTGGCGTTGACATCTAAGGCCCTAACTATTCCATCTGGTGGAGCAAGGCCCTAGAGTGAAGCCTAGGTTGCCCGGAACATAGAAATGACCATAACTTTCACACTGGTAGCAATTATTCCTGTTATACGATGGAAAAACTGTTGCACCTTTATTGTATTTTATGCTTCTGGCGTTGACTTCATAGGCCCTAACTATTCGATCTGGTGGAGCAACGTCCTAGAGTGAAGCCTAGGTTGACTGGAACGTAGAAATGACCATAACTTTCACACTGGTTACCATTATTCGTTTTATACGATGGAAAAGCTGTTGTATTTATATCGTATTTTATGCCTCTGGCGTTGACTTTTAAGGCCGTAGCTATTAGATGTGGTGGAGCAACGCCCTTGAGTGTCGCACAGGTTGCCCGGAACGTAGAAATTGCCATTACTTTCACAATTTTTGCAAATATACATTTTATACGATGGAAAAACTGTTGTACATATATAGTATTTTAGCCTTCTAGCGTTGAATTATAAGTCCCTAGCTATTCTATCTGGTGGAGCAACGCCCTAGAGTGAAACCTAGGTTACCCGGAACGTAGAAATGACCATCACTTTCACACTGGTTGCAATTATTCCTGTTACACGGTGGAAAAACTCTTGCATATTTATTGTGTTTTATGCTTCTGGCGCAGACTTCTTAGGCCCAAACTATTCCATCTGGTGGAACAACGCCCTAGGCTGAAGCCCAGGTTGCCCGGAACGTAGAAATGACCATAACTTTCACACTGGTAGCAATTATTCGTTTTATACGATGGAAAAGCTGTAGTATTTATATCGTATTTTATGCTTCTGGCGTTGACTTCTTAGGCCCTAACTATTCCATCTGGTGGAACAACGCCCAGGAGTGAAGCCTAGGTTGCCCGGAACGTAGAAATGACCATAACTTTCACACTGGTAGCAATTATTCGTTTTATACATGGAAAAACTGTTCTATTTATTTTGTATTTCATGCTTCTGGCGTTGACTTCTAAGGCCCTAACTATTCGATCTGGTGGAGTAACGCCCTAGAGTGACTTCTAGGTTACCCGGAACGTAGAAATGACCATTATTTTCACACTGTTTGCAATTATTCGTTTTATACGACGGGAAAACAGTTGCACCTTTATTGTATTTTATGCATCTGGCGTTGACGTCTAAGGCCCTAACTATTCGATCTGGTGGAGCAAGGCCCTAGAGTGAAGCCTAGGTTGCCCGGAACATAGAAATGACCAGTACTTTCACACTGGTTGCAGTTATTCGTTTTATACAATGAAAAACTGTTCTATTTATTTTGCATTTTATGCTTCGGGCGCTGACTTCTAAGGCCCTAACTATTCGATCTGGTGGAGCAACGCCCTAGAGTGAAGCCTACGTTGCCCGGGAAGTAGAAGTGACCATAACTTTCACACTGGTTGCAATTATTCCTGTTACACGATGGAAAAACTGTTGCACCTTTATTGCGTTTTATGCTTCTGACGTTGACTTCATAGGCCCTAACTATTCGATCTGGTGGAGCAACGTCCTAGAGTGAAGCCTAGGTTGACCGGAACGTAGAAATGACTATAACTTTCACACTGGTTACCATTATTCGTTTTATACGATGGAAAAGCTGTTGTATTTATATCGTGTTTTATGCTTCTGGCGTTGACTTCTTAGGCCCTAACTGTTCCATCTGGTGGAACAACGCCCTAGAGTGAAGCCTAGGTTGCCCTGAACGTAGAAGTGACCATTACTTCCACACTGCTTGCAAATATACATTATAAACCATGGAAAAGCTGTTGTACTTATATTGTAATTGATGCTACTGGCGTTGACTTCTTAGGCCCTAACTATTTGATCTGGTGGAGGACCGCCCTAGAGTGAAGCCTAGGTTGCCCGGAACGTAGAACATACCATTACCTTCACACTGGTTGCAATTATTCCTGTTATACGATGGAAAAACTGTTGCACCTTTATTGTATTTTATGCTTCTGGCGTAGACTTCATGGGCCCTAACTATTCGATCTGGTGGAGCAACGTCCTAGAGTGAAGCCTAGGTTGACTGGAACGTAGAAATGACCATAACTTTCACACTGGTTACCATTATTCGTTTTATACGATGGAAAAGCTGTTGTATTTATATCGTATTTTATGCTTCTGGCGTTGACTTTTAAGGCCGTAGCTATTAGATGTGGTGGAGCAACGCCCTTGAGTGTCGTATAGGTTGCCCGGAACGTAGAAATGACCATTACTTTCACAATTTTTGCAAATATACATTTTATACGATGGAAAAACTGTTGTACTTATATAGTGTTTTAGCCTTCTGGCGTTGAATTATAAGTCCCTAGCTATTCTATCTGGTGGAGCAACGCCCTAGAGTGAAACGTAGGTTACCCGGAACGTAGAAATGACCAGTACTTTCACACTGGTTGCAGTTATTCCTGTTATACGATGGAAAAACTGTTGCTCCTTTATTGTATTTTATGCATCTGGCGTTGACATCTAAGGCCCTAACTATTCGATCTGGTGGAGCAAAGCCCTAGAGTGAAGCCTAGGTGGCCCGGAACATAGAAATGACCAGTACTTTCACACTGGTTGCAGTTATTCGTTTTATACAATGAAAAACTGTTCTATTTATTTTGCATTTTATGCTTCGGGCGCTGACTTCTAAGGCCCTATCTATTCGATCTGGTGGAGCAACGCCCTAGAGTGAAGCCTAGGTTGCCCGGGAAGTAGAAATGACCATAACTTTCACACTGGTTGCAATTATTCCTGTTACACGATGGAAATACTGTTGCACCTTTATTGCGTTTTATGCTTCTGGCGTTGACTTCATAGGCCCTAACTATTCGACCTGGTGGAGCAACGCCCTAGAGTGAAACCTAGGTTGCCCGGAACGTAGAAATGACCATTACATTCACACTGGTTGCAATTATTCCTGTTATACGATGGAAAAACTGTTGTATTTTTATTGTATTCTATGCTTCTGGCGTTTAATTCTAAGTCGCTAGCTATTTGATCTGGTGGAGCAACGCCCTAGAGTGAAACCTAGGTTGCCCGGAACGTAGAAATGACCATTACTTTCACAATTTTTGCAAATATACATTTTATACGATGGAAAAACTGTTGTACTTATATAGTGTTTTAGCCTTCTGGCGTTGAATTATAAGTCCCTAACTATTCAATCTGGTGGAGCAACGCCCTAGAGTGACGCCTAGGTTGCCCGGAACGTAGAAATGACCATTACTTTTACAATGTTTGCAACTATTCATTTTATACGATGGAATAACTGTTGTACTTATATTGTATTTTATCCTTCTGGCGTTGAATTCTAAGTCCATAGCTATTCGATCTGGTACAGCAACGCCCTAGAGTGAAACCTAGGTTATCCGGAACGTAGAAATGACCAGTACATTCACACTGGTTGCAGTTATTCCTGTTAAACGATGGAAAAACTGTTGCATCTTTATTGTATTTTATGCTTCTCGCGCTGACTTCTAAGGCCGTAACTATTCGATCTGGTGGAGCAACGCCCTAGGGTGAAGGGTAGGTTGCGCGGAACGTAGCAATGACCATAACTTTCACACTGGTAGCAATTATTCGTTTTATACGATGTAAAAGCTGTTGTATTTATATCGTATTTTATGCTTCTGGCGTTGACTTCTTAGGCCCTAACTATTCGACCCGGTGGAGCAACGCCGTAGAGTGAAGCTTAGGTTGCCCGGAACGTAAAAATGACCATAACTTCCACACTGGTTGCAATTATTCGTTTTATACGATGTAAAAGCTGTTGTATTTATATCGTATTTTATGCTTCTGGCGTTGACTTCTTAAGCCCTAACTATTCGACCTGGTGGAGCAACGCCCTAGAGTGAAACCTGGGTTGCCCGGAACGTAGAAATGACCATTACATTCACACTGGTTGCAATTATTCCTGTTATACGATGGAAAAACTGTTGTATTTTTATTGTGTTCTATGCTTCTGGCGTTTAATTCTAAGTCGCTAGCTATTTGATCTGGTGGAGCAACGACCTAGAGTGAAGTCTAGGTTGCCCGGAACGTAGAAATGACAATAACTTTCACACTGTGTGCTATTATTCATTTTGTACGATGGAAAAGCTGTTGTACTTATATTGTATTTTATTCCTCTGGCGTTGACTTCTAAGGCCGTAGCTATTAGATGCGGTGGAGCAACGCCCTAGAGTGACGCCTAGGTTGACCGGAACGTAGAAATGTCCGTTACTTTCACAATGTCTGCAATTATTCATTTTATACGATGGAAAAACTGTTGTACTTATATTGTATTTTATCCTCTTGGCGTTGATTTCTAAGTCCCTAGCTATTCGATCTGGTGGAGCAACGCCTCAGAGTTAAGTCTAGGATGCCCGAAACGTCGAAATGATCATTACTTTCGCACTGGTTGCAATAAGTCATGCTTTACGATGGAAAAACTGTTGCATTCTTATTGTATTTTATGCTTCTGGCGTTGACTTCTAAGGCCGTAGCTATTAGCTGTGGGGGAGCAACGCCCTAGAGTGACGCCTAGGTTGCTCGGACCGTAGAAATGACCATTACTTTCACACTGGTTGCAATTATTCCTGTTACACGGTGGAAAAACTCTTGTATATTTATTGTGTTTTATGCTTCTGGCGTTGACTTCTTAGGCCCAAGCTATTCCATCTGGTGGAACAACGCCCTAGAGTGAGGCCTAGGTTGCCCGGAACGTAGAAATGACCATCACTTTCACACTGGTTGCAATTATTCATGTTACACGGTGGAAAAACTCTTGTATATTTATTGTGTTTTATGCTTCTGGCGTTGACTTCTTAGGCCCTAGCTATTCCATCGGGTGGAACAACGCCCTGGAGTGAAGCCTAGGTTGCCCGGAACGTAGAAATGACCATAACTTTCACACTGGTAGCAATTATTCGTTTTATACATGGAAAAACTGTTCTATTTATTTTGTATTTCATGCTTCTGGCGTTGACTTCTAAGGCCCTAACTATTCCATCTGGTGGAGTAACGCCCTAGAGTGACGCCTAGGTTACCCGGAACGTAGAAATGACCATTACTTTCACACTGTTTGCAATTATTCGTTTTATACGACGGGAAAACTGTTGCACCTTTATTGTATTTTATTCCTCTGGCGTTGACTTCTAAGGCCGTAGCTATTAGATGTGGTGGAGCAACGCCATAGAGTGACGCCTAGGTTGACCGGAACGTAGAAATGACCATTACTTTCACAATGTCTGCAATTATTCATTTTATACGATGGAAAAACTGTTGGACTTATATTGTATTTTATCCTCTTGGCGTTGATTTCTAAGTCCCTAACTATTCAATCTGGTGGAGCAACGCCCTAGAGTGACGCCTAGGTTGCCCGGAACGTAGAAATGACCATTACTTTTACAATGTTTGCAACTATTCATTTTATACGATGGAATAACTGTTGTACTTATATTGTATTTTATCCTTCTGGCGTTGAATTCTAAGTCCATAGCTATTCGATCTGGTAGAGCAACGCCCTAGAGTGAAACCTAGGTTATCCGGAACGTAGAAATGACCAGTACATTCATACTGGTTGCAGTTATTCCTGTTAAACGATGGAAAAACTGTTGCATCTTTATTGTATTTTATGCTTCTCGCGCTGACTTCTAAGGCCGTAACTATTCGATCTGGTGGAGCAACGCCCTAGGGTGAAGGGTAGGTTGCGCGGAACGTAGCAATGACCATAACTTTCACACTGGTAGCAATTACTCGTTTTATACGATGTAAAAGCTGTTGTATTTATATCGTATTTTATGCTTCTGGCGTTGACTTCTTAGGCCCTAACTATTCGACCCGGTGGAGCAACGCCCTAGAGTGAAGCTTAGGTTGCACGGAACGTAAAAATGACCATAACTTCCACACTGGTTGCAATTATTCGTTTTATACGATGTAAAAGCTGTTGTATTTATATCGTATTTTATGCTTCTGGCGTTGACTTCTTAGGCCCTAACTATTCGACCTGGTGGAGCAACGCCCTAGAGTGAAACCTAGGTTGCCCGGAACGTGGAAATGACCATTACATTCACACTGGTTGCAATTATTCCTGTTATACGATGGAAAAACTGTTGTATTTTTATTGTGTTCTATGCTACTGGCGTTTAATTCTAAGTCGCTAGCTATTTGATCTGGTGGAGCAACGACCTAGAGTGAAGTCTAGGTTGCCCGGAACGTAGAAATGACAATAACTTTCACACTGTGTGCTATTATTCATTTTGTACGATGGAAAAGCTGTTATATTTATATTGCATTTTATGCTTCTGGCATTGAATTCTAACTCCCTAGCTATTCCATCTGGTGGAGCAGCACCCTAGTGTGAAGCCTAGGTTGCCCGGAAAGTAGAAATAACCATTACTTCCACACTGATTGCAAGTATACATTACATACGATGGAAAAGCTGTTGTACTTATATTGTAATTTATGCTTCTGGCGTTGGCTTCTTAGGCACTAACCATTCGATCTGGTGGAACAACGCCCTAGAGTGAAGCCTAGGTTGCCCGGAACGTAGAAATGACCATTACCTTCACACTGGTTGCAATTATTCCTGTTATGCGATGGAAAAACTGTTGCATCTTTATTGTATTTTATGCTTCTGGCGTTGACTTCTTAGGCCCTAACTATTCGATCTGGTGGAGCAACGTCCTAGAGTGAAGCCTAGGTTGCGCGGAACGTAGAAATGACCATAGCTTTCACACTGGCTACCATTATTCGTTTTATACGATGGAAAAGCTGTTGTATTTATATCGTATTTTATGCTTCTGGCGTCGACTTCTAAGGCCCTAACTTTTCCATCTGGTGGAACAACGCACTACGGTGAAGCCTAGGTTGCCCGGAACGTAGAAATGTCCATAACTTTCACACTGGTAGCAATTATTCGTTTTATACATGGAAAAACTGTTCTATTTATTTTGTATTTCATGCTTCTGGCGTTGACTTCTAAGGCCCTAACTATTCGAACTGGTGGAGGGACGCCCTAGAGTGAAGCCTAGGTTGCCCGGAACGTAGAAATGACCATTACCTTCACACTGGTTGCAATTATTCCTGTTATGCGATGGAAAAACTGTTGCATCTTTATTGTATTTTATGCTTCTGGCGTTGACTTCTTAGGCCCTAACTATTCGATCTGGTGGAGCAACGTCCTAGAGTGAAGCCTAGGTTGCGCGGAACGTAGAAATGACCATAGCTTTCACACTGGCTACCATTATTCGTTTTATACGATGGAAAAGCTGTTGTATTTGTATCGTATTTTATGCTTCTGGCGTCGCCTTCTAAGGCCCTAACTTTTCCATCTGGTGGAACAACGCACTACGGTGAAGCCTAGGTTGCCCGGAACGTAGAAATGTCCATAACTTTCACACTGGTGGCAATTATTCGTTTTATACATGGAAAAACTGTTCTATTTATTTTGTATTTCATGCTTCTGGCGTTGACTTCTAAGGCCCTAACTATTCGAACTGGTGGAGGAACGCCCTAGGGTGCAGCCTAGGTAGCCCGGAACGTAGAAATGATCATAACTTTCACACTGGTTGCTATTATTCGTTTCATACGATGGAAAAACTGTTATATTTATATTGTATTGTATGCTTCTGGCGTTGACTTCTTAGGCCATAACTTTTCGATCTGGTGGTACAACGCCCTGGAGTGAAGCCTAGGTTGCCCGGAACGTAGAAATGACAATCACTTTCACACTGGTTGCAATTATTCCTGTTACACGGTGGAAAAACTCTTGTATATTTATTGTGTTTTATGCTTCTGGCGTTGACTTCTTAGGCCCTAGCTATTCCATCGGGTGGAACAACGCCCTGGAGTGAAGCCTAGGTTGCCCGGAACGTAGAAATGACCATAACTTTCACACTGGTAGCAATTATTCGTTTTATACATGGAAAAACTGTTCTATTTATTTTGTATTTCATGCTTCTGGCGTTGACTTCTAAGGCCCTAACTATTCCATCTGGTGGAGTAACGCCCTAGAGTGACGCCTAGGTTACCCGGAACGTAGAAATGACCATTACTTTCACACTGTTTGCAATTATTCGTTTTATACGACGGGAAAACTGTTGCACCTTTATTGTATTTTATTCCTCTGGCGTTGACTTCTAAGGCCGTAGCTATTAGATGTGGTGGAGCAACGCCATAGAGTGACGCCTAGGTTGACCGGAACGTAGAAATGACCATTACTTTCACAATGTCTGCAATTATTCATTTTATACGATGGAAAAACTGTTGGACTTATATTGTATTTTATCCTCTTGGCGTTGATTTCTAAGTCCCTAACTATTCAATCTGGTGGAGCAACGCCCTAGAGTGACGCCTAGGTTGCCCGGAACGTAGAAATGACCATTACTTTTACAATGTTTGCAACTATTCATTTTATACGATGGAATAACTGTTGTACTTATATTGTATTTTATCCTTCTGGCGTTGAATTCTAAGTCCATAGCTATTCGATCTGGTAGAGCAACGCCCTAGAGTGAAACCTAGGTTATCCGGAACGTAGAAATGACCAGTACATTCATACTGGTTGCAGTTATTCCTGTTAAACGATGGAAAAACTGTTGCATCTTTATTGTATTTTATGCTTCTCGCGCTGACTTCTAAGGCCGTAACTATTCGATCTGGTGGAGCAACGCCCTAGGGTGAAGGGTAGGTTGCGCGGAACGTAGCAATGACCATAACTTTCACACTGGTAGCAATTACTCGTTTTATACGATGTAAAAGCTGTTGTATTTATATCGTATTTTATGCTTCTGGCGTTGACTTCTTAGGCCCTAACTATTCGACCCGGTGGAGCAACGCCCTAGAGTGAAGCTTAGGTTGCACGGAACGTAAAAATGACCATAACTTCCACACTGGTTGCAATTATTCGTTTTATACGATGTAAAAGCTGTTGTATTTATATCGTATTTTATGCTTCTGGCGTTGACTTCTTAGGCCCTAACTATTCGACCTGGTGGAGCAACGCCCTAGAGTGAAACCTAGGTTGCCCGGAACGTGGAAATGACCATTACATTCACACTGGTTGCAATTATTCCTGTTATACGATGGAAAAACTGTTGTATTTTTATTGTGTTCTATGCTACTGGCGTTTAATTCTAAGTCGCTAGCTATTTGATCTGGTGGAGCAACGACCTAGAGTGAAGTCTAGGTTGCCCGGAACGTAGAAATGACAATAACTTTCACACTGTGTGCTATTATTCATTTTGTACGATGGAAAAGCTGTTATATTTATATTGCATTTTATGCTTCTGGCATTGAATTCTAACTCCCTAGCTATTCCATCTGGTGGAGCAGCACCCTAGTGTGAAGCCTAGGTTGCCCGGAAAGTAGAAATAACCATTACTTCCACACTGATTGCAAGTATACATTACATACGATGGAAAAGCTGTTGTACTTATATTGTAATTTATGCTTCTGGCGTTGGCTTCTTAGGCACTAACCATTCGATCTGGTGGAACAACGCCCTAGAGTGAAGCCTAGGTTGCCCGGAACGTAGAAATGACCATTACCTTCACACTGGTTGCAATTATTCCTGTTATGCGATGGAAAAACTGTTGCATCTTTATTGTATTTTATGCTTCTGGCGTTGACTTCTTAGGCCCTAACTATTCGATCTGGTGGAGCAACGTCCTAGAGTGAAGCCTAGGTTGCGCGGAACGTAGAAATGACCATAGCTTTCACACTGGCTACCATTATTCGTTTTATACGATGGAAAAGCTGTTGTATTTATATCGTATTTTATGCTTCTGGCGTCGACTTCTAAGGCCCTAACTTTTCCATCTGGTGGAACAACGCACTACGGTGAAGCCTAGGTTGCCCGGAACGTAGAAATGTCCATAACTTTCACACTGGTAGCAATTATTCGTTTTATACATGGAAAAACTGTTCTATTTATTTTGTATTTCATGCTTCTGGCGTTGACTTCTAAGGCCCTAACTATTCGAACTGGTGGAGGGACGCCCTAGAGTGAAGCCTAGGTTGCCCGGAACGTAGAAATGACCATTACCTTCACACTGGTTGCAATTATTCCTGTTATGCGATGGAAAAACTGTTGCATCTTTATTGTATTTTATGCTTCTGGCGTTGACTTCTTAGGCCCTAACTATTCGATCTGGTGGAGCAACGTCCTAGAGTGAAGCCTAGGTTGCGCGGAACGTAGAAATGACCATAGCTTTCACACTGGCTACCATTATTCGTTTTATACGATGGAAAAGCTGTTGTATTTGTATCGTATTTTATGCTTCTGGCGTCGCCTTCTAAGGCCCTAACTTTTCCATCTGGTGGAACAACGCACTACGGTGAAGCCTAGGTTGCCCGGAACGTAGAAATGTCCATAACTTTCACACTGGTGGCAATTATTCGTTTTATACATGGAAAAACTGTTCTATTTATTTTGTATTTCATGCTTCTGGCGTTGACTTCTAAGGCCCTAACTATTCGAACTGGTGGAGGAACGCCCTAGGGTGCAGCCTAGGTAGCCCGGAACGTAGAAATGATCATAACTTTCACACTGGTTGCTATTATTCGTTTCATACGATGGAAAAACTGTTATATTTATATTGTATTGTATGCTTCTGGCGTTGACTTCTTAGGCCATAACTTTTCGATCTGGTGGTACAACGCCCTGGAGTGAAGCCTAGGTTGCCCGGAACGTAGAAATGACAATCACTTTCACACTGGTTGCAATTATTCCTGTTACACGGTGGAAAAACTCTTGTATATTTATTGTGTTTTATGCTTCTGGCGTTGACTTTTAAGGCCGTAGCTATTAGATCTGGGGGAGCAACGACCTTGAGTGTCGCATAGGTTGCCCGGAACGTAGAAATGACCATTACTTTCACAATTTTTGCAAATATACATTTTATACGTTGGAAAAACTGTTGTACTTATATAGTATTTTAGCCTTCTGGCGTTGAATTATAAGTCCCTATCTATTCTATCTGGTGGAGCAACGCCCTAGAGTGAAACCTAGGTTACCCGGAACGTAGAAATGACCAGTACTTTCACACTGGTTGCAGTTATTCGTTTTATACAATGGAACAACTGTTCTATTTATTTTGCATTTTATGCTTCGGGCGTTGACTTCTAATGCCCTAACTATTAGATCTGGTGGAGCAACGCCCTAGAGTGAAGCCTAGGTTGCCCGGGAAGTAGAAATGACCATAACTTTCACACTGGTAGCAATTATTCGTTTTATACATGGAAAAACTGTTCTATTTATCTTGTATTTCATGCTTCTGGCGTTGACTTCTAAGGCCCTAACTATTCGAACTGGTGGAGAAACGCCCTAGAGTGCAGCCTAGGTAGCCCGGAACGTAGAAATAACCATTACTTCCACACTGATTGCAAATATACATTACATACGATGGAAAAGCTGTTGTACTTATATTGTAATTTATGCTTCTGGCGTTGGCTTCTTAGGCACTAACCATTCGATCTGGTGGAACAACGCCCTAGAGTGAAGCCTAGGTTGCCCGGAACGTAGAAATGACCATTACCTTCACACTGGTTGCAATTATTCCTGTTATGCGATGGAAAAACTGTTGCATCTTTATTGTATTTTATGCTTCTGGCGTTGACTTCTTAGGCCCTAACTATTCGATCTGGTGGAGCAACGTCCTAGAGTGAAGCCTAGGTTGCGCGGAACGTAGAAATGACCATAGCTTTCACACTGGCTACCATTATTCGTTTTATACGATGGAAAAGCTGTTGTATTTATATCGTATTTTATGCTTCTGGCGTCGACTTCTAAGGCCCTAACTTTTCCATCTGGTGGAACAACGCACTACGGTGAAGCCTAGGTTGCCCGGAACGTAGAAATGTCCATAACTTTCACACTGGTAGCAATTATTCGTTTTATACATGGAAAAACTGTTCTATTTATTTTGTATTTCATGCTTCTGGCGTTGACTTCTAAGGCCCTAACTATTCGAACTGGTGGAGGAACGCCCTAGAGGGAAGCCTAGGTTGCCCGGAACGTAGAAATGACCATTACCTTCACACTGGTTGCAATTATTCCTGTTATGCGATGGAAAAACTGTTGCATCTTTATTGTATTTTATGCTTCTGGCGTTGACTTCTTAGGCCCTAACTATTCGATCTGGTGGAGCAACGTCCTAGAGTGAAGCCTAGGTTGCGCGGAACGTAGAAATGACCATAGCTTTCACACTGGCTACCATTATTCGTTTTATACGATGGAAAAGCTGTTGTATTTATATCGTATTTTATGCTTCTGGCGTCGCCTTCTAAGGCCCTCACTTTTCCATCTGGTGGAACAACGCACTACGGTGAAGCCTAGGTTGCCCGGAACGTAGAAATGTCCATAACTTTCACACTGGTGGCAATTATTCGTTTTATACATGGAAAAACTGTTCTATTTATTTTGTATTTCATGCTTCTGGCGTTGACTTCTAAGGCCCTAACTATTCGAACTGGTGGAGGAACGCCCTAGGGTGCAGCCTAGGTAGCCCGGAACGTAGAAATGATCATAACTTTCACACTGGTTGCTATTATTCGTTTCATACGATGGAAAAACTGTTATATTTATATTGTATTGTATGCTTCTGGCGTTGACTTCTTAGGCCATAACTTTTCGATCTGGTGGTACAACGCCCTAGAGTGAAGCCTAGGTTGCCCGGAACGTAGAAATGACAATCACTTTCACACTGGTTGCAATTATTCCTGTTACACGGTGGAAAAGCTCTTGTATATTTATTGTGTTTTATGCTTCTGGCGTTGACTTTTAAGGCCGTAGCTATTAGATCTGGGGGAGCAACGACCTTGAGTGTCGCATAGGTTGCCCGGAACGTAGAAATGACCATTACTTTCACAATTTTTGCAAATATACATTTTATACGATGGAAAAACTGTTGTACTTATATAGTATTTTAGCCTTCTGGCGTTGAATTATAAGTCCCTATCTATTCTATCTGGTGGAGCAACGCCCTAGAGTGAAACCTAGGTTACCCGGAATGTAGAAATGACCAGTACTTTCACACTGGTTGCAGTTATTCGTTTTATACAATGGAACAACTGTTCTATTTATTTTGCATTTTATGCTTCGGGCGTTGACTTCTAATGCCCTAACTATTAGATCTGGTGGAGCAACGCCCTAGAGTGAAGCCTAGGTTGCCCGGGAAGTAGAAATGACCATAACTTTCACACTGGTAGCAATTATTCGTTTTATACATGGAAAAACTGTTCTATTTATCTTGTATTTCATGCTTCTGGCGTTGACTTCTAAGGCCCTAACTATTCGAACTGGTGGAGGAACGCCCTAGAGTGCAGCCTAGGTAGCCCGGAACGTAGACATGAAGATAACTTTCACACTGGTTGCTATTATTCGTTTCATACGATGGAAAAACTGTTATATTTATATTGTATTTTATGCTTCTGGCGTTGACTTCTTAGGCCCTAACTTTTCGATCTGGTGGTACAACGCCCTAGAGTGAAGCCTAGTTTGCCCGGAACGTAGAAATGACCATCACATTCACACTGGATGCAATTATTCCTGTTACACGGTGGAAAAACTCTTGTATATTTATTGTGTTTTATGCTTCTGGCGTTGACTTCTTAGGCCCAAACTATTCCATCTGGTGGAACAACGCCCTAGGGTGAAGCCTAGGTTGCCCGGAACGTAGAAATGACCATAACTTTCACACTGGTAGCTATTATTCGTTTTATACGATGGAAAAGCTGTAGTATTTATATCGTATTTTATGCTTCTGGCGTTGACTTCTTAGGCCCTAACTATTCCATCTGGTGAAACCACGCCCTGGAGTGAAGCCTAGGTAGCCCGGAACGTAGAAATGACCATAACTTTCACACTGGTAGCAATTATTCGTTTTATACATGGAAAAACTGTTCTATTTATTTTGTATTTCATGCTTCTGGCGTTGACTTCTCAGGCCCTAACTATTCGATCTGGTGGAGTAACGCCCTAGAGTAGCGCCTAGGTTACCCGGAACGTAGAAATGACCATTACATTCACACTGTTTGCAATTACTCGTTTTATACGACGGGAAAACAGTTGCACCTTTATTGTATTTTATGCATCTGGCGTTCACATCTAAGGCCCTAACTATTCGATCTGGTGGAGCAAGGCCCTAGAGTGGAGCCTAGGTTGCCCGGAACATAGAAATGACCATAACTTTCACATCGGTAGCAATTATTCGTTTTATACGATGGAAAAACTGTTATATTTGTTTTGTATTTTATGCTTCGGCCGTTGACTTCTAAGGCCCTAACTATGCAAACTGTTGGAGCAACGCCCTGTGGTCAAGCCTAGGTTGCCCGGAAAGTAGAAATGTCCATTACTTTCACACTGGTTGCTATTATTCGTTTTATACGATGGAAAAACTGTTATACTTATATTGTATTTTATGCTTCTGGCGTTGACTTCTTAGGCCCTAACTATTCGATCTGGTGGACGTACGCCCTAGAGTGAAGCCTAGGTTGCCCGGAAAGTAGGACATACCATTACATTCACACTGGCTGCAATTACTCCTGTTATACGATGGAAAAACTGTTGTACTTTTATTGTATTTTATGCTTCTGGCGTTTAATTCTAAGTCCCTAGCTATTCGATCTGGTGGAGCAACACCATACAGTGAAGCCTAGGTTGACCGGAACGTAGAAATGACCATAACTTTCACGCCGGTAGCAATTATTCGTTTTACACGATGGAAAAGCTCTTCTATTTATTTTGTATCTTATGCTTCTGGCGTTGACTTCTAAGGCACTAACTGTTCGATCTGGTGGAGCAACGCCCTAGAGTGAAGCCTAACTTGCCCGGAACGTAGAAAGTACCATCACTTTCAAACTGGTTGCAAATATTCCTGTTATATGATGGAAAAACTGTTGTTTTTTTATTGCATTTTATGCTTCGGGCAATGACTTCTAAGGCCCTAACTATTCAATCTGTAGGAACAACGCCCTAGGGTGTAGCCTAGGTTGCCCGTAAAGTAGAAATGACCATAGCTTTCATACTGGTTGCAATTATTCGTTTTATATGATGGAAAAACTGTTGTATTTATATTGTATTTTATGCTTCTGGCGTTCACTTCTTAGGCCCTAACTATTCGATCTGGTGGAACAACGCCCTGGGGTGAAGCCTAGGTAGCCGGGAACGTAGAAATGACCATAACTTTCACACTGGTCGCTATTATTCGTTTGATACGATGGAGAAACTGTTATATTTATATTGTATTTTATGCTTCTGGCGTTGCCTTCTTAGGCCCTAGCTGTTCGATCTGGTGGAACAACGCCCTAGAGTGAAGCCTAGGTTGCCCGGAACGTAGAAATGACCATAACTTTCACACTGGTTGCTATTATTCGTTCTATACGATGGAAAAACTGTTATATTTATATTGTATCTTATGCTTCTGGCGTTGACTTCTTAGGCCCTAACAATTCGATCTGGTGGAACGACGCCCTAGAGTGAAGCCTAGGTTACCTGGAACGAACAAATGACCATCACTTTCACACGGGTTGCAATTATTCCTGTTATAGGATGGAAAGACTGTTGTATTTTTATTGTATTTTATGCTTCAGGCGTTGAGTTCTGAGGCCGTAGCTATTCGATGTGGTGGAAGAACGCCATAGAGTGAAGCCTAGGTTGCCCCGAACGTAGAAATGGCCATATCCTTCATACTGGTGGCAATTATTCGTTTTATACGATGGAAAAACAGTTCTATTTATTTTGTATTTTATGCTTTGGCCGTTGGCTTCTGAGGCCCTAACTATTCGATCTGTTGGAGCAACGCCCTAGGGTGAAGCCTAGGTTGCCGGAAAGTAGAAATGACCTTAACTTTCATACTGGTTGCAATTATTCGTTTTATACGATGGAAAAACTGTTGCATTTATATTGTATTTTATGCTTCGGGCGTTGACTTCTAAGGCCCTAGCTATTGAATCTGTTGGGTCAACGCCCTAGAGTGAAGCCTAGGTTGCTCGGAATGTAGAAATGACCATAACATTCACACTGGTTGAAATTATTCGTTTTATACGATGGAAAAGCTGTTGCATCTTTATTCTATTTTAAGCTTCTGGCGTTGACTTCTAAGGCCCTAACTATTCGATCTGGTGGAGCAGCGCCCTTGAGTGAAGCCTAGGTTGCCCGGAACGTAGAAATGACCACACTTTCAAACTGGTTGGAATTATTCCTGCTATACGATAGAAAAACTGTTGTATTTTTATTGCATTCTATGCTTCGGGCGTTGACATCTAAGGCCCTAACTATTCAATGTGGTGGAGCAACGCCCTAGGGTAATGCCTAGGTTGCCCGGAAAGTAGAAATGACCATAACTTTCACAATGTTTGCAATTATTCATTTTATACGATGAAAAAACTGTTGTACATGTATTGTATTTTATCCTTCTGGCGTTGAATTCTAAGTCCCTAGCTATTCGATCTATTGGAGCGACGCCCTAGAGTGAAACCTAGGTTGCCCGGAACGTAGAAATGACCCTCACTTTCAAACTGGTTGGAATTATTCCTGTTATACGATGGAAAAACTGTTGTACTTTTATTGCATTTTATGCTTCTGGCGTTGACTTCTTAGGCCCTAAATATTCGAGCTGGTGGAGCAACGCCCTAGAGTGAAACCTAGGTTGCCCGGAACGTAGAATTGACCATTACATTCACACTGCTTGCAATTATTCCTGTTATGCGATGGAAAAACTGTTGTATTTTTATTGTATTCTATGCTTCTGGCGTTTAATTCTAAGTCGCTAGCCATTTGATCTGGTGGAGCAACGACCTAGAGTGATGCCTAGGTTGCCCGGAACGTAGAAATGACAATTACTTTCACACTGTTTGGTATTATTCATTTTGTACGATGGAAAATCTGTTGTATTTATATTGTTTTTTATGCCTCTGGCGTTGACTTCTAAGGCCGTAGCTATTAAATGCGGTGGAGCAACGGCCTAGAGTGACGCCTAGCTTGCCCGGAACGTAGAAATGACCATTCCTTTCACACTGGTTGCAATTATTCCTGTTATACGATGGAAAAACTGTTATGTTTATATCGTATTTTATTCTCATGGCGTTGAATTCTAAGTCCCTAGCTATTCCATCTCGTGGAACAACGCCCTAGGGTAAAGCCCGGGTTGCGCGGAACGTAGAAATGACCATAACTTTCACACTGGTAGCAATTATTCGTTTTATACGATGAAAAAACTGTTGTATTTATATTGTATTTTATGCTTCTGGCGTTCACTTCTTAGGCCCTAACTATTCGATCTGGTGGAACAACGCCGTAGGGCGAAGCCTAGGTTGCCGGAACGTAGAAATGACCATTACCTTCACGCTTGTTGCAATTATTCCTGTCATACGATGGAAAAACAGTTGCGTCTTTACTGTATTTTTTGCTTCTGGCGTCGACTTCTAAGGCTCTAACTATTCGATCTGATGGAGCGACGCCCTAGAGTGAAGCCTAGGTATCCCGGAACGTAGAAATGACCATAACTTTCACACTGGTTGCAATTATTCGTTTTATACGATCGAAAAGCTGTTGTATTTATATTGTATTTTATGCTTCTGGCGTTGACTTCTAAGGCACTAACTATTCGATCTGGTGGAGCAACGCCCTAGAGTGGAGCCTAGGTTGCCCGGAAGGTAGAATTGGCCATCACTTTCAAACTGGTTGCAATTATTCGTTTTATACGATGGAAAAACTGTTGGATTTATATTGTATTTTATGCTTCTAGCGTTGACTTCTAAGGCACTAACTATTCGATCTGGTGGAGCAACGCCCTAGAGTGAAGCCTAGGTTGCCCGGAACGTAGAATTAGCCATCACTTTCAAACTGGTTGCAATTATTCCTGATATATGATGGAAACACTGTTGTATTTTTATTGCATTTTATGCTTCGGGCGTTGACTTCTAAGGCCCTAACTATTCAATCTGTTGGAACAACGCCCTAGGGTGAAGCCTAGGTTGCTCGGAAAGTAGAAATGACCATAAGTTTCATACTGGTTGCAATTATTCGTTTTATACGATGGGAAAGCTGTTGTATTTATATCGTATTTTATGTTCCTGGCGTTTACTTCTAAGGACCTAACTATTCGATCTGGTGGAGCAACGCCCTAGAGTGAATCCTAGGTTGCTCGGAATGTAGAAAAGACCATAACTTTCACACTGGTTGCAATTATTCGTTTTATACGATGGAAACGCTGTTGTATATGTATTGTACTTTATGCCTCTGGCGTTGACTTCTAAGGCCGTAGCTATTAGATGTGGTGCAGCAACGCCCTATAGTGACGCCTAGGGTGCTCGGAACGTAGAAATGACCATTACTTTCACACTGGTTGCAATTATTCGTTTTATACGATGGAAAAACTGTTGTATTTATATCGCATTTTATGCTTCTGTCGTTGACTTCTAAGGCACTATCTTTTCGATCTGGTGGAGCAACGCCCTAGTGCGAAGCCTAGGTTGCCCGGAACGTACAATTGGCCATCACTTTCAAACTGGCTGCAATTATTCCTGTTATATGATGGAAACACTGTTGTATTTTTTTTGCATTTTATGGTTCGGGCGTTGACTTCTAAGGTCCTAACTATTCAATATGTTGGAGCAACACCCTAGTGTGAAGCCTAGGTTGCCCGGAACGTAGAAATAACCATTACTTCCACACTGATTGCATATATACATTACATATGATGGAAAAGCTGTTGTACTTATATTGTAATTTATGCTTCTGGCGTTGGCTTCTTAGGCACTAACAATTCGATCTGGTGGAACAACGCCCTAGAATGAAGCCTTGGTTGCCCGGAACGTAGAAATGACCATTACCTTCACACTGGTTGCAATTATTCCTGTTATACGATGGAAAAACTGTTGCATCTTTATTGTATTTTATGCTTCTGGCGTTGACTCCTAAGGCCCTAACTATTCCATCTGGTGGAACAACGCCCTAGGGTGAAGCCTAGGTTGCCCGGAACGTAGAAATGACCATAACTTTCACACTGGTGGCAATTATACGTTTTATACGATGGAAAGATTTTTGTATTTATTTTGTAGTTTATGCTTATGGCGTTGACTTCTAAGGCCCTAACTCTTCGATCTGGTGGAGGAACGCCTCAGAGTTTAGCCTAGGATGCCCGAAACGTCGAAATGATCATTACTTTCGCACTGTTTGCAATTAGTCATGCTATACGATGGAAAAACTGTTGCTCTTTTATTGTATTTTATGCTTCTGGCGTTGACTTCTAATGCCGTTGCTATTAGCGGTGGCGGAGCAACGCCCTAGAGTGACGTCTAGGTTGCACGGAACGTAGAAATGACCATTACTTTCACACTGTTTGCAATTATTCACTTTATACAATGGAAAAACTGTTGTACTTAGATTGTATTTTATTCTTCTGGCGTTGAATTCTAAGTCCCTAGCTATTCTATCTGGTGGAGCAGTGCCCTAGATTGAAGCCTAGGTTGCCCGGGAAGTAGAAATGACCATAACTTTCACACTGGTTGCAATTATTCCTGTTACACGATGGAAAAACTGTTGCACCTTTATTGTGTTTTATGCTTCTGGCGTTGACTTCTTAGGCCCTAACTATTCGATCTGGTGGAACAACGCCGTAGAGTGAAGCCTAGGTTCCCCGGAACGTAGAAATGACCATTACTTTCACACTGTTTGCAATTACTCGTTTTATACGATGGAAAAACTGTTGCATCTTTATCGTATTTTATGCTTCTGGCGTCGACTTCTTAGGCCGTAACTATCCGATCTGGTGGAGCAACGACCTAGAGTGACGCCTAGGTTGCTCGGAATGTAGAAATGACCATAAGTTGCATACTGGTTGCAATTATTCGTTTTATACGATGGAAAAGCTGTTGTATTTATATCGTATTTTATACTTCAGGCGTTGACTTCTGAGGCCGTAGCTATTCGATGTGGTGGAAGAACGCCATACAGTGAACCCTAGGTTGCCCGGAACGTAGAAATGTCCATATCTTTCACACTGTTTGCAATTATTCATTTTATACGATGGCAAAGCTGTTGTATTTATATTGTATTTTATGCTTCTGGCGTTGACTTCTTAGGCCCTAACTATTCGATCAGGTGGAGAAACGCCCTAGAGTGAAGCCTAGGTTGCCCGGAACGTAGAATTGGCCATCACTTTCAAACTGGTTGCAATTATTCCTGTTATAAGATGGATACACTGTTGTATTTTTATTGCATTTTATGCTTCGTGCGTTGACTTCTAAGGCCCTAACTATTCAATCTGTTGGACCAACGCCCTAGGGTGAAGCCTAGCTTGCTCGGAAAGTAGAGATGACCATAAGTTTCATACTGGTTGCAATTATTGGTTTTATACGATGGAAAAGCTGTTGTATTTATATCGTATTTTATGCTTCTGGCGTTGACTTCTTAGGCCGTAACTATTCGCTCTGGTGGAGCAACGCCCTGGAGTGAAACCTAGGTTGCCCGGAACGTAGAATTGGCCATCACTTTCAAACTGGTTGCAATTATTCCTGATATATGATGGGAACACTGTTGTATTTTTTTTGCATTTTATGGTTCGGGCGTTGACTTCTAAGGCCCTAACTATTCAATCTGTTGGAGCAACGCCCTAGGGTGAAGCCTAGGTTGCTCGGAAAGTAGAAATGTCCATAAGTTTCATACTGGTTGCAATTATTCGTTTTATACGATGGAAAAACTGTTGTATTTATATTGTATTTTATGCTTCTGGCGTTGACTTCTAAGGCACTAACTATTCGATCTGGTGGAGCAACGCCCTAGAGTGGAGCCTAGGTTGCCCGGAAGGTAGAATTGGCCATCACTTTCAAACTGGCTGCAATTATTCGTTTTATACGATGGAAAAACTGTTGGATTTATATTGTATTTTATGCTTCTGGCGTTGACTTCTAAGGCACTAACTATTCGATCTGGTGGAGCAACGCCCTAGAGTGAAGCCTAGGTTGCCCGGAACGTAGAATTAGCCATCACTTTCAAACTGGTTGCAATTATTCCTGATATATGATGGAAACACTGTTGTATTTTTATTGCATTTTATGCTTCGGGCGTTGACTTCTAAGGCCCTAACTATTCAATCTGTTGGAACAACGCCCTAGGGTGAAGCCTAGGTTGCTCGGAAAGTAGAAATGACCATAAGTTTCATACTGGTTGCAATTATTCGTTTTATACGATGGAAAAACTGTTGTATTTATATCGCATTTTATGCTTCTGTCGTTGACTTCTAAGGCACTATCTTTTCGATCTGGTGGAGCAACGCCCTAGAGCGAAGCCTAGGTTGCCCGGAACGTACAATTGGCCATCACTTTCAAACTGGCTGCAATTATTCCTGTTATATGATGGAAACACTGTTGTATTTTTTTTGCATTTTATGGTTCGGGCGTTGACTTCTAAGGTCCTAACTATTCAATCTGTTGGAGCAACGCCCTAGGGTGAAGCCTAGGTTGCTCGGAAACTAGAAATGACCATAAGTTTCATACTGGTTGCAATTATTCGTTTTATACGATGGAAAAATAGTTGTATTTATATTGTATTTTATGCTTCTGCGCTGACTTCTAAGGCACTAGCTATTCGATCTGGTGGAGCAACGCCCTAGAATGAGGCCTAGGTTGCCCGGAACGTAGAATTGGCCATCACTTTCAAACTGGTTGCAATTATTCGTTTTATACGATGGAAAAACTGTTGGATTTATATTGTATTTTATGCTTCTGGCGTTGACTTCTAAGGCACTAACTTTTCGATCTGGTGGAGCAACGCCCTAGAGTGAAGCCTAGGTTGCCCGGAACGTAGAATTGGCCATCACTTTCAAACTGGTTGCAATTATTCCTGATATATGATGGAAACACTGTTGTATTTTTATTGCATTTTATGCTTCGGTCGTTGACTTCTAAGGCCCTAACTATTCAATCTGTTGGAACAACGCCCTAGGGTGAAGCCTAGGTTGCTCGGAAAGTAGAAATGTCCATAAGTTTCATACTGGTTGCAATTATTCGTTTTATACGATGGAAAAACTGTTGTATTTATATCGCATTTTATGCTTCTGGCGTTGACTTCTAAGGCACTATCTTTTCGATCTGGTGCAGCAACGCCCTAGAGCGAAGCCTTTGTTGCCCGGAACGTACAATTGGCCATCACTTTCAAACTGGTTGCAATTATTCCTGTTATATGATGGAAACACTGTTGTATTTTTTTTGCATTTTATGGTTCGGGCGTTGACTTCTAAGGTCCTAACTATTCAATCTGTTGGAGCAACACCCTAGGGTGAAGCCTAGGTTGCTCGGAAACTAGAAATGACCATAAGTTTCATACTGGTTGCAATTAATCGTTTTATACGATGGAAAAGCTGTTGTATTTATATCGTATTTTATGCTTCTGGCGTTTACTTCTAAGGACCTCAGTATTCGATCTGGTGGAGGCAACGCCCTAGAGTGAATCCTAGGTTGCTCGGAATGTAGAAATGACCATAAGTTTCATACTGGTTGCAATTGGTCGTTTTATACGATGGAAAAGCTGTTGTATTTATATCGTATTTTATGCTTCTGGCGTTGACTTCATAGGCCGTAACTATTCGGTCTGGTGGAGAAACGCCCTGGAGTGAAACCTAGGTTGCCCGGAACGTAGAATTGGCCATCACTTTCAAACTGGTTGCAATTATTCCTGATATATGATGGAAACACTGTTGTATTTTTTTTTCATTTTTGGTTCGGGCGTTGACATCTAAGGCCCTAACTATTCAATCTGCTGGAGCAAGGCCCTAGGGTGAAGCCTAGGTTGCTCGGAAAGTAGAAATGACCATAAGTTTCATACTGGTTGCAATTATTCGCTTTATACGATGGAAAAACTGTTGTATTTATATTGTATTTTATGCTTCTGGCGTTGACTTCTAAGGCACTATCTATTCGATCTGGTGGAGCAACGCCCTAGAGAGAAGCCTAGGTTGCCCGGAACGTAGAATTGGCCATCACTTTCAAACTGGTTGCAATTATTCCTGTTATATGATGGAAACAGTGTTGTATTTTTTTTGCATTTTATGGTTGGGGCGTTGACTTCTAAGGTCCTAACTACTCAATCTGTTGGAGAAACGCCCTAGGGTGAAGCCTAGGTTGCTCGGAAAGTAGAAATGACCATAAGTTTCATACTGGTTGCAATTATTCGTTTTATACGATGGAAAAACTGTTGTATTTATATTGTATTTTATGCTTCTGGCGTTGACTTCTAAGGCCCTAACTATTCAATCTGTTGGAGCAACGCCCTAGGGCGAAGCCTAGGTTGCTCGGAAAGTAGAAATGACCATAAGTTTCATACTGGTTGCAATTATTCGTTTTATACGATGGAAAAACTGTTGTATTTATATCGTATTTTATGCTTCTGGCGTTGACTTCTAAGGCACTAGCTATTCGATCTGGTGGAGCAACGCCCTAGTGTGAGGCCTAGGTTGCCCGGAACGTAGAATTGGCCATCACTTTCAAACTGGTTGCAATTATTCCTGTTATATGATGGATACACTGTTGTATTTTTATTGCGTTTTATGGTTCGGGCGTTGACTTCTAAGGCAATAACTATTCAATCTGTTCGAGCAACGCCCTAGGGTGAAGCCTAGCTTGCTCGGAAAGTAGAAATGACCATAAGTTTCATACTGGTTGCAATTATTCGTTTTATACGATGGGAAAGCTGTTGTATTTATATCGTATTTTATGTTCCTGGCGTTTACTTCTAAGGACCTAACTATTCGATCTGGTGGAGCAACGCCCTAGAGTGAATCCTAGGTTGCTCGGAATGTAGAAAAGACCATAACTTTCACACTGGTTGCAATTATTCGTTTTATACGATGGAAACGCTGTTGTATATGTATTGTACTTTATGCCTCTGGCGTTGACTTCTAAGGCCGTAGCTATTAGATGTGGTGCAGCAACGCCCTATAGTGACGCCTAGGGTGCTCGGAACGTAGAAATGACCATTACTTTCACACTGGTTGCAATTATTCGTTTTATACGATGGAAAAGCTGTTGTATTTGTATCGTATTTTATGCTTCTGGCGTTGACTTCTTAGGCCGTAACCATTCGGTCTGGTGGAGCAACGCCCTGGAGTGAAACCTAGGTTGCCAGGAACGTAGAATTGGCCATCACTTTCAAACTGGTTGCAATTATTCCTGTTATATGATGGAAACACTGTTGTATTTTTTTTGCATTTTATGGCTCGGGCGTTGACTTCTAAGGCCCTGACTATTCAATCCGTTGGAGCTACGCCCTAGGGTGAAGCCTAGGTTGCTCGGAAAGTAGAAATGACCATAAGTTTCATACTGGTTGCAATTATTTGTTTCATACGATGGAAAAACTGTTGTATTTATATTGTATTTTATGCTTCTGGCGTTGACTTCTAAGGCACTAACTATTCGATCTGGTGGAGCAACGCCCTAGAGTGAAGCCTAGGTTGCCCGGAACGTAGAATTGGCCATCACTTTCAAACTGGTCGCAATTATTCCTGTTATATGATGGAAACACTGTTGCATTTTTATTGCATTTTATGCTTCGTTCGTTGACTTCTAAGGCCCTAACTATTCAATCTGTTGGAGCAACGCCCTAGGGTGAAGCCTAGGTTGCTCGGAAAGTAGAAATGACCATAAGTTTCATACTGGTTGCAATTATTCGTTTTATACGATGGAAAAACTGTTTTATTTATATTGTATTTTATGCTTCTGGCGTTGACTTCTAAGGCACTATCTATTCGATCTGGTGGAGCAACGCCCTAGAGTGAAGCCTAGGTTGCCCGGAAGGTAGAATTGGCCATCACCTTCAAACTGGTTGCAATTATTCGTTTTATACGATGGAAAAACTGTTGTATTTATATCGTATTTTATGCTTCTGGCGTTTACTTCTAAGGACCTAACAATTCGATCTGGTGGAGCATCGCCCTAGAGTGAAGCCTAGGTTGCTCGGAATGTAGAAATGACCATAACTTTCACACTGGTTGCAATTATTCGTTTTATACGATGGAAACGCAGTTGTATTTATATTGTATTTTATGCCTCTGGCGTTGACTTCTAAGGCCGTAGCTATTAGATGTGGTGGAGCAACGCCCTAGAGTGACGCCTAGGGTGCTCGGAACGTAGAAATGACAATTACTTTCACACTGGTTGCAATTATTCGTTTTATACGATGGAAAAGCTGTTGTATTTATATCGTTTTTTATGCTTCTGGCGTTGACTTCTTAGGCCGTAACTATTCGGTCTGGTGGAGCAAGGCCCTAGGGTGAAGCCTAGGTTGCTCGGAAAGTAGAAATGACCATAAGTTTCATACTGGTTGCAATTATTCGTTTTATACGATGGAAAAGCTGTAGTATTTATATTGTATTTTATGCTTCTGGCGTTGACTTCTAAGGCACTAACTATTCGATCTGGTGGAGCAACGCCCTAGAGTGAAGCCTAGCTTGCCCGGAACGTAGAATTGGCCATCACTTTCAAACTGGTTGCAATTATTCCTGCTATATGATGGAAACACTGTTGTATTTTTATTGCATTTTATGCTTCGGGCGTTGACCTCTAAGACCCTAACTATTCAATCTGTTGGAGCAACGCCCTAGGGTGAAGCCTAGGTTGCTCGGAAAGTAGAAATGACCATCACATTCAAACTGGTTGCAATTAATCCTTTTATACGATGGAAAAGCTGTTGTATTTATATCGTATTTTATGCTTCTGGCGTTTACTTCTAAGGACCTAACTATTCGATCTGGTGGAGCAACGCCCTAGAGTGAAGCCTAGGTTGCTCGGAATGTGGAAATGACCATAACTTTCACACTGCTTGCAATTATTCGTTTTATACGATGGAAACGCTGTTGTATTTATATTGTATTTTATGCCCCTGGCGTTGACTTCTAAGGCCGTAGCTATTAGATGTGGTGGAGCAACGCCCTAGAGTGACGCCTAGGGTGCTCGGAACGTAGAAATGACCATTACCTTCACACTGGTTGCAATTATTCGTTTTATACGATGGAAAAGCTGTTGTATTTATATCGTTTTTTATGCTTCTGGCGTTAACTGCTTAGGCCGTCACTATTCGGTCTGGTGGAGGAACGCCCTGGAGTGAAACCTAGGTTGCCCGGAACGTAGAATTGGCCATCACTTTCAAACTGGTTGCAATTATTCCTGTTATATGATGGAAACACTGTTGTATTTTTTTTATATTTTAGGGTTCGGGCGTTGACTTCTAAGGCCCTAACTATTCAATCTGTTGGAGCAACGCCCTAGGGTGAAGCCTAGGTTGCTCGGAAAGTAGAAATGACCATAAGTTTCATTCTGGTTGCAATTATTCGTTTTATACGATGGAAAAACTGTTGTATTTATATTGTATTTTATGCTTCTGGCGTTGACTTCTAAGGCACTAACTATTCGATCTGGTGGAGAAACGCCCTAGAGTGAAGCCTAGGTTGCCCGGAAGGTAGAATTGGCCAACACTTTCAAACTGGTTGCAATTATTCGTTTTATACGATGGAAAAGCTGTTGTATTTATATCGTTTTTTATGCTTCTGGCGTTGACTGCTTAGGCCGTCACTATTCGGTCTGGTGGAGCAACGCCCTGGAGTGAAACCTAGATTGCCCGGAACGTAGAATTGGCCATCACTTTCAAACTGGTTGCAATTATTCCTGTTATACGATGGAAACACTGTTGTATTTTTATTGCATTTTATGCTTCGGGCGTTGACTTCTAAGGCCCTAACTATTCAATCTGTTGGAGCAACGCACTAGCGTGAAGCCTAGGTTGCTCGGAAAGTAGAAATGACCGTAAGTTTCATACTGGATGCAATTATTCGTTTTATACGATGGAAAAGCTGTTGTATTTATATTGTATTTTATGCTTCTGGCGTTGACTTCTAAGGCACTATCTATTCGATCTGGTGGAGCTACGCCCTAGAGCGAAGCCTAGGTTGCCCGGAACGTAGAATTGGCCATCACTTTCAAGCTGGTTGCAATTATTCCTGTTATATGATGGAAACACTGTTGTATTTTTTTTGCATTTTACGGTTCGGGCGTTGACTTCTAAGGTCCTAACTATTCAATCTGTTGGAGCAACGCCCTAGGGTGAAGCCTAGCTTGCTCTGAAAGTAGAAATGACCATAAGTTTCATACTGGTTGCAATTATTCGTTTTATACGATGGAAAAACTGTTGTATTTATATTGTATTTTATGCTTCTGGCGTTGACTTCTAAGGCACTAACTATTCGATCTGGTGGAGCAACGCCCTAGAGTGAAGCCTAGGTTGCCCGGAACGTAGAATTGGCCATCACTTTCACACTGGTTGCAATTATTCCTGTTACACGGTGGAAAAACTCTTGTATATTTATTGTGTTTTATGCTTCTGGCGTTGACTTTTAAGGCCGTAGCTATTAGATCTGGGGGAGCAACGACCTTGAGTGTCGCATAGGTTGCCCGGAACGTAGAAATGACCATTACTTTCACAATTTTTGCAAATATACATTTTATACGTTGGAAAAACTGTTGTACTTATATAGTATTTTAGCCTTCTGGCGTTGAATTATAAGTCCCTATCTATTCTATCTGGTGGAGCAACGCCCTAGAGTGAAACCTAGGTTACCCGGAACGTAGAAATGACCAGTACTTTCACACTGGTTGCAGTTATTCGTTTTATACAATGGAACAACTGTTCTATTTATTTTGCATTTTATGCTTCGGGCGTTGACTTCTAATGCCCTAACTATTAGATCTGGTGGAGCAACGCCCTAGAGTGAAGCCTAGGTTGCCCGGGAAGTAGAAATGACCATAACTTTCACACTGGTAGCAATTACTCGTTTTATACATGGAAAAACTGTTCTATTTATCTTGTATTTCATGCTTCTGGCGTTGACTTCTAAGGCCCTAACTATTCGAACTGGTGGAGGAACGCCCTAGAGTGCAGCCTAGGTAGCCCGGAACGTAGAAATAACCATTACTTCCACACTGATTGCAAATATACATTACATACGATGGAAAAGCTGTTGTACTTATATTGTAATTTATGCTTCTGGCGTTGGCTTCTTAGGCACTAACCATTCGATCTGGTGGAACAACGCCCTAGAGTGAAGCCTAGGTTGCCCGGAACGTAGAAATGACCATTACCTTCACACTGGTTGCAATTATTCCTGTTATGCGATGGAAAAACTGTTGCATCTTTATTGTATTTTATGCTTCTGGCGTTGACTTCTTAGGCCCTAACTATTCGATCTGGTGGAGCAACGTCCTAGAGTGAAGCCTAGGTTGCGCGGAACGTAGAAATGACCATAGCTTTCACACTGGCTACCATTATTCGTTTTATACGATGGAAAAGCTGTTGTATTTATATCGTATTTTATGCTTCTGGCGTCGACTTCTAAGGCCCTAACTTTTCCATCTGGTGGAACAACGCACTACGGTGAAGCCTAGGTTGCCCGGAACGTAGAAATGTCCATAACTTTCACACTGGTAGCAATTATTCGTTTTATACATGGAAAAACTGTTCTATTTATTTTGTATTTCATGCTTCTGGCGTTGACTTCTAAGGCCCTAACTATTCGAACTGGTGGAGGAACGTCCTAGAGGGAAGCCTAGGTTGCCCGGAACGTAGAAATGACCATTACCTTCACACTGGTTGCAATTATTCCTGTCATGCGATGGAAAAACTGTTGCATCTTTATTGTATTTTATGCTTCTGGCGTTGACTTCTTAGGCCCTAACTATTCGATCTGGTGGAGCAACGTCCTAGAGTGAAGCCTAGGTTGCGCGGAACGTAGAAATGACCATAGCTTTCACACTGGCTACCATTATTCGTTTTATACGATGGAAAAGCTGTTGTATTTATATCGTATTTTATGCTTCTGGCGTCGCCTTCTAAGGCCCTAACTTTTCCATCTGGTGGAACAACGCACTACGGTGAAGCCTAGGTTGCCCGGAACGTAGAAATGTCCATAACTTTCACACTGGTGGCAATTATTCGTTTTATACATGGAAAAACTGTTCTATTTATTTTGTATTTCATGCTTCTGGCGTTGACTTCTAAGGCCCTAACTATTCGAACTGGTGGAGGAACGCCCTAGGGTGCAGCCTAGGTAGCCCGGAACGTAGAAATGATCATAACTTTCACACTGGTTGCTATTATTCGTTTCATACGATGGAAAAACTGTTATATTTATATTGTATTGTATGCTTATGGCGTTGACTTCTTAGGCCATAACTTTTCGATCTGGTGGTACAACGCCCTAGAGTGAAGCCTAGGTTGCCCGGAACGTAGAAATGACAATCACTTTCACACTGGTTGCAATTATTCCTGTTACACGGTGGAAAAGCTCTTGTATATTTATTGTGTTTTATGCTTCTGGCGTTGACTTTTAAGGCCGTAGCTATTAGATCTGGGGGAGCAACGACCTTGAGTGTCGCATAGGTTGCCCGGAACGTAGAAATGACCATTACTTTCACAATTTTTGCAAATATACATTTTATACGATGGAAAAACTGTTGTACTTATATAGTATTTTAGCCTTCTGGCGTTGAATTATAAGTCCCTATCTATTCTATCTGGTGGAGCAACGCCCTAGAGTGAAACCTAGGTTACCCGGAACGTAGAAATGACCATAACTTTCACACTGGTTGCTATTATTCGTTCTATACGATGGAAAAACTGTTATATTTATATTGTATCTTATGCTTCTGGCGTTGACTTCTTAGGCCCTAACAATTCGATCTGGTGGAACGACGCCCTAGAGTGAAGCCTAGGTTACCTGGAACGAACAAATGACCATCACTTTCACACGGGTTGCAATTATTCCTGTTATAGGATGGAAAGACTGTTGTATTTTTATTGTATTTTATGCTTCAGGCGTTGAGTTCTGAGGCCGTAGCTATTCGATGTGGTGGAAGAACGCCATAGAGTGAAGCCTAGGTTGCCCCGAACGTAGAAATGGCCATATCCTTCATACTGGTGGCAATTATTCGTTTTATACGATGGAAAAACAGTTCTATTTATTTTGTATTTTATGCTTTGGCCGTTGGCTTCTGAGGCCCTAACTATTCGATCTGTTGGAGCAACGCCCTAGGGTGAAGCCTAGGTTGCCGGAAAGTAGAAATGACCTTAACTTTCATACTGGTTGCAATTATTCGTTTTATACGATGGAAAAACTGTTGCATTTATATTGTATTTTATGCTTCGGGCGTTGACTTCTAAGGCCCTAGCTATTGAATCTGTTGGGTCAACGCCCTAGAGTGAAGCCTAGGTTGCTCGGAATGTAGAAATGACCATAACATTCACACTGGTTGAAATTATTCGTTTTATACGATGGAAAAGCTGTTGCATCTTTATTCTATTTTAAGCTTCTGGCGTTGACTTCTAAGGCCCTAACTATTCGATCTGGTGGAGCAGCGCCCTTGAGTGAAGCCTAGGTTGCCCGGAACGTAGAAATGACCACACTTTCAAACTGGTTGGTATTATTCATTTTGTACGATGAAAAAACTGTTGTATTTATATTGTATTTTATGCTTCTGGCGTTCACTTCTTAGGCCCTAACTATTCGATCTGGTGGAACAACGCCGTAGGGCGAAGCCTAGGTTGCCGGAACGTAGAAATGACCATTACCTTCACGCTTGTTGCAATTATTCCTGTCATACGATGGAAAAACAGTTGCGTCTTTACTGTATTTTTTGCTTCTGGCGTCGACTTCTAAGGCTCTAACTATTCGATCTGATGGAGCGACGCCCTAGAGTGAAGCCTAGGTATCCCGGAACGTAGAAATGACCATAACTTTCACACTGGTTGCAATTATTCGTTTTATACGATCGAAAAGCTGTTGTATTTATATTGTATTTTATGCTTCTGGCGTTGACTTCTAAGGCACTAACTATTCGATCTGGTGGAGCAACGCCCTAGAGTGGAGCCTAGGTTGCCCGGAAGGTAGAATTGGCCATCACTTTCAAACTGGTTGCAATTATTCGTTTTATACGATGGAAAAACTGTTGGATTTATATTGTATTTTATGCTTCTGGCGTTGACTTCTAAGGCACTAACTATTCGATCTGGTGGAGCAACGCCCTAGAGTGAAGCCTAGGTTGCCCGGAACGTAGAATTAGCCATCACTTTCAAACTGGTTGCAATTATTCCTGATATATGATGGAAACACTGTTGTATTTTTATTGCATTTTATGCTTCGGGCGTTGACTTCTAAGGCCCTAACTATTCAATCTGTTGGAACAACGCCCTAGGGTGAAGCCTAGGTTGCTCGGAAAGTAGAAATGACCATAAGTTTCATACTGGTTGCAATTATTCGTTTTATACGATGGAAAAACTGTTGTATTTATATCGCATTTTATGCTTCTGTCGTTGACTTCTAAGGCACTATCTTTTCGATCTGGTGGAGCAACGCCCTAGTGCGAAGCCTAGGTTGCCCGGAACGTACAATTGGCCATCACTTTCAAACTGGCTGCAATTATTCCTGTTATATGATGGAAACACTGTTGTATTTTTTTTGCATTTTATGGTTCGGGCGTTGACTTCTAAGGTCCTAACTATTCAATATGTTGGAGCAACACCCTAGTGTGAAGCCTAGGTTGCCCGGAACGTAGAAATAACCATTACTTCCACACTGATTGCATATATACATTACATATGATGGAAAAGCTGTTGTACTTATATTGTAATTTATGCTTCTGGCGTTGGCTTCTTAGGCACTAACAATTCGATCTGGTGGAACAACGCCCTAGAATGAAGCCTTGGTTGCCCGGAACGTAGAAATGACCATTACCTTCACACTGGTTGCAATTATTCCTGTTATACGATGGAAAAACTGTTGCATCTTTATTGTATTTTATGCTTCTGGCGTTGACTCCTAAGGCCCTAACTATTCCATCTGGTGGAACAACGCCCTAGGGTGAAGCCTAGGTTGCCCGGAACGTAGAAATGACCATAACTTTCACACTGGTGGCAATTATACGTTTTATACGATGGAAAGATTTTTGTATTTATTTTGTAGTTTATGCTTATGGCGTTGACTTCTAAGGCCCTAACTCTTCGATCTGGTGGAGGAACGCCTCAGAGTTTAGCCTAGGATGCCCGAAACGTCGAAATGATCATTACTTTCGCACTGTTTGCAATTAGTCATGCTATACGATGGAAAAACTGTTGCTCTTTTATTGTATTTTATGCTTCTGGCGTTGACTTCTAATGCCGTTGCTATTAGCGGTGGCGGAGCAACGCCCTAGAGTGACGTCTAGGTTGCACGGAACGTAGAAATGACCATTACTTTCACACTGTTTGCAATTATTCACTTTATACAATGGAAAAACTGTTGTACTTAGATTGTATTTTATTCTTCTGGCGTTGAATTCTAAGTCCCTAGCTATTCTATCTGGTGGAGCAGTGCCCTAGATTGAAGCCTAGGTTGCCCGGGAAGTAGAAATGACCATAACTTTCACACTGGTTGCAATTATTCCTGTTACACGATGGAAAAACTGTTGCACCTTTATTGTGTTTTATGCTTCTGGCGTTGACTTCTTAGGCCCTAACTATTCGATCTGGTGGAACAACGCCGTAGAGTGAAGCCTAGGTTCCCCGGAACGTAGAAATGACCATTACTTTCACACTGTTTGCAATTACTCGTTTTATACGATGGAAAAACTGTTGCATCTTTATCGTATTTTATGCTTCTGGCGTCGACTTCTTAGGCCGTAACTATCCGATCTGGTGGAGCAACGACCTAGAGTGACGCCTAGGTTGCTCGGAATGTAGAAATGACCATAAGTTGCATACTGGTTGCAATTATTCGTTTTATACGATGGAAAAGCTGTTGTATTTATATCGTATTTTATACTTCAGGCGTTGACTTCTGAGGCCGTAGCTATTCGATGTGGTGGAAGAACGCCATACAGTGAACCCTAGGTTGCCCGGAACGTAGAAATGTCCATATCTTTCACACTGTTTGCAATTATTCATTTTATACGATGGCAAAGCTGTTGTATTTATATTGTATTTTATGCTTCTGGCGTTGACTTCTTAGGCCCTAACTATTCGATCAGGTGGAGAAACGCCCTAGAGTGAAGCCTAGGTTGCCCGGAACGTAGAATTGGCCATCACTTTCAAACTGGTTGCAATTATTCCTGTTATAAGATGGATACACTGTTGTATTTTTATTGCATTTTATGCTTCGTGCGTTGACTTCTAAGGCCCTAACTATTCAATCTGTTGGACCAACGCCCTAGGGTGAAGCCTAGCTTGCTCGGAAAGTAGAGATGACCATAAGTTTCATACTGGTTGCAATTATTGGTTTTATACGATGGAAAAGCTGTTGTATTTATATCGTATTTTATGCTTCTGGCGTTGACTTCTTAGGCCGTAACTATTCGCTCTGGTGGAGCAACGCCCTGGAGTGAAACCTAGGTTGCCCGGAACGTAGAATTGGCCATCACTTTCAAACTGGTTGCAATTATTCCTGATATATGATGGAAACACTGTTGTATTTTTTTTGCATTTTATGGTTCGGGCGTTGACTTCTAAGGCCCTAACTATTCAATCTGTTGGAGCAACGCCCTAGGGTGAAGCCTAGGTTGCTCGGAAAGTAGAAATGTCCATAAGTTTCATACTGGTTGCAATTATTCGTTTTATACGATGGAAAAACTGTTGTATTTATATTGTATTTTATGCTTCTGGCGTTGACTTCTAAGGCACTAACTATTCGATCTGGTGGAGCAACGCCCTAGAGTGGAGCCTAGGTTGCCCGGAAGGTAGAATTGGCCATCACTTTCAAACTGGCTGCAATTATTCGTTTTATACGATGGAAAAACTGTTGGATTTATATTGTATTTTATGCTTCTGGCGTTGACTTCTAAGGCACTAACTATTCGATCTGGTGGAGCAACGCCCTAGAGTGAAGCCTAGGTTGCCCGGAACGTAGAATTAGCCATCACTTTCAAACTGGTTGCAATTATTCCTGATATATGATGGAAACACTGTTGTATTTTTATTGCATTTTATGCTTCGGGCGTTGACTTCTAAGGCCCTAACTATTCAATCTGTTGGAACAACGCCCTAGGGTGGAGCCTAGGTTGCTCGGAAAGTAGAAATGACCATAAGTTTCATACTGGTTGCAATTATTCGTTTTATACGATGGAAAAACTGTTGTATTTATATCGCATTTTATGCTTCTGTCGTTGACTTCTAAGGCACTATCTTTTCGATCTGGTGGAGCAACGCCCTAGAGCGAAGCCTAGGTTGCCCGGAACGTACAATTGGCCATCACTTTCAAACTGGCTGCAATTATTCCTGTTATATGATGGAAACACTGTTGTATTTTTTTTGCATTTTATGGTTCGGGCGTTGACTTCTAAGGTCCTAACTATTCAATCTGTTGGAGCAACGCCCTAGGGTGAAGCCTAGGTTGCTCGGAAACTAGAAATGACCATAAGTTTCATACTGGTTGCAATTATTCGTTTTATACGATGGAAAAATAGTTGTATTTATATTGTATTCTATGCTTCTGCGCTGACTTCTAAGGCACTAGCTATTCGATCTGGTGGAGCAACGCCCTAGAATGAGGCCTAGGTTGCCCGGAACGTAGAATTGGCCATCACTTTCAAACTGGTTGCAATTATTCGTTTTATACGATGGAAAAACTGTTGGATTTATATTGTATTTTATGCTTCTGGCGTTGACTTCTAAGGCACTAACTTTTCGATCTGGTGGAGCAACGCCCTAGAGTGAAGCCTAGGTTGCCCGGAACGTAGAATTGGCCATCACTTTCAAACTGGTTGCAATTATTCCTGATATATGATGGAAACACTGTTGTATTTTTTTTGCATTTTATGGTTCGGGCGTTGACTTCTAAGGCCCTAACTATTCAATCTGTTGGAGCAACGCCCTAGGGTGAAGCCTAGGTTGCTCGGAAAGTAGAAATGTCCATAAGTTTCATACTGGTTGCAATTATTCGTTTTATACGATGGAAAAACTGTTGTATTTATATTGTATTTTATGCTTCTGGCGTTGACTTCTAAGGCACTAACTATTCGATCTGGTGGAGCAACGCCCTAGAGTGGAGCCTAGGTTGCCCGGAAGGTAGAATTGGCCATCACTTTCAAACTGGCTGCAATTATTCGTTTTATACGATGGAAAAACTGTTGGATTTATATTGTATTTTATGCTTCTGGCGTTGACTTCTAAGGCACTAACTATTCGATCTGGTGGAGCAACGCCCTAGAGTGAAGCCTAGGTTGCCCGGAACGTAGAATTAGCCATCACTTTCAAACTGGTTGCAATTATTCCTGATATATGATGGAAACACTGTTGTATTTTTATTGCATTTTATGCTTCGGGCGTTGACTTCTAAGGCCCTAACTATTCAATCTGTTGGAACAACGCCCTAGGGTGGAGCCTAGGTTGCTCGGAAAGTAGAAATGACCATAAGTTTCATACTGGTTGCAATTATTCGTTTTATACGATGGAAAAACTGTTGTATTTATATCGCATTTTATGCTTCTGTCGTTGACTTCTAAGGCACTATCTTTTCGATCTGGTGGAGCAACGCCCTAGAGCGAAGCCTAGGTTGCCCGGAACGTACAATTGGCCATCACTTTCAAACTGGCTGCAATTATTCCTGTTATATGATGGAAACACTGTTGTATTTTTTTTGCATTTTATGGTTCGGGCGTTGACTTCTAAGGTCCTAACTATTCAATCTGTTGGAGCAACGCCCTAGGGTGAAGCCTAGGTTGCTCGGAAACTAGAAATGACCATAAGTTTCATACTGGTTGCAATTATTCGTTTTATACGATGGAAAAATAGTTGTATTTATATTGTATTCTATGCTTCTGCGCTGACTTCTAAGGCACTAGCTATTCGATCTGGTGGAGCAACGCCCTAGAATGAGGCCTAGGTTGCCCGGAACGTAGAATTGGCCATCACTTTCAAACTGGTTGCAATTATTCGTTTTATACGATGGAAAAACTGTTGGATTTATATTGTATTTTATGCTTCTGGCGTTGACTTCTAAGGCACTAACTTTTCGATCTGGTGGAGCAACGCCCTAGAGTGAAGCCTAGGTTGCCCGGAACGTAGAATTGGCCATCACTTTCAAACTGGTTGCAATTATTCCTGATATATGATGGAAACACTGTTGTATTTTTATTGCATTTTATGCTTCGGTCGTTGACTTCTAAGGCCCTAACTATTCAATCTGTTGGAACAACGCCCTAGGGTGAAGCCTAGGTTGCTCGGAAAGTAGAAATGACCATAAGTTTCATACTGGTTGCAATTATTCGTTTTATACGATGGAAAAACTGTTGTATTTATATCGCATTTTATGCTTCTGGCGTTGACTTCTAAGGCACTATCTTTTCGATCTGGTGCAGCAACGCCCTAGAGCGAAGCCTTTGTTGCCCGGAACGTACAATTGGCCATCACTTTCAAACTGGTTGCAATTATTCCTGTTATATGATGGAAACACTGTTGTATTTTTTTTGCATTTTATGGTTCGGGCGTTGACTTCTAAGGTCCTAACTATTCAATCTGTTGGAGCAACACCCTAGGGTGAAGCCTAGGTTGCTCGGAAACTAGAAATGACCATAAGTTTCATACTGGTTGCAATTAATCGTTTTATACGATGGAAAAGCTGTTGTATTTATATCGTATTTTATGCTTCTGGCGTTTACTTCTAAGGACCTCAGTATTCGATCTGGTGGAGCAACGCCCTAGAGTGAATCCTAGGTTGCTCGGAATGTAGAAATGACCATAAGTTTCATACTGGTTGCAATTGGTCGTTTTATACGATGGAAAAGCTGTTGTATTTATATCGTATTTTATGCTTCTGGCGTTGACTTCATAGGCCGTAACTATTCGGTCTGGTGGAGAAACGCCCTGGAGTGAAACCTAGGTTGCCCGGAACGTAGAATTGGCCATCACTTTCAAACTGGTTGCAATTATTCCTGATATATGATGGAAACACTGTTGTATTTTTTTTTCATTTTTGGTTCGGGCGTTGACATCTAAGGCCCTAACTATTCAATCTGCTGGAGCAAGGCCCTAGGGTGAAGCCTAGGTTGCTCGGAAAGTAGAAATGACCATAAGTTTCATACTGGTTGCAATTATTCGCTTTATACGATGGAAAAACTGTTGTATTTATATTGTATTTTATGCTTCTGGCGTTGACTTCTAAGGCACTATCTATTCGATCTGGTGGAGCAACGCCCTAGAGAGAAGCCTAGGTTGCCCGGAACGTAGAATTGGCCATCACTTTCAAACTGGTTGCAATTATTCCTGTTATATGATGGAAACAGTGTTGTATTTTTTTTGCATTTTATGGTTGGGGCGTTGACTTCTAAGGTCCTAACTACTCAATCTGTTGGAGAAACGCCCTAGGGTGAAGCCTAGGTTGCTCGGAAAGTAGAAATGACCATAAGTTTCATACTGGTTGCAATTATTCGTTTTATACGATGGAAAAACTGTTGTATTTATATTGTATTTTATGCTTCTGGCGTTGACTTCTAAGGCCCTAACTATTCAATCTGTTGGAGCAACGCCCTAGGGCGAAGCCTAGGTTGCTCGGAAAGTAGAAATGACCATAAGTTTCATACTGGTTGCAATTATTCGTTTTATACGATGGAAAAACTGTTGTATTTATATCGTATTTTATGCTTCTGGCGTTGACTTCTAAGGCACTAGCTATTCGATCTGGTGGAGCAACGCCCTAGTGTGAGGCCTAGGTTGCCCGGAACGTAGAATTGGCCATCACTTTCAAACTGGTTGCAATTATTCCTGTTATATGATGGATACACTGTTGTATTTTTATTGCGTTTTATGGTTCGGGCGTTGACTTCTAAGGCAATAACTATTCAATCTGTTCGAGCAACGCCCTAGGGTGAAGCCTAGCTTGCTCGGAAAGTAGAAATGACCATAAGTTTCATACTGGTTGCAATTATTCGTTTTATACGATGGGAAAGCTGTTGTATTTATATCGTATTTTATGTTCCTGGCGTTTACTTCTAAGGACCTAACTATTCGATCTGGTGGAGCAACGCCCTAGAGTGAATCCTAGGTTGCTCGGAATGTAGAA
The DNA here is from genome assembly GCF_051401765.1 of Calliopsis andreniformis. NCBI lineage: Eukaryota > Metazoa > Arthropoda > Insecta > Hymenoptera > Andrenidae > Calliopsis > Calliopsis andreniformis. Next base: position 11,737,410 of record NW_027480429.1, on the reverse strand, counting down.
AAGACCATAACTTTCACACTGGTTGCAATTATTCGTTTTATACGATGGAAACGCTGTTGTATATGTATTGTACTTTATGCCTCTGGCGTTGACTTCTAAGGCCGTAGCTATTAGATGTGGTGCAGCAACGCCCTATAGTGACGCCTAGGGTGCTCGGAACGTAGAAATGACCATTACTTTCACACTGGTTGCAATTATTCGTTTTATACGATGGAAAAGCTGTTGTATTTGTATCGTATTTTATGCTTCTGGCGTTGACTTCTTAGGCCGTAACCATTCGGTCTGGTGGAGCAACGCCCTGGAGTGAAACCTAGGTTGCCAGGAACGTAGAATTGGCCATCACTTTCAAACTGGTTGCAATTATTCCTGTTATATGATGGAAACACTGTTGTATTTTTTTTGCATTTTATGGCTCGGGCGTTGACTTCTAAGGCCCTGACTATTCAATCCGTTGGAGCTACGCCCTAGGGTGAAGCCTAGGTTGCTCGGAAAGTAGAAATGACCATAAGTTTCATACTGGTTGCAATTATTTGTTTCATACGATGGAAAAACTGTTGTATTTATATTGTATTTTATGCTTCTGGCGTTGACTTCTAAGGCACTAACTATTCGATCTGGTGGAGCAACGCCCTAGAGTGAAGCCTAGGTTGCCCGGAACGTAGAATTGGCCATCACTTTCAAACTGGTCGCAATTATTCCTGTTATATGATGGAAACACTGTTGCATTTTTATTGCATTTTATGCTTCGTTCGTTGACTTCTAAGGCCCTAACTATTCAATCTGTTGGACCAACGCCCTAGGGTGAAGCCTAGCTTGCTCGGAAAGTAGAGATGACCATAAGTTTCATACTGGTTGCAATTATTGGTTTTATACGATGGAAAAGCTGTTGTATTTATATCGTATTTTATGCTTCTGGCGTTGACTTCTTAGGCCGTAACTATTCGCTCTGGTGGAGCAACGCCCTGGAGTGAAACCTAGGTTGCCCGGAACGTAGAATTGGCCATCACTTTCAAACTGGTTGCAATTATTCCTGATATATGATGGAAACACTGTTGTATTTTTTTTGCATTTTATGGTTCGGGCGTTGACTTCTAAGGCCCTAACTATTCAATCTGTTGGAGCAACGCCCTAGGGTGAAGCCTAGGTTGCTCGGAAAGTAGAAATGTCCATAAGTTTCATACTGGTTGCAATTATTCGTTTTATACGATGGAAAAACTGTTGTATTTATATTGTATTTTATGCTTCTGGCGTTGACTTCTAAGGCACTAACTATTCGATCTGGTGGAGCAACGCCCTAGAGTGGAGCCTAGGTTGCCCGGAAGGTAGAATTGGCCATCACTTTCAAACTGGCTGCAATTATTCGTTTTATACGATGGAAAAACTGTTGGATTTATATTGTATTTTATGCTTCTGGCGTTGACTTCTAAGGCACTAACTATTCGATCTGGTGGAGCAACGCCCTAGAGTGAAGCCTAGGTTGCCCGGAACGTAGAATTAGCCATCACTTTCAAACTGGTTGCAATTATTCCTGATATATGATGGAAACACTGTTGTATTTTTATTGCATTTTATGCTTCGGGCGTTGACTTCTAAGGCCCTAACTATTCAATCTGTTGGAACAACGCCCTAGGGTGAAGCCTAGGTTGCTCGGAAAGTAGAAATGACCATAAGTTTCATACTGGTTGCAATTATTCGTTTTATACGATGGAAAAACTGTTGTATTTATATCGCATTTTATGCTTCTGTCGTTGACTTCTAAGGCACTATCTTTTCGATCTGGTGGAGCAACGCCCTAGAGCGAAGCCTAGGTTGCCCGGAACGTACAATTGGCCATCACTTTCAAACTGGCTGCAATTATTCCTGTTATATGATGGAAACACTGTTGTATTTTTTTTGCATTTTATGGTTCGGGCGTTGACTTCTAAGGTCCTAACTATTCAATCTGTTGGAGCAACGCCCTAGGGTGAAGCCTAGGTTGCTCGGAAACTAGAAATGACCATAAGTTTCATACTGGTTGCAATTATTCGTTTTATACGATGGAAAAATAGTTGTATTTATATTGTATTTTATGCTTCTGCGCTGACTTCTAAGGCACTAGCTATTCGATCTGGTGGAGCAACGCCCTAGAATGAGGCCTAGGTTGCCCGGAACGTAGAATTGGCCATCACTTTCAAACTGGTTGCAATTATTCGTTTTATACGATGGAAAAACTGTTGGATTTATATTGTATTTTATGCTTCTGGCGTTGACTTCTAAGGCACTAACTTTTCGATCTGGTGGAGCAACGCCCTAGAGTGAAGCCTAGGTTGCCCGGAACGTAGAATTGGCCATCACTTTCAAACTGGTTGCAATTATTCCTGATATATGATGGAAACACTGTTGTATTTTTATTGCATTTTATGCTTCGGTCGTTGACTTCTAAGGCCCTAACTATTCAATCTGTTGGAACAACGCCCTAGGGTGAAGCCTAGGTTGCTCGGAAAGTAGAAATGACCATAAGTTTCATACTGGTTGCAATTATTCGTTTTATACAATGGAAAAACTGTTGTATTTATATCGCATTTTATGCTTCTGGCGTTGACTTCTAAGGCACTATCTTTTCGATCTGGTGCAGCAACGCCCTAGAGCGAAGCCTTTGTTGCCCGGAACGTACAATTGGCCATCACTTTCAAACTGGTTGCAATTATTCCTGTTATATGATGGAAACACTGTTGTATTTTTTTTGCATTTTATGGTTCGGGCGTTGACTTCTAAGGTCCTAACTATTCAATCTGTTGGAGCAACACCCTAGGGTGAAGCCTAGGTTGCTCGGAAACTAGAAATGACCATAAGTTTCATACTGGTTGCAATTAATCGTTTTATACGATGGAAAAGCTGTTGTATTTATATCGTATTTTATGCTTCTGGCGTTTACTTCTAAGGACCTCAGTATTCGATCTGGTGGAGCAACGCCCTAGAGTGAATCCTAGGTTGCTCGGAATGTAGAAATGACCATAAGTTTCATACTGGTTGCAATTGGTCGTTTTATACGATGGAAAAGCTGTTGTATTTATATCGTATTTTATGCTTCTGGCGTTGACTTCATAGGCCGTAACTATTCGGTCTGGTGGAGAAACGCCCTGGAGTGAAACCTAGGTTGCCCGGAACGTAGAATTGGCCATCACTTTCAAACTGGTTGCAATTATTCCTGATATATGATGGAAACACTGTTGTATTTTTTTTTCATTTTTGGTTCGGGCGTTGACATCTAAGGCCCTAACTATTCAATCTGCTGGAGCAAGGCCCTAGGGTGAAGCCTAGGTTGCTCGGAAAGTAGAAATGACCATAAGTTTCATACTGGTTGCAATTATTCGCTTTATACGATGGAAAAACTGTTGTATTTATATTGTATTTTATGCTTCTGGCGTTGACTTCTAAGGCACTATCTATTCGATCTGGTGGAGCAACGCCCTAGAGAGAAGCCTAGGTTGCCCGGAACGTAGAATTGGCCATCACTTTCAAACTGGTTGCAATTATTCCTGTTATATGATGGAAACAGTGTTGTATTTTTTTTGCATTTTATGGTTGGGGCGTTGACTTCTAAGGTCCTAACTACTCAATCTGTTGGAGAAACGCCCTAGGGTGAAGCCTAGGTTGCTCGGAAAGTAGAAATGACCATAAGTTTCATACTGGTTGCAATTATTCGTTTTATACGATGGAAAAACTGTTGTATTTATATTGTATTTTATGCTTCTGGCGTTGACTTCTAAGGCCCTAACTATTCAATCTGTTGGAGCAACGCCCTAGGGCGAAGCCTAGGTTGCTCGGAAAGTAGAAATGACCATAAGTTTCATACTGGTTGCAATTATTCGTTTTATACGATGGAAAAACTGTTGTATTTATATCGTATTTTATGCTTCTGGCGTTGACTTCTAAGGCACTAGCTATTCGATCTGGTGGAGCAACGCCCTAGTGTGAGGCCTAGGTTGCCCGGAACGTAGAATTGGCCATCACTTTCAAACTGGTTGCAATTATTCCTGTTATATGATGGATACACTGTTGTATTTTTATTGCGTTTTATGGTTCGGGCGTTGACTTCTAAGGCAATAACTATTCAATCTGTTCGAGCAACGCCCTAGGGTGAAGCCTAGCTTGCTCGGAAAGTAGAAATGACCATAAGTTTCATACTGGTTGCAATTATTCGTTTTATACGATGGGAAAGCTGTTGTATTTATATCGTATTTTATGTTCCTGGCGTTTACTTCTAAGGACCTAACTATTCGATCTGGTGGAGCAACGCCCTAGAGTGAATCCTAGGTTGCTCGGAATGTAGAAAAGACCATAACTTTCACACTGGTTGCAATTATTCGTTTTATACGATGGAAACGCTGTTGTATATGTATTGTACTTTATGCCTCTGGCGTTGACTTCTAAGGCCGTAGCTATTAGATGTGGTGCAGCAACGCCCTATAGTGACGCCTAGGGTGCTCGGAACGTAGAAATGACCATTACTTTCACACTGGTTGCAATTATTCGTTTTATACGATGGAAAAGCTGTTGTATTTGTATCGTATTTTATGCTTCTGGCGTTGACTTCTTAGGCCGTAACCATTCGGTCTGGTGGAGCAACGCCCTGGAGTGAAACCTAGGTTGCCAGGAACGTAGAATTGGCCATCACTTTCAAACTGGTTGCAATTATTCCTGTTATATGATGGAAACACTGTTGTATTTTTTTTGCATTTTATGGCTCGGGCGTTGACTTCTAAGGCCCTGACTATTCAATCCGTTGGAGCTACGCCCTAGGGTGAAGCCTAGGTTGCTCGGAAAGTAGAAATGACCATAAGTTTCATACTGGTTGCAATTATTTGTTTCATACGATGGAAAAACTGTTGTATTTATATTGTATTTTATGCTTCTGGCGTTGACTTCTAAGGCACTAACTATTCGATCTGGTGGAGCAACGCCCTAGAGTGAAGCCTAGGTTGCCCGGAACGTAGAATTGGCCATCACTTTCAAACTGGTCGCAATTATTCCTGTTATATGATGGAAACACTGTTGCATTTTTATTGCATTTTATGCTTCGTTCGTTGACTTCTAAGGCCCTAACTATTCAATCTGTTGGAGCAACGCCCTAGGGTGAAGCCTAGGTTGCTCGGAAAGTAGAAATGACCATAAGTTTCATACTGGTTGCAATTATTCGTTTTATACGATGGAAAAACTGTTTTATTTATATTGTATTTTATGCTTCTGGCGTTGACTTCTAAGGCACTATCTATTCGATCTGGTGGAGCAACGCCCTAGAGTGAAGCCTAGGTTGCCCGGAAGGTAGAATTGGCCATCACCTTCAAACTGGTTGCAATTATTCGTTTTATACGATGGAAAAACTGTTGTATTTATATCGTATTTTATGCTTCTGGCGTTTACTTCTAAGGACCTAACAATTCGATCTGGTGGAGCATCGCCCTAGAGTGAAGCCTAGGTTGCTCGGAATGTAGAAATGACCATAACTTTCACACTGGTTGCAATTATTCGTTTTATACGATGGAAACGCAGTTGTATTTATATTGTATTTTATGCCTCTGGCGTTGACTTCTAAGGCCGTAGCTATTAGATGTGGTGGAGCAACGCCCTAGAGTGACGCCTAGGGTGCTCGGAACGTAGAAATGACAATTACTTTCACACTGGTTGCAATTATTCGTTTTATACGATGGAAAAGCTGTTGTATTTATATCGTTTTTTATGCTTCTGGCGTTGACTTCTTAGGCCGTAACTATTCGGTCTGGTGGAGCAACGCCCTAGGGTGAAGCCTAGGTTGCTCGGAAAGTAGAAATGACCATAAGTTTCATACTGGTTGCAATTATTCGTTTTATACGATGGAAAAGCTGTAGTATTTACATTGTATTTTATGCTTCTGGCGTTGACTTCTAAGGCACTAACTATTCGATCTGGTGGAGCAACGCCCTAGAGTGAAGCCTAGCTTGCCCGGAACGTAGAATTGGCCATCACTTTCAAACTGGTTGCAATTATTCCTGCTATATGATGGAAACACTGTTGTATTTTTATTGCATTTTATGCTTCGGGCGTTGACCTCTAAGACCCTAACTATTCAATCTGTTGGAGCAACGCCCTAGGGTGAAGCCTAGGTTGCTCGGAAAGTAGAAATGACCATCACATTCAAACTGGTTGCAATTAATCCTTTTATACGATGGAAAAGCTGTTGTATTTATATCGTATTTTATGCTTCTGGCGTTTACTTCTAAGGACCTAACTATTCGATCTGGTGGAGCAACGCCCTAGAGTGAAGCCTAGGTTGCTCGGAATGTGGAAATGACCATAACTTTCACACTGCTTGCAATTATTCGTTTTATACGATGGAAACGCTGTTGTATTTATATTGTATTTTATGCCCCTGGCGTTGACTTCTAAGGCCGTAGCTATTAGATGTGGTGGAGCAACGCCCTAGAGTGACGCCTAGGGTGCTCGGAACGTAGAAATGACCATTACCTTCACACTGGTTGCAATTATTCGTTTTATACGATGGAAAAGCTGTTGTATTTATATCGTTTTTTATGCTTCTGGCGTTAACTGCTTAGGCCGTCACTATTCGGTCTGGTGGAGGAACGCCCTGGAGTGAAACCTAGGTTGCCCGGAACGTAGAATTGGCCATCACTTTCAAACTGGTTGCAATTATTCCTGTTATATGATGGAAACACTGTTGTATTTTTTTTATATTTTAGGGTTCGGGCGTTGACTTCTAAGGCCCTAACTATTCAATCTGTTGGAGCAACGCCCTAGGGTGAAGCCTAGGTTGCTCGGAAAGTAGAAATGACCATAAGTTTCATTCTGGTTGCAATTATTCGTTTTATACGATGGAAAAACTGTTGTATTTATATTGTATTTTATGCTTCTGGCGTTGACTTCTAAGGCACTAACTATTCGATCTGGTGGAGAAACGCCCTAGAGTGAAGCCTAGGTTGCCCGGAAGGTAGAATTGGCCAACACTTTCAAACTGGTTGCAATTATTCGTTTTATACGATGGAAAAGCTGTTGTATTTATATCGTTTTTTATGCTTCTGGCGTTGACTGCTTAGGCCGTCACTATTCGGTCTGGTGGAGCAACGCCCTGGAGTGAAACCTAGATTGCCCGGAACGTAGAATTGGCCATCACTTTCAAACTGGTTGCAATTATTCCTGTTATACGATGGAAACACTGTTGTATTTTTATTGCATTTTATGCTTCGGGCGTTGACTTCTAAGGCCCTAACTATTCAATCTGTTGGAGCAACGCACTAGCGTGAAGCCTAGGTTGCTCGGAAAGTAGAAATGACCGTAAGTTTCATACTGGATGCAATTATTCGTTTTATACGATGGAAAAGCTGTTGTATTTATATTGTATTTTATGCTTCTGGCGTTGACTTCTAAGGCACTATCTATTCGATCTGGTGGAGCAACGCCCTAGAGAGAAGCCTAGGTTGCCCGGAACGTAGAATTGGCCATCACTTTCAAACTGGTTGCAATTATTCCTGTTATATGATGGAAACAGTGTTGTATTTTTTTTGCATTTTATGGTTGGGGCGTTGACTTCTAAGGTCCTAACTACTCAATCTGTTGGAGAAACGCCCTAGGGTGAAGCCTAGGTTGCTCGGAAAGTAGAAATGACCATAAGTTTCATACTGGTTGCAATTATTCGTTTTATACGATGGAAAAACTGTTGTATTTATATTGTATTTTATGCTTCTGGCGTTGACTTCTAAGGCCCTAACTATTCAATCTGTTGGAGCAACGCCCTAGGGCGAAGCCTAGGTTGCTCGGAAAGTAGAAATGACCATAAGTTTCATACTGGTTGCAATTATTCGTTTTATACGATGGAAAAACTGTTGTATTTATATCGTATTTTATGCTTCTGGCGTTGACTTCTAAGGCACTAGCTATTCGATCTGGTGGAGCAACGCCCTAGTGTGAGGCCTAGGTTGCCCGGAACGTAGAATTGGCCATCACTTTCAAACTGGTTGCAATTATTCCTGTTATATGATGGATACACTGTTGTATTTTTATTGCGTTTTATGGTTCGGGCGTTGACTTCTAAGGCAATAACTATTCAATCTGTTCGAGCAACGCCCTAGGGTGAAGCCTAGCTTGCTCGGAAAGTAGAAATGACCATAAGTTTCATACTGGTTGCAATTATTCGTTTTATACGATGGGAAAGCTGTTGTATTTATATCGTATTTTATGTTCCTGGCGTTTACTTCTAAGGACCTAACTATTCGATCTGGTGGAGCAACGCCCTAGAGTGAATCCTAGGTTGCTCGGAATGTAGAAAAGACCATAACTTTCACACTGGTTGCAATTATTCGTTTTATACGATGGAAACGCTGTTGTATATGTATTGTACTTTATGCCTCTGGCGTTGACTTCTAAGGCCGTAGCTATTAGATGTGGTGCAGCAACGCCCTATAGTGACGCCTAGGGTGCTCGGAACGTAGAAATGACCATTACTTTCACACTGGTTGCAATTATTCGTTTTATACGATGGAAAAGCTGTTGTATTTGTATCGTATTTTATGCTTCTGGCGTTGACTTCTTAGGCCGTAACCATTCGGTCTGGTGGAGCAACGCCCTGGAGTGAAACCTAGGTTGCCAGGAACGTAGAATTGGCCATCACTTTCAAACTGGTTGCAATTATTCCTGTTATATGATGGAAACACTGTTGTATTTTTTTTGCATTTTATGGCTCGGGCGTTGACTTCTAAGGCCCTGACTATTCAATCCGTTGGAGCTACGCCCTAGGGTGAAGCCTAGGTTGCTCGGAAAGTAGAAATGACCATAAGTTTCATACTGGTTGCAATTATTTGTTTCATACGATGGAAAAACTGTTGTATTTATATTGTATTTTATGCTTCTGGCGTTGACTTCTAAGGCACTAACTATTCGATCTGGTGGAGCAACGCCCTAGAGTGAAGCCTAGGTTGCCCGGAACGTAGAATTGGCCATCACTTTCAAACTGGTCGCAATTATTCCTGTTATATGATGGAAACACTGTTGCATTTTTATTGCATTTTATGCTTCGTTCGTTGACTTCTAAGGCCCTAACTATTCAATCTGTTGGAGCAACGCCCTAGGGTGAAGCCTAGGTTGCTCGGAAAGTAGAAATGACCATAAGTTTCATACTGGTTGCAATTATTCGTTTTATACGATGGAAAAACTGTTTTATTTATATTGTATTTTATGCTTCTGGCGTTGACTTCTAAGGCACTATCTATTCGATCTGGTGGAGCAACGCCCTAGAGTGAAGCCTAGGTTGCCCGGAAGGTAGAATTGGCCATCACCTTCAAACTGGTTGCAATTATTCGTTTTATACGATGGAAAAACTGTTGTATTTATATCGTATTTTATGCTTCTGGCGTTTACTTCTAAGGACCTAACAATTCGATCTGGTGGAGCATCGCCCTAGAGTGAAGCCTAGGTTGCTCGGAATGTAGAAATGACCATAACTTTCACACTGGTTGCAATTATTCGTTTTATACGATGGAAACGCAGTTGTATTTATATTGTATTTTATGCCTCTGGCGTTGACTTCTAAGGCCGTAGCTATTAGATGTGGTGGAGCAACGCCCTAGAGTGACGCCTAGGGTGCTCGGAACGTAGAAATGACAATTACTTTCACACTGGTTGCAATTATTCGTTTTATACGATGGAAAAGCTGTTGTATTTATATCGTTTTTTATGCTTCTGGCGTTGACTTCTTAGGCCGTAACTATTCGGTCTGGTGGAGCAACGCCCTAGGGTGAAGCCTAGGTTGCTCGGAAAGTAGAAATGACCATAAGTTTCATACTGGTTGCAATTATTCGTTTTATACGATGGAAAAGCTGTAGTATTTACATTGTATTTTATGCTTCTGGCGTTGACTTCTAAGGCACTAACTATTCGATCTGGTGGAGCAACGCCCTAGAGTGAAGCCTAGCTTGCCCGGAACGTAGAATTGGCCATCACTTTCAAACTGGTTGCAATTATTCCTGCTATATGATGGAAACACTGTTGTATTTTTATTGCATTTTATGCTTCGGGCGTTGACCTCTAAGACCCTAACTATTCAATCTGTTGGAGCAACGCCCTAGGGTGAAGCCTAGGTTGCTCGGAAAGTAGAAATGACCATCACATTCAAACTGGTTGCAATTAATCCTTTTATACGATGGAAAAGCTGTTGTATTTATATCGTATTTTATGCTTCTGGCGTTTACTTCTAAGGACCTAACTATTCGATCTGGTGGAGCAACGCCCTAGAGTGAAGCCTAGGTTGCTCGGAATGTGGAAATGACCATAACTTTCACACTGCTTGCAATTATTCGTTTTATACGATGGAAACGCTGTTGTATTTATATTGTATTTTATGCCCCTGGCGTTGACTTCTAAGGCCGTAGCTATTAGATGTGGTGGAGCAACGCCCTAGAGTGACGCCTAGGGTGCTCGGAACGTAGAAATGACCATTACCTTCACACTGGTTGCAATTATTCGTTTTATACGATGGAAAAGCTGTTGTATTTATATCGTTTTTTATGCTTCTGGCGTTAACTGCTTAGGCCGTCACTATTCGGTCTGGTGGAGGAACGCCCTGGAGTGAAACCTAGGTTGCCCGGAACGTAGAATTGGCCATCACTTTCAAACTGGTTGCAATTATTCCTGTTATATGATGGAAACACTGTTGTATTTTTTTTATATTTTAGGGTTCGGGCGTTGACTTCTAAGGCCCTAACTATTCAATCTGTTGGAGCAACGCCCTAGGGTGAAGCCTAGGTTGCTCGGAAAGTAGAAATGACCATAAGTTTCATTCTGGTTGCAATTATTCGTTTTATACGATGGAAAAACTGTTGTATTTATATTGTATTTTATGCTTCTGGCGTTGACTTCTAAGGCACTAACTATTCGATCTGGTGGAGAAACGCCCTAGAGTGAAGCCTAGGTTGCCCGGAAGGTAGAATTGGCCAACACTTTCAAACTGGTTGCAATTATTCGTTTTATACGATGGAAAAGCTGTTGTATTTATATCGTTTTTTATGCTTCTGGCGTTGACTGCTTAGGCCGTCACTATTCGGTCTGGTGGAGCAACGCCCTGGAGTGAAACCTAGATTGCCCGGAACGTAGAATTGGCCATCACTTTCAAACTGGTTGCAATTATTCCTGTTATACGATGGAAACACTGTTGTATTTTTATTGCATTTTATGCTTCGGGCGTTGACTTCTAAGGCCCTAACTATTCAATCTGTTGGAGCAACGCACTAGCGTGAAGCCTAGGTTGCTCGGAAAGTAGAAATGACCGTAAGTTTCATACTGGATGCAATTATTCGTTTTATACGATGGAAAAGCTGTTGTATTTATATTGTATTTTATGCTTCTGGCGTTGACTTCTAAGGCACTATCTATTCGATCTGGTGGAGCTACGCCCTAGAGCGAAGCCTAGGTTGCCCGGAACGTAGAATTGGCCATCACTTTCAAGCTGGTTGCAATTATTCCTGTTATATGATGGAAACACTGTTGTATTTTTTTTGCATTTTACGGTTCGGGCGTTGACTTCTAAGGTCCTAACTATTCAATCTGTTGGAGCAACGCCCTAGGGTGAAGCCTAGCTTGCTCTGAAAGTAGAAATGACCATAAGTTTCATACTGGTTGCAATTATTCGTTTTATACGATGGAAAAACTGTTGTATTTATATTGTATTTTATGCTTCTGGCGTTGACTTCTAAGGCACTAACTATTCGATCTGGTGGAGCAACGCCCTAGAGTGAAGCCTAGGTTGCCCGGAACGTAGAATTGGCCATCACTTTCAAGCTGGTTGCAATTATTCCTGTTATATGATGGAAACACTGTTGTATTTTTTTTGCATTTTACGGTTCGGGCGTTGACTGCTAAGGTCCTAACTATTCAATCTGTTGGAGCAACGCCCTAGGGTGAAGCCTAGGTTGCTCTGAAAGTAGAAATGACCATCACTTTCAAACTGGTTGCAATTATTCGTTTTATACGATGGAAAAGCTGTTGTATTTATATCGTATTTTATGCTTCTGGCGTTTACTTCTAAGGACCTAGCTATTCGATCCGGTGGAGCAACGCCCCAGAGTGAATCCTAGGTTGCTCGGAATGTAGAAATGACCATAAATTTCACACTGGTTGCAATTATTCGTTTTATACGATGGAAACGCTGTTGTATTTATATTGTATTTTATGCCTCTGGCGTAGACTTCTAATTCCGTAGCCATTAGATGTGGTCGAGCAACGCCCTAGAGTGACGCCTAGGGTGCTCGGAACGTAGAAATCAACATTACTTTCAGACTGGTTGCAATTATTCGTTTTATACGATGGAAAAGCTGTTGTATTTATATCGTTTTTTATGCTTCTGGCGTTGACTTCTTAGGCCGTAACTATTCGGTCTGGTGGAGCAACGCCCTGGAGTGAAACCTAGGTTGCCCGGAACGTAGAATTGGCCATCACCTTCAAACTGGTTGCAATTATTCCTGTTATATGATGGAAACACTGTTGTATTTTTTTTGCATTTTATGGTGCGGGCGTTGACTTCTAAGGCAATAACTATTCAATCTGTTGGAGCAACGCCCTAGGGTGAAGCCTAGGTTGCTCGGAAAGTAGAAATGACCATAAGTTTCATACTGGTTGCAATTATTCGTTTTATACGATGGAAAAACTGTTGTATTTATATCGCATTTTATGCTTCTGGCGTTGACTTCTAAGGCACTATCTTTTCGATCTGGTGGAGCAACGCCCTAGGGCGAAGCCTAGGTTGCACGGAACGTAGAACTGGCCATCACTTTCAAACTGGTTGCAATTATTCCTGTTATATGATGGAAACACTGTTGTATTTTTATTGCATTTTATGCTTCTGGCGTTGACATCTAAGGCCCTAACTATTCAATCTGCAGGATCAAGGCCCTAGGGTGAAGCCTAGGTTGCTCGGAAAGTAGAAATGACCATAAGCTTCATACTGGTTGCAATTATTCGTTTTATACGATGGAAAAACTGTTGTATTTATATTGTATTTTATGCTTCTGGCGTTGACTTCTAAGGCACTATCTATTCGATCTGGTGGAGTAACGCCCTAGAGTGAAGCCTAGGTTGCCCGGAAGGTAGAATTGGCCATCACCTTCAAACTGGTTGCAATTATTCGTTTTATACGATGGAAAAACTGTTGTACATATATTGTATTTTATACATCTGTCGTTGACTTCTAAGGCACTAACTATTCGATCTGGTGGAGCAACGCCCTAGAGTGAAGCCGAGGTTGCCCGGAAAGGAGAAATGACCATCACTTTCAAACTGGTTGCCATTAATCCTTTTATACGATGGAAAAGCTGTTGTATTTATATCGTATTTTATGCTTCTGGCGTTTACTTCTAAGGACCTAACAATTCGATCTGGTGGAGCATCGCCCTAGAGTGAAGCCTAGGTTGCTCGGAATGTAGAAATGACCATAACTTTCACACTGGTTGCAATTATTCGTTTTATACGATGGAAACGCAGTTGTATTTATATTGTATTTTATGCCTCTGGCGTTGACTTCTAAGGCCGTAGCTATTAGATGTGGTGGAGCAACGCCCTAGAGTGACGCCTAGGGTGCTCGGAACGTAGAAATGACAATTACTTTCACACTGGTTGCAATTATTCGTTTTATACGATGGAAAAGCTGTTGTATTTATATCGTTTTTTATGCTTCTGGCGTTGACTTCTTAGGCACTTACTATTCGATCTGTTGGAGCAACGCCCTAGAGTGAAGCCTAGCTTGCCCGGAACGTAGAATTGGCCATCACTTTCAAACTGGTTGCAATTATTCCTGTTATATGATGGAAACACTGTTGTATTTTTATTGCATTTTATGCTTCGGGCGTTGACCTCTAAGACCCTAACTATTCAATCTGTTGGAGCAACGCCCTAGGGTGAAGCCTAGGTTGCTCGGAAAGTAGAAATGACCATCACATTCAAACTGGTTGCAATTAATCCTTTTATACGATGGAAAAGCTGTTGTATTTATATCGTATTTTATGCTTCTGGCGTTTACTTCTAAGGACCTAACTATTCGATCTGGTGGAGCAACGCCCTAGAGTGAAGCCTAGGTTGCTCGGAATGTGGAAATGACCATAACTTTCACACTGCTTGCAATTATTCGTTTTATACGATGGAAACGCTGTTGTATTTATATTGTATTTTATGCCCCTGGCGTTGACTTCTAAGGCCGTAGCTATTAGATGTGGTGGAGCAACGCCCTAGAGTGACGCCTAGGGTGCTCGGAACGTAGAAATGACCATTACCTTCACACTGGTTGCAATTATTCGTTTTATACGATGGAAAAGCTGTTGTATTTATATCGTTTTTTATGCTTCTGGCGTTAACTGCTTAGGCCGTCACTATTCGGTCTGGTGGAGGAACGCCCTGGAGTGAAACCTAGGTTGCCCGGAACGTAGAATTGGCCATCACTTTCAAACTGGTTGCAATTATTCCTGTTATATGATGGAAACACTGTTGTATTTTTTTTATATTTTAGGGTTCGGGCGTTGACTTCTAAGGCCCTAACTATTCAATCTGTTGGAGCAACGCCCTAGGGTGAAGCCTAGGTTGCTCGGAAAGTAGAAATGACCATAAGTTTCATTCTGGTTGCAATTATTCGTTTTATACGATGGAAAAACTGTTGTATTTATATTGTATTTTATGCTTCTGGCGTTGACTTCTAAGGCACTAACTATTCGATCTGGTGGAGAAACGCCCTAGAGTGAAGCCTAGGTTGCCCGGAAGGTAGAATTGGCCAACACTTTCAAACTGGTTGCAATTATTCGTTTTATACGATGGAAAAGCTGTTGTATTTATATCGTTTTTTATGCTTCTGGCGTTGACTGCTTAGGCCGTCACTATTCGGTCTGGTGGAGCAACGCCCTGGAGTGAAACCTAGATTGCCCGGAACGTAGAATTGGCCATCACTTTCAAACTGGTTGCAATTATTCCTGTTATACGATGGAAACACTGTTGTATTTTTATTGCATTTTATGCTTCGGGCGTTGACTTCTAAGGCCCTAACTATTCAATCTGTTGGAGCAACGCACTAGCGTGAAGCCTAGGTTGCTCGGAAAGTAGAAATGACCGTAAGTTTCATACTGGATGCAATTATTCGTTTTATACGATGGAAAAGCTGTTGTATTTATATTGTATTTTATGCTTCTGGCGTTGACTTCTAAGGCACTATCTATTCGATCTGGTGGAGCTACGCCCTAGAGCGAAGCCTAGGTTGCCCGGAACGTAGAATTGGCCATCACTTTCAAGCTGGTTGCAATTATTCCTGTTATATGATGGAAACACTGTTGTATTTTTTTTGCATTTTACGGTTCGGGCGTTGACTTCTAAGGTCCTAACTATTCAATCTGTTGGAGCAACGCCCTAGGGTGAAGCCTAGCTTGCTCTGAAAGTAGAAATGACCATAAGTTTCATACTGGTTGCAATTATTCGTTTTATACGATGGAAAAACTGTTGTATTTATATTGTATTTTATGCTTCTGGCGTTGACTTCTAAGGCACTAACTATTCGATCTGGTGGAGCAACGCCCTAGAGTGAAGCCTAGGTTGCCCGGAACGTAGAATTGGCCATCACTTTCAAGCTGGTTGCAATTATTCCTGTTATATGATGGAAACACTGTTGTATTTTTTTTGCATTTTACGGTTCGGGCGTTGACTGCTAAGGTCCTAACTATTCAATCTGTTGGAGCAACGCCCTAGGGTGAAGCCTAGGTTGCTCTGAAAGTAGAAATGACCATCACTTTCAAACTGGTTGCAATTATTCGTTTTATACGATGGAAAAGCTGTTGTATTTATATCGTATTTTATGCTTCTGGCGTTTACTTCTAAGGACCTAGCTATTCGATCCGGTGGAGCAACGCCCCAGAGTGAATCCTAGGTTGCTCGGAATGTAGAAATGACCATAAATTTCACACTGGTTGCAATTATTCGTTTTATACGATGGAAACGCTGTTGTATTTATATTGTATTTTATGCCTCTGGCGTAGACTTCTAATTCCGTAGCCATTAGATGTGGTCGAGCAACGCCCTAGAGTGACGCCTAGGGTGCTCGGAACGTAGAAATCAACATTACTTTCAGACTGGTTGCAATTATTCGTTTTATACGATGGAAAAGCTGTTGTATTTATATCGTTTTTTATGCTTCTGGCGTTGACTTCTTAGGCCGTAACTATTCGGTCTGGTGGAGCAACGCCCTGGAGTGAAACCTAGGTTGCCCGGAACGTAGAATTGGCCATCACCTTCAAACTGGTTGCAATTATTCCTGTTATATGATGGAAACACTGTTGTATTTTTTTTGCATTTTATGGTGCGGGCGTTGACTTCTAAGGCAATAACTATTCAATCTGTTGGAGCAACGCCCTAGGGTGAAGCCTAGGTTGCTCGGAAAGTAGAAATGACCATAAGTTTCATACTGGTTGCAATTATTCGTTTTATACGATGGAAAAACTGTTGTATTTATATCGCATTTTATGCTTCTGGCGTTGACTTCTAAGGCACTATCTTTTCGATCTGGTGGAGCAACGCCCTAGGGCGAAGCCTAGGTTGCACGGAACGTAGAACTGGCCATCACTTTCAAACTGGTTGCAATTATTCCTGTTATATGATGGAAACACTGTTGTATTTTTATTGCATTTTATGCTTCTGGCGTTGACATCTAAGGCCCTAACTATTCAATCTGCAGGATCAAGGCCCTAGGGTGA
This sequence comes from Calliopsis andreniformis, assembly GCF_051401765.1. NCBI lineage: Eukaryota > Metazoa > Arthropoda > Insecta > Hymenoptera > Andrenidae > Calliopsis > Calliopsis andreniformis. The sequence continues at coordinate 11,720,671 of NW_027480429.1, read as the reverse complement.
AGCCTAGGTTGCTCGGAAAGTAGAAATGACCATAAGCTTCATACTGGTTGCAATTATTCGTTTTATACGATGGAAAAACTGTTGTATTTATATTGTATTTTATGCTTCTGGCGTTGACTTCTAAGGCACTATCTATTCGATCTGGTGGAGTAACGCCCTAGAGTGAAGCCTAGGTTGCCCGGAAGGTAGAATTGGCCATCACCTTCAAACTGGTTGCAATTATTCGTTTTATACGATGGAAAAACTGTTGTACATATATTGTATTTTATACATCTGTCGTTGACTTCTAAGGCACTAACTATTCGATCTGGTGGAGCAACGCCCTAGAGTGAAGCCGAGGTTGCCCGGAAAGGAGAAATGACCATCACTTTCAAACTGGTTGCCATTAATCCTTTTATACGATGGAAAAGCTGTTGTATTTATATCGTATTTTATGCTTCTGGCGTTTACTTCTAAGGACCTAACAATTCGATCTGGTGGAGCATCGCCCTAGAGTGAAGCCTAGGTTGCTCGGAATGTAGAAATGACCATAACTTTCACACTGGTTGCAATTATTCGTTTTATACGATGGAAACGCAGTTGTATTTATATTGTATTTTATGCCTCTGGCGTTGACTTCTAAGGCCGTAGCTATTAGATGTGGTGGAGCAACGCCCTAGAGTGACGCCTAGGGTGCTCGGAACGTAGAAATGACAATTACTTTCACACTGGTTGCAATTATTCGTTTTATACGATGGAAAAGCTGTTGTATTTATATCGTTTTTTATGCTTCTGGCGTTGACTTCTTAGGCACTTACTATTCGATCTGTTGGAGCAACGCCCTAGAGTGAAGCCTAGCTTGCCCGGAACGTAGAATTGGCCATCACTTTCAAACTGGTTGCAATTATTCCTGTTATATGATGGAAACACTGTTGTATTTTTATTGCATTTTATGCTTCGGGCGTTGACCTCTAAGACCCTAACTATTCAATCTGTTGGAGCAACGCCCTAGGGTGAAGCCTAGGTTGCTCGGGAAGTAGAAATGACCATAAGTTTCATACTGGTTGCAATTATTCGTTTTATACGATGGAAAAACTGTTGTATTTATATTGTATTTTATGCTTCTGGCGTTGACTTCTAAGGCACTAACTATTCGATCTGGTGGAGAAATGCCCTAGAGTGAAGCCTAGGTTGCCCGGAACGTAGAATTGGCCATCACTTTCAAACTGGTTGCAATTATTCGTTTTATACGATGGAAAAACTGTTGTATTTATATTGTATTATATGCTTCTGGCGTTGACTTCTTAGGCCGTAACTATTCGGTCTGGTGGAGCAACGCCCTGGAGTGAAACCTAGGTTGCCCGGAACGTAGAATTGGCTGTCACTTTCAAACTGGTTGCAATTATTCCTGTTATATGATGGATACACTGTTGTATTTTTATTGCATTTTATGCTTCGGGCGTTGACTTCTAAGGCCCTAAGTATTCAATCTGTTGGACCAACGCCCTAGGGTGAAGCCTAGCTTGCTCGGAAAGTAGAAATGACCATAAGTTTCATACTGGTTGCAATTATTCGTTTTATACGATGGAAAAGCTGTTGTATTTATATCGTATTTTATGCTTCTGGCGTTGACTTCTAAGGCCCTGACTATTCAATCTGTTGGAGCAACGCCCTAGGGCGAAGCCTATGTTGCCCGGAACGTAGAAATGACCATAACCTTCACACTGGTTGCAATAATTCGTTTTATACGAAGGAAAAGCTGTGGCATCTTTTATGTATTTTATTCATCTGGGGCTGACTTCTAAAGCCGTTGCTATTAGATGTGGTGGAGCAACGCCCTAGGGTGACGCCTAAGTTGCCTGGAACGTAGAAATGACCATTACCTTCACACTGGTTGCAATTATTCGTTTTATACGATGGAAAAGCTGTTCTATTTATATCGTATTTTATGCTTCTAGCGTTGACTTCTAAGGGCCTAACTATTCAATCTGTTGGTGCAACGCCCAAGGGTGAAGCCTATGTTGCCCGGAAAGTAGAAATGACCATAACTTTTACACTGGTTGCAATTATTCGTTTTATATGATGGAAAAACTGTTGTATTTATATAGTATTTTATGCTTCTGGCGTTGACTTCATAGGCCCTAACTATTCCATCTGGTGGAACAACGCCCTAGGGTGAATCCTAAGTTGCCTGGAACGTAGAAATGACCATCACTTTCACACGGGTTGCAATTATTCCTGTTATAGGATGGAAAGGCTGTTGTATTTTTATTGTATTTTATACTTCAGGCGTTGACTTCTAAGGCCCTAGCTATCCGATCTGGTCGAGCAACGCCCTAGAGTGAAGCCTAGGTTGCCCGGAACGTAGACATGACCATAACTTCCACACTGGTTGCAATTATTCGTTTTATACGATGGAAAAGCTGTTCTATTTATATCGTATTTTATGCTTCTGGCGTTGACTTCTAAGGCCCTGACTATTCAATCTGTTGGTGCAACGCCCAAGGGTGAAGCCTATGTTGCCCCGAAAGTAGAAATGACGTTAACTTTCATCCTGGTTGCAATTATTCGTTTTATATGATGGAAAAACTGTTGTATTTATATAGTGTTTTATGCTTCTGGCGTTGACTTCTTAGGCCCTAACTATTGCATCTGGTGGAACAACGCCCTAGAGTGAAGCCTAGGTTGCCCGGAACGTAGAAATGACCATAACTTCCACACTGGTTGCAATTATTCGTTTTATACGATGGAACAGCTGTTGTATTTATATCGTATTTTATGATTCTGGCGTTGAACTCTTAGGCCCTAACTATTCCATCTGGTGGATCAACGCCCTAGAGTGAAGCCTAGGTTGCCCGGAACGTAGAAATGACCATAACTTTCACACTGGTTGCAATTATTAGATTTATACGATGGAAAAGCTGTGGCATCTTTTATGTATTTTATTCATCTGGGGTTGACTTCTAAGGCCGTTACTATTAGATGTGGTGGAGCAACGCCCTAGGGAGACGCCTAAGTTCCCCGGAACGTACAAATGACCATTACCTTCACACTGGTTGCAATTATTCGTTTTATACGATGGAAAAACTGTTCTATTTATTTTGTATTTCATGCTTCGGGCGTTGACTTCTAAGGCCCTAACTATTAAATCTGTTGGTGCAACGCCCAAGGTGAAGCCTATGTTGCCCGGAAGGTAGAAATGACGTTAACTTTCATACTGGTTGCAATTATTCGTTTTATGCGATGGAAAAGCTGTTTTATTTATTTTGTGTTTTATGCTTCGGGCATTGACTTCTAAGGCCCTAACTATTCGATCTGGTGGGGCAACGCCCTAGAGTGAAGCCTAGGTTGCCCGGAAAGTAGAAATGACCATAAATTTCATCCTGGTTGCAATTATTCGCTTTATATGATGGAAAAACTGTTGTATTTATATAGTGTTTTATGCTTCTGGCGTTGACTTCTTAGGCCCTAACTATTCCATCTGGTGGAACAACGCCCTAGGGTGAAGCCTAGGTTGCCTGGAACGTAGAAATGACCATCCCTTTCACACGGGTTGCAATTATTCCTGTTATAGGATGGAAAGGCTGTTGTATTTTTATTGTATTTTATACTTCAGGCGTTGACTTCTAAGGCCCTAGCTATTCGATCTGGTCGAGCAACGCCCTAGAGTGAAGCCTAGGTTGCCCGGAACGTAGACATGACCATAACTTCCACACTGGTTGCAATTATTCGTTTTATAGGATGGAAAAGCTATTCTATTTATATCGTATTTTATGCTTCTGGCGTTGACTTCTAAGGGCCTAACTATTCAATCTGTTGGTGCAACGCCCAAGGGTGAAGCCTATGTTGCCCCGAAAGTAGAAATGACGTTAACTTTCATACTGGTTGCAATTATTCGTTTTATACGATGGAAAACCTGTTTTATTTATTTTGCATTTTATGCTTCGGGCGTTGACTTCTAAGGCCCTAACTATTCGATCTGGTGGAGCAACGCCCTCGGGTGAAGCCTAGGATGCGCGTAACGTAGAAATGACCATAACTTTCACACTGGTAGCAATTATTCGTTTTATACGATGGAAAAACTGTTTTATTTATTTTGTATTTTATGCTACTGGCGTTGACTTCTAAGGCCCTAACCATTCGATCCGGTGGAGCAACGCCCTAGAGTGAAGCCTAGGTTGCCCGGAACGGAGAATTGACCATAGCTTTCAAACCGGTAGCAATTATTCGTTTTATACGATGGAAAAACTGTTCTATTTATTTTGTATTTTATGCTTCGGGCGTTGACTTCTAAGGCCCTAACTATTCAATCTGTTGGTGCAACGCCCAAGGGTGAAGCCTATGTTGCCCGGAAAGTAGAAATGACGTTAACTTTTATACTGGTTGTAATTATTCGTTTTATACGATGGAAAAACTGTTTTATTTATTTTGTATTTTATGATTCGGGCGTTGACTTCTAAGGCCCTAACTATTCGATCTGGTGGCATAACGCCCTAGAGTGAAGCCTAGGTTGCCCGGAACGTAGAAATGACCATAACGTTCATCCTGGTTGCAATTATCCGTTTTATATGTTGGAAAAGCTGTTGTATTTATATAGTGTTTTATGCTTCTGGCGTTGACTTCTTAGGCCCTAACTATTCCATCTGGTGGAACAACGCCCTAGGGTGAAGCCTATGTTGCCCCGAAAGTAGAAATGACGTTAACTTTCATACTGGTTGCAATTATTCTTTTTATACGATGGAAAAACTGTTTTATTTATTTTGTATTTTATGCTTCGGGCGTTGACTTCTATAAGGGCCTAACTATTCAATCTGCTGGTGCAACGCCCAAGGGTGAAGCCTATGTTGCCCCGAAAGTAGAAATGACGTTAACTTTCATACTGGTTGCAATTATTCTTTTTATACGATGGAAAAACTGTTTTATTTATTTTGTATTTTATGCTTCGGGCGTAGACTTCTAAGGCCCTAACTATTCGATCTGGTGGAGCAACGCCCTAGAGTGAAGCCTAGGTTGCCCGGAACGTAGAAATGACCATAACTTCCACACTGGTTGCAATTATTCGTTTTATACGATGGAAAAACTGTATTATTTATTTTGTATTTTATGCTTCGGGCGTTGATTTCTAAGGCCCTAACTATTCGATCTGGTGCCGCAACGCCCTAGAGTGAAGCCGAGGTTGCCCGGAACGTAGAAATGACCATAACTTTCACACTGTTTGCAGTTATTCCTGTTATACGATGGAAAAACTTTTGCATCTTTATTGTACTTTATGCTTCTGGCGTTGGCTTCTAAGGTCCTAACTATTCAATCTGTTGGTGCAACGCTCTAGGGTGAAACCTAGGTAGCCCGGAAAGTAGAAATGACGTTAACTTTCATACTGGTTTCAATTATTCGTTTTATACGATGGAAAAACTGTTGTATTTATATTGTATTTTATGCTTCGGGCATTGACTTCTAAGGCCCTAGCTACTCAATCTGTTGGAGCAACGCCCTAGGGTGAAGCCTAGGTTGCCCGGAAAGTAGAAATGACAATAACTTTCATCCTGGTTGCAATTATTCGTTTTATATGATGGAAAAACTGTTGTATTTATATAGTGTTTTATGCTTCTGGCGTTGACTTCTTAGGCCCTAACTATTGCATCTGGTGGAACAACGCCCTAGAGTGAAGCCTAGGTTGTCCGGAACGTAGAAATGACCATAACTTCCACACTGGTTGCAATTATTCGTTTTATACGATGGAAAAGCTGTTGTATTTATATCGTATTTTATGATTCTGGCGTTGAACTCTTAGGCCCTAACTATTCCATCTGGTGGATCAACGCCCTCGGGTGAAGCATAGGTTGCGCGTAACGTAGAAATGACCATAACTTTCACACTGGTAGCAATTATTCGTTTTATACGATGGAAAAACTGTTGTATTTATATCGTATTTTATGCTTCTGGCGTTGACTTCTAAGGCCCTAACTATTCGATCTGGTGGCGCAACGCCCTAGAGTGAAGCCTAGGTTGCCCGGAACGTAGAAATGACCATAACTTTCACACTGGTTGCAATTATTAGTTTTATACGATGGAAAAGCTGTGGCATCCTTTATGTATTTTATTCATCTGGGGTTGACTTCTAAGGCCGTTGCTATTAGATGTGGTGGAGCAAAGACCTAGGGTGACGCCTAAGTTCCCCGGAACGTAGAAATGACCATTACCTTCACACTGGTTGCAATTATTCGTTTTATACGATGGAAAAACTGTTCTATTTATTTTGTATTTCATGCTTCGGGCGTTGACTTCTAAGGCCCTAATTATTAAATCTGTTGGTGCAACGCCCAAGGTGAAGCCTATGTTGCCCGGAAGGTAGAAATGACGTTAACTTTCATACTGGTTGCAATTATTCGTTTTATGCGATGGAAAAGCTGTTTTATTTATTTTGTGTTTTATGCTTCGGGCGTTGACTTCTAAGGCCCTAACTATTCGATCTGGTGGGGCAACGCCCTAGAGTGAAGACTAGGTTGCCCGGAAAGTAGAAATGACCATAAATTTCATCCTGGTTGCAATTATTCGTTTTATATGATGGAAAAACTGTTGTATTTATATAGTGTTTTATGCTTCTGGCGTTGACTTCTTAGGCCTTAACTATTCCATCTGGTGGAACAACGCCTTAGGGTGAAGCCTAGGTTGCCCGCAAAGTAGAAATGACGTTAACTTTCATACTGGTTGCAATTATTCGTTTTATACGATGGAAAAGCTGTTTTATGTATTTTGTATTTTATGCTTCGGGCGTTGACTTCTTAGGCCCTAACTATTCAATCTGTTGGTGCAACGCCCAAGGGTGAAGCCTATGTTGCCCGGAAAGTAGAAATGACGTTAACTGTCATACTGGTTGCAATTATTCGTTTTATACGATGGAAAAACAGTTTTATTTATTTTGTATTTTATGCTTCGGGCGTTGACTTCTAAGGCCCTAACTATTCGATCTGGTGGCGCAACGCCCTAGGGTGAAGCCTAGGTTGCCCGGAAAGTTGAAATGACCATAACTTTCACCCTGGTTGCAATTATTCGTTTTATATGATGGAAAAACTGTTGTATTTATATAGTGTTTTATGCTTCTGGCGTTGACTTCTTAGGCCCTAACTATTCCATCTGGTGGAACAACGCCCTAGGGTGAAGCCTAGGTTGCCTGGAACGTAGAAATGACCATCACTTTCACACGGGTTGCAATTATTCCTGTTATAGGATGGAAAGGCTGTTGTATTTTTATTGTATTTTATACTTCAGGCGTTGACTTCTAAGGCCCTAGCTATCCGATCTGGTCGAGCAACGCCCTAGAGTGAAGCCTAGGTTGCCCGGAACGTAGACATGACCATAACTTCCACACCGGTTGCAATCATTCGTTTTATACGATGGAAAAGCTGTTCTATTTATATCGTATTTTATGCTTCTGGCGTTGACTTCTAAGGCCCTAACTATTCAATCTGTTCGTGCAACGCCCTAGGGTGAAGCCTAGGTTGCCCGGAACGTAGAAATGACCATAACTTCCACACTGGATGCAATTATTCGTTTTATACGATGGAAAAACTGTATTATTGATTTTGTATTTTATGCTTCGGGCGTCGATTTCTAAGGTCCTAACTATTCGATCTGGTGCCGCAACGCCCTAGAGTGAAGCCGAGGTTGCCCGGAACGTAGAAATGACCATAACGTTCACACTGTTTGCAGTTATTCCTGTTATACGATGGAAAAACTTTTGCATCTTTATTGTACTTTATGCTTCTGGCGTTGGCTTCTAAGGCCCTAACTATTCAATCTGATGGTGCAACGCTCTAGGGTGAAGCCTACGTAGCCCGGAAAGTAGAAATGACGTTAACTTTCATACTGGTTTCAATTATTCGTTTTATACGATGGAAAAACTGTATTATTGATTTTGTATTTTATGCTTCGGGCGTCGATTTCTAAGGTCCTAACTATTCGATCTGGTGCCGCAACGCCCTAGAGTGAAGCCGAGGTTGCCCGGAACGTAGAAATGACCATAACTTTCACACTGTTTGCAGTTATTCCTGTTATACGATGGAAAAACTTTTGCATCTTTATTGTACTTTATGCTTCTGGCGTTGGCTTCTAAGGCCCTAACTATTCAATCTGATGGTGCAACGCTCTAGGGTGAAGCCTACGTAGCCCGGAAAGTAGAAATGACGTTAACTTTCATACTGGTTTCAATTATTCGTTTTATACGATGGAAAAACTGTTGTATTTATATTGTATTTTATGTTTCGGGCATTGACTTCTAAGGCCCTAGCTACTCAATCTGTTGGAGCAACGCCCTAGGGTGAAGCCTAGGTTGCCCGGAAAGTAGAAATGACAATAACTTCCACACTGGTTGCAATTATTCGTTTTATACGATGGAAAAGCTGTTGTATTTATATCGTATTTTATGATTCTGGCGTTGAACTCTTAGGCCCTAACTATTCCATCTGGTGGATCAACGCCCTCGGGTGAAGCCTAGGTTGCGCGTAACGTAGAAATGACCATAACTTTCACACTGGTAGCAATTATTCGTTTTATACGATGGAAAAACTGTTGTATTTATATCGTATTTTATGCTTCAGTCGTAGACTTCTAAGGCCGTAGCTATTCGATATGTTGGAGCACCGGCCTAGAGTGAAGCCTAGGTTGCTCGGAACGTAGAAATGACCACTACTTTCACACTGTTTGCAATTATTCATTTAATACGGTGGAAATGCTGTTGTATTTATATCGTATTTTATGCTTCTGGCGTTGACTTCTAAGGCCCTAACTATTCGATCTGGTGGGGCAACGCCCTAGAGTGAAGCCTAGGTTGCGCGGAAAGTAGAAATGACCATAAATTTCATCCTGGTTGCAATTATTCGTTTTATATGATGGAAAAACTGTTGTATTTATATAGTGTTTTATGCTTCTGGCGTTGACTTCTTAGGCCTTAACTATTCCATCTGGTGGAACAACGCCTTAGGGTGAAGCCTAGGTTGCCCGCAAAGTAGAAATGACGTTAACTTTCATACTGGTTGCAATTATTCGTTTTATACGATGGAAAAGCTGTTTTATATATTTTGTATTTTATGCTTCGGGCGTTGACTTCTAAGGCCCTAACTATTCGATCTGGTGGCGCGACGCCCTAGAGTGAAGCCTATGTTGCCCGGAACGTAGAAATGACCATAACTTTCACACTGGTTGCTATCATTCGTTTTATATGATGGAAAAACTGTTGTATTTATATAGTGTTTTATGCTTCTGGCGTTGACTTCTTAGGCCCTAACTATTCCATCTGGTGGAACAACGCCCTAGAGTGAAGCCTAGGTTGCCCGGAACGTAGAAATGACCATAACTTCCACACTGGTTGCAATTATTCGTTTTATACGATGGAAAAGCTGTTGTATTTATATCGTATTTTATGCTTCTGGCGTTGACTTCTAAGGCCCTAACTATTCGATCTGGTGGCGCCACGCCCTAGAGTGAAGCCTATGTTGCCCGGAACGTAGAAATGACCATAACTTTCACACTGGTTGCAATAATTCGTTTTATACCATGGAAAAGCTGTGGCATCTTTTATGTATTTTATTTATCTGGGGCTGACTTCTAAGGCCGTTGCTATTAGATGTGGTGGAGCAACGCCCTAGGGTGACGCCTAAGTTGCCTGGAACGTAGAAATGACCATTACCTTCACACTGGTTGCAATTATTCGTTTTATACGATGGAAAAGCTGTTCTATTTATATCGTATTTTATGCTTCTGGCGTTGACTTCTAAGGGCCTAACTATTCAATCTGTTGGTGCAACGCCCAAGGGTGAAGCCTATGTTGCCCGGAAAGTAGAAATGACCATAACTTTTACACTGGTGGCAATTATTCGTTTTATATGATGGAAAAACTGTTGTATTTATATAGTGTTTTATGCTTCTGGCGTTGACTTCTTAGGCCCTAACTACTCCATCTGGTGGAACAACGCCCTAGGGTGAATCCTAAGTTGCCTGGAACGTAGAAATGACCATCACTTTCACACGGGTTGCAATTATTCCTGTTATAGGATGGAAAGGCTGTTGTATTTTTATTGTATTTTATACTTCCGGCGTTGACTTCTAAGGCCCTAGCTATGCGATCTGGTCGAGCAACGCCCTAGAGTGAAGCCTAGGTTGCCCGGAACGTAGACATGACCATAACTTCCACACTGGTTGCAATTATTCGTTTTATACGATGGAAAAGCTGTTCTATTTATATCGTATTTTATGCTTCTGGCGTTGACTTCTAAGGGCCTAACTATTCAATCTGTTGGTGCAACGCCCAAGGGTGAAGCCTATGTTGCCCCGAAAGTAGAAATGACGTTAACTTTCATACTGGTTGCAATTATTCTTTTTATACGATGGAAAACTGTTTTATTTATTTTGTATTTTATGCTTCGGGCGTAGACTTCTAAGGCCCTAACTATTCGATCTGGTGGAGGAACGCCCTAGAGTGAAGCCTAGGTTGCCCGGAACGTAGAAATGACCATAACTTCCACACTGGTTGCAATTATTCGTTTTATACGATGGAAAAACTGTATTATTTATTTTGTATTTTATGCTTCTGGCGTTGACTTCTAAGGCACTTACTATTCGATCTGTTGGAGCAACGCCCTAGAGTGAAGCCTAGCTTGCCCGGAACGTAGAATTGGCCATCACTTTCAAACTGGTTGCAATTATTCCTGTTATATGATGGAAACACTGTTGTATTTTTATTGCATTTTATGCTTCGGGCGTTGACCTCTAAGACCCTAACTATTCAATCTGTTGGAGCAACGCCCTAGGGTGAAGCCTAGGTTGCTCGGGAAGTAGAAATGACCATAAGTTTCATACTGGTTGCAATTATTCGTTTTATACGATGGAAAAACTGTTGTATTTATATTGTATTTTATGCTTCTGGCGTTGACTTCTAAGGCACTAACTATTCGATCTGGTGGAGAAATGCCCTAGAGTGAAGCCTAGGTTGCCCGGAACGTAGAATTGGCCATCACTTTCAAACTGGTTGCAATTATTCGTTTTATACGATGGAAAAACTGTTGTATTTATATTGTATTATATGCTTCTGGCGTTGACTTCTTAGGCCGTAACTATTCGGTCTGGTGGAGCAACGCCCTGGAGTGAAACCTAGGTTGCCCGGAACGTAGAATTGGCTGTCACTTTCAAACTGGTTGCAATTATTCCTGTTATATGATGGATACACTGTTGTATTTTTATTGCATTTTATGCTTCGGGCGTTGACTTCTAAGGCCCTAAGTATTCAATCTGTTGGACCAACGCCCTAGGGTGAAGCCTAGCTTGCTCGGAAAGTAGAAATGACCATAAGTTTCATACTGGTTGCAATTATTCGTTTTATACGATGGAAAAGCTGTTGTATTTATATCGTATTTTATGCTTCTGGCGTTGACTTCTAAGGCCCTGACTATTCAATCTGTTGGAGCAACGCCCTAGGGCGAAGCCTATGTTGCCCGGAACGTAGAAATGACCATAACCTTCACACTGGTTGCAATAATTCGTTTTATACGATGGAAAAGCTGTGGCATCTTTTATGTATTTTATTCATCTGGGGCTGACTTCTAAAGCCGTTGCTATTAGATGTGGTGGAGCAACGCCCTAGGGTGACGCCTAAGTTGCCTGGAACGTAGAAATGACCATTACCTTCACACTGGTTGCAATTATTCGTTTTATACGATGGAAAAGCTGTTCTATTTATATCGTATTTTATGCTTCTAGCGTTGACTTCTAAGGGCCTAACTATTCAATCTGTTGGTGCAACGCCCAAGGGTGAAGCCTATGTTGCCCGGAAAGTAGAAATGACCATAACTTTTACACTGGTTGCAATTATTCGTTTTATATGATGGAAAAACTGTTGTATTTATATAGTATTTTATGCTTCTGGCGTTGACTTCATAGGCCCTAACTATTCCATCTGGTGGAACAACGCCCTAGGGTGAATCCTAAGTTGCCTGGAACGTAGAAATGACCATCACTTTCACACGGGTTGCAATTATTCCTGTTATAGGATGGAAAGGCTGTTGTATTTTTATTGTATTTTATACTTCAGGCGTTGACTTCTAAGGCCCTAGCTATCCGATCTGGTCGAGCAACGCCCTAGAGTGAAGCCTAGGTTGCCCGGAACGTAGACATGACCATAACTTCCACACTGGTTGCAATTATTCGTTTTATACGATGGAAAAGCTGTTCTATTTATATCGTATTTTATGCTTCTGGCGTTGACTTCTAAGGCCCTGACTATTCAATCTGTTGGTGCAACGCCCAAGGGTGAAGCCTATGTTGCCCCGAAAGTAGAAATGACGTTAACTTTCATCCTGGTTGCAATTATTCGTTTTATATGATGGAAAAACTGTTGTATTTATATAGTGTTTTATGCTCCTGGCGTTGACTTCTTAGGCCCTAACTATTGCATCTGGTGGAACAACGCCCTAGAGTGAAGCCTAGGTTGCCCGGAACGTAGAAATGACCATAACTTCCACACTGGTTGCAATTATTCGTTTTATACGATGGAACAGCTGTTGTATTTATATCGTATTTTATGATTCTGGCGTTGAACTCTTAGGCCCTAACTATTCCATCTGGTGGATCAACGCCCTAGAGTGAAGCCTAGGTTGCCCGGAACGTAGAAATGACCATAACTTTCACACTGGTTGCAATTATTAGATTTATACGATGGAAAAGCTGTGGCATCTTTTATGTATTTTATTCATCTGGGGTTGACTTCTAAGGCCGTTACTATTAGATGTGGTGGAGCAACGCCCTAGGGAGACGCCTAAGTTCCCCGGAACGTACAAATGACCATTACCTTCACACTGGTTGCAATTATTCGTTTTATACGATGGAAAAACTGTTCTATTTATTTTGTATTTCATGCTTCGGGCGTTGACTTCTAAGGCCCTAACTATTAAATCTGTTGGTGCAACGCCCAAGGTGAAGCCTATGTTGCCCGGAAGGTAGAAATGACGTTAACTTTCATACTGGTTGCAATTATTCGTTTTATGCGATGGAAAAGCTGTTTTATTTATTTTGTGTTTTATGCTTCGGGCATTGACTTCTAAGGCCCTAACTATTCGATCTGGTGGGGCAACGCCCTAGAGTGAAGCCTAGGTTGCCCGGAAAGTAGAAATGACCATAAATTTCATCCTGGTTGCAATTATTCGCTTTATATGATGGAAAAACTGTTGTATTTATATAGTGTTTTATGCTTCTGGCGTTGACTTCTTAGGCCCTAACTATTCCATCTGGTGGAACAACGCCCTAGGGTGAAGCCTAGGTTGCCTGGAACGTAGAAATGACCATCCCTTTCACACGGGTTGCAATTATTCCTGTTATAGGATGGAAAGGCTGTTGTATTTTTATTGTATTTTATACTTCAGGCGTTGACTTCTAAGGCCCTAGCTATTCGATCTGGTCGAGCAACGCCCTAGAGTGAAGCCTAGGTTGCCCGGAACGTAGACATGACCATAACTTCCACACTGGTTGCAATTATTCGTTTTATAGGATGGAAAAGCTATTCTATTTATATCGTATTTTATGCTTCTGGCGTTGACTTCTAAGGGCCTAACTATTCAATCTGTTGGTGCAACGCCCAAGGGTGAAGCCTATGTTGCCCCGAAAGTAGAAATGACGTTAACTTTCATACTGGTTGCAATTATTCGTTTTATACGATGGAAAACCTGTTTTATTTATTTTGCATTTTATGCTTCGGGCGTTGACTTCTAAGGCCCTAACTATTCGATCTGGTGGAGCAACGCCCTCGGGTGAAGCCTAGGATGCGCGTAACGTAGAAATGACCATAACTTTCACACTGGTAGCAATTATTCGTTTTATACGATGGAAAAACTGTTTTATTTATTTTGTATTTTATGCTACTGGCGTTGACTTCTAAGGCCCTAACCATTCGATCCGGTGGAGCAACGCCCTAGAGTGAAGCCTAGGTTGCCCGGAACGGAGAAATGACCATAGCTTTCAAACCGGTAGCAATTATTCGTTTTATACGATGGAAAAACTGTTCTATTTATTTTGTATTTTATGCTTCGGGCGTTGACTTCTAAGGCCCTAACTATTCAATCTGTTGGTGCAACGCCCAAGGGTGAAGCCTATGTTGCCCGGAAAGTAGAAATGACGTTAACTTTTATACTGGTTGTAATTATTCGTTTTATACGATGGAAAAACTGTTTTATTTATTTTGTATTTTATGATTCGGGCGTTGACTTCTAAGGCCCTAACTATTCGATCTGGTGGCATAACGCCCTAGAGTGAAGCCTAGGTTGCCCGGAACGTAGAAATGACCATAACGTTCATCCTGGTTGCAATTATCCGTTTTATATGTTGGAAAAGCTGTTGTATTTATATAGTGTTTTATGCTTCTGGCGTTGACTTCTTAGGCCCTAACTATTCCATCTGGTGAAACAACGCCCTAGGGTGAATCCTAGGTTGCCTGGAACGTAGAAATGACCATCACTTTCACACGGGTTGCAGTTATTCCTGTTATAGGATGGAAAGGCTGTTGTATTTTTATTGTATTTTATACTTCAGGCGTTGACTTCTAAGGCCCTAGCTATTCGATCTGGTCGAGCAACGCCCTAGAGTGAAGCCTATGTTGCCCGGAACGTAGACATGACCATAACTTCCACACTGGTTGCAATTATTCGTTTTATACGATGGAAAAGCTGTTCTATTTATATCGTATTTTATGCTTCTGGCGTTGACTTCTATAAGGGCCTAACTATTCAATCTGCTGGTGCAACGCCCAAGGGTGAAGCCTATGTTGCCCCGAAAGTAGAAATGACGTTAACTTTCATACTGGTTGCAATTATTCTTTTTATACGATGGAAAAACTGTTTTATTTATTTTGTATTTTATGCTTCGGGCGTAGACTTCTAAGGCCCTAACTATTCGATCTGGTGGAGCAACGCCCTAGAGTGAAGCCTAGGTTGCCCGGAACGTAGAAATGACCATAACTTCCACACTGGTTGCAATTATTCGTTTTATACGATGGAAAAACTGTATTATTTATTTTGTATTTTATGCTTCGGGCGTTGATTTCTAAGGCCCTAACTATTCGATCTGGTGCCGCAACGCCCTAGAGTGAAGCCGAGGTTGCCCGGAACGTAGAAATGACCATAACTTTCACACTGTTTGCAGTTATTCCTGTTATACGATGGAAAAACTTTTGCATCTTTATTGTACTTTATGCTTCTGGCGTTGGCTTCTAAGGTCCTAACTATTCAATCTGTTGGTGCAACGCTCTAGGGTGAAACCTAGGTAGCCCGGAAAGTAGAAATGACGTTAACTTTCATACTGGTTTCAATTATTCGTTTTATACGATGGAAAAACTGTTGTATTTATATTGTATTTTATGCTTCGGGAATTGACTTCTAAGGCCCTAGCTACTCAATCTGTTGGAGCAACGCCCTAGGGTGAAGCCTAGGTTGCCCGGAAAGTAGAAATGACAATAACTTTCAACCTGGTTGCAATTATTCGTTTTATATGATGGAAAAACTGTTGTATTTATATAGTGTTTTATGCTTCTGGCGTTGACTTCTTAGGCCCTAACTATTGCATCTGGTGGAACAACGCCCTAGAGTGAAGCCTAGGTTGTCCGGAACGTAGAAATGACCATAACTTCCACACTGGTTGCAATTATTCGTTTTATACGATGGAAAAGCTGTTGTATTTATATCGTATTTTATGATTCTGGCGTTGAACTCTTAGGCCCTAACTATTCCATCTGGTGGATCAACGCCCTCGGGTGAAGCATAGGTTGCGCGTAACGTAGAAATGACCATAACTTTCACACTGGTAGCAATTATTCGTTTTATACGATGGAAAAACTGTTGTATTTATATCGTATTTTATGCTTCTGGCGTTGACTTCTAAGGCCCTAACTATTCGATCTGGTGGCGCAACGTCCTAGAGTGAAGCCTAGGTTGCCCGGAACGTAGAAATGACCATAACTTTCACACTGGTTGCATTTATTAGTTTTATACGATGGAAAAGCTGTGGCATCCTTTATGTATTTTATTCATCTGGGGTTGACTTCTAAGGCCGTTGCTATTAGATGTGGTGGAGCAAAGACCTAGGGTGACGCCTAAGTTCCCCGGAACGTAGAAATGACCATTACCTTCACACTGGTTGCAATTATTCGTTTTATACGATGGAAAAACTGTTCTATTTATTTTGTATTTCATGCTTCGGGCGTTGACTTCTAAGGCCCTAATTATTAAATCTGTTGGTGCAACGCCCAAGGTGAAGCCTATGTTGCCCGGAAGGTAGAAATGACGTTAACTTTCATACTGGTTGCAATTATTCGTTTTATGCGATGGAAAAGCTGTTTTATTCATTTTGTGTTTTATGCTTCGGGCGTTGACTTCTAAGGCCCTAACTATTCGATCTGGTGGGGCAACGCCCTAGAGTGAAGACTAGGTTGCCCGGAAAGTAGAAATGACCATAAATTTCATCCTGGTTGCAATTATTCGTTTTATATGATGGAAAAACTGTTGTATTTATATAGTGTTTTATGCTTCTGGCATTGACTTCTTAGGCCTTAACTATTCCATCTGGTGGAACAACGCCTTAGGGTGAAGCCTAGGTTGCCCGCAAAGTAGAAATGACGTTAACTTTCATACTGGTTGCAATTATTCGTTTTATACGATGGAAAAGCTGTTTTATGTATTTTGTATTTTATGCTTCGGGCGTTGACTTCTTAGGCCCTAACTATTCAATCTGTTGGTGCAACGCCCAAGGGTGAAGCCTATGTTGCCCGGAAAGTAGAAATGACGTTAACTGTCATACTGGTTGCAATTATTCGTTTTATACGATGGAAAAACAGTTTTATTTATTTTGTATTTTATGCTTCGGGCGTTGACTTCTAAGGCCCTAACTATTCGATCTGGTGGCGCAACGCCCTAGGGTGAAGCCTAGGTTGCCCGGAAAGTTGAAATGACCATAACTTTCACCCTGGTTGCAATTATTCGTTTTATATGATGGAAAAACTGTTGTATTTATATAGTGTTTTATGCTTCTGGCGTTGACTTCTTAGGCCCTAACTATTCCATCTGGTGGAACAACGCCCTAGGGTGAAGCCTAGGTTGCCTGGAACGTAGAAATGACCATCACTTTCACACGGGTTGCAATTATTCCTGTTATAGGATGGAAAGGCTGTTGTATTTTTATTGTATTTTATACTTCAGGCGTTGACTTCTAAGGCCCTAGCTATCCGATCTGGTCGAGCAACGCCCTAGAGTGAAGCCTAGGTTGCCCGGAACGTAGACATGACCATAACTTCCACACCGGTTGCAATCATTCGTTTTATACGATGGAAAAGCTGTTCTATTTATATCGTATTTTATGCTTCTGGCGTTGACTTCTAAGGCCCTAACTATTCAATCTGTTCGTGCAACGCCCTAGGGTGAAGCCTAGGTTGCCCGGAACGTAGAAATGACCATAACTTCCACACTGGATGCAATTATTCGTTTTATACGATGGAAAAACTGTATTATTGATTTTGTATTTTATGCTTCGGGCGTCGATTTCTAAGGTCCTAACTATTCGATCTGGTGCCGCAACGCCCTAGAGTGAAGCCGAGGTTGCCCGGAACGTAGAAATGACCATAACTTTCACACTGTTTGCAGTTATTCCTGTTATACGATGGAAAAACTTTTGCATCTTTATTGTACTTTATGCTTCTGGCGTTGGCTTCTAAGGCCCTAACTATTCAATCTGATGGTGCAACGCTCTAGGGTGAAGCCTACGTAGCCCGGAAAGTAGAAATGACGTTAACTTTCATACTGGTTTCAATTATTCGTTTTATACGATGGAAAAACTGTTGTATTTATATTGTATTTTATGTTTCGGGCATTGACTTCTAAGGCCCTAGCTACTCAATCTGTTGGAGCAACGCCCTAGGGTGAAGCCTAGGTTGCCCGGAAAGTAGAAATGACAATAACTTTCATACTGGTTGCAATTATTCGTTTTATATGATGGAAAAACTGTTGTATTTATATAGTGTTTTATGCTTCTGGCGTTGACTTCTTAGGCCCTAACTATTGCATCTGGTGGAACAACGCCCTAGAGTGAAGCCTAGGTTGTCCGGAACGTAGAAATGACCATAACTTCCACACTGGTTGCAATTATTCGTTTTATACGATGGAAAAGCTGTTGTATTTATATCGTATTTTATGATTCTGGCGTTGAACTCTTAGGCCCTAACTATTCCATCTGGTGGATCAACGCCCTCGGGTGAAGCCTAGGTTGCGCGTAACGTAGAAATGACCATAACTTTCACACTGGTAGCAATTATTCGTTTTATACGATGGAAAAACTGTTGTATTTATATCGTATTTTATGCTTCAGTCGTAGACTTCTAAGGCCGTAGCTATTCGATATGTTGGAGCACCGGCCTAGAGTGAAGCCTAGGTTGCTCGGAACGTAGAAATGACCACTACTTTCACACTGTTTGCAATTATTCATTTAATACGGTGGAAATGCTGTTGTATTTATATCGTATTTTATGCTTCTGGCGTTGACTTCTAAGGCCCTAACTATTCGATCTGGTGGGGCAACGCCCTAGAGTGAAGCCTAGGTTGCCCGGAAAGTAGAAATGACCATAAATTTCATCCTGGTTGCAATTATTCGTTTTATATGATGGAAAAACTGTTGTATTTATATAGTGTTTTATGCTTCTGGCGTTGACTTCTTAGGCCTTAACTATTCCATCTGGTGGAACAACGCCTTAGGGTGAAGCCTAGGTTGCCCGCAAAGTAGAAATGACGTTAACTTTCATACTGGTTGCAATTATTCGTTTTATACGATGGAAAAGCTGTTTTATATATTTTGTATTTTATGCTTCGGGCGTTGACTTCTAAGGCCCTAACTATTCGATCTGGTGGCGCGACGCCCTAGAGTGAAGCCTATGTTGCCCGGAACGTAGAAATGACCATAACTTTCACACTGGTTGCTATCATTCGTTTTATATGATGGAAAAACTGTTGTATTTATATAGTGTTTTATGCTTCTGGCGTTGACTTCTTAGGCCCTAACTATTCCATCTGGTGGAACAACGCCCTAGAGTGAAGCCTAGGTTGCCCGGAACGTAGAAATGACCATAACTTCCACACTGGTTGCAATTATTCGTTTTATACGATGGAAAAGCTGTTGTATTTATATCGTATTTTATGCTTCTGGCGTTGACTTCTAAGGCCCTAACTATTCGATCTGGTGGCGCCACGCCCTAGAGTGAAGCCTATGTTGCCCGGAACGTAGAAATGACCATAACTTTCACACTGGTTGCAATAATTCGTTTTATACCATGGAAAAGCTGTGGCATCTTTTATGTATTTTATTTATCTGGGGCTGACTTCTAAGGCCGTTGCTATTAGATGTGGTGGAGCAACGCCCTAGGGTGACGCCTAAGTTGCCTGGAACGTAGAAATGACCATTACCTTCACACTGGTTGCAATTATTCGTTTTATACGATGGAAAAGCTGTTCTATTTATATCGTATTTTATGCTTCTGGCGTTGACTTCTAAGGGCCTAACTATTCAATCTGTTGGTGCAACGCCCAAGGGTGAAGCCTATGTTGCCCGGAAAGTAGAAATGACCATAACTTTTACACTGGTTGCAATTATTCGTTTTATATGATGGAAAAACTGTTGTATTTATATAGTGTTTTATGCTTCTGGCGTTGACTTCTTAGGCCCTAACTATTCCATCTGGTGGAACAACGCCCTAGGGTGAATCCTAAGTTGCCTGGAACGTAGAAATGACCATCACTTTCACACGGGTTGCAATTATTCCTGTTATAGGATGGAAAGGCTGTTGTATTTTTATTGTATTTTATACTTCAGGCGTTGACTTCTAAGGCCCTAGCTATGCGATCTGGTCGAGCAACGCCCTAGAGTGAAGCCTAGGTTGCCCGGAACGTAGACATGACCATAACTTCCACACTGGTTGCAATTATTCGTTTTATACGATGGAAAAGCTGTTCTATTTATATCGTATTTTATGCTTCTGGCGTTGACTTCTAAGGGCCTAACTATTCAATCTGTTGGTGCAACGCCCAAGGGTGAAGCCTATGTTGCCCCGAAAGTAGAAATGACGTTAACTTTCATACTGGTTGCAATTATTCTTTTTATACGATGGAAAACTGTTTTATTTATTTTGTATTTTATGCTTCGGGCGTAGACTTCTAAGGCCCTAACTATTCGATCTGGTGGAGGAACGCCCTAGAGTGAAGCCTAGGTTGCCCGGAACGTAGAAATGACCATAACTTCCACACTGGTTGCAATTATTCGTTTTATACGATGGAAAAACTGTATTATTTATTTTGTATTTTATGCTTCGGGCGTTGATTTCTAAGGCCCTAACTATTCGATCTGGTGCCGCTACGCCCTAGAGTGAAGCCGAGGTTGCCCGGAACGTAGAAATGACCATAACTTTCACACTGTTTGCAGTTATTCCTGTTATACGATGGAAAAACTTTTGCATCTTTATTGTACTTTATGCTTCTGGCGTTGGCTTCTAAGGCCCTAACTATTCAATCTGTTGGTGCAACGCTCTAGGGTGAAGCCTAGGTAGCCCGGAAAGTAGAAATGACGTTAGCTTTCATACTGGTTTCAATTATTCGTTTTATACGATGGAAAAACTGTTGTATTTATATTGTATTTTATGCTTCGGGCATTGACTTCTAAGGCCCTAGCTACTCAATCTGTTGGAGCAACGCCCTAGGGTGAAGCCTAGGTTGCCCGGAAAGTAGAAATGAAGAATAACTTTCATCCTGGTTGCAATTATTCGTTTTATATGATGGAAAAACTGTTGTATTTATATAGTGTTTTATGCTTCTGGCGTTGACTTCTTAGGCCCTAACTATTGCATCTGGTGGAACAACGCCCTAGAGTGAAGCCTAGGTTGCCCGGAACGTAGAAATGATCATAACTTCCACACTGGTTGCAATTATTCGTTTTATACGATGGAAAAGCTGTTGTATTTATATCGTATTTTATGATTCTGGCGTTGAACTCTTAGGCCCTAACTATTCCATCTGGTGGATCAACGCCCTCGGGTGAAGCCTAGGTTGCGCGTAACGTAGAAATGACCATAACTTTCACACTGGAAGCA
Source organism: Calliopsis andreniformis (assembly GCF_051401765.1). Taxonomy (NCBI): domain Eukaryota; kingdom Metazoa; phylum Arthropoda; class Insecta; order Hymenoptera; family Andrenidae; genus Calliopsis; species Calliopsis andreniformis. The sequence goes on along the minus strand of NW_027480429.1, from coordinate 11,699,538 downwards.
ATTATTCGTTTTATACGATGGAAAAACTGTTGTATTTATATCGTATTTTATGCTTCTGGCGTTGACTTCTAAGGCCCTAACTATTCGATCTGGTGGCGCAACGCCCTAGAGTGAAGCCTAGGTTGCCCGGAACGTTGAAATGACCATAACTTTCACACTGGTTGCAATTATTAGATTTATACGATGGAAAAGCTGTGGCATCTTTTATGTATTTTATTCATCTGGGGTTGACTTCTAAGGCCGTTATTATTAGATGTGGTGGAGCAACGCCCTAGGGTGACGCCTAAGTTCCCCGGAACGTAGAAATGACCATTACCTTCACACTGGTTGCAATTATTCGTTTTATACGATGGAAAAACTGTTGTATTTATATTGTATTTTATGCTTCTGGCGTTGACTTCTAAGGCACTATCTATTCGATCTGGTGGAGTAACGCCCTAGAGTGAAGCCTAGGTTGCCCGGAAGGTAGAATTGGCCATCACCTTCAAACTGGTTGCAATTATTCGTTTTATACGATGGAAAAACTGTTGTACATATATTGTATTTTATACATCTGTCGTTGACTTCTAAGGCACTAACTATTCGATCTGGTGGAGCAACGCCCTAGAGTGAAGCCGAGGTTGCCCGGAAAGGAGAAATGACCATCACTTTCAAACTGGTTGCCATTAATCCTTTTATACGATGGAAAAGCTGTTGTATTTATATCGTATTTTATGCTTCTGGCGTTTACTTCTAAGGACCTAACAATTCGATCTGGTGGAGCATCGCCCTAGAGTGAAGCCTAGGTTGCTCGGAATGTAGAAATGACCATAACTTTCACACTGGTTGCAATTATTCGTTTTATACGATGGAAACGCAGTTGTATTTATATTGTATTTTATGCCTCTGGCGTTGACTTCTAAGGCCGTAGCTATTAGATGTGGTGGAGCAACGCCCTAGAGTGACGCCTAGGGTGCTCGGAACGTAGAAATGACAATTACTTTCACACTGGTTGCAATTATTCGTTTTATACGATGGAAAAGCTGTTGTATTTATATCGTTTTTTATGCTTCTGGCGTTGACTTCTTAGGCCGTAACTATTCGGTCTGGTGGAGCAACGCCCTAGGGTGAAGCCTAGGTTGCTCGGAAAGTAGCAATGACCATAAGTTTCATACTGGTTGCAATTATTCGTTTTATACGATGGAAAAGCTGTTGTATTTATATTGTATTTTATGCTTCTGGCGTTGACTTCTAAGGCACTTACTATTCGATCTGTTGGAGCAACGCCCTAGAGTGAAGCCTAGCTTGCCCGGAACGTAGAATTGGCCATCACTTTCAAACTGGTTGCAATTATTCCTGTTATATGATGGAAACACTGTTGTATTTTTATTGCATTTTATGCTTCGGGCGTTGACCTCTAAGACCCTAACTATTCAATCTGTTGGAGCAACGCCCTAGGGTGAAGCCTAGGTTGCTCGGGAAGTAGAAATGACCATAAGTTTCATACTGGTTGCAATTATTCGTTTTATACGATGGAAAAACTGTTGTATTTATATTGTATTTTATGCTTCTGGCGTTGACTTCTAAGGCACTAACTATTCGATCTGGTGGAGAAATGCCCTAGAGTGAAGCCTAGGTTGCCCGGAACGTAGAATTGGCCATCACTTTCAAACTGGTTGCAATTATTCGTTTTATACGATGGAAAAACTGTTGTATTTATATTGTATTATATGCTTCTGGCGTTGACTTCTTAGGCCGTAACTATTCGGTCTGGTGGAGCAACGCCCTGGAGTGAAACCTAGGTTGCCCGGAACGTAGAATTGGCTGTCACTTTCAAACTGGTTGCAATTATTCCTGTTATACAATGGAAACACTGTTGTATTTTTATTGCATTTTATGCTTCGGGCGTTGACTTCTAAGGCCCTAACTATTCAATCTGTTGGTGCAACGCCCTAGGGTGAAGCCTAGGTTGCTCGGAAAGTAGAAATGACCGTAAGTTTCATACTGGTTGCAATTATTTGTTTTATACGATGGAAAAGCTGTTGTATTTATATTGTATTTTATGCTTCTGGCGTTGACTTCTAAGGCACTAACTATTCGATCTGGTGGAGCAACGTCCTAGAGTGAAGCCTAGGTTGCCCGGAACGCAGAATTGGCCATCACTTTCAAACTGGTTGCAATTATTCCTGTTATATGATGGAAACACTGTTGTATTTTTTTTGCATTTTACGGTTCGGGCGTTGACTTCTAAGGTCCTAACTATTCAATCTGTTGGAGCAACGCCCTAGGGTGAAGCCTAGGTTGCTCTGAAAGTAGAAATGACCATAAGTTTCATACTGGTTGCAATTATTCGTTTTATACGATGGAAAAACTGTTGTATTTATATTGTATTTTATGCTTCTGGCGTTGACTTCTAAGGCACTAACTATTCGATCTGGTGGAGCAACGCCCTAGAGTGAAGCCTAGGTTGCCCGGAACGTAGAATTGGCCATCACTTTCAAACTGGTTGCAATTATTCCTGTTATATGATGGATACACTGTTGTATTTTTATTGCATTTTATGCTTGGGGCGTTGACTTCTAAGGCCCTAAGTATTCAATCTGTTGGACCAACGCCCTAGGGTGAAGCCTAGCTTGCTCGGAAAGTAGAAATGACCATAAGTTTCATACTGGTTGCAATTATTCGTTTTATACGATGGAAAAGCTGTTGTATTTATATCGTATTTTATGCTTCTGGCGTTGACTTCTAAGGCCCTGACTATTCAATCTGTTGGAGCAACGCCCTAGAGTGAAGCCGAGGTTGCCCGGAAAGGAGAAATGACGTTAACTTTCAAACTGGTTGCAATTAATCCTTTTATACGATGGAAAAGCTGTTGTATTTATATCGTATTTTATGCTTCTGGCGTTTACTTCTAAGGACCTAACTATTCGATCTGGTGGAGCAACGCCCTAGAGTGAAGCCTAGGTTGCTCGGAATGTAGAAATGACCATAACTATCACACTGCTTGCAATTATTCGTTTTATACGATGGAAACGCTGTTGTATTTATATTGTATTTTATGCCTCTGGCGTTGACTTCTAAGGCCGTAGCTATTAGATGTGGTGGAGCAACGCCCTAGAGTGATGCCTATGGTGCTCGGAACGTAGAAATAACCATTACTTTCACACTGGTTGCAATTATCCGTTTTATACGATGGAAAAGCTGTTGTATTTATATCGTTTTTTATGGTTCTGGCGTTGACTTCTAAGGCACTAACTACTCGATCTGGTGGAGCAACGCCCTAGAGTGAAGCCTAGGTTGCCCGGAACGTAGAATTGGCCATCACTTTCAAACTGGTTGCAATTATTCCTGTTATATGATGGAAACACTGTTGTATTTTAATTGCATTTTATGCTTCGGGCGTTGACTTCTAAGGCCCTAACTGTTCAATCTGTTGGAGCAACGCCCTAGGGTGAAGCCTGCCTTGCTCGGAAAGTAGAAATGACCATAAGTTTCATACTGGTTGCAATTATTCGTTTTATACGATGGAAAAACTGTTGTATTTATATTGTATTTTATGCTTCTGGCGTTGACTTCTAAGGCACTAACTATTCGATCTGGTGGAGCAACGCCCTAGAGTGAAGCCTAGGTTGCCCGGAACGTAGAATTGGCCATCACTTTCAAACTGGTTGCAATTATTCCTGTTATATGATGGATACACTGTTGTATTTTTATTGCATTTTATGCTTCGGGCGTTGACTTCTAAGGCCCTAAGTATTCAATCTGTTGGACCAACGCCCTAGGGTGAAGCCTAGCTTGCTCGGAAAGTAGAAATGACCATAAGTTTCATACTGGTTGCAATTATTCGTTTTATACGATGGAAAAGCTGTTGTATTTATATCGTATTTTATGCTTCTGGCGTTGACTTCTAAGGCCCTGACTATTCAATCTGTTGGAGCAACGCCCTAGGGCGAAGCCTATGTTGCCCGGAACGTAGAAATGACCATAACCTTCACACTGGTTGCAATAATTCGTTTTATACGATGGAAAAGCTGTGGCATCTTTTATGTATTTTATTCATCTGGGGCTGACTTCTAAAGCCGTTGCTATTAGATGTGGTGGAGCAACGCCCTAGGGTGACGCCTAAGTTGCCTGGAACGTAGAAATGACCATTACCTTCACACTGGTTGCAATTATTCGTTTTATACGATGGAAAAGCTGTTCTATTTATATCGTATTTTATGCTTCTAGCGTTGACTTCTAAGGGCCTAACTATTCAATCTGTTGGTGCAACGCCCAAGGGTGAAGCCTATGTTGCCCGGAAAGTAGAAATGACCATAACTTTTACACTGGTTGCAATTATTCGTTTTATATGATGGAAAAACTGTTGTATTTATATAGTATTTTATGCTTCTGGCGTTGACTTCATAGGCCCTAACTATTCCATCTGGTGGAACAACGCCCTAGGGTGAATCCTAAGTTGCCTGGAACGTAGAAATGACCATCACTTTCACACGGGTTGCAATTATTCCTGTTATAGGATGGAAAGGCTGTTGTATTTTTATTGTATTTTATACTTCAGGCGTTGACTTCTAAGGCCCTAGCTATCCGATCTGGTCGAGCAACGCCCTAGAGTGAAGCCTAGGTTGCCCGGAACGTAGACATGACCATAACTTCCACACTGGTTGCAATTATTCGTTTTATACGATGGAAAATCTGTTCTATTTATATCGTATTTTATGCTTCTGGCGTTGACTTCTACGGCCCTGACTATTCAATCTGTTGGTGCAACGCCCAAGGGTGAAGCCTATGTTGCCCCGAAAGTAGAAATGACGTTAACTTTCATCCTGGTTGCAATTATTCGTTTTATATGATGGAAAAACTGTTGTATTTATATAGTGTTTTATGCTTCTGGCGTTGACTTCTTAGGCCCTAACTATTGCATCTGGTGGAACAACGCCCTAGAGTGAAGCCTAGGTTGCCCGGAACGTAGAAATGACCATAACTTCCACACTGGTTGCAATTATTCGTTTTATACGATGGAACAGCTGTTGTATTTATATCGTATTTTATGATTCTGGCGTTGAACTCTTAGGCCCTAACTATTCCATCTGGTGGATCAACGCCCTAGAGTGAAGCCTAGGTTGCCCGGAACGTAGAAATGACCATAACTTTCACACTGGTTGCAATTATTAGATTTATACGATGGAAAAGCTGTGGCATCTTTTATGTAGTTTATTCATCTGGGGTTGACTTCTAAGGCCGTTACTATTAGATGTGGTGGAGCAACGCCCTAGGGAGACGCCTAAGTTCCCCGGAACGTACAAATGACCATTACCTTCACACTGGTTGCAATTATTCGTTTTATACGATGGAAAAACTGTTCTATTTATTTTGTATTTCATGCTTCGGGCGTTGATTTCTAAGGCCCTAACTATTAAATCTGTTGGTGCAACGCCCAAGGTGAAGCCTATGTTGCCCGGAAGGTAGAAATGACGTTAACTTTCATACTGGTTGCAATTATTCGTTTTATGCGATGGAAAAGCTGTTTTATTTATTTTGTGTTTTATGCTTCGGGCATTGACTTCTAAGGCCCTAACTATTCGATCTGGTGGGGCAACGCCCTAGAGTGAAGCCTAGGTTGCCCGGAAAGTAGAAATGACCATAAATTTCATCCTGGTTGCAATTATTCGCTTTATATGATGGAAAAACTGTTGTATTTATATAGTGTTTTATGCTTCTGGCGTTGACTTCTTAGGCCCTAACTATTCCATCTGGTGGAACAACGCCCTAGGGTGAAGCCTAGGTTGCCTGGAACGTAGAAATGACCATCCCTTTCACACGGGTTGCAATTATTCCTGTTATAGGATGGAAAGGCTGTTGTATTTTTATTGTATTTTATACTTCAGGCGTTGACTTCTAAGGCCCTAGCTATTCGATCTGGTCGAGCAACGCCCTAGAGTGAAGCCTAGGTTGCCCGGAACGTAGACATGACCATAACTTCCACACTGGTTGCAATTATTCGTTTTATAGGATGGAAAAGCTATTCTATTTATATCGTATTTTATGCTTCTGGCGTTGACTTCTAAGGGCCTAACTATTCAATCTGTTGGTGCAACGCCCAAGGGTGAAGCCTATGTTGCCCCGAAAGTAGAAATGACGTTAACTTTCATACTGGTTGCAATTATTCGTTTTATACGATGGAAAACCTGTTTTATTTATTTTGCATTTTATGCTTCGGGCGTTGACTTCTAAGGCCCTAACTATTCGATCTGGTGGAGCAACGCCCTCGGGTGAAGCCTAGGATGCGCGTAACGTAGAAATGACCATAACTTTCACACTGGTAGCAATTATTCGTTTTATACGATGGAAAAACTGTTTTATTTATTTTGTATTTTATGCTACTGGCGTTGACTTCTAAGGCCCTAACCATTCGATCCGGTGGAGCAACGCCCTAGAGTGAAGCCTAGGTTGCCCGGAACGGAGAAATGACCATAGCTTTCAAACCGGTAGCAATTATTCGTTTTATACGATGGAAAAACTGTTCTATTTATTTTGTATTTTATGCTTCGGGCGTTGATTTCTAAGGCCCTAGCTACTCAATCTGTTGGAGCAACGCCCTAGGGTGAAGCCTAGGTTGCCCGGAAAGTAGAAATGACAATAACTTTCATCCTGGTTGCAATTATTCGTTTTATATGATGGAAAAACTGTTGTATTTATATAGTGTTTTATGCTTCTGGCGTTGACTTCTTAGGCCCTAACTATTGCATCTGGTGGAACAACGCCCTAGAGTGAAGCCTAGGTTGTCCGGAACGTAGAAATGACCATAACTTCCACACTGGTTGCAATTATTCGTTTTATACGATGGAAAAGCTGTTGTATTTATATCGTATTTTATGATTCTGGCGTTGAACTCTTAGGCCCTAGCTATTCCATCTGGTGGATCAACGCCCTCGGGTGAAGCATAGGTTGCGCGTAACGTAGAAATGACCATAACTTTCACACTGGTAGCAATTATTCGTTTTATACGATGGAAAAACTGTTGTATTTATGTCGTATTTTATGCTTCTGGCGTTGACTTCTAAGGCCCTAACTATTCGATCTGGTGGCGCAACGCCCTAGAGTGAAGCCTAGGTTGCCCGGAACGTAGAAATGACCATAACTTTCACACTGGTTGCAATTATTAGTTTTATACGATGGAAAAGCTGTGGCATCCTTTATGTATTTTATTCATCTGGGGTTGACTTCTAAGGCCGTTGCTATTAGATGTGGTGGAGCAAAGACCTAGGGTGACGCCTAAGTTCCCCGGAACGTAGAAATGACCATTACCTTCACACTGGTTGCAATTATTCGTTTTATACGATGGAAAAACTGTTCTATTTATTTTGTATTTCATGCTTCGGGCGTTGACTTCTAAGGCCCTAATTATTAAATCTGTTGGTGGAACGCCCAAGGTGAAGCCTATGTTGCCCGGAAGGTAGAAATGACGTTAACTTTCATACTGGTTGCAATTATTCGTTTTATGCGATGGAAAAGCTGTTTTATTTATTTTGTGTTTTATGCTTCGGGCGTTGACTTCTAAGGCCCTAACTATTCGATCTGGTGGGGCAACGCCCTAGAGTGAAGACTAGGTTGCCCGGAAAGTAGAAATGACCATAAATTTCATCCTGGTTGCAATTATTCGTTTTATATGATGGAAAAACTGTTGTATTTATATAGTGTTTTATGCTTCTGGCGTTGACTTCTTAGGCCTTAACTATTCCATCTGGTGGAACAACGCCTTAGGGTGAAGCCTAGGTTGCCCGCAAAGTAGAAATGACGTTAACTTTCATACTGGTTGCAATTATTCGTTTTATACGATGGAAAAGCTGTTTTATGTATTTTGTATTTTATGCTTCGGGCGTTGACTTCTTAGGCCCTAACTATTCAATCTGTTGGTGCAACGCCCAAGGGTGAAGCCTATGTTGCCCGGAAAGTAGAAATGACGTTAACTGTCATACTGGTTGCAATTATTCGTTTTATACGATGGAAAAACAGTTTTATTTATTTTGTATTTTATGCTTCGGGCGTTGACTTCTAAGGCCCTAACTATTCGATCTGGTGGCGCAACGCCCTAGGGTGATGCCTAGGTTGCCCGGAAAGTTGAAATGACCATAACTTTCACCCTGGTTGCAATTATTCGTTTTATATGATGGAAAAACTGTTGTATTTATATAGTGTTTTATGCTTCTGGCGTTGACTTCTTAGGCCCTAACTATTCCATCTGGTGGAACAACGCCCTAGGGTGAAGCCTAGGTTGCCTGGAACGTAGAAATGACCATCACTTTCACACGGGTTGCAATTATTCCTGTTATAGGATGGAAAGGCTGTTGTATTTTTATTGTATTTTATACTTCAGGCGTTGACTTCTAAGGCCCTAGCTATCCGATCTGGTCGAGCAACGCCCTAGAGTGAAGCCTAGGTTGCCCGGAACGTAGACATGACCATAACTTCCACACCGGTTGCAATCATTCGTTTTATACGATGGAAAAGCTGTTCTATTTATATCGTATTTTATGCTTCTGGCGTTGACTTCTAAGGGCCTAACTATTCAATCTGTTGGTGCAACGCCCAAGGGTGAAGCCTATGTTGCCTGGAACGTAGAAATGACGTTAACTATCATACTGGTTGCAATTATTCGTTTTATACGATGGAAAAACGGTTTTATTTATTTTGTATTTTATGCTTCGGGCGTTGACTTCTAAGGCCCTAACTATTCGATCTGGTGGCGCAACGCCCTAGGGTGATGCCTAGGTTGCCCGGAAAGTAGAAATGACAATAACTTTCATCCTGGTTGCAATTATTCGTCTTATACGATGGAAAAGCTGTTGTATTTATATCGTATTTCATGATTCTGGCGTTCAACTCTTAGGCCCTAACTATTCCATCTGGTGGAGCAAGGCCCTAGAGTGAAGCCTAGGTTGCCCGGAACGGAGAAATTACCATAAATTTCACACCGGTAGCAATTATTCGTTTTATACGATGGAAAAGCTGTTCTATTTATATCGTATTTTATGCTTCTGGCGTTGACTTCTAAGGCCCTAACTATTCAATCTGTTCGTGCAACGCCCTAGGGTGAAGCCTAGGTTGCCCGGAACGTAGAAATGACCTTAACTTCCACACTGGATGCAATTATTCGTTTTATACGATGGAAAAACTGTATTATTGATTTTGTATTTTATGCTTCGGGCGTCGATTTCTAAGGTCCTAACTATTCGATCTGGTGCCGCAACGCCCTAGAGTGAAGCCGAGGTTGCCCGGAACGTAGAAATGACCATAACTTTCACACTGTTTGCAGTTATTCCTGTTATACGATGGAAAAACTTTTGCATCTTTATTGTACTTTATGCTTCTGGCGTTGACTTCTTAGGCCCTAACTATTGCATCTGGTGGAACAACGCCCTAGAGTGAAGCCTAGGTTGTCCGGAACGTAGAAATGACCATAACTTCCACACTGGTTGCAATTATTCGTTTTATACGATGGAAAAGCTGTTGTATTTATATCGTATTTTATGATTCTGGCGTTGAACTCTTAGGCCCTAACTATTCCATCTGGTGGATCAACGCCCTCGGGTGAAGCCTAGGTTGCGCGTAACGTAGAAATGACCATAACTTTCACACTGGCAGCAATTATTCGTTTTATACGATGGAAAAACTGTTGTATTTATATCGTATTTTATGCTTCAGTCGTAGACTTCTAAGGCCGTAGCTATTCGATATGTTGGAGCACCGGCCTAGAGTGAAGCCTAGGTTGCTCGGAACGTAGAAATGACCACTACTTTCACACTGTTTGCAATTATTCATTTAATACGGTGGAAATGCTGTTGTATTTATATCGTATTTTATGCTTCTGGCGTTGACTTCTAAGGCCCTAACTATTCGATCTGGTGGGGCAACGCCCTAGAGTGAAGCCTAGGTTGCCCGGAAAGTAGAAATGACCATAAATTTCATCCTGGTTGCAATTATTCGTTTTATATGATGGAAAAACTGTTGTATTTATATAGTGTTTTATGCTTCTGGCGTTGACTTCTTAGGCCCTAACTATTCCATCTGGTGGAACAACGCCCTAGAGTGAAGCCTAGGTTGCCCGGAACGTAGAAATGACCATAACTTCCACACTGGTTGCAATTATTCGTTTTATACGATGGAAAAGCTGTTGTATTTATATCGTATTTTATGCTTCTGGCGTTGACTTCTAAGGCCCTAACTATCCGATCTGGTCGAGCAACGCCCTAGAGTGAAGCCTAGGTTGCCCGGAACGTAGACATGACCATAACTTCCACACTGGTTGCAATTATTCGTTTTATACGATGGAAAAGCTGTTCTATTTATATCGTATTTTATGCTTCTGGCGTTGACTTCTAAGGGCCTAACTATTCAATCTGTTGGTGCAACGCCCAAGGGTGAAGCCTATGTTGCCCCGAAAGTAGAAATGACGTTAACTTTCATACTGGTTGCAATTATTCTTTTTATACGATGGAAAACTGTTTTATTTATTTTGTATTTTATGCTTCGGGCGTAGACTTCTAAGGCCCTAACTATTCGATCTGGTGGAGGAACGCCCTAGAGTGAAGCCTAGGTTGCCCGGAACGTAGAAATGACCATAACTTCCACACTGGTTGCAATTATTCGTTTTATACGATGGAAAAACTGTATTATTTATTTTGTATTTTATGCTTCGGGCGTTGATTTCTAAGGCCCTAACTATTCGATCTGGTGCCGCTACGCCCTAGAGTGAAGCCGAGGTTGCCCGGAACGTAGAAATGACCATAACTTTCACACTGTTTGCAGTTATTCCTGTTATACGATGGAAAAACTTTTGCATCTTTATTGTACTTTATGCTTCTGGCGTTGGCTTCTAAGGCCCTAACTATTCAATCTGTTGGTGCAACGCTCTAGGGTGAAGCCTAGGTAGCCCGGAAAGTAGAAATGACGTTAGCTTTCATACTGGTTTCAATTATTCGTTTTATACGATGGAAAAACTGTTGTATTTATATTGTATTTTATGCTTCGGGCATTGACTTCTAAGGCCCTAGCTACTCAATCTGTTGGAGCAACGCCCTAGGGTGAAGCCTAGGTTGCCCGGAAAGTAGAAATGAAGAATAACTTTCATCCTGGTTGCAATTATTCGTTTTATATGATGGAAAAACTGTTGTATTTATATAGTGTTTTATGCTTCTGGCGTTGACTTCTTAGGCCCTAACTATTGCATCTGGTGGAACAACGCCCTAGAGTGAAGCCTAGGTTGCCCGGAACGTAGAAATGATCATAACTTCCACACTGGTTGCAATTATTCGTTTTATACGATGGAAAAGCTGTTGTATTTATATCGTATTTTATGATTCTGGCGTTGAACTCTTAGGCCCTAACTATTCCATCTGGTGGATCAACGCCCACGGGTGAAGCCTAGGTTGCGCGTAACGTAGAAATGACCATAACTTTCACACTGGAAGCAATTATTCGTTTTATACGATGGAAAAACTGTTGTATTTATATCGTATTTTATGCTTCTGGCGTTGACTTCTAAGGCCCTAACTATTCGATCTGGTGGCGCAACGCCCTAGAGTGAAGCCTAGGTTGCCCGGAACGTAGAAATGACCATAACTTTCACACTGGTTGCAATTATTAGATTTATACGATGGAAAAGCTGTGGCATCTTTTATGTATTTTATTCATCTGGGGTTGACTTCTAAGGCCGTTACTATTAGATGTGGTGGAGCAACGCCCTAGGGTGACGCCTAAGTTCCCCGGAACGTAGAAATGACCATTACCTTCACACTGGTTGCAATTATTCGTTTTATACGATGGAAAAACTGTTCTATTTATTTTGTATTTCATGCTTCGGGCGTTGACTTCTAAGGCCCTAACTATTAAATCTGTTGGTGCAACGCCCAAGGTGAAGCCTATGTTGCCCGGAAGGTAGAAATGACGTTAACTTTCATACTGGTTGCAATTATTGGTTTTATGCGATGGAAAAGCTGTTTTATTTATTTTGTGTTTTATGCTTCGGGCATTGACTTCTAAGGCCCTAACTATTCGATCTGGTGGGGCAACGCCCTAGAGTGAAGCCTAGGTTGCCCGGAAAGTAGAAATGACCATAAATTTCATCCTGGTTGCAATTATTCGCTTTATATGATGGAAAAACTGTTGTATTTATATAGTGTTTTATGCTTCTGGCGTTGACTTCTTAGGCCCTAACTATTCCATCTGGTGGAACAACGCCCTAGGGTGAAGCCTAGGTTGCCTGGAACGTAGAAATGACCATCCCTTTCACACGGGTTGCAATTATTCCTGTTATAGGATGGAAAGGCTGTTGTATTTTTATTGTATTTTATACTTCAGGCGTTGACTTCTAAGGCCCTAGCTATTCGATCTGGTCGAGCAACGCCCTAGAGTGAAGCCTAGGTTGCCCGGAACGTAGACATGACCATAACTTCCACACTGGTTGCAATTATTCGTTTTATAGGATGGAAAAGCTATTCTATTTATATCGTATTTTATGCTTCTGGCGTTGACTTCTAAGGGCCTAACTATTCAATCTGTTGCTGCAACGCCCAAGGGTGAAGCCTATGTTGCCCCGAAAGTAGAAATGACGTTAACTTTCATACTGGTTGCAATTATTCGTTTTATACGATGGAAAACCTGTTTTATTTATTTTGCATTTTATGCTTCGGGCGTTGACTTCTAAGGCCCTAACTATTCGATCTGGTGGAGCAACGCCCTCGGGTGAAGCCTAGGATGCGCGTAACGTAGAAATGACCATAACTTTCACACTGGTAGCAATTATTCGTTTTATACGATGGAAAAACTGTTTTATTTATTTTGTATTTTATGCTACTGGCGTTGACTTCTAAGGCCCTAACCATTCCATCCGGTGGAGCAACGCCCTAGAGTGAAGCCTAGGTTGCCCGGAACGGAGAAATGACCATAACTTTCACACCGGTAGCAATTATTCTTTTTATACGATGGAAAAACTGTTCTATTTATTTTGTATTTTATGCTTCGGGCGTTGATTGCTAAGGCCCTAACTATTCAATCTGTTGGTGCAACGCCCAAGGGTGAAGCCTATGTTGCCCGGAAAGTAGAAATGACGTTAACTTTCATACTGGTTGCAATTATTCGTTTTATACGATGGAAAAGCTGTTCTATTTATTTTGTATTTCATGCTTCGGGCGTTGACTTCTAAGGCCCTAACTATTAAATCTGTTGGTGCAACGCCCAAGGTGAAGCCTATGTTGCCCGGAACGTAGAAATGACCATAACTTTCACACTGGTTACTATCATTCGTTTTATACGATGGAAAAACTGTTGTATTTATATCGTATTTTATGCTTCTGGCGTTGACTTCTAAGGCCCGAACTATTCGATCTGGTGGAGCAATGCCCTAGAGCGAAGCCTAGGCTGCCCGGAACGGAGAAATCACCATAACTTTCACACCGGTATCAATTATTCGTTTTATACGATGGAAAAACTGTTCTGTTTATTTTGTATTTTATGCTTCGGGCGTTGACTTCTAAGGCCCTAACTATTCAATCTGTTGGTGCAACGCCCTAGGGTGAAGCCTAGGTTGCCCGGAAAGTAGAAATGACGTTAACCTTCATACCGGTTGCAATTATTCGTTTTATACGATGGAAAAACTGTTGTATTTATATTGTATTTTATGCTTCGGGCATTGGCTTCTAAGGCCCTAACTATTCAATCTGTTGGAGCAACGCCCCAGTGTGAAACCTAGGTTGCCCGGAAAGTAGAAATGACCATAACATTCATCCTGGTTGCAATTATCCGTTTTATATGTTGGAAAAGCTGTTGTATTTATATAGTGTTTTATGCTTCTGGCGTTGACTTCTTAGGCCCTAACTATTCCATCTGGTGGAACAACGCCCTAGGGTGAATCCTAGGTTGCCTGGAACGTAGAAATGACCATCACTTTCACACGGGTTGCAGTTATTCCTGTTATAGGATGGAAAGGCAGTTGCATTTTTATTGTATTTTATACTTCAGGCGTTGACTTCTAGGGTCCTAGCTATTCGATCTGGTCGAGCAACGCCTTAGAGTGCAGCCTAGGTTGCCCGGAACGTAGAAATGACCATAACTTCCACACTGGTTGCAATTATTCGTTTTATACGATGGAAAAACTGTTTTATTTATTCTGTATTTTATGCTTCTGGCGTTGACTTCTAAGGCCCTAACTATTCGATCTGGTGAAGCAACGCCCTAGAGTGAAGCCTAGGTTGCCCGGAACGGAGAAATGACCATAGCTTTCACACCGGTAGCAATTATTCGTTTTATACGATGGAAAACCTGTTCTATTTATTTTGTATTTTATGCTTCGGGCGTTGACTTCTAAGGCCCTAACTATTCAATCTGTTGGTGCAACGCCCAAGGGTGAAGCCTATGTTGCCCGGAAAGTAGAAATGACGTTAACTTTTATACTGGTTGTAATTATTCGTTTTATACGATGGAAAAACTGTTTTATTTATTTTGTATTTTATGATTCGGGCGATGACTTCTAAGGCCCTAACTATTCGATCTGGTGGCATAACGCCCTAGAGTGAAGCCTAGGTTGCCCGGAACGTAGAAATGACCATAACTTTCATCCTGGTTGCAATTATCCGTTTTATATGTTGGAAAAGCTGTTGTATTTATATAGTGTTTTATGCTTCTGGCGTTGACTTCTTAGGCCCTAACTATTCCATCTGGTGGAACAACGCCCTAGGGTGAATCCTAGGTTGCCTGGAACGTAGAAATGACCATCACTTTCACACGGGTTGCAGTTATTCCTGTTATAGGATGGAAAGACTGTTGCATTTTTATTGTATTTTATACTTCAGGCGTTGACTTCTAAGGCCCTAGCTATTCGATCGGGGTCGAGCAACGCCCTAGAGTGAAGCCTAGGTTGCCGGGAACGTAGAAATGACCATAACTTCCACTCTGGTTGCAATTATTCGTTTTATACGATGGAAAAGCTGTTGTATTTATATCGTATTTTATGCTTCTGGCGTTGACTTCTAAGCACCTAGCCATTCGATCTGGTGGAGCAACGCCCTAGAGTGAAGCCTAGGTTGCGCGGAACGTAGAAATGACCATAACGTTCACACTGGTAGCAATTATTCGTTTTGTACGATGGAAAAACTGTTTTATTTATTCTGTATTTTATGCTTCTGGCGTTGACTTCTAAGGCCCTAACTATTCGATCTGGTGGAGCAACGCCCTAGAGTGAAGCCTGGGTTGCCCGCAACGGAGAAATGACCATAACTTTCACACCGGTAGCAATTATTCGTTTTATACGATGGAAAAGCTGTTCTATTTATTTTGTATTTTATGCTTCGGGCGTTGACTTCTAAGGCCCTAACTAATCAATCTGTTGGTGCAACGCCCTAGAGTGAAGCCTAGGTTGCCCGGAACGTAGAAATGACCATTACCTTCACACTGGTTGCAATTATTGGTTTTATGCGATGGAAAAGCTGTTTTATTTATTTTGAGTTTTATGCTTCGGGCGTTGACTTCTAAGGCCCTAACTATTGGATCTGTTGGTGCAACGCCCTAGAGTGAAGCCTAGGTAGCCCGGAACGTAGAAATGACCATGACTTTCACACTGTTTGCAGTTATTCCTGTTATACGATGGAAAAACTTTTGCATCTTTATTGTACTTTGTGCTTCTGGCGTTGACTTCTAAGGCCCTAACTATTCAATCTGTTGGTGCAACGCCCTATGGTCAAGCCTAGGTAGCCCGGAAAGTAGAAATGACGTTAACTTTCATGCTGGTTTCAATTATTCGTTTTATACGATGGAAAAACTGTTCTGTTTATTTTGTATTTTATGCTTCGGGCATTGACTTCTAAGGCCCTAGCTATTCAATCTGTTGTAGCAACGCCCTAGGGTGAAGCCTAGGTTGCCCGGAAAGTAGAAATGACATTAACATTCATCCTGGTTGCAATTATTCGTTTTATATGGCGGTAAAGCTGTTGTATTTATATAGTGTTTTATGCTTCTGGCGTTGACTTCTTAGGCCCTAACTATTCTATCTGGTGGAACTACGCCCTAGGGTGAATCCTAGGTTGCCTGGAACGTAGAAATGACCATCACTTTCACACGGGTTGCAGTTATTCCTGTTATAGGATGGAAAGACTGTTGCATTTTTATTGTATTTTATACTTCAGGCGTTGACTTCTAAGGCCCTAGCTATTCGATCGGGGTCGAGCAACGCCCTAGAGTGAAGCCTAGGTTGCCGGGAACGTAGAAATGACCATAACTTCCACTCTGGTTGCAATTATTCGTTTTATACGATGGAAAAGCTGTTGTATTTATATCGTATTTTATGCTTCTGGCGTTGACTTCTAAGCACCTAGCCATTCGATCTGGTGGAGCAACGCCCTAGAGTGAAGCCTAGGTTGCGCGGAACGTAGAAATGACCATAACGTTCACACTGGTAGCAATTATTCGTTTTGTACGATGGAAAAACTGTTTTATTTATTCTGTATTTTATGCTTCTGGCGTTGACTTCTAAGGCCCTAACTATTCGATCTGGTGGAGCAACGCCCTAGAGTGAAGCCTAGGTTGCCCGGAACGGAGAAATGACCATAACTTTCACACCGGTAGCAATTATTCTTTTTATACGATGGAAAAACTGTTCTATTTACTTTGTATTTTATGCTTCGGGCGTTGATTGCTAAGGCCCTAACTATTCAATCTGTTGGTGCAACGCCCAAGGGTGAAGCCTATGTTGCCCGGAAAGTAGAAATGACGTTAACTTTCATACTGGTTGCAATTATTCGTTTTATACGATGGAAAAGCTGTTTTATGTATTTTGTATTTTATGCTTCGGGCGTTGACTTCTAAGGCCCTAACTATTCGATCTGGTAGCGCGACGCCCTAGAGTGAAGCCTATGTTGCCCGGAACGTAGAAATGACCATAACTTTCACACTGGTTGCTATCATTCGTTTTATATGATGGAAAAACTGTTGTATTTATATAGTGTTTTATGCTTCTGCCGTTGACTTCTTAGGCCCTAACTATTCGATCTGGTGGAGGAACGCCCTAGAGTGAAGTCTAGGTTGCCCGGAACGTAGAAATGACCATAACTTCCACACTGGTTGCAATTATTCGTTTTATACGATGGAAAAACTGTATTATTTATTTTGTATTTTATGCTTCGGGCGTTGATTTCTAAGGCCCTAACTATTCGATCTGGTGCCGCAACGCCCTAGAGTGAAGCCGAGGTTGCCCGGAACGTAGAAATGACCATAACTTTCACACTGTCTGCAGTTATTCCTGTTATACGATGGAAAAACTTTTGCATCTTTATTGTACTTTATGCTTCTGGCGTTGGCTTCTAAGGCCCTAACTATTCAATCTGTTGGTGCAACGCTCTAGGGTGAAGCCTAGGTAGCCCGGAAAGTAGAAATGACGTTAGCTTTCATACTGGTTTCAATTATTCGTTTTATACGATGGAAAAACTGTTGTATTTATATTGTATTTTATGCTTCGGGCATTGACTTCTAAGGCCCTAGCTACTCAATCTGTTGGAGCAACGCCCTAGGGTGAAGCCTAGGTTGCCCGGAAAGTAGAAATGAAGAATAACTTTCATCCTGGTTGCAATTATTCGTTTTATATGATGGAAAAACTGTTGTATTTATATAGTGTTTTATGCTTCTGGCGTTGACTTCTTAGGCCCTAACTATTGCATCTGGTGGAACAACGCCCTAGAGTGAAGCCTAGGTTGCCCGGAACGTAGAAATGACCATAACTTCCACACTGGTTGCAATTATTCGTTTTATACGATGGAAAAGCTGTTGTATTTATATCGTATTTTATGATTCTGGCGTTGAACTCTTAGGCCCTAACTATTCCATCTGGTGGATCAACGCCCTCGGGTGAAGCCTAGGTTGCGCGTAACGTAGAAATGACCATAACTTTCACACTGGTAGCAATTATTCGTTTTATACGATGGAAAAACTGTTGTATTTATATCGTATTTTATGCTTCTGGCGTTGACTTCTAAGGCCCTAACTATTCGATCTGGTGGCGCAACGCCCTAGAGTGAAGCCTAGGTTGCCCGGAACGTAGAAATGACCATAACTTTCACACTGGTTGCAATTATTAGTTTTATACGATGGAAAAGCTGTGGCATCTTTTATGTATTTTATTCATCTGGGGTTGACTTCTAAGGCCGCTACTATTAGATGTGGTGGAGCAACGCCCTAGAGTGACGCCTAAGTTCCCCGGAACGTAGAAATGACCATTACCTTCACACTGGTTGCAATTATTCGTTTTATACGATGGAAAAACTGTTCTATTTATTTTGTATTTTATGCTTCGGGCGTTGACTTCTAAGGCCCTAACTATTCAATCTGTTGAAGCAACGCCCTAGGGTGAAGCCTAGGTTGCCCGGAAAATAGAAATGACCATAACTTTCATACTGGTTGCAATTATTCGTTTTATACGATGGAAAAACTGTTGTATTTATATTGTATTTGATGTTTCTGGCGTTGACTTCTATGGCCCTAACTATTCAATCTGTTGCGGCAACGCCCTAGCGCCAAGCCTAGGTTGCCCGGAAAGTAGAAATGACGTTAACTTTCATACTGGTTGCAATTATTCGTTTTATACGATGGAAAGACTGTTGTATTTATTTTGTATTTCATGCTTCGGGCGTTGACTTCTAAGGCCCTAACTATTAAATCTGTTGGTGCAACGCCCAAGGTGAAGCCTATGTTGCCCGGAAGGTAGAAATAACGTTAACTTTCATACTGGTTGCAATTATTCGTTTTATGCGATGGAAAAGCTGTTTTATTTATTTTGTGTTTTATGCTTCGGGCATTGACTTCTAAGGCCCTAACTATTCGATCTGGTGGAGCAACGCCCTCGGGTGAAGCCTAGGATGCGCGTAACGTAGAAATGACCATAACTTTCACACTGGTAGCAATTATTCGTTTTATACGATGGAAAAACTCTTTTATTTATTTTGTATTTTATGCTACTGGCGTTGACTTCTAAGGCCCTAACCATTCGATCCGGTGGAGCAACGCCCTAGAGTGAAGCCTAGGTTGCCCGGAACGGAGAAATGACCATAACTTTCACACCGGTAGCAATTATTCTTTTTATACGATGGAAAAACTGTTCTATTTACTTTGTATTTTATGCTTCGGGCGTTGATTGCTAAGGCCCTAACTATTCAATCTGTTGGTGCAACGCCCAAGGGTGAAGCCTATGTTGCCCGGAAAGTAGAAATGACGTTAACTTTCATACTGGTTGCAATTATTCGTTTTATACGATGGAAAAACTGTTTTATTTATTTTGTATTTTATGCTTCTGGCGTTGACTTCTAAGGCCCTAACCTATCGATCCGGTGGAGCAACGCCCTAGAGTGAAGCCTAGGTTGCCCGGAACGTAGAAATGACCATAACTTTCACACTGGTTACTATCATTCGTTTTATACGATGGAAAAACTGTTGTATTTATATCGTATTTTATGCTCCTGGCGTTGACTTCTTAGGCCCTAACTATTCCATCCGGTGGAACAACGCCCTTGGGTGAAGCCTAGGTTGCGCGGAACGTAGCAATGACCATAACTTTCATACTGGTAGCAATTATTCGTTTTATACGATGGAAAGACTGTTTTATTTATTTTGTATTTTATGCTTCTGGCGTTGACTTCTACGGCCCTAACTATTCGATCTGGTGGAGCAATGCCCTAGAGTGAAGCCTGAGTTGCCCGGGAAGGAGAAATCACCATAAATTTCACACCGGTAGCAATTATTCGTTTTATACGATGGAAAAACTGTTCTGTTTATTTTGTATTTTATGCTTCGGGCGTTGACTTCTAAGGCCCTAACTATTCAATCTGTTGGTGCAACGCCCTAGGGTGAAGCCTAGGTTGCCCGGAAAGTAGAAATGACGATAACTTTCATACTGGTTGCAATTATTCGTTTTATACGATGGAAAAACTGTTGTATTTATATTGTATTTTATGCTTCGGGCATTGACTTCTAAGGCCCTAACTATTCAATCTGTTGGAGCAACGCCCCAGTGTGAAACCTAGGTTGCCCGGAAAGTAGAAATGACCATTACTTTCATCCTGGTTGCAATTATCCGTTTTATATGTTGGAAAAGCTGTTGTATTTATATAGCGTTTTAAGCTTCTGGCGTTGACTTCTTAGGCCCTAACTATTCTATCTGGTGGAACTACGCCCTAGGGAGAATCCTAGGTTGCCTGGAACGTAGAAATGACCATCACTTTCACACGGGTTGCAGTTATTCCTGTTATAGGATGGAAAGACTGTTGCATTTTTATTGTATTTTATACTTCAGGCGTTGACTTCTAAGGCCCTAGCTATTCGATCTGGTCGAGCAACGCCCTAGAGTGAAGCCTAGGTTGCCGGGAACGTAGAAATGACCATAACTTCCACACTGGTTGCAATTATTCGTTTTATACGATGGAAAAGCTGTTTTATTTATTCTGTATTTTATGCTTCTGGCGTTGACTTCTAAGGCCCTAACTATTCGATCTGGTGGAGCAACGCCCTAGAGTGAAGCCTGCGTTGCCCGGAACGGAGAAATGACCATAACTTTCACACCGGTAGCAATTATTCGTTTTATACGATGGAAAAGCTGTTCTATTTATTTTGTATTTTATGCTTCGTGCGTTGACTTCTAAGGCCCTAACTATTCAATCTGTTGGTGCAACGCCCTAGAGTGAAGCCTAGGTTGCCCGGAACGTAGAAATGACCATAACTTTCACACTGGTTACTATCATTCGTTTTATACGATGGAAAAACTGTTGTATTTATATCGTATTTTATGCTTCTGGAATTGACTTCTTATGCCCTAACTATTCCATCTGGTGGAACAACGCCCTTGGGTGAAGCCTAGGTTGCGCGGAACGTAGAAATGACCATAACTTTCACACTGGTAGCAATTATTCGTTTTATACGATGGAAAAACTGTTGTATTTATATCGTATTTTATGCTTCTGGCGTTGACATCTAAGGCCCTAACTATTCGATCTGGTGGCGCAACGCCCTAGAGTGAAGCCTAGGTTGCCCGGAACGTAGAAATGACCATAACTTTCACACTGGTTGCAATTATTAGTTTTATACGATGGAAAAGCTGTGGCATCTTTTATGTATTTTATTCATCTGGGGTTGACTTCTAAGGCCGTTGCTATTAGATGTGGTGGAGCAACGCCCTAGGGTGACACCTAAGTTCCCCGGAACGTAGAAATGACCATTACCTTCACACTGGTTGCAATTATTCGTTTTATACGATGGAAAAACTGTTCTATTTATTTTGTATTTCATGCTTCGGGCGTTGACTTCTAAGGCCCTAACTATTAAATCTGTTGGTGCAACGCCCAAGGTGAAGCCTATGTTGCCCGGAAGGTAGAAATGACGTTAACTTTCATACTGGTTGCAATTATTCGTTTTATGCGATGGAAAAGCTGTTTTATTTATTTTGTGTTTTATGCTTCGGGCATTGACTTCTAAGGCCCTAACTATTCGATCTGGTGGGGCAACGCCCTAGAGTGAAGCCTAGGTTGCGCGTAACGTAGAAATGACCATAACTTTCACACTGGTAGCAATTATTCGTTTTATGCGATGGAAAAACTGTTTTATTTATTTTGTATTTTATGCTTCTGGCGTTGACTTCTAAGGCCCTAACCATTCGATCCGGTGGAGCAACGCCCTAGAGTGAAGCCTAGGTTGCCCGGAACGGAGAAATGACCATAACTTTCACACCGGTAGCAATTATTCTTTTTATACGATGGAAAAACTGTTCTATTTATTTTGTATTTTATGCTTCGGGCGTTGATTGCTAAGGCCCTAACTATTCAATCTGTTGGTGCAACGCCGAAGGGTGAAGCCTATGTTGCCCGGAAAGTAGAAATGACGTTAACTTTCATACTGGTTGCAATTATTAGTTTTATACGATGGAAAAGCTGTTTTATGTATTTTGTATTTTATGCTTCGGGCGTTGACTTCTAAGGCCCTAACTATTCGATCTGGTGGCGCGACGCCCTAGAGTGAAGCCTATGTTGCCCGGAACGTAGAAATGACCATAACTTTCACACTGGTTGATATCATTCGTTTTATATGATGGAAAAACTGTTGTATTTATATAGTGTTTTATGCTTCTGGCGTTGTCTTCTTAGGCACTAGCTATTCCATCTGGTGGACCAACGCCCTAGAGTGAAGCCTAGGTTGCCCGGAACGTAGAAATGACCATAACTTCCACACTGGTTGCAATTATTCGTTTTATACGATGGAAAAGCTGTTTTATTTATTCTGTATTTTATGCTTCTGGCGTTGACTTCTAAGGCCCTAACTATTCGATCTGGTGGAGCAACGCCCTAGAGTGAAGCCTGGGTTGCCCGGAACGGAGAAATGACCATAACTTTCACACCGGTAGCAATTATTCGTTTTATACGATGGAAAAGCTGTTCTATTTATTTTGTATTTTATGCTTCGTGCGTTGACTTCTAAGGCCCTAACTATTCAATCTGTTGGTGCAACGCCCTAGAGTGAAGCCTAGGTTGCCCGGAACGTAGAAATGACCATAACTTTCACACTGGTTACTATCATTCGTTTTATACGATGGAAAAACTGTTGTATTTATATCGTATTTTATGCTTCTGGCGTTGACTTCTTATGCCCTAACTATTCCATCTGGTGGAACAACGCCCTTGGGTGAAGCCTAGGTTGCGCGGAACGTAGAAATGACCATAACTTTCACACTGGTAGCAATTATTCGTTTTATACGATGGAAAAACTGTTGTATTTATATCGTATTTTATGCTTCTGGCGTTGACATCTAAGGCCCTAACTATTCGATCTGGTGGCGCAACGCCCTAGAGTGAAGCCTATGTTGCCCGGAACGTAGAAATGACCATAACTTTCACACTGGTTGCAATTATTAGTTTTATACGATGGAAAAGCTGTGGCATCTTTTATGTATTTTATTCATCTGGGGTTGACTTCTAAGGCCGTTGCTATTAGATGTGGTGGAGCAACGCCCTAGGGTGAAACCTAGGTTGCCCGGAAAGTAGAAATGACCATTACTTTCATCCTGGTTGCAATTATCCGTTTTATATGTTGGAAAAGCTGTTGTATTTATATAGCGTTTTAAGCTTCTGGCGTTGACTTCTTAGGCCCTAACTATTCTATCTGGTGGAACTACGCCCTAGGGAGAATCCTAGGTTGCCTGGAACGTAGAAATGACCATCACTTTCACACGGGTTGCAGTTATTCCTGTTATAGGATGGAAAGACTGTTGCATTTTTATTGTATTTTATACTTCAGGCGTTGACTTCTAAGGCCCTAGCTATTCGATCTGGTCGAGCAACGCCCTAGAGTGAAGCCTAGGTTGCCGGGAACGTAGAAATGACCATAACTTCCACACTGGTTGCAATTATTCGTTTTATACGATGGAAAAGCTGTTTTATTTATTCTGTATTTTATGCTTCTGGCGTTGACTTCTAAGGCCCTAACTATTCGATCTGGTGGAGCAACGCCCTAGAGTGATGCCTAGGTTGCCCGGAACGGAGAAATGACCATAACTTTCACACCGGTAGCAATTATTCTTTTTATACGATGGAAAAACTGTTCTATTTATTTTGTATTTTATGCTTCGGGCGTTGATTGCTAAGGCCCTAACTATTCAATCTGTTGGTGCAACGCCGAAGGGTGAAGCCTATGTTGCCCGGAAAGTAGAAATGACGTTAACTTTCATACTGGTTGCAATTATTAGTTTTATACGATGGAAAAGCTGTTTTATGTATTTTGTATTTTATGCTTCGGGCGTTGACTTCTAAGGCCCTAACTATTCGATCTGGTGGCGCGACGCCCTAGAGTGAAGCCTATGTTGCCCGGAACGTAGAAATGACCATAACTTCCACACTGGTTGCAATTATTCGTTTTATACGATGGAAAAGCTGTTGTATTTATATCGCATTTTATGCTTCTGGCGTTGACTTCTAAGGCCCTAACTATTCGATCTGGTGGCGCCACGCCCTAGAGTGAAGCCTATGTTGCCCGGAACGTAGAAATGACCATAACTTTCACACTGGTTGCAATTATTCGTTTTATACGATGGAAAAGCTGTTTTATTTATTCTGTATTTTATGCTTCTGGCGTTGACTTCTAAGGCCCTAACTATTCGATCTGGTGGAGCAACGCCCTAGAGTGAAGCCTGGGTTGCCCGGAACGGAGAAATGACCATAACTTTCACACCGGTAGCAATTATTCGTTTTATACGATGGAAAAGCTGTTCTATTTATTTTGTATTTTATGCTTCGTGCGTTGACTTCTAAGGCCCTAACTATTCAATCTGTTGGTGCAACGCCCTAGAGTGAAGCCTAGGTTGCCCGGAACGTAGAAATGACCATAACTTTCACACTGGTTACTATCATTCGTTTTATACGATGGAAAAACTGTTGTATTTATATCGTATTTTATGCTTCTGGCGTTGACTTCTTATGCCCTAACTATTCCATCTGGTGGAACAACGCCCTTGGGTGAAGCCTAGGTTGCGCGGAACGTAGAAATGACCATAACTTTCACACTGGTAGCAATTATCCGTTTTATATGTTGGAAAAGCTGTTGTATTTATATAGCGTTTTAAGCTTCTGGCGTTGACTTCTTAGGCCCTAACTATTCTATCTGGTGGAACTACGCCCTAGGGAGAATCCTAGGTTGCCTGGAACGTAGAAATGACCATCACTTTCACACGGGTTGCAGTTATTCCTGTTATAGGATGGAAAGACTGTTGCATTTTTATTGTATTTTATACTTCAGGCGTTGACTTCTAAGGCCCTAGCTATTCGATCTGGTCGAGCAACGCCCTAGAGTGAAGCCTAGGTTGCCGGGAACGTAGAAATGACCATAACTTCCACACTGGTTGCAATTATTCGTTTTATACGATGGAAAAGCTGTTTTATTTATTCTGTATTTTATGCTTCTGGCGTTGACTTCTAAGGCCCTAACTATTCGATCTGGTGGAGCAACGCCCTAGAGTGATGCCTAGGTTGCCCGGAACGGAGAAATGACCATAACTTTCACACCGGTAGCAATTATTCTTTTTATACGATGGAAAAACTGTTCTATTTATTTTGTATTTTATGCTTCGGGCGTTGATTGCTAAGGCCCTAACTATTAAATCTGTTGGTGCAACGCCCAAGGTGAAGCCTATGTTGCCCGGAAGGTAGAAATGACGTTAACTTTCATACTGGTTGCAATTATTCGTTTTATGCGATGGAAAAGCTGTTTTATTTATTTTGTGTTTTATGCTTCGGGCATTGACTTCTAAGGCCCTAACTATTCGATCTGGTGGGGCAACGCCCTAGAGTGAAGCCTAGGTTGCGCGTAACGTAGAAATGACCATAACTTTCACACTGGTAGCAATTATTCGTTTTATGCGATGGAAAAACTGTTTTATTTATTTTGTATTTTATGCTTCTGGCGTTGACTTCTAAGGCCCTAACCATTCGATCCGGTGGAGCAACGCCCTAGAGTGAAGCCTAGGTTGCCCGGAACGGAGAAATGACCATAACTTTCACACCGGTAGCAATTATTCTTTTTATACGATGGAAAAACTGTTCTATTTATTTTGTATTTTATGCTTCGGGCGTTGATTGCTAAGGCCCTAACTATTCAATCTGTTGGTGCAACGCCGAAGGGTGAAGCCTATGTTGCCCGGAAAGTAGAAATGACGTTAACTTTCATACTGGTTGCAATTATTAGTTTTATACGATGGAAAAGCTGTTTTATGTATTTTGTATTTTATGCTTCGGGCGTTGACTTCTAAGGCCCTAACTATTCGATCTGGTGGCGCGACGCCCTAGAGTGAAGCCTATGTTGCCCGGAACGTAGAAATGACCATAACTTTCACACTGGTTGATATCATTCGTTTTATATGATGGAAAAACTGTTGTATTTATATAGTGTTTTATGCTTCTGGCGTTGTCTTCTTAGGCACTAGCTATTCCATCTGGTGGACCAACGCCCTAGAGTGAAGCCTAGGTTGCCCGGAACGTAGAAATGACCATAACTTCCACACTGGTTGCAATTATTCGTTTTATACGATGGAAAAGCTGTTTTATTTATTCTGTATTTTATGCTTCTGGCGTTGACTTCTAAGGCCCTAACTATTCGATCTGGTGGAGCAACGCCCTAGAGTGAAGCCTGGGTTGCCCGGAACGGAGAAATGACCATAACTTTCACACCGGTAGCAATTATTCGTTTTATACGATGGAAAAGCTGTTCTATTTATTTTGTATTTTATGCTTCGTGCGTTGACTTCTAAGGCCCTAACTATTCAATCTGTTGGTGCAACGCCCTAGAGTGAAGCCTAGGTTGCCCGGAACGTAGAAATGACCATAACTTTCACACTGGTTACTATCATTCGTTTTATACGATGGAAAAACTGTTGTATTTATATCGTATTTTATGCTTCTGGCGTTGACTTCTTATGCCCTAACTATTCCATCTGGTGGAACAACGCCCTTGGGTGAAGCCTAGGTTGCGCGGAACGTAGAAATGACCATAACTTTCACACTGGTAGCAATTATTCGTTTTATACGATGGAAAAACTGTTGTATTTATATCGTATTTTATGCTTCTGGCGTTGACATCTAAGGCCCTAACTATTCGATCTGGTGGCGCAACGCCCTAGAGTGAAGCCTATGTTGCCCGGAACGTAGAAATGACCATAACTTTCACACTGGTTGCAATTATTAGTTTTATACGATGGAAAAGCTGTGGCATCTTTTATGTATTTTATTCATCTGGGGTTGACTTCTAAGGCCGTTGCTATTAGATGTGGTGGAGCAACGCCCTAGGGTGAAACCTAGGTTGCCCGGAAAGTAGAAATGACCATTACTTTCATCCTGGTTGCAATTATCCGTTTTATATGTTGGAAAAGCTGTTGTATTTATATAGCGTTTTAACCTTCTGGCGTTGACTTCTTAGGCCCTAACTATTCTATCTGGTGGAACTACGCCCTAGGGAGAATCCTAGGTTGCCTGGAACGTAGAAATGACCATCACTTTCACACGGGTTGCAGTTATTCCTGTTATAGGATGGAAAGACTGTTGCATTTTTATTGTATTTTATACTTCAGGCGTTGACTTCTAAGGCCCTAGCTATTCGATCTGGTCGAGCAACGCCCTAGAGTGAAGCCTAGGTTGCCGGGAACGTAGAAATGACCATAACTTCCACACTGGTTGCAATTATTCGTTTTATACGATGGAAAAGCTGTTTTATTTATTCTGTATTTTATGCTTCTGGCGTTGACTTCTAAGGCCCTAACTATTCGATCTGGTGGAGCAACGCCCTAGAGTGATGCCTAGGTTGCCCGGAACGGAGAAATGACCATAACTTTCACACCGGTAGCAATTATTCTTTTTATACGATGGAAAAACTGTTCTATTTATTTTGTATTTTATGCTTCGGGCGTTGATTGCTAAGGCCCTAACTATTCAATCTGTTGGTGCAACGCCGAAGGGTGAAGCCTATGTTGCCCGGAAAGTAGAAATGACGTTAACTTTCATACTGGTTGCAATTATTAGTTTTATACGATGGAAAAGCTGTTTTATGTATTTTGTATTTTATGCTTCGGGCGTTGACTTCTAAGGCCCTAACTATTCGATCTGGTGGCGCAACGCCCTAGAGTGAAGCCTATGTTGCCCGGAACGTAGAAATGACCATAACTTCCACACTGGTTGCAATTATTCGTTTTATACGATGGAAAAGCTGTTGTATTTATATCGTATTTTATGCTTCTGGCGTTGACTTCTAAGGCCCTAACTATTCGATCTGGTGGCGCCACGCCCTAGAGTGAAGCCTATGTTGCCCGGAACGTAGAAATGACCATAACTTTCACACTGGTTGCAATTATTCGTTTTATACGATGGAAAAGCTGTAGCATCTTTTATGTATTTTATTCATCTGGGGCTGACTTCTAAGGCCGTTGCTATTAGATGTGGTGGAGCAACGCCCTAGGGTGACGCCTAAGTTGCCTGGAACGTAGAAATGACCATTACCTTCACACTGGCTGCTATCATTCGTTTTATATGATGGAAAGACTGTTGTATTTATATAGTGTTTTATGCTTCTGGCGTTGACTTCTGAGGCCGTAGCTATTCCATCTGGTGGAACAACGCCCTAGAGTGAAGCCTAGGTTGCCCGGAACGTAGAAATGACCATCACTTTCACACGGGTTGCAGTTATTCCTGTTATAGGATGGAAAGACTGTTGCATTTTTATTGTATTTTATACTTCAGGCGTTGACTTCTAAGGCCCTAGCTATTCGATCTGGTCGAGCAACGCCCTAGAGTGAAGCCTAGGTTGCCGGGAACGTAGAAATGACCATAACTTCCACACTGGTTGCAATTATTCGTTTTATACGATGGAAAAGCTGTTTTATTTATTCTGTATTTTATGCTTCTGGCGTTGACTTCTAAGGCCCTAACTATTCGATCTGGTGGAGCAACGCCCTAGAGTGATGCCTAGGTTGCCCGGAACGGAGAAATGACCATAACTTTCACACCGGTAGCAATTATTCTTTTTATACGATGGAAAAACTGTTCTATTTATTTTGTATTTTATGCTTCGGGCGTTGATTGCTAAGGCCCTAACTATTCAATCTGTTGGTGCAACGCCGAAGGGTGAAGCCTATGTTGCCCGGAAAGTAGAAATGACGTTAACTTTCATACTGGTTGCAATTATTAGTTTTATACGATGGAAAAGCTGTTTTATGTATTTTGTATTTTATGCTTCGGGCGTTGACTTCTAAGGCCCTAACTATTCGATCTGGTGGCGCGACGCCCTAGAGTGAAGCCTATGTTGCCCGGAACGTAGAAATGACCATAACTTCCACACTGGTTGCAATTATTCGTTTTATACGATGGAAAAGCTGTTGTATTTATATCGTATTTTATGCTTCTGGCGTTGACTTCTAAGGCCCTAACTATTCGATCTGGTGGCGCCACGCCCTAGAGTGAAGCCTATGTTGCCCGGAACGTAGAAATGACCATAACTTTCACACTGGTTGCAATTATTCGTTTTATACGATGGAAAAGCTGTTTTATTTATTCTGTATTTTATGCTTCTGGCGTTGACTTCTAAGGCCCTAACTATTCGATCTGGTGGAGCAACGCCCTAGAGTGAAGCCTGGGTTGCCCGGAACGGAGAAATGACCATAACTTTCACACCGGTAGCAATTATTCGTTTTATACGATGGAAAAGCTGTTCTATTTATTTTGTATTTTATGCTTCGTGCGTTGACTTCTAAGGCCCTAACTATTCAATCTGTTGGTGCAACGCCCTAGAGTGAAGCCTAGGTTGCCCGGAACGTAGAAATGACCATAACTTTCACACTGGTTACTATCATTCGTTTTATACGATGGAAAAACTGTTGTATTTATATCGTATTTTATGCTTCTGGCGTTGACTTCTTATGCCCTAACTATTCCATCTGGTGGAACAACGCCCTTGGGTGAAGCCTAGGTTGCGCGGAACGTAGAAATGACCATAACTTTCACACTGGTAGCAATTATCCGTTTTATATGTTGGAAAAGCTGTTGTATTTATATAGCGTTTTAAGCTTCTGGCGTTGACTTCTTAGGCCCTAACTATTCTATCTGGTGGAACTACGCCCTAGGGAGAATCCTAGGTTGCCTGGAACGTAGAAATGACCATCACTTTCACACGGGTTGCAGTTATTCCTGTTATAGGATGGAAAGACTGTTGCATTTTTATTGTATTTTATACTTCAGGCGTTGACTTCTAAGGCCCTAGCTATTCGATCTGGTCGAGCAACGCCCTAGAGTGAAGCCTAGGTTGCCGGGAACGTAGAAATGACCATAACTTCCACACTGGTTGCAATTATTCGTTTTATACGATGGAAAAGCTGTTTTATTTATTCTGTATTTTATGCTTCTGGCGTTGACTTCTAAGGCCCTAACTATTCGATCTGGTGGAGCAACGCCCTAGAGTGATGCCTAGGTTGCCCGGAACGGAGAAATGACCATAACTTTCACACCGGTAGCAATTATTCTTTTTATACGATGGAAAAACTGTTCTATTTATTTTGTATTTTATGCTTCGGGCGTTGATTGCTAAGGCCCTAACTATTCAATCTGTTGGTGCAACGCCGAAGGGTGAAGCCTATGTTGCCCGGAAAGTAGAAATGACGTTAACTTTCATACTGGTTGCAATTATTAGTTTTATACGATGGAAAAGCTGTTTTATGTATTTTGTATTTTATGCTTCGGGCGTTGACTTCTAAGGCCCTAACTATTCGATCTGGTGGCGCAACGCCCTAGAGTGAAGCCTATGTTGCCCGGAACGTAGAAATGACCATAACTTCCACACTGGTTGCAATTATTCGTTTTATACGATGGAAAAGCTGTTGTATTTATATCGTATTTTATGCTTCTGGCGTTGACTTCTAAGGCCCTAACTATTCGATCTGGTGGCGCCACGCCCTAGAGTGAAGCCTATGTTGCCCGGAACGTAGAAATGACCATAACTTTCACACTGGTTGCAATTATTCGTTTTATACGATGGAAAAGCTGTAGCATCTTTTATGTATTTTATTCATCTGGGGCTGACTTCTAAGGCCGTTGCTATTAGATGTGGTGGAGCAACGCCCTAGGGTGACGCCTAAGTTGCCTGGAACGTAGAAATGACCATTACCTTCACACTGGCTGCTATCATTCGTTTTATATGATGGAAAGACTGTTGTATTTATATAGTGTTTTATGCTTCTGGCGTTGACTTCTTAGGCCGTAGCTATTCCATCTGGTGGAACAACGCCCTAGAGTGAAGCCTAGGTTGCCCGGAACGTAGACATGGCCATAACTTCCACACTGGTTGCAATTATTCGTTTTATACGATGGAAAAGCTGTTGTATTTATTCTGTATTTTATGCTTCTGGCGTTGACTTCTAAGGCCCTAACTATTCGATCTGGTGGAGCAACGCCCTAGAGTGAAGCCTGGGTTGCCCGGAACGGAGAAATGACCATAACTTTCACACCGGTAGCAATTATTCGTTTTATACGATGGAAAAGCTGTTCTATTTATTTTGTATTTTATGCTTCGTGCGTTGACTTCTAAGGCCCTAACTATTCAATCTGTTGGTGCAACGCCCTAGAGTGAAGCCTAGGTTGCCCGGAACGTAGAAATGACCATAACTTTCACACTGGTTACTATCATTCGTTTTATACGATGGAAAAACTGTTGTATTTATATCGTATTTTATGCTTCTGGCTTTGACTTCTTATGCCCTAACTATTCCATCTGGTGGAACAACGCCCTTGGGTGAAGCCTAGGTTGCGCGGAACGTAGAAATGACCATAACTTTCACACTGGTAGCAATTATTCGTTTTATACGATGGAAAAACTGTTGTATTTATATCGTATTTTATGCTTCTGGCGTTGACATCTAAGGCCCTAACTATTCGATCTGGTGGCGCAACGCCCTAGAGTGAAGCCTATGTTGCCCGGAACGTAGAAATGACCATAACTTTCACACTGGTTGCAATTATTAGTTTTATACGATGGAAAAGCTGTGGCATCTTTTATGTATTTTATTCATCTGGGGTTGACTTCTAAGGCCGTTGCTATTAGATGTGGTGGAGCAACGCCCTAGGGTGACACCTAAGTTCCCCGGAACGTAGAAATGACCATTACCTTCACACTGGTTGCAATTATTCGTTTTATACGATGGAAAAACTGTTCTATTTATTTTGTATTTCATGCTTCGGGCGTTGACTTCTAAGGCCCTAACTATTAAATCTGTTGGTGCAACGCCCAAGGTGAAGCCTATGTTGCCCGGAAGGTAGAAATGACGTTAACTTTCATACTGGTTGCAATTATTCGTTTTATGCGATGGAAAAGCTGTTTTATTTATTTTGTGTTTTATGCTTCGGGCATTGACTTCTAAGGCCCTAACTATTCGATCTGGTGGGGCAACGCCCTAGAGTGAAGCCTAGGTTGCGCGTAACGTAGAAATGACCATAACTTTCACACTGGTAGCAATTATTCGTTTTATGCGATGGAAAAACTGTTTTATTTATTTTGTATTTTATGCTTCTGGCGTTGACTTCTAAGGCCCTAACCATTCGATCCGGTGGAGCAACGCCCTAGAGTGAAGCCTAGGTTGCCCGGAACGGAGAAATGACCATAACTTTCACACCGGTAGCAATTATTCCTTTTATACGATGGAAAAACTGTTCTATTTATTTTGTATTTTATGCTTCGGGCGTTGATTGCTAAGGCCCTAACTATTCAATCTGTTGGTGCAACGCCGAAGGGTGAAGCCTATGTTGCCCGGAAAGTAGAAATGACGTTAACTTTCATACTGGTTGCAATTATTAGTTTTATACGATGGAAAAGCTGTTTTATGTATTTTGTATTTTATGCTTCGGGCGTTGACTTCTAAGGCCCTAACTATTCGATCTGGTGGCGCGACGCCCTAGAGTGAAGCCTATGTTGCCCGGAACGTAGAAATGACCATAACTTTCACACTGGTTGATATCATTCGTTTTATATGATGGAAAAACTGTTGTATTTATATAGTGTTTTATGCTTCTGGCGTTGTCTTCTTAGGCCCTAGCTATTCCATCTGGTGGAACAACGCCCTAGAGTGAAGCCTAGGTTGCCCGCAACGTAGAAATGACCATAACTTCCACACTGGTTGCAATTATTCGTTTTATACGATGGAAAAGCTGTTGTATTTATATCGTATTTTATGCTTCTGGCGTTGACTTCTAAGGCCCTAGCTATTCGATCTGGTGGCGCCACGCCCTAGAGTGAAGCCTATGTTGCTCGGAACGTAGAAATGACCATAACTTTCACACTGGTTGCAATTATTCGTTTTATACGATGGAAAAGCTGTGGCATCTTTTATGTATTTTATTCATCTGGGGCTGACTTCTAAGGCCGTTGCTATTAGATGTGGTGGAGCAACGCCCTAGGGTGACGCCTAAGTTGCCTGGAACGTAGAAATGACCATTACCTTCACACTGACTGCTATCATTCGTTTTATATGATGGAAAGACTGTTGTATTTATATAGTGTTTTATGCTTCTGGCGTTGACTTCTTAGGCCGTAGCTATTCCATCTGGTGGAACAACGCCCTAGAGTGAAGCCTAGGTTGCCCGGAACGGAGAAATGACCATAACTTTCACACCGGTAGCAATTATTCGTTTTATACGATGGAAAAGCTGTTCTATTTATTTTGTATTTTATGCTTCGTGCGTTGACTTCTAAGGCCCTAACTATTCAATCTGTTGGTGCAACGCCCTAGAGTGAAGCCTAGGTTGCCCGGAACGTAGAAATGACCATAACTTTCACACTGGTTACTATCATTCGTTTTATACGATGGAAAAACTGTTGTATTTATATCGTATTTTATGCTTCTGGCTTTGACTTCTTATGCCCTAACTATTCCATCTGGTGGAACAACGCCCTTGGGTGAAGCCTAGGTTGCGCGGAACGTAGAAATGACCATAACTTTCACACTGGTAGCAATTATTCGTTTTATACGATGGAAAAACTGTTGTATTTATATCGTATTTTATGCTTCTGGCGTTGACATCTAAGGCCCTAACTATTCGATCTGGTGGCGCAACGCCCTAGAGTGAAGCCTATGTTGCCCGGAACGTAGAAATGACCATAACTTTCACACTGGTTGCAATTATTAGTTTTATACGATGGAAAAGCTGTGGCATCTTTTATGTATTTTATTCATCTGGGGTTGACTTCTAAGGCCGTTGCTATTAGATGTGGTGGAGCAACGCCCTAGGGTGACACCTAAGTTCCCCGGAACGTAGAAATGACCATTACCTTCACACTGGTTGCAATTATTCGTTTTATACGATGGAAAAACTGTTCTATTTATTTTGTATTTCATGCTTCGGGCGTTGACTTCTAAGGCCCTAACTATTAAATCTGTTGGTGCAACGCCCAAGGTGAAGCCTATGTTGCCCGGAAGGTAGAAATGACGTTAACTTTCATACTGGTTGCAATTATTCGTTTTATGCGATGGAAAAGCTGTTTTATTTATTTTGTGTTTTATGCTTCGGGCATTGACTTCTAAGGCCCTAACTATTCGATCTGGTGGGGCAACGCCCTAGAGTGAAGCCTAGGTTGCGCGTAACGTAGAAATGACCATAACTTTCACACTGGTAGCAATTATTCGTTTTATGCGATGGAAAAACTGTTTTATTTATTTTGTATTTTATGCTTCTGGCGTTGACTTCTAAGGCCCTAACCATTCGATCCGGTGGAGCAACGCCCTAGAGTGAAGCCTAGGTTGCCCGGAACGGAGAAATGACCATAACTTTCACACCGGTAGCAATTATTCCTTTTATACGATGGAAAAACTGTTCTATTTATTTTGTATTTTATGCTTCGGGCGTTGATTGCTAAGGCCCTAACTATTCAATCTGTTGGTGCAACGCCGAAGGGTGAAGCCTATGTTGCCCGGAAAGTAGAAATGACGTTAACTTTCATACTGGTTGCAATTATTAGTTTTATACGATGGAAAAGCTGTTTTATGTATTTTGTATTTTATGCTTCGGGCGTTGACTTCTAAGGCCCTAACTATTCGATCTGGTGGCGCGACGCCCTAGAGTGAAGCCTATGTTGCCCGGAACGTAGAAATGACCATAACTTTCACACTGGTTGATATCATTCGTTTTATATGATGGAAAAACTGTTGTATTTATATAGTGTTTTATGCTTCTGGCGTTGTCTTCTTAGGCCCTAGCTATTCCATCTGGTGGAACAACGCCCTAGAGTGAAGCCTAGGTTGCCCGCAACGTAGAAATGACCATAACTTCCACACTGGTTGCAATTATTCGTTTTATACGATGGAAAAGCTGTTGTATTTATATCGTATTTTATGCTTCTGGCGTTGACTTCTAAGGCCCTAACTATTCGATCTGGTGGCGCCACGCCCTAGAGTGAAGCCTATGTTGCTCGGAACGTAGAAATGACCATAACTTTCACACTGGTTGCAATTATTCGTTTTATACGATGGAAAAGCTGTGGCATCTTTTATGTATTTTATTCATCTGGGGCTGACTTCTAAGGCCGTTGCTATTAGATGTGGTGGAGCAACGCCCTAGGGTGACGCCTAAGTTGCCTGGAACGTAGAAATGACCATTACCTTCACACTGACTGCTATCATTCGTTTTATATGATGGAAAGACTGTTGTATTTATATAGTGTTTTATGCTTCTGGCGTTGACTTCTTAGGCCGTAGCTATTCCATCTGGTGGAACAACGCCCTAGAGTGAAGCCTAGGTTGCCCGGAACGTAGACATGGCCATAACTTCCACACTGGTTGCAATTATTCGTTTTATACGATGGAAAAGCTGTTGTATTTATTCTGTATTTTATGCTTCTGGCGTTGACTTCTAAGGCCCTAACTATTCGATCTGGTGGAGCAACGCCCTAGAGTGAAGCCTGGGTTGCCCGGAACGGAGAAATGACCATAACTTTCACACCGGTAGCAATTATTCGTTTTATACGATGGAAAAGCTGTTCTATTTATTTTGTATTTTATGCTTCGTGCGTTGACTTCTAAGGCCCTAACTATTCAATCTGTTGGTGCAACGCCCTAGAGTGAAGCCTAGGTTGCCCGGAACGTAGAAATGACCATAACTTTCACCTTGGTTACTATCATTCGTTTTATACGATGGAAAAACTGTTGTATTTATATCGTATTTTATGCTTCTGGCTTTGACTTCTTATGCCCTAACTATTCCATCTGGTGGAACAACGCCCTTGGGTGAAGCCTAGGTTGCGCGGAACGTAGAAATGACCATAACTTTCACACTGGTAGCAATTATTCGTTTTATACGATGGAAAAACTGTTGTATTTATATCGTATTTTATGCTTCTGGCGTTGACATCTAAGGCCCTAACTATTCGATCTGGTGGCGCAACGCCCTAGAGTGAAGCCTATGTTGCCCGGAACGTAGAAATGACCATAACTTTCACACTGGTTGCAATTATTAGTTTTATACGATGGAAAAGCTGTGGCATCTTTTATGTATTTTATTCATCTGGGGTTGACTTCTAAGGCCGTTGCTATTAGATGTGGTGGAGCAACGCCCTAGGGTGACACCTAAGTTCCCCGGAACGTAGAAATGACCATTACCTTCACACTGGTTGCAATTATTCGTTTTATACGATGGAAAAACTGTTCTATTTATTTTGTATTTCATGCTTCGGGCGTTGACTTCTAAGGCCCTAACTATTAAATCTGTTGGTGCAACGCCCAAGGTGAAGCCTATGTTGCCCGGAAGGTAGAAATGACGTTAACTTTCATACTGGTTGCAATTATTCGTTTTATGCGATGGAAAAGCTGTTTTATTTATTTTGTGTTTTATGCTTCGGGCATTGACTTCTAAGGCCCTAACTATTCGATCTGGTGGGGCAACGCCCTAGAGTGAAGCCTAGGTTGCGCGTAACGTAGAAATGACCATAACTTTCACACTGGTAGCAATTATTCGTTTTATGCGATGGAAAAACTGTTTTATTTATTTTGTATTTTATGCTTCTGGCGTTGACTTCTAAGGCCCTAACCATTCGATCCGGTGGAGCAACGCCCTAGAGTGAAGCCTAGGTTGCCCGGAACGGAGAAATGACCATAACTTTCACACCGGTAGCAATTATTCCTTTTATACGATGGAAGAACTGTTCTATTTATTTTGTATTTTATGCTTCGGGCGTTGATTGCTAAGGCCCTAACTATTCAATCTGTTGGTGCAACGCCGAAGGGTGAAGCCTATGTTGCCCGGAAAGTAGAAATGACGTTAACTTTCATACTGGTTGCAATTATTAGTTTTATACGATGGAAAAGCTGTTTTATGTATTTTGTATTTTATGCTTCGGGCGTTGACTTCTAAGGCCCTAACTATTCGATCTGGTGGCGCGACGCCCTAGAGTGAAGCCTATGTTGCCCGGAACGTAGAAATGACCATAACTTTCACACTGGTTGATATCATTCGTTTTATATGATGGAAAAACTGTTGTATTTATATAGTGTTTTATGCTTCTGGCGTTGTCTTCTTAGGCCCTAGCTATTCCATCTGGTGGAACAACGCCCTAGAGTGAAGCCTAGGTTGCCCGGAACGTAGAAATGACCATAACTTCCACACTGGTTGCAATTATTCGTTTTATACGATGGAAAAGCTGTTGTATTTATATCGTATTTTATGCTTCTGGCGTTGACTTCTAAGGCCCTAACTATTCGATCTGGTGGCGCCACGCCCTAGAGTGAAGCCTATGTTGCCCGGAACGTAGAAATGACCATAACTTTCACACTGGTTGCAATTATTCGTTTTATACGATGGAAAAGCTGTGGCATCTTTTATGTATTTTATTCATCTGGGGCTGACTTCTAAGGCCGTTGCTATTAGATGTGGTGGAGCAACGCCCTAGGGTGACGCCAAAGTTGCCTGGAACGTAGAAATGACCATTACCTTCACACTGGCTGCTATCATTCGTTTTATATGATGGAAAGACTGTTGTATTTATATAGTGTTTTATGCTTCTGGCGTTGACTTCTTAGGCCGTAGCTATTCCATCTGGTGGAACAACGCCCTAGAGTGAAGCCTAGGTTGCCCGGAACGTAGACATGACCATAACTTCCACACTGGTTGCAATTATTCGTTTTATACGATGGAAAAGCTGTTGTATTTATCTCGTATTTTATGCTTCTGGCGTTGACTTCTAAGGGCCTAACTATTCAATCTGTTGGTGGAACGCCCAAGGGTGAAGCCTATGTTGCCCGGAAAGTAGAAATGACGTTAACTATCATACTGGTTGCAATTATTCGTTTTATACGATGGAAAAACTGTTTTATTTATTTTGTATTTTATGCTTCGGGCGTTGACTTCTAAGGCCCTAACTATTCGATTTGGTGGCGCAACGCCCTAGGGTGATGCCTAGGTTGCACGGAAAGTAGAAATGACAATAACTTTCATCCTGGTTGCAATTATTCGTTTTATACGATGGAAAAGCTGTGGCATCTTTTATGTATTTTATTCATCTGGGGCTGACTTCTAAGGCCGTTGCTATTAGATGTGGTGGAGCAACGCCCTAGGGTGACGCCTAAGTTGCCCGGAACGTAGAAATGACCATTAGCTTCACACTGGTTGCAATTATTCGTTTTATACGATGGAAAAACTGTTCTATTTATTTTGTATTTTATGCTTCGGGCGTTGACTTCTAAGGCCCTAACTATTCAATCTGTTGGTGCAACGCCCAAGGGTGAAGCCTATGTTGCGCGGAAGGTAGAAATGACGTTAACTTTCATACTGGTTGCGATTATCCGTTTTATACGATGGAAAAGCTGTTGTATTTATATAGTGTTCTATGCTTCTGGCGTTGACTTCTTAGGCCCTAACTATTCGATCTGTAGGTGCAACGCCCTAGAGTGAAGCCTAGGTAGCCCGGAACGTAGAAATGACCATAGCTTCCACACTGGTTGCAATTATTCGTTTTATACGATGGAAAAACTGAATTATTTATTTTGTATTTTATGCTTCGGGCGTTGACTTCTAATTCCCTAACTATTCGATCTGGAGGAGCAACGCCCTAGAGTGAAGCCTAGGTTGCCCGGAACGTAGAAATGACCATAACTTTCACACTGGTTACTATCATTCGTTTTATACGATGGAAAAACTGTTGTATTTATATCGTATTTTATGCTTCTGGCGTTGACTTCTTAGGCCCTAACTATTCCATCTGGTGGAACAACGCCCTTGGGTGAAGCCTAGGTTGCGCGGAACGTAGCAATGACCATAACTTTCACACTGGTAGCAATTATTCGTTTCATACGATGGAAAAACTGTTCTATTTATTTTGTATTTTATGCTTCGGGCGTTGACTTCTAAGGCCCTAGCTATTCGATCTGGTCGAGCAACGCCCTAGAGTGAAGCCTAGGTTGCACGGAACGTAGAAATGACTATAACTTCCACACTGCTTGCAATTATTCGTTTTATACGATGGAAAAGCTGTTGTATATATATCGTATTTTATGCTTCTGGCGTTGACTTCTTAGGCCCTAACTATTCCATCTGGTGGAACAGCGTCCTAGGGTGAAGCCTAGGTTGCGCGGAACGTAGAAGTGACCATAAATTTCACTCTGGTAGCAATTATTCGTTTTATACGATGGAAAAACTGTTTTATTTATTTTGTATTTTATGCTTCTGGCGTTGACTTCTACGGCCCTAACTATTCGATCTGGTGGAGCAATGCCCTAGAGTGAACCGTAGGTTGCCCGGAACGGAGAAATCACCATAAATTTCACACCGGTAGCAATTATTCGTTTTATACGATGGAAAAACTGTTCTGTTTATTTTGTATTTTATGCTTCGGGCGTTGACTTCTAAGGCCCTAACTATTCAATCTGTTGGTGCAACGCCCTAGGGTGAAGCCTAGGTTGCCCGGAAAGTAGAAATGACGATAACTTTCATACTGGTTGCAATTATTCGTTTTATACGATGGAAAAACTGTTGTATTTATATTGTATTTTATGCTTCGGGCATTGACTTCTAAGGCCCTAACTATTCAATCTGTTGGAGCAACGCCCCAGGGTGAAACCTAGGTTGCCCGGAAAGTAGAAATGACCATTACTTTCATCCTGGTTGCAATTATCCGTTTTATATGTTGGAAAAGCTGTTGTATTTATATAGCGTTTTAAGCATCTGGCGTTGACTTCTTAGGCCCTAACTATTCTATCTGATGGAACTACGCCCTAGGGTGAATCCTAGGTTGCCTGGAACGTAGAAATGACCATCACTTTCACACGGGTTGCAGTTATTCCTGTTATAGGATGGAAAGACTGTTGCATTTTTATTGTATTTTATACTTCAGGCGTTGACTTCTAAGGCCCTAGCTATTCGATCTGGTCGAGCAACGCCCTAGAGTGAAGCCTAGGCTGCCGGGAACGTAGAAATGACCATAACTTCCACACTGGTTGCAATTATTCGATTTATACGATGGAAAAGCTGTTGTATTTATATCGTATTTTATGCTTCTGGCGTTGACTTCTAAGGACCTAGCCATTCGATCTGGTGGAGCAACGCCCTAGAGTGAAGCCTAGGTTGCGCGGAACGTAGAAATGACCATAACGTTCACACTGGTAGCAATTATTCGTTTTGTACGATGGAAAAACTGTTTTATTTATTCTGTATTTTATGCTTCTGGCGTTGACTTCTAAGGCCCTAACTATTCGATCTGGTGGAGCTACGCCCTAGAGTGAAGCCTGGGTTGCCCGGAACGGAGAAATGACCATAACTTTCACACCGGTAGCAATTATTCGTTTTATACGATGGAAAAGCTGTTCTATTTATTTTGTATTTTATGCTTCGGGCGTTGACTTCTAAGGCCCTAACTATTCAATCTGTTGGTGCAACGCCCTAGAGTGAAGCCTAGGTTGCCCGGAACGTAGAAATGACCATAACTTTCACACTGGTTACTATCATTCGTTTTATACGATGGAAAAACTGTTGTATTTATATCGTATTTTATGCTTCTGGCGTTGACTTCTTAGGCCCTAACTATTCCATCTGGTGGAACAACGCCCTTGGGTGAAGCCTAGGTTGCGCGGAACGTAGAAATGACCATTACTTTCACAATGTTTGCAATTATTCATTTTATACGATGGAAAAGCTTTTGTACTTATATTGTATTTTATTCTTCTGCCGTTGACTTCTTAGGCCCTAGCTATTCGATCTGGTGGAACAACGCCCTAGCGTGAAGACTTGGTTGCCCGGAACATGGAAATGACCATTACTTTAACACTGTTTGCAGTTATTCCTGTTATACGATGGGAAAACCTTTGCATCTTTATTGTATTTTATGCTTCTGGCGTTGACTTCTAAGGCCCGAACTATTCGATCTGGTGGAGCAATGCCCTAGAGTGAAGCCTAGGCTGCCCGGAACGGAGAAATCACCATAACTTTCACACCGGTAGCAATTATTCGTTTTATACGATGGAAAAACTGTTCTGTTTATTTTGTATTTTATGCTTCGGGCGTTGACTTCTAAGGCCCTAACTATTCAATCTGTTGGTGCAACGCCCTAGGGTGAAGCCTAGGTTGCCCGGAAAGTAGGAACGACGTTAACTTTCTTACTGGTTGCAATTATT
Source organism: Calliopsis andreniformis (assembly GCF_051401765.1). Lineage (NCBI taxonomy): Eukaryota > Metazoa > Arthropoda > Insecta > Hymenoptera > Andrenidae > Calliopsis > Calliopsis andreniformis. Next base: position 11,658,371 of record NW_027480429.1, on the reverse strand, counting down.
CGTTTTATACGATGGAAAAACTGTTGTATTTATATTGTATTTTATGCTTCGGGCATTGACTTCTAAGGCCCTAACTATTCAATCTGTTGGAGCAACGCCCCAGTGTGAAACCTAGGTTGCCCGGAAAGTAGAAATGACCATAACTTTCATCCTGGTTGCAATTATCCGTTTTATATGTTGGAAAAGCTGTTGTATTTATATAGTGTTTTATGCTTCTGGCGTTGACTTCTTACGCCCTAACTATTCCATCTGGTGGAACAACGCCCTAGAGTGAATCCTAGGTTGCGTGGAACGTAGAAATGACCATCACTTTCACACGGGTTGCAGTTATTCCTGTTATAGGATTGAAAGACAGTTGCATTTTTATTGTATTTTATACTTCAGGCGTTGACTTCTAAGGCCCTAGCTATTCGATCTGGTGGAGCACCGCCCTAGATTGAAGCCTAGGTTGCCCGGAACGTAGGAAAAACCATTACCTTCACACTGGTTGCAATTATTCGTTTTATACGATGGAAAAACTGTTTTATTTATTTTGTATTTTATGCTTCGGGCGTTGACTTCTAAGGCCCTAACTATTCGATTTGGTGGAGCAACGCCCTAGAGTGAAGCCTAGGTTGCCCGGAACGTAGAAATGACCATAACTTCCACACTGGTTGCAATTATTCGTTTTATACGATGGAAAAACTGTTCTATTTATTTTGTATTTTATGCTTCGGGCGTTGACTTCTAAGGGCCTAACTATTCAATCTGTTGGTGCAACGCCCAAGGGTGAAGCCTATGTTGCCCCGAAAGTAGAAATGACGTTAACTTTCATACTGGTTGCAATTATTCGTTTTATACGATGGAAAAACTGTTTTATTTATTTTGTATTTTATGCTTCGGGCGTTGACTTCTAAGGCCCTAACTATTCGATTTGGTGGAGCAACGCCCTAGAGTGAAGCCTAGCTTGCCCGGAACGTAGAAATGACCATAACTTCCACACTGGTTGCAATTATTCGTTTTATACGATGGAAAAACTGTTCTATTTATTTTGTATTTTATGCTTGGGGCGTTGATTTCTAAGGCCCCAACTATTCGATCTGTTCGAGCAACGCCCTAGGGTGAAGCCTAGGTTGCCCGGAAAGTAGAAATGACAATAACTTTCATCCTGGTTGCAATTATTCGTTTTATATGATGGAAAAACTGTTGTATTTATATAGTGTTTTATGCTTCTGGCGTTGACTTCTTAGGCCCTAACTATTGCATCTGGTGGAACAACGCCCTAGAGTGAAGCCTAGGTTGCCCGGAACGTAGAAATGACCATAACTTCCACACTGGTTGCAATTATTCGTTTTATACGATAGAAAAGCTGTTGTATTTATATCGTATTTTATGATTCTGGCGTTGAACTCTTAGGCCCTAACTATTCCATCTGGTGGAACAACGCCCTATGGTGACGCCTAAGTTGCCCGGAACGTAGAAATGACCATTACCTTCACACTGGTTGCAATTATTGGTTTTATGCGATGGAAAAGCTGTTTTGTTTATTTTGTGTTTTATGCTTCGGGCGTTGACTTCTAAGGCCCTAACTATTCGAACTGGAGGGGCAACGCCCTAGAGTGAAGCCTAGGTTGCCCGGAAAGTAGAAATGACCATAACTTTCATCCTGGTTGCAATTATTCGTTTTATATGATGGAAAAACTGTTGTATTTATATAGTGTTCTATGCTTCTGGCGTTGACTTCTTAGGCCCTAACTATTCGATCTGTTGGTGCAACGCCCTAGAGTAAAGCCTAGGTAGCCCGGAACGTAGAAATGACCATAGCTTCCACACTGGTTGCAATTATTCGTTTTATACGATGGAAAAACTGAATTATTTGTTTTGTATTTTATCCTTCGGGGGTTGATTTCTAATGCCCTAACTATTCGATCTGGTGCCGCAACGCCCTAGAGTGAAGCCGAGGTTGCCCGGAACGTAGAAATGACCATGACTTTCACACTGTTTGCAGTTATTCCTGTTATACGATGGAAAAACTTTTGCATCTTTATTGTACTTTATGCTTCTGGCGTTGACATCTAAGGCCCTAACTATTCAATCTGTTGGTGCAGCGCCCTACGGTCAAGCCTAGGTAGCCCGGAAAGTAGAAATGACGTTAACTTTCATACTGGTTTCAATTATTCGTTTTATACGATGGAAAAACTGTTGTATTTATATTGTATTTTATGCTTCGGGCATTGACTTCTAAGGCCCTAGCTATTCAATCTGTTGTAGCAACGCCCTAGGGTGAAGCCTAGGTTGCCCGGAAAGTAGAAATGACATTAACTTTCATCCTGGTTGCAATTATTCGTTTTATATGGCGGAAAAGCTGTTGTATTTATATAGTGTTTTATGCTTCTGGCGTTGACTTCTTAGGCCCTAACTATTGCATCTGGTGGAACAACGCCCTAGGGTGAAGCCTAGGTTGCCCGGAACGTAGAAATGACCATAACTTCCGCACTGGTTGCAATTATTCGTTTTATACGATGGAAAAACTGTTTTATTTATTTTGTATTTTATGCTTCGGGCGTTGACTTCTAATTCCCTAACTATTCGATCTGGAGGAGCAACGCCCTAGAGTGAAGCCTAGGTTGCCGGGAACGTAGAAATGACCATAACTTCCACACTGGTTGCAATTATTCGTTTTATACGATGGAAAAGCTGTTGTATTTATATCGTATTTTATGCTTCTGGCGTTGACTTCTAAGGACCTAGCCATTCGATCTGGTGGAGCAACGCCCTAGAGTGAAGCCTAGGTTGCGCGGAACGTAGAAATGACCATAACGTTCACACTGGTAGCAATTATTCGTTTTGTACGATGGAAAAACTGTTTTATTTATTCTGTATTTTATGCTTCTGGCGTTGACTTCTAAGGCCCTAACTATTCGATCTGGTGGAGCAACGCCCTAGAGTGAAGCCTGGGTTGCCCGGAACGGAGAAATGACCATAACTTTCACACCGGTAGCAATTATTCGTTTTATACGATGGAAAAGCTGTTCTATTTATTTTGTATTTTATGCTTCGGGCGTTGACTTCTAAGGCCCTAACTATTCAATCTGTTGGTGCAACGCCCTAGAGTGAAGCCTAGGTTGCCCGGAACGTAGAAATGACCATAACTTTCACACTGGTTACTATCATTCGTTTTATACGATGGAAAAACTGTTGTATTTATATCGTATTTTATGCTTCTGGCGTTGACTTCTTAGGCCCTAACTATTCCATCTGGTGGAACAACGCCCTTGGGTGAAGCCTAGGTTGCGCGGAACGTAGAAATGACCATTACTTTCACAATGTTTGCAATTATTCATTTTATACGATGGAAAAGCTTTTGTACTTATATTGTATTTTATTCTTCTGCCGTTGACTTCTTAGGCCCTAGCTATTCGATCTGGTGGAACAACGCCCTAGAGTGAAGACTTGGTTGCCCGGAACATGGAAATGACCATTACTTTAGCACTGTTTGCAGTTATTCCTGTTATGCGATGGGAAAACCTTTGCATCTTTATTGTATTTTATGCTTCTGGCGTTGACTTCTAAGGCCCGAACTATTCGATCTGGTGGAGCAATGCCCTAGAGTGAAGCCTAGGCTGCCCGGAACGGAGAAATCACCATAACTTTCACACCGGTAGCAATTATTCGTTTTATACGATGGAAAAACTGTTCTGTTTATTTTGTATTTTATGCTTCGGGCGTTGACTTCTAAGGCCCTAACTATTCAATCTGTTGGTGCAACGCCCTAGGGTGAAGCCTAGGTTGCCCGGAAAGTAGGAACGACGTTAACTTTCCTACTGGTTGCAATTATTCGTTTTATACGATGGAAAAACTGTTGTATTTATATTGTATTTTATGCTTCGGGCATTGACTTCTAAGGCCCTAACCATTCGATCCGTTGGAGCAACGCCCTAGAGTGAAGCCTAGGTTGCCCGGAACGGAGAAATGACCATAACTTTCACACCGGTAGCAATTATTCTTTTTATACGATGGAAAAACTGTTCTATTTATTTTGTATTTTATGCTTCGGGCGTTGACTGGTAAGGCCCTAACTATTCAATCTGTTGGTGCAACGCCAAAGGGTGAAGCCTATGTTGCCCGGAAAGTAGAAATGACGTTAACTTTCATACTGGTTGCAATTATTCGTTTTATACGATGGAAAAGCTGTTTTATTTATTTTGTATTTTATGCTTCGGGCGTTGACTTCTAAGGCCCTAACTATTCGATCAGGTGGCGCGACGCCCTAGAGTGAAGCCAATGTTGCCCGGAACGTAGAAATGACCATAACTTTCACACTGGTTGCTATCATTCGTTTTATATGATGGAAAAACTGTTGTATTTATATAGTGTTTTATGCTTCTGGCGTTGACTTCTTAGGCCCTAACTATTCCATCTGGTGGAACAACGCCCTAGAGTGAAGCCTAGGTTGCCCGGAACGTAGAAATGACCATAACTTCCACACTGGTTGCAATTATTCGTTTTATACGATGGAAAAGCTGTTGTATTTATATCGTATTTTATGCTTCTGGCGTTGACTTCTAAGGCACTAACTATTCGATCTGGTGGCGCAACGCCCTAGAGTGAAGCCTATGTTGCCCGGAACGTAGAAATGACCATTACCTTCACACTGGTTGCAATTATTCGTTTTATACGATGGAAAAACTGTTCTATTTATTTTGTATTTTATGCTTCGGGCGTTGACTTCTAAGGCCCTAACTATTCAATCTGTTGGTGCAACGCCCAAGGGTGAAGCACATGTTGCCCGGATGGTAGAAATGACGTTAACTTTCATACTGGTTGCAATTATTCGTTTTATACGATGGAAAAGCTGTTGTAGTTATATCGTATTTTATGCTTCTGGCGTTGACTTCTAAGGCACTAACTATTCGATCTGGTGGCGCAACGCCCTAGAGTGAAGCCTATGTTGCCCGAAACGTAGAAATGACCATAACTTTCACACTGGTTGCAATTATTCGTTTTATACGATGGAAAAGCTGTGGCATCTTTTATGTATTTTATTCATCTGGAGCTGACTTCTAAGGCCGTTGCTATTAGATGTGGTGGAGCAACGCCCTAGGGTGACGCCTAAGTTGCCCGGAACGTAGAAATGACCATTACCTTCACACTGGTTGCAATTATTCGTTTTATACGATGGAAAAACTGTTCTATTTATTTTGTATTTTATGCTTCGGGCGTTGACTTCTAAGGCCCTAACTATTCAATCTGTTGGTGCAACGCCCAAGGGAGAAGCACATGTTGCCCGGATGGTAGAAATGACGTTAACTTTCATACTGGTTGCAATTATCCGTTTTATACGATGGAAAAGCTGTTGTATTTATATTGTATTTTATGCTTCGGGCATTGAGTTCTAAGGCCCTAACTATTGCATCTGGTGGAACAACGCCCTAGAGTGAAGCCTAGGTTGCCCGGAACGTAGAAATGACCATAACTTGCACACTGGTTGCAATTATTCGTTTTATACGATGGAAAAGCTGTTGTATTTATATCGTATTTTATGATTCTGACGTTGAACTCTTAGGCCCTAACTATTCCATCTGGTGGGACAACGCCCTCGGGTGAACCCTAGGTTGCGCGTAACGTAGAAATGACCATAACTTTCACACTGGTAGCAATTATTCGTTTTATACGATGGAAAAACTGTTTTATTTATTTTGTATTTTATGCTTCTGGCGTTGACTTCTAAGGCCCTAACCATTCGATCCGGTGGAGCAACGCCCTAGAGTGAAGCCTAGGTTGCCCGGAACGGAGAAATGACCATAACTTTCACACCGGTAGCAATTATTCTTTTTATACGATGGAAAAACTGTTCTATTTATTTTGTATTTTATGCTTCGGGCGTTGACTTCTAAGGCCCTAACTATTCAATCTGTTGGTGCAACGCCCTAGGGTGAAGCCTAGGTTGCCCGGAAAGTAGGAACGACGTTAACTTTCCTACTGGTTGCAATTATTCGTTTTATACGATGGAAAAACTGTTGTATTTATATTGTATTTTATGCTTCGGGCATTGACTTCTAAGGCCCTAACCATTCGATCCGTTGGAGCAACGCCCTAGAGTGAAGCCTAGGTTGCCCGGAACGGAGAAATGACCATAACTTTCACACCGGTAGCAATTATTCTTTTTATACGATGGAAAAACTGTTCTATTTATTTTGTATTTTATGCTTCGGGCGTTGACTGGTAAGGCCCTAACTATTCAATCTGTTGGTGCAACGCCAAAGGGTGAAGCCTATGTTGCCCGGAAAGTAGAAATGACGTTAACTTTCATACTGGTTGCAATTATTCGTTTTATACGATGGAAAAGCTGTTTTATTTATTTTGTATTTTATGCTTCGGGCGTTGACTTCTAAGGCCCTAACTATTCGATCAGGTGGCGCGACGCCCTAGAGTGAAGCCTATGTTGCCCGGAACGTAGAAATGACCATAACTTTCACACTGGATTGCTATCATTCGTTTTATATGATGGAAAAACTGTTGTATTTATATAGTGTTTTATGCTTCTGGCGTTGACTTCTTAGGCCCTAACTATTCCATCTGGTGGCGCAACGCCCTAGAGTGAAGCCTATGTCGCCCGGAACGTAGAAATGACCATAACTTTCACACTGGTTGCAATTATTCGTTTTATACGATGGAAAAACTGTTCTATTTATTTTGTATTTTATGCTTCGGGCGTTGACTTCTAAGGCCCTAACTATTCAATCTGTTGGTGCAACGCCCAAGGGTGAAGCCCATGTTGCCCGGAAGGTAGAAATGACGTTAACTTTCATACTGGTTGCAATTATCCGTTTAATGCGATGGAAAAACTGTTTTATCTATTTTGTGTTTTATGCTTCGGGCGTTGACTTCTAAGGCCCTAACTATTCGATCTGGTGGGGCTACGCCCTAGAGTGAAGCCTAGGTTGCCCGGAAAGTAGAAATGACCATAACTTTCATCCTGGTTGCAATTATTCGTTTTATATGATGGAAAAACTGTTGTATTTATATTGTATTTTATGCTTCGGGCATTGACTTCTAAGGCCCTAGCTATTCAATCTGTTGTAGCAACGCCCTAGGGTGAAGCCTAGGTTGCCCGGAAAGTAGAAATGACATTAACTTTCATCCTGGTTGCAATTATTCGTTTTATATGGCGGAAAAGCTGTTGTATTTATATAGTGTTTTATGCTTCTGGCGTTGACTTCTAAGGCCCGAACTATTCGATCTGGTGGAGCAATGCCCTAGAGTGAAGCCTAGGCTGCCCGGAACGGAGAAATCACCATAACTTTCACACCGGTAGCAATTATTCGTTTTATACGATGGAAAAACTGTTCTGTTTATTTTGTATTTTATGCTTCGGGCGTTGACTTCTAAGGCCCTAACTATTCAATCTGTTGGTGCAACGCCCTAGGCTGAAGCCTAGGTTGCCCGGAAAGTAGGAACGACGTTAACTTTCCTACTGGTTGCAATTATTCGTTTTATACGATGGAAAAACTGTTGTATTTATATTGTATTTTATGCTTCGGGCATTGACTTCTAAGGCCCTAACCATTCGATCCGTTGGAGCAACGCCCTAGAGTGAAGCCTAGGTTGCCCGGAACGGAGAAATGACCATAACTTTCACACCGGTAGCAATTATTCTTTTTATACGATGGAAAAACTGTTCTATTTATTTTGTATTTTATGCTTCGGGCGTTGACTGGTAAGGCCCTAACTATTCAATCTGTTGGTGCAACGCCAAAGGGTGAAGCCTATGTTGCCCGGAAAGTAGAAATGACGTTAACTTTCATACTGGTTGCAATTATTCGTTTTATACGATGGAAAAGCTGTTTTATTTATTTTGTATTTTATGCTTCGGGCGTTGACTTCTAAGGCTCTAACTATTCGATCAGGTGGCGCGACGCCCTAGAGTGAAGCCAATGTTGCCCGGAACGTAGAAATGACCATAACTTTCACACTGGTTGCTATCATTCGTTTTATATGATGGAAAAACTGTTGTATTTATATAGTGTTTTATGCTTCTGGCGTTGACTTCTTAGGCCCTAACTATTCCATCTGGTGGAACAACGCCCTAGAGTGAAGCCTAGGTTGCCCGGAACGTAGAAATGACCATAACTTCCACACTGGTTGCAATTATTCGTTTTATACGATGGAAAAGCTGTTGTAGTTATATCGTATTTTATGCTTCTGGCGTTGACTTCTAAGGCACTAACTATTCGATCTGGTGGCGCAACGCCCTAGAGTGAAGCCTATGTTGCCCGAAACGTAGAAATGACGTTAACTTTCATACTGGTTGCAATTATTCGTTTTATACGATGGAAAAGCTGTTTTATTTATTTTGTATTTTATGCTTCGGGCGTTGACTTCTAAGGCCCTAACTATTCGATCAGGTGGCGCGACGCCCTAGAGTGAAGCCTATGTTGCCCGGAACGTAGAAATGACCATAACTTTCACACTGGATTGCTATCATTCGTTTTATATGATGGAAAAACTGTTGTATTTATATAGTGTTTTATGCTTCTGGCGTTGACTTCTTAGGCCCTAACTATTCCATCTGGTGGCGCAACGCCCTAGAGTGAAGCCTATGTCGCCCGGAACGTAGAAATGACCATAACTTTCACACTGGTTGCAATTATTCGTTTTATACGATGGAAAAACTGTTCTATTTATTTTGTATTTTATGCTTCGGGCGTTGACTTCTAAGGACCTAACTATCCAATCTGTTGGTGCAACGCCCAAGTGTGAAGCCTATGTTGCCCGGAAAGTAGAAATGACGTTAACTTTTATACTGGTTGTAATTATTCGTTTTATACGATGGAAAAACTGTTTTATTTATTTCGTATTTTATGCTTCGGGAGTTGACTTCTAAGGACCTAACTATTCGATCTGGTGGCTTAACACCCTAGAGTGAAGCCTAGGTTGCCCGGAACGTAGAAATGACCATAACTTTTACACTGGTAGCAATTATTCGTTTTATGCAATGGAAAAACAGTTCTAATTATTTTGCATTTTATGCTTCGGGCGTTGACTTCTAAGGCCCTAACTGATTGACCTGGTGGAGCAACGCCCTAGAGTGAAGCCTAGATTGCCCGGAACGTTGAAATGACAATAACTTTCACACAGGTTGTTATTATTCGTTTGATACAATGGAAAAACTGTTATATTTATATTGTATTTTATTCTTATGGCGTTGAATTCTAAGTCATTAGCTACTCGATCTGGTGGAGCAACGCCCTAAAGTAATACCTAGGTTACCCGGAACGTAGAAATGACCAGTACTTTCACACTGTTTGCAGTTATTCCTGTTATACGATGGAAAATCTTTTGCATCTTTATTGTATTTTATACTTCAGGCGTTGACTTCTAAGGCCCTAGCTATTCGATCTGGTCGAGCTGCGCCCTAGAGTGAAGCCTAGGTTGCACGGAACGTAGAAATGACCATAACTTCCACACTGGTTGCAATTATTCGTTTTATACGATGGAAAAACTGTTTTATTTATTCTGTATTTTATGCTTCTGGCGTTGACTTCTAAGGCCCTAACTATTCGACCTGGTGGAGTAACGCCCTAGAGTGATGCCTAGGTTGCCCGGAACGGCGAAGTGACCATAACTTTCACACCGGTAGCAATTATTCGTTTTATACGATGGAAAAACTGTTCTATCTATTTTGTATTTTATGCTTCGGGCGTTGACTTCTAAGGACCTAACTATCCAATCTGTTGGCGCAACGCCCAAGTGTAAAGCCTATGTTGCCCGGAAAGTAGAAATGACGTTAACTTTTATACTGGTTGTAATTATTCGTTTTATACGATGGAAAAACTGTTTTATTTATTTTGTATTTTATGCTTCGGGAGTTGACTTCTAAGGACCTAACTATTCGATCTGGTGGCATAACACCCTAGACTGAAGCCTAGGTTGCTCGGAACGTAGAAATGACAATAACTTTCACACTGGTTGCTATCATTCGTTTTATACGATGGAAAAACTGTTATATTTATATTGTATTTTATGCTTCTGGCGTTGACTTCTTAGGCCCTAACTGTTCGATCTGGTTCAACAACGCCCTAGAGTGAAGACTAGGTAGCCCGGAACATGGAAATGACCATTACCTTCACACTGTTTGCAGTTATTCCTGTTATACGGTGGAAAAACTTTTGCATCTTTGTTGTATTTTATGCTTCTGGCGTTGACTTCTAAGGCCCTACCTATTCGGTTTGGTGGAGCAACGCCCGAGAGCGGAGCCTAAGTTGCCCTGTACGTAGAAATCACCATTACTTTCACACTGTTTGCAAATATACATTATATACGATGGAAAATCTGTTGTATTTATGTTGTATTTTATACTTGTGGCGTTGACTTCTTAGGCCCTAACTATTTGATCTGGTGGAGCACCGCCCTAGAGTGAAGCCTAGGTTGCCCGGAACGTAGAAAAGACCATTACCTTCACACTGGTTGCAATTATTCCTGCTTTACGATGGGAAGACTGTTGCATCTTTATTGTATTTTATGCTTCTGGCGTTGATTTCTAAGGCCCTAACTATTCGATCTGGTGGTGCAACGTCCTATGGTGAAGCCTAGGTTGTCCAGAAAGTAGAAATGACCATAACTTTCATACTGGTTGCGATTATTCGTTTTATACGATGCAAAAACTGTTCTATTTACTTTGTATTTTATGCTTCGGGCGTTGACTTCTAAGGCCCTAACTATTCGATATGGTGGAGCAACGCCCTAGAGTGCAGCCTAGGTTGCCCGGAACGTAGAAATGACCATAACTTTTACACTGGCAGCAATTATTCGTTTTATACAGTGGAAAAACTGTTCTATTTATTTTGTATTTAATGCTTCTGGCGTTGACTTCTCAGGACCTAACTATTCGATCTGATGGAAAAACGCCCTAGGGTGAAGCCTAGGTTGCCCGGAACGTAGAAATGACCATAACTTTTACACTGGTAGCAATTATTCGTTTTATGCAATGGAAAAACAGTTCTAATTATTTTGCATTTTATGCTTCGGGCGTTGACTTCTAAGGCCCTAACTGATTGACCTGGTGGAGCAACGCCCTAGAGTGAAGCCTAGATTGCGCGGAACGTTGAAATGACAATAACTTTCACACAGGTTGTTATTATTCGTTTGATACAATGGAAAAACTGTTATATTTATATTGTATTTTATTCTTATGGCGTTGAATTCTAAGTCATTAGCTACTCGATCTGGTGGAGCAACGCCCTAAAGTAATACCTAGGTTACCCGGAACGTAGAAATGACCAGTACTTTCACACTGTTTGCAGTTATTCCTGTTATACGATGGAAAATCTTTTGCATCTTTATTGTATTTTATACTTCAGGCGTTGATTTCTAAGGCCCTAGCTATTCGATCTGGTCGAGCAGCGCCCTAGAGTGAAGCCTAGGCTGCCCGGAACGTAGAAATGACCATAACTTCCACACTGGTTGCAATTATTCGTTTTATACGATGGAAAAACTGTTTTATTTATTCTGTATTTTATGCTTCTGGCGTTGACTTCTAAGGCCCTAACTATTCGACCTGGTGGAGGAACGCCCTAGAGTGATGCCTAGGTTGCCCGGAACGGCGAAATGACCATAACTTTCACACCGGTAGCAATTATTCGTTTTATACGATGGAAAAACTGTTCTATCTATTTAGTATTTTATGCTTCGGGAGTTGACTTCTAAGGACCTAACTATTCGATCTGATGGAAAAACGCCATAGGGTGAAGCCTAGGTTGCCCGGAACGTAGAAATGACCATAACTTTTACACTGGTAGCAATTATTCGTTTTATGCAATGGAAAAACTGTTCTAATTATTTTGCATTTTATGCTTCGGGTGTTGACTTCTAAGGCCCTAACTGATTGAACTGGTGGAGCAACGCTCTAGAGTGAAGCCTAGATTGCCCGGAACGTTGAAATGACCATAACTTTCACACAGGTTGTTATTATTCGTTTGATACAATGGAAAAACTGTTATATTTATATTGTATTTTATTCTTATGGCGTTGAATTCTAAGTCACTAGCTACTCGGTCTGGTGGAGCAACGCCCTAAAGTGATACCTAGGTTACCCGGAACGTAGAAATGACCAGTACTTTCACACTGTTTGCAGTTATTCCTGTTATACGATGGAAAATCTTTTGCATCTTTATTGTATTTTATGCTTCTGGCGTTGACTTCTAAGTCCCTAGCTATTCGATTTGGTGGAGCAACGCCCTAGAGTGGAGCCTAGGTTGCCCGGAACGTAGAAATGACCATTACTTTCAAACTGGTTGGAATTATTCCTGTTATACTATCGAAAAACTGTTGTCTTTTTATTGCATTTTATGCTTCGGGCGTTGACTTCTAACGCCCTAACTATTCAGTGTGGTGGGGCAACGCCCTAGAGTGAAGCCTAGGATGCCCGGAAAGTAGAAATGACCATAACTTTCGCAATGTTTGCAATTATTCGTTTTATACGATGAAAACACTGTTGTACATATATTGTATTTTATCCTTCTGGCGTTGAATTCTAAGTCCCTAGCCATTCGATCTATTGGAGCGACGCCCTAGAGTGAAACCTAGGTTGCCCGGAACGTAGAAATGACCATCATTTTCAAACTGGTTGGAATCACTCCTGTTATACGATGGAAAAACTGTTGTACTTTTATTGCATTTTATGCTTCTGGCGTTGACTTCTTAGGGCCTAACTATTCGATCTGGTGGAACAACGCCCTAGAGTGAAGCCTAGGCTGCCCGGAACGTAGAAATGACCATAACTTTCACACTGGTTGCTATCATACGTTTTATACGATGGAAAAACTGTTATATTTATATTGCATTTTATGCTTCTGGCGTTGACTTCTTAGGCCCTAACTGTTCGATCAGGTTCAACAACGCCCTAGAGTGAAGACTAGGTTGCCCGGAGCATGGAAATGACCATTACTTTCACACTGTTTGCAGTTATTCCTGTTATACGGTGGAAAAACTTTTGCATCTTTATTGTATTTTATCCTTCTGGCGTTGACTTCTAAGGCCCTACCTATTCGGTTTGGTGGAGCAACGCCCGAGAGCGGAGCCTAAGTTGCCCGGTACGTAGAAATCACCATTACTTTCACACTGTTTGCAAATATACATTATATACGATGGAAAATCTGTTGTATTTATGTTGTATTTTATGCTTCTGGCGTTGACTTCTTAGGCCCTAACTATTTGATCTGGTGGAGCACCGCCCTAGAGTGAAGCCGAGGTTGCCCGGAACGTAGAAATGACCATAACTTTCACACTGTTTGCAGTTATTCCTGTTATACGATGGAAAAACTTTTGCACCTTTATTGTACTTTATGCTTCTGGCGTTGACTTCTAAGGCCCTAACTATTCAATCTGTTGGTGCAACGCCCTAGGGTGAAGCCTCGGATGCCCGGAAAGCAGAAATGACCATAACTTTCACACTGGTTGCAATTATTCGTTTTATACGATGGAAAAGCTGTGGCACCTTTATTGTATTTTATTCATCTGCGGTTGACTTCTAAGGCCGTAGCTGTTAGATGTGGTGGAGCAACGCCAAAGAGTGACGCCTAGGTTGGCCGGAACGTAGAAATGACCATTACTTTCACAATGTTTGCAATTATTCATTTTATACGATGGAAAAGCTTTTGTACTTATATTGTATTTTATTCTTCTGGCGTTAACTTCTTAGGCCCTAACTATTCGATCTGGAGGAAAAACGCCCTAGAGTGAAGACTTGGTTGCCCGGAACATGGAAATGACCATTACTTTAGCACTGTTTGCAGTTATTCCTGTTATACGATGGAAAAACTTTTGCATCTTTATTGTATTTTATGCTTCTGGCGTTGACTTCTAAGGCCCTAGCTATTCGATTTGGTGGAGCAACACCCGAGAGTGGAGCCTAGGTTGCCCGATACGTAGAAATGACCATTAATTTCACACTGTTTGCTAATATACATTATATACGATGGAAAAACTGTTGTATTTATGTTGTATTTTATGCTTCTGGCGTTGACTTCTTAGGCCCTAACTATTTGATCTGGTGGAGCACCGCCCTAGAGTGAAGCCTAGGTTGCCCGGAACGTAGAAAAAACCATTACCTTCACACTGGTTGCAATTATTCGTTTTATACGATGGAAAAACTGTTCTATTTATTTTGTATTTTATGCTTCGGGCGTTGATTTCTAAGGCCCTAGCCATTCCATCTGGTCAAGCAACGCCCTAGAGTGAAGCCTATGTTGCCCGGAACATAGAAATGACCATAACTTTCACACTGGTTGCTATCATTCGTTTTATATGATGGAAAAACTGTTGTATTTATATAGTGTTTTATGCTTCTGGCGTTGACTTCTTAGGCCCTAACTATACCATCTGGTGGAACAACGCCCTAGAGTGAAGCCTAGGTTGCCCGGAACGTAGAAATGACCATAACTTCCACACTGGTTGCAATTATTCGTTTTATACGATGGAAAAGCTGTTGCATTTATATCGTATTTTATGCTTCTGGCGTTGACTTCTAAGGCCCTAACTATTCGATCTGGTGGCGCAACGCCCTAGAGTGAAGCCTATGTTGCCCGGAACGTAGAAATGACCATAACTTTCACACTGGTTGCAATTATTCGTTTTATACGATGGAAAAGCTGTGGCATCTTTTATGTATTTTATTCATCTGGGGCTGACTTCTAAGGCCGTTGCTATTAGATGTGGTGGAGCAACGCCCTAGGGTGACGCCTAAGTTGCCCGGAACGTAGAAATGACCATTACCTTCACACTGGTTGCAATTATTCGTTTTATACGATGGAAAAACTGTTCTATTTATATTGTATTTTATGCTTCGGGCGTTGTCTTCTAAGGCCCTAACTATTCAATCTGTTGGTGCAACGCCCAAGGGTGAAGCCTATGTTGCCCGGAAGGTAGAAATGACGTTAACTTTCATACTGGTTGCAATTATCCGTTTTATGCGATGGAAAAACTGTTTTATTTATTTTGTGTTTTATGCTTCGGGCGTTGACTTCTAAGGCCCTAACTATTCGACCTGGTGGGGCAACGCCCTAGAGTGAAGCCTAGCTTGCCCGGAAAGTAGAAATGACCATAACTTTCATCCTGGTTGCAATTATTCGTTTTATATGATGGAAAAGCTGTTGTATTTATATAGTGTTTTATGCTTCTGGCGTTGACTTCTTAGGCCCTAACTATTCCTTGTGGTGGAACAACGCCCTAGGGTGAAGCCTAGGTTGCCTGGAACGTAGAAATGACCATCACTTTCACACGGGTTGCAATTATTCCTGTTATAGGATGGAAAGGCTGTTGTATTTTTATTGTATTTTATACTTCAGGCGTTGACTTCTAAGATCCTAGCTATTCGATCTGGTCGAGCAACGCCCTAGAGTGAAGCCTAGGTTGCCCGGAACGTAGACATGACCATAACTTCCACACTGGTTGCAATTATTCGTTTTATACGATGGAAAAGCTGTTCTATTTATATCGCATTTTATGCTTCTGGCGTTGACTTCTAACGGCCTAACTATTCAATCTGTTGGTGCAACGCCCAAGGGTGAAGCCTATGTTGCCCCGAAAGTAGAAATGACGTTAACTTTCATACTGGTTGCAATTATTCGTTTTATACGATGGAAAAACTGTTTTATTTATTTTGTATTTTATGCTTCGGGCGTTGACTTCTAAGACCCTAACTATTCGATCTGGTGGAGCAACGCCCTAGAGTGAAGCCTAGGTTGCCCAGAAAGTAGAAATGACCATAACTTCCACACTGGTTGCAATTATTCGTTTTATACGATGGAAAAACTGTATTATTTATTTTGTATTTTATGCTTCGGGCGTTGATTTCTAAGGCCCTAACTATTCGATCTGGTGCCGCAACGCCCTAGAGTGAAGCCGAGGTTGCCCGGAACGTAGAAATGACCATAACTTTCACACTGTTTGCAGTTATTCCTGTTATACGATGGAAAAACTTTTGCATCTTTATTGTACTTTATGCTTCTGGCGTTGACTTCTAAGGCCCTAACTATTCAATCTGTTGGTGCAACGCCCTAGGGTGAAGCCTAGGTAGCCCGGAAAGTAGAAATGACGTTAACTTTCATACTGGTTTCAATTATTCGTTTTATACGATGGAAAAACTGTTGTATTTATATTGTATTTTATGCTTCGGGCATTGACTTCTAAGGCCCTAGCTACTCAATCTGTTGGAGCAACGCCCTAGGGTGAAGACTAGGTTGCCCGGAAAGTAGAAATGACAATAACTTTCATCCTGGTTGCAATTATTCGTTTTATATGATGGAAAAACTGTTGTATTTATATAGTGTTTTATGCTTCTGGCGTTGACTTCTTAGGCCCTAACTATTGCATCTGGTGGAACAACGCCCTAGAGTGAAGCCTAGGTTGCCCGGAACGTAGAAATGACCATAACTACCACACTGGTTGCAATTATTCGTTTTATACGATGGAAAAGCTGTTGTATTTATATCGTATTTTATGATTCTGGCGTTGAACTCTTAGGCCCAGCTATTCCATCTGGTGGAACAACGCCCTCGGGTGAAGCCTAGGTTGCGCGTAACGTAGAAATGACCATTACTTTCACACTGGTAGCAATTATTCGTTTTATACGATGGAAAAACTGTTTTATTTATTTTGTATTTTATGCTTCTGGCGTTGACTTCTAAGGCCCTAACTATTCGATCCGGTGGAGCAACGCCCTAGAGTGAAGCCTAGGTTGCCCGGAACGGAGAAATGACCATAACTTTCACACCGGTAGCAATTATTCTTTTTATAGGATGGACAAACTGTTGTATTTATTTTGTATTTTATGCTTCGGGCGTTGACTGCTAAGGCCCTAACTATTCAATCTGTTGGTGCAACGCCCAAGGGTGAAGTCTATGTTGCCCGGAAAGTAGAAATGACGTTAACTTTCATACTGGTTGCAATTATTCGTTTTATACGATGGAAAAACTTTTTTATTTATTTTGTATTTTATGCTTCGGGCGTTGACTTCTAAGGCCCTAACTGTTCGATCTGGTGGCGCAACGCCCTAGAGTGAAGCCTAGGTTGCCCGGAACGTAGAAATGACCATAACTTTCACACTGGTTGCTATCATTCGTTTTATATGACGGAAAAACTGTTGTATTTATATAGTGTTTTATGCTTCTGGCGTTGACTTCATGGGCCCTAACTATTCCATCTGGTGGAAGAACGCCCTAGAGTGAAGCCTAGGTTGCCCGGAACGTAGAAATGACCATAACTTCCACACTGGTTGCAATTATTCGTTTTATACGATGGAAAAGCTGTTGTATTTATATCGTATTTTATGCTTCTGGCGTTGACTTCTAAGGCCCTAACTATTCGATCTGGTGGAGCAACGCCCTAGGGTGAAGCCTAGGTTGCTCGGAATGTAGAAATGACCATAACTTTCACACTGATTGCAATTATTCGTTTTATACGATGGAAAAACTGTTGCATTTTTATCGTATTTTATGCTTCTGGCGTTGACTTCTTAGGCCGTAACTCTTCGATCTGGTGGAGCAACGCCCTGGAGTGAAACCTGGGTTGCCCGGAACGTAGAAATGACCACTACTATCACACTGGTTGCAAATTATTCCTGCTATACGATGGAAAAACTGTTGTATTTTTATTGCATTTTATGCTTCTGGCGTTCACTTCTTAGGCCCTAACTATTCGATCTGGTGGAACAACGGCCTAGGGTGAAGCCTAGGTTGCCCGGAACGTAGAAATGACCATAACTTTTACACTGGTAGCAATTATTCGTTTTATACAATGGAAAAACTGTTCTATTTATTTTGTATTTTATGCTGCGGGCATTGTCTTCTAAGGCCCTAGCTATTCGATTTGGTGGAGCACCGCCCTAGAGTGAAGCCTAGGTTGCCCGGAACGTAGAAATGACCATAACTTTCACACTGGTTACAATTATTTGTTTCATACGATGGAATAGCTGTTGTATTTATATCGTATTTTATGCTTCTGGCGTTGACTTCTTAGGCCCTAACTATTCCATCTGGTGGAACAACGCCCTAGGGCAAAGCCCAGGTTGCGCGGAACGTAGAAATGACCATAACTTTCACACTGGTAGCAATTATTCGTTTTATACGATGGAAAAACTGTTTTATTTATTTTGTATTTTATGCTTCGGGCATTGTCTTCTAAGGCCCTAGCTATTCGATTTGGTGGAGCACCGCCCTAGAGTGAAGCCTAGGTTGACCGGAACGTAGAAATGACCATAACTTCCACACTGGTTGCAATTATTCGTTTTATACGATGGAAAGACTGTTGTATTTTTACTGTATTTTATACTTCAGGCGTTGACTTCTGAGGCCGTAGCTATTCGATGAGGTGGAAGAACGCCGTACAGTGAAGCCTAGGTTGCCCGGAACGTAGAAATGGCCATAAGTTTCATACTGGTTGCAATTATTCGTTTTATACAATGGAAAAACCGTTCTATTTATTTTGTATTTTATGCTTCGGGCGTTGACTTCTAAGGCCCTAACTATTCAATCTGTTGTAGCAACGCCCTAGGGTGAAGCCTAGGTTGCTCGGAAAGTAGAAATGACCATAAGTTTCATACTGGTTGCAATTATTCGTTTTATACGATGGAAAGACTGTTGTATTTTTACTGTATTTTATACTTCAGGCGTTGACTTCTGAGGCCGTAGCTATTCGATGAGGTGGAAGAACGCCATACAGTGAAGCCTAGGTTGCCCGGAACGTAGAAATGGCCATAAGTTTCATACTGGTTGCAATTATTCGTTTTATACAATGGAAAAACCGTTCTATTTATTTTGTATTTTATGCTTCGGGTGTTGACTTCTAAGGCCCTAACTATTCAATCTGTTGAAGCAACGCCCTAGGGTGAAGCCTAGGTTGCTCGGAAAGTAGAAATGACCATAAGTTTCATACTGGTTGCAATTATTCGTTTTACACGATGGAAAAGCTGTTGCATCTTTATCGTATTTTATGCTTCTGGCGTTGACTTCTTAGGCCGTAACTATTCGATCTGGTGGAGCAACGCCCTGGAGTGAAACCTAGGTTGCCCGGAACGTAGAAATGACCACTACTATCACACTGGTTGCATATTATTCCTGCTACACGATGGAAAGCTGTTGTATTTTTATTGCATTTTATGCTTCTGGCGTCTACTTCTTAGGCCCTGACTATTCGATCTGGTGGAACAACGGCCTAGGGTGAAGCCTAGGTTGCCCGGAACGTAGAAATGACCATAACTTTCACACTGGTTACAATTATTTGTTTTATACGATGGAAAAGCTGTTGTATTTATATCGTATTTTATGCTTCTGGCGTTGACATCTTAGGCCCTAACTATTCCATCAGGTCGAACAACGCCCTAGGGTAAAGCCCAGGTTGCGCGGAACGTAGAAATGACCATAACTTTCACACTGGTAGCAATTATTCGTTTTATAGGATGGAAAAACTGTTTTATTTATTTTGTATTTTATGCTTCGGGCGTTGACTTCTAAAGCCCTAACTATTCGATATGGTGGAGCAACGCCCTAGGGTGAAGCCTAGGTCGCCCGGGACGTAGAAATGATCATAACTCTCACACTGGTTGCTATCATTCGTTTTATACGATGGAAGAACTGTTATATTTATATTGTATTTTATGCTTCTGGCGTTGACTTCTTAGGCCCTAACAGTTCGATCTGGTAGAGCAACGCCCTAGAGTGTAGCCTAGGTTGCCCGGTACGTGGAAATGACCATAACTTTCACACTGGTAGCAATTATCCGTTTTATACGGTGGAAAAACTGTTCTATTTATTTTATATTTTAGGCTTCGGGCGTTGACTTCTAAGGCCCTAACTATTCGATCTGGAGGAGCAACGCCCTAGCGTGAAGCCTAGGTTGCCCGGTACGTAGAAATGACCATCACTATCAAACTGGTTGCAATTATTTGTTTTATACGATGGAAAAGCTGTTGTATTTATATCGTATTTTTTGCATCTGGCGTTGACTTCTTATGCCCTAACTATTCCATCTGGTGGAACAACGCCGTAGGGTGAAGTCTAGGTTTCCCGGAAAGTAGAAATGACCATAACTTTCACACTGGTAGCAATTATTCGTTTTATACGATGGAAAAACTGTTCTATTTATTTTGTATTTTATGCTTTGGGCGTTGACTTCTAAGGCCCTAACTGTTCGATCTGGTAGAGCCAACGCCCTAGAGTAAAGCCTAGGTTGCCCGGTACGTTGAAATGACCACAAGTTTCATACTGGTTGCAATTATTCGTTTTATACGATGGAAAAGCTGTTGGATTTATATTGTATTTTATGCTTCTGGCGTTCACTTCTTAGGCCCTAACTATTCGACCTGGGGGTACAACGCCCTAGGGTGAAGCCTAGGTTTCCCGGAACGTAGAAATGACAATAACTTTTACACTGGCAGCAATTACTCGTTTTATACAATGGAAAAACCGTTCTATTTATTTTGTATTTTATATTTCGGGCGTTGACTTCTGAGGCCCTAACTGTTCGATCTGGTGGAGCATCGCCGTAGAGTGAAGCCTAGGTTGCCCGGAACGTAGAAATGACCATAACTTTCACACTGGTTGCTATTATTCGTTTTATACGATGGAAAAACTGTTATATTTATCTTGTGTTTAAGCTTCTGGCGTGGACTTCTGAGGCCCTAGCTATTCGATGTGGTGGAAGAACGCCATACAGTGAAGCCTAGATTGCCCGGAACGTAGAAATGACCATAAGTTTCTTACTGGTGTCAATTATTCCTTTTATACGATGGAAAAGCTGTTGTATTTATATCGTATTTTATGCATCTGGCGTTCACTTCTTAGGCCCTAACTATTCGATCTGGTGGAGCAACGCCCTAGAGTGAAGCCTAGGTTGCCCGGAACGTAGAAATGACCATAACTTCCACACTGGTTGCAATTATTCGTTTTATACGATGGAAAAGCTGTTGCATCTTTATCGTATTTTATGCTTATGGCGTTGACTTCTTAGGCCGTAACTATTCGATCTGGTGGAGCAACGCCCTGGAGTGAATCCTAGGCTGCCCGGAACGTAGAAATGACCATAACTTTTACACTGGTAGCAATTATTCGTTTTATACAATGGAAAAACTGTTCTATTTATTTTATACTTAATGCTTCGGGCGTTGACTTCTAAGGCCCTATCTGTTTGATCTGGTGGAGCAACGCCCTAGAGTGAAGCCTAGCTTGCCCGGAACGTAGAAATGACCATGACTTTCACACTGGTTACAATTATTTGTCTTGTACGATGGAAAAGCTGTTGTATTTAAATCGTATTTTATGCTTCTGGCGTTGACTTCTTAGGACCTAACTATTCCCTCTGGTGGAACAACGCCCTAGGGTAAAGCCCAGGTTGCGCGGAACGTAGAAATGACCATAACTTTCACACTGGTATCAGTTATTCGTATTATACGATGGAGAAACTGTTTTATTTATTTTGTATTTTATGCTTCGGGCGTTGACTTCTAAGGCCCTAACTATTCGATATGGTGGAGCAACGCCCTAGAGTGCAGCCTAGGTTGCCCGGAACGTAGAAATGCCCATAACTTTTACACTGGTAGCAATTATTTGTTTTATACAATGGAAAATCTGTTCTATTTATTTTGTATTTAATGCTTCTGGCGTTGACTTCTAAGGCCCTAACTGTTTGATCTGGTGGAGCAACGCCCTGGAGTGAAGCCTAGGTTGCCTGGAACGTAGAAATGACCATCGCTTTCACACGGGTTGCAATTATTCCTGTTATAGCATGGAAAGACTGTTGTATTTTTATTGTACTTTATACTTCAGGCGTTGACTTCTGAGGCCGTAGCTATTCGGTGTGGTGGAAGAACGCCATACAGTGAAGCCTAGGTTGCCCGGAACGTACAAATGACCATAACTTTTACACTGGTAGCAATTATTCGTTTTATACGATGGAAAAGCTGTTATAATTATATTGTATTTTATGCTTCTGGCGTTGACTTCTGAGGCCGCTGCTATTCGATGTGGTGGAAGAACGCCATATAGTGAAGCCTAGGTAGCCCGGAACGTAGAAATGTCCATATCTTTCACTGTTTGCAATTATTCATTTTATACGATGGAAAAACTGTTGCATCTTTATCGTATATTATGCTTCTGGCGTTGACTTCTTAGGCCGTAACTATTCGATCTGGTGCAGCAACGCCCTGGAGTGAAACCTAGGTTGCCCGGAACGTAGAAATGACCACTACTATCACACTGGTTGCAAATTATTCCTGCTATACGATGGAAAAACTGTTGTATTTTTATTGCATTTTATGCTACTGGTGTTCACTTCTTAGGCCCTAACTATTCGATCTGGTGGAGCAACGGCCTAGGGTGAAGCCTAGGTTGCCCGGAACGTAGAAATGACCATAACTTTCACACTGGTATCAGTTATTCGTATTATACGATGGAGAAACTGTTTTATTTATTTTGTATTTTATGCTTCGGGCGTTGACTTCTAAGGCCCTAACTATTCGATATGGTGGAGCAACGCCCTAGAGTGCAGCCTAGGTTGCCCGGAACGTAGAAATGCCCATAACTTTTACACTGGTAGCAATTATTTGTTTTATACAATGGAAAATCTGTTCTATTTATTTTGTATTTAATGCTTCTGGCGTTGACTTCTAAGGCCCTAACTGTTTGATCTGGTGGAGCAACGCCCTGGAGTGAAGCCTAGGTTGCCTGGAACGTAGAAATGACCATCGCTTTCACACGGGTTGCAATTATTCCTGTTATAGCATGGAAAGACTGTTGTATTTTTATTGTACTTTATACTTCAGGCGTTGACTTCTGAGGCCGTAGCTATTCGGTGTGGTGGAAGAACGCCATACAGTGAAGCCTAGGTTGCCCGGAACGTACAAATGACCATAACTTTTACACTGGTAGCAATTATTCGTTTTATACGATGGAAAAGCTGTTATAATTATATTGTATTTTATGCTTCTGGCGTTGACTTCTGAGGCCGCTGCTATTCGATGTGGTGGAAGAACGCCATATAGTGAAGCCTAGGTAGCCCGGAACGTAGAAATGTCCATATCTTTCACTGTTTGCAATTATTCATTTTATACGATGGAAAAACTGTTGCATCTTTATCGTATATTATGCTTCTGGCGTTGACTTCTTAGGCCGTAACTATTCGATCTGGTGCAGCAACGCCCTGGAGTGAAACCTAGGTTGCCCGGAACGTAGAAATGACCACTACTATCACACTGGTTGCAAATTATTCCTGCTATACGATGGAAAAACTGTTGTATTTTTATTGCATTTTATGCTACTGGTGTTCACTTCTTAGGCCCTAACTATTCGATCTGGTGGAGCAACGGCCTAGGGTGAAGCCTAGGTTGCCCGGAACGTAGAAATGACCATAACTTTCACACTGGTTGCAATTATTCGTTTTATACGATGGAAAAACTGTTGCATCTTTATCGTATTTTATGCTTCTGGCGTTCACTTCTTAGGCCCTAACTATTCGATCTGGTGGAGCAACGCCCTGGAGTGAAACCTAGGTTGCCCGGAACGTAGAAATGACCACTACTATCACACTGGTTGCATATTATTCCTGCTACACGATGGAAAAACTGTTGTATTTTTATTGCATTTTATGCTTCGGATGTTCACTTCTTAGGCCCTAACTATTCGATCTGGTGGAACAACGGCCTAGGGTGAAGCCTAGGTTGCCCGGAACGCAGAAATGACCATAACTTTTACACTGGTAGCAATTATTCGTTTTATACAATGGAAAATCTGTTCTATTTATTTTGTACTTAATGCTTCGGGCGTTGGCTTCTAAGGCCCTAACTGTTTGATCTGGTGGAGCAACGCCCTAGAGTGAAGCCTAGGTTGCCCGGAACGTAGAAATGACCATAACTTTCACACTGGTTACAATTACTCGTTTTATACGATGGAAAAGCTGTAGTATTTATATCGTATTTTATGCTCCTGGCGTTGACTTCTTAGGCCCTAACCATTCCATCTGGTGGAACAACGCCCTGGTGTGAAGCCTAGGTTGCCCGGAACGTAGAAATGACCATAACTTTCACACTGGTAGCAATTATTCGTTTTATACATGGAAAAACTGTTCTATTTATTTTGTATTTCATGCTTCTGGCGTTGACTTCTAAGGCCCTAACTATTCGATCTGGTGGAGTAACGCCCTAGAGTGACGCCTAGGTTTCCCGGAACGTAGAAATGACCATTACTTTCACACTGTTTGCAATTATTCGTTTTATACGACGGGAGAACAGATGCACCTTTATTGTATTTTCTGCATCTGGCGTTGACATCTAAGGCCCTAACTATTCGATCTGGTGGAGCAAGGCCCTAGAGTGAAGCCTAGGTTGCCCGGAACATAGAAATGACCAGTACTTTCACACTGGTTGCAGTTATTCGTTTTATACAATGAAAACCTGTTCTATTTATTTTGTATTTTATGCTTCGGGCGCTGACTTCTAAGGCCCTAACTATTCGATCTGGTGGAGCAACGCCCTAGAGTGAAGCCTAGGTTGCCCGGGAAGTAGAAATGACCATAACTTTCACACTGTTTGCAATTATTCCTGTTACACGATGGAAAAACTGTTGCACCTTTATTGCGTTTTATGCTTCTGGCGTTGACTTCATAGGCCCTAACTATTCGATCTGGTGGAGCAACATCCTGGAGTGAAGCCTAGGTTGACCGGAACGTAGAAATGACCATAACTTTCACACTGGTTACCATTATTCGTTTTATACGATGGAAAAACTGTTGTATTTATATTGTATTTTATGCTTCTGGCGTTGACTTCTAAGGCCCTAAATATTCGATCTGGTGGAGCAATGCCTCAGAGTTAAGTCTAGGATGCCCGAAACGCCGAAATGATCATTACTTTCGCGCTTGTTGCAATTATTCCTGTTATACGATGAAAAGACTGTTGTATTTTTATTGTATTTTATGCTTCAGGCGTGGACTTCTGAGGCCGTAGCTATTCGATGTGGTGGAAGAACGCCATACAGTGAAGCCTAGGTTGCCCGGAACGTAGAAATGACCATTACTTTTACAATGTTTGCAACTATTCATTTTATACGATGGAATAACTGTTGTACTTATATTGTATTTTATCCTTCTGGCGTTGAATTCTAAGTCCATAGCTATTCGATCTGGTAGAACAACGCCCTAGAGTGAAACCTAGGTTATCCGGAACGTAGAAATGACTAGTACATTCACACTGGTTGCAGTTATTCCTGTTAAACGATGGAAAAACTGTTGCATCTTTATTGTATTTTATGCTTCTCGCGCTGACTTCTAAGGCCGTAACTATTCGATCTGGTGGAGCAACGCCCTAGGGTGAAAGGTAGGTTGCGCGGAACGTAGCAATGACCATAACTTTCACACTGGTAGCAATTATTCGTTTTATACGATGTAAAAGCTGTTGTATTTATATCGTATTTTATGCTTCTGGCGTTGAATTCTAAGTCCCTAGCTATTCGATCTGGTGGAGCAACGTCCTAGAGTGAAGCCAAGGTTGCCCGGAACGTAGAAATGACCATAACTTTCACACTGGTTACCATTATTCGTTTTATACGATGGAAAAGCTGTTGTATTTATATCGTATTTTATGCTTCTGGCGTTGACTCCTAAGGCCCTAACTATTCCATCTAGTGGAAGAACGCCCTAGGGTGAAGCCTAGGTTGCCCGGGAAGTAGAAATGACCATAACTTTCACACTGGTTGCAATTATTCCTGTTACACGGTGGAAAAACTGTTGCACCTTTATTGCGTTTTATGCTTCTGGCGTTGACTTCATAGGCCCTAACTATTCGATCTGGTGGAGCAACATCCTGGAGTGAAGCCTAGGTTGACCGGAACGTAGAAATGACCATAACTTTCACACTGGTTACCATTATTCGTTTTATACGATGGAAAAACTGTTGTATTTATATTGTATTTTATGCTTCTGGCGTTGACTTCTAAGGCCCTAAATATTCGATCTGGTGGAGCAATGCCTCAGAGTTAAGTCTAGGATGCCCGAAACGCCGAAATGATCATTACTTTCGCGCTTGTTGCAATTATTCCTGTTATACGATGAAAAGACTGTTGTATTTTTATTGTATTTTATGCTTCAGGCGTGGACTTCTGAGGCCGTAGCTATTCGATGTGGTGGAAGAACGCCATACAGTGAAGCCTAGGTTGCCCGGAACGTAGAAATGACCATTACTTTAACAATGTTTGCAACTATTCATTTTATACGATGGAATAACTGTTGTACTTATATTGTATTTTATCCTTCTGGCGTTGAATTCTAAGTCCATAGCTATTCGATCTGGTAGAACAACACCCTAGAGTGAAACCTAGGTTATCCGGAACGTAGAAATGACCAGTACATTCACACTGGTTGCAGTTATTCCTGTTAAACGATGGAAAAACTGTTGCATCTTTATTGTATTTTATGCTTCTCGCGCTGACTTCTAAGGCCGTAACTATTCGATCTGGTGGAGCAACGCCCTAGGGTGAAAGGTAGGTTGCGCGGAACGTAGCAATGACCATAACTTTCACACTGGTAGCAATTATTCGTTTTATACGATGTAAAAGCTGTTGTATTTATATCGTATTTTATGCTTCTGGCGTTGAATTCTAAGTCCCTAGCTATTCGATCTGGTGGAGCAACGTCCTAGAGTGAAGCCAAGGTTGCCCGGAACGTAGAAATGACCATAACTTTCACACTGGTTACCATTATTCGTTTTATACGATGGAAAAGCTGTTGTATTTATATCGTATTTTATGCTTCTGGCGTTGACTCCTAAGGCCCTAACTATTCCATCTGGTGGAAGAACGCCCTAGGGTGATGCCTAGGTTGCCCGGAACGTAGAAATGACCATAACTTTCACACTGGTGGCAATTATACGTTTTATACGATGGAAAGATTTTTGTATTTATTTTGTAGTTTATGCTTATGGCGTTGACATCTAAGGCCCTAACTCTTCGATCTGGTGGAGGAACGCCTCAGAGTTAAGCCTAGGATGCCCGAAACGTCGATATGATCATTACTTTCGCACTGTTTGCAATTAGTCATGCTATACGATGGAAAAACTGTTGCTCTTTTATTGTATTTTATGCTTCTGGCGTTGACTTCTAAGGCCGTTGCTATTAGCGGTGGTGGAGCAACGCTCTAGAGTGAGGTCTAGGTTGCACGGAACGTAGAAATGACCATTACTTTCACAATGTTTGCAATTATTCACTTTATACAATGGAAAAACTGTTGTACTTATATTGTATTTTATTCTTCTGGCGTTGAATTCTAAGTCCCTAGCTATTCTATCTGGTGGAGCAACGCCCTAGATTGAAGCCTAGGTTGCCCGGAACGTAGAAATGACCACTACTATCACACTGGTTGCAAATTATTCCTGCTATACGATGGAAAAACTGTCGTATTTTTATTGCATTTTATGATTCTGGCGTTCACTTCTTAGGCCCTAACTGTTCGATCTGGTGGAACAGCGACCTAGGGTGAAGCCTAGGTTGCGCGGAACGTAGCAATGACCATAACTTTCACACTGGTAGCAATTATTCGTTTTATACGATGTAAAAGCTGTTGTATTTATATCGTATTTTATGCTTCTGGCGTTGACTTCTTAGGCCCTAACTATTCGACCTGGTGGAGCAACGCCCTACAGTGAAGCTTAGGTTGCCCGGAACGTAAAAATGTCCATAACTTCCACACTGGTTGCAATTATTCGTTTTATACGATGTAAAAGCTGTTGTATTTATATCGTATATTATGCTTCTGGCGTTGACTCCTTAGGCCCTAACTATTCGACCCGGTGGAACAACGCCCTAGAGTGAAACCTAGGTTGCCCGGAACGTAGAAATGACCATTACATTCACACTGGTTGCAATTATTCCTGTTATACGATGGAAAAACTGTTGTATTTTTATTGTATTCTATGCTTCTGGCGTTTAATTCTAAGTCGCTAGCTATTTGATCTGGTGGAGCAACGACCTAGAGTGAAGTCTAGGTTGCCCGGAACGTAGAAATGACCATAACTTTCACACTGGTTGCTATTATTCGTTTTATACGATGGAAAAGCTGTTATATTTATATTGCATTTTATGCTTCTGGCATTGAATTCTAAGTCCCTAGCAATTCCATCTTGTGGAACAACACCCTAGAGTGAAGCCTAGGTTGCCCGGAACGTAGAAGTGACCATTACTTCCACACTGTTTGCAAATATACATTATATACGATGGAAAAGCTGTTGTACTTATATTGCAATTGATACTACTGGCGTTGACTTCTTAGGCCCTAACTATTTGATCTGGCGGAGCACCGCCCTAGAGTGAAGCCTAGGTTGCCCGGAACGTAGAAATGACCATCACTTTCACACTGGTTGCAATTATTCCTGTTACACGGTGGAAAAACTCTTGTATATTTATTGTGTTTTATGCTTCTGGCGTTGACTTCTTAGGCCCAAACTATTCCATCTGGTGGAACAACGCCCTAGGGTGAAGCCTAGGTTGCTCGGAAAGTAGAAATGACCATAAGTTTCATACTGGTTGCAATTATTCGTTTTATACGATGGAAAAACTGTTGTATTCATATTGTATTTCATGCTTCTGGCGTTCACTTCTAAGGCACTAACTATTCGATCTGGTGGAGCAACGCCCTAGAGTGAAGCCTAGGTTGCCCGGAAGGTAGAATTGGCCATCACTTTCAAACTGGTTGCAATTATTCGTTTTATACGATTGAAAAACTGTTGTATTTATACTGTATTTTATGCTTCTGGCGTTGACTTCTAAGGCCCTAGCTGTTCGATCTAGTGGAGCAACGCCCTAGAGTGAAGCCTAGGTTGCCCGGAAGGGAGAAATGACCATCACGTTCAAAGTGGTTGCAATTAATCCTTTTATACGATGGAAAAGCTGTTGTATCTATATTGTATTTTATGCTTCTGGCGTTTACTTCTAAGGACCTAACTATTCGATCTGGTGGAGCAACGCCCTAGAGTGAAGCCTAGGTTACACGGAATGTGGAAATGACCATAACTTTCACACTGGTTGCAATTATTCGTTTTATACGATGGAAACGCTGTTGTATTTATATTGTATTTTATGCGTCTGGCGTTGACTCCTAAGGCACTATCTATTCGATCTGGTGGAGCAACGCCCTAGAGAGAAGCCTAGGTTGCCCGGAACGTAGAATTGGCCATCACTTTCAAACTGGTTGCAATTATTCCTGTTATATGATGGAAACACTGTTGTATTTTTTTTGCATTTTATGGTTCGGGCGTTGACTTCTAAGGCCCTAGCTATTCAATCCGTTGGAGCAACGCCCTAGGGTGAAGCCCAGGTTGTTCGGAAAGTAGAAATGACCATAAGTTTCATACTGGTTGCAATTATTCGTTTTATACGGTGGAAAAACTGTTGTATTTATATTGTACTTTATGCTTCTGGCGTTGACTTCTAAGGCACTAACTATTCGATCTGGTGGAGCAACGCCCTAGAGTGAAGCCTAGGTTGCCCGGAAGGTAGAATTGGCCATCACTTTCAAACTGGTTGCAATTATTCGTTTTATACGATGGAAAAACTGTTGTATTTATATTGTATTTTATGCTTCTGGCGTTGACTTCTAAGGCACTAACTATTCGAACTGGTGGAGCAACGCCCTAGAGTGTAGCCTAGGTTGCCCGGAACGTAGAATTGGTCATCACTTTCAAACTGGTTGCAATTATTCCTGTTATGTGATGGAAACACTGTTGTATTTTTATTGCATTTTATGGTTCGGGCGTTCACTTCTAAGGTCCTAACTATTCAATCTGTTGGAGCAACGCCCTAGGGTGATGCCTAGCTTGCTCGGAAAGTAGAAATGACCATAAGTTTCATACTCGTTTCTATTATTCGTTTTATACGATGGATACACCGTTGTATTTTTATTGCATTTTAGGCTTCGGGCGTTGACTTCTAAGGCCCCAACTATTCAATCTGTTGGAGCAACGCCCTAGGGTGAAGCCTAGGTTGCTCGAAAAGTAGAAATGACCATCAGTTTCATACTGGTTGCAATTATTCGTTTTATACGATGGAAAAACTGTTGTATTTATATTGTATTTTATGCTTCTGGCGTTGACTTCTAAGGCCCTAGCTATTCGATCTAGTGGAGCAACGCCGTGGAGTGAAGCCTAGGTTGCCGGAAAGGAGAAATGACCATCACTTTCAAACTGGTTGCAATTAATAATGTTATACATTGGAAAAACTGTTGTATTTTTATTGCATTTTATGCTTCTGGCGTTAACTTCTTAGGCCCTAACTATTCGATCTGGTGGAACAACGGCCTAGGGTGAAGCCTAGCTTGCCCGGAACGTAGAAATGACCATTACCTTCACACTGTTTGCAATTATTCCTTTTATACAATGGAAATGCTGTTGTATTTATATCGTATTTTATGCTTCTGGCGTTTGCTTCTAAGGACCTAACTATTCGATCTGGTGGAGCAACGCCCTAGAGTGAATCCTAGGTTGCTCGGAATGTAGAAATGACCATAACTTTCACACTGGTTGCAATTATTCGTTTTATACGATGCAAACGCTGTTGTATCTATATCGTATTTTATGGTTCTGGCGTTTACTTCTAAGGACCTAACTATTCGATCTGGTAGAGCAACGCCCTAGAGTGGATCCTAGGTTGCTCGGAATGTAGAAATGACCATAAGTTTCATACTGGTTGCAATTATTCGTTTTATACGATGGAAACGCTGTTGTATTTATATTGTATTTTATGCCTCTGGCGTTGACTTCTAAGGCCGTAGCTATTAGATGTGGTGGAGCAACGCCCTAGAGAGACGCCTGGGGTGCTCGGAGCGTAGAAATGACCATTACTTTCACACTGGTTGCAATTATTCGTTTTATACGATGGAAAAGCTGTTGTATTTATATCGTATTTTATGCTTCTGGCGTTGACTTCTTCGGCCGTAACTATTCGGCCTGGTGGAGCAACGCCCTGGAGTGAGACCTAGGTTGCCCGGAACGTAGAATTGTCCATCACTTTCAAACTGGTTGCAATTATTGCTGTTATATGATGGAAACACTGTTGTATTTTTTTTGCATTTTATATTTCGGGCGTTGACTTCCAAGGCCCTAACTATTCAATCCGTTGGAGCAACGCCCTAGGGTGAAGCCTAGGTTGCTCGGAAAGTAGAAATGACCATAAGTTTCATACTGGTTGCAATTATTCGTTTTATACGATGGAAAAACTGTTGTATTCATATTGTATTTCATGCTTCTGGCGTTCACTTCTAAGGCACTAACTATTCGATCTGGTGGAGCAACGCCCTAGAGTGAAGCCTAGGTTGCCCGGAAGGTAGAATTGGCCATCACTTTCAAACTGGTTGCAATTATTCGTTTTATACGATGGAAAAACTGTTGTATTTATATTGTATTTTATGCTTCTGGCGTTTACTTCTAAGGCCGTAGCTTTTAGATGTGGTGGAGCAACGCCCTAGAGTGAATCCTAGGTTGCTCGGAATGTAGAAATGACCATAACTTTCACACCGTTTGCAATTATTCGTTTTATACGATGCACACGCTGTTGTATTTATATCGTATTTTATGCTTCTGGCATTTAGTTCTAAGGACCTAAATATTCGATCTGGTGGAGCAACGCCTTAGAGTGGATCCTACGTTGCTCGGAAAGGAGAAATGACCATAACTTTCACACTGGTTACAATTATTCGTTTTATACGATGGAAAAGCTGTTGTATTTATATCGTATTTTATGCTTCTGGCGTTGACTTCTTAGGCCGTAACTATTCGGTCTGGTGGAGCAACGCCCTGGAGTGAAACCTAGGTTGCCCGGAACGTAGAATTGGCCATCACTTTCAAACTGGTTGCAATTATTGCTGCTATATGATGGAAACACTGTTCTATTTTTTTTGCATTTTATGGTTCGGGCGTTGACTTCTAAGGACCTAACTATTCAAACCGTTGGAGCAACGCCCTAGGGTGAAGCCTAGGTTGCTCGAAAAGTAGAAATGACCATAAGTTTCATACTGGTTGCAATTATTCGTTTTATACGATGGAAAAACTGTTGTATTTATATTGTATTTTATGCTTCTGGCGTTGACTTCCAAGGCCCTAGCTGTTCGATCTCGTGGAGCAACGCCCTAGAGTGAAGCCTAGGTTGCCCGGAAGGGAGAAATGACCATCATGTTCAAACTGGTTGCAATTAATCCTTTTATACGATGGAAAAGCTGTTGTATGTATATTGTATTTTATGCTTCTGGCGTTTGCTTCTAAGGACCTAACTATTCGATCTGGTGGAGCAACGCCCTAGAGTGAATCCTAGGTTGCTCGGAATGTAGAAATGACCATAACTTTCACACTGGTGGCAATTATTCGTTTTATACGATGCAAACGCTGTTGTATTTATATCGTATTTTATGCTTCTGGCGTTTACTTCTAAGGACCTAACCATTCGATCTGGTGGAGCAACGCCCTAGAGTGGATCCTAGGTTGCTCGGAATGTAGAAATGACCATAACTTTCACTCTGGTTGCAATTATTCGTTTTATACGATGGACACGCTGTTGTATTTATATTGTACTTTATGCCTCTGGCGTTGACTTCTAAGGCCGTAGCTATTAGGTGTGGTGGAGCAACGCCCTAGAGTGAAGTCTAGGTTGCCCGGAACGTAGAATTGGCCATCACTTTCAAACTGGTTGCAATTATTCCTGTTATATGATGGAAACACTGTTGTATTTTTTTTGCCTTTTATGGTTCGGGCGTTCACTACTAAGGTCCTAACTATTCAATCTGTTGGAGCAACGCCCTAGGGTGAAGCCTAGCTTGCTCGGAAAGTAGAAATGACCATAAGTTTCATAGTGGTTGCAATTATTCGTTTTATACGATGGAAACACTGTTGTATTTTTATTGCATTTTATGCTTCGGGCGTTGGCTTCTAAGGCCCTAACTATTCAATCTGTTGGAGCAACGACCAAGGGTGAAGCCTAGGTTGCTCGGAAAGTAGAAATGACCATAAGTTTCATACTGGTTGGAATTATTCGTTTTATACGATGGAAAAGCTGTTGTATTTATATTGTATTTTATGCCTCTGGCGTTGACTTCTAAGGCCGTAGCTATTAGATATGGTGGAGCAACGCCCTAGAGAGACGCCTAGGGTTCTCGGAACGTAGAAATGACCAT
Organism: Calliopsis andreniformis; assembly: GCF_051401765.1. NCBI lineage: Eukaryota > Metazoa > Arthropoda > Insecta > Hymenoptera > Andrenidae > Calliopsis > Calliopsis andreniformis. The sequence continues at coordinate 11,625,197 of NW_027480429.1, read as the reverse complement.
TACTTTCACACTGGTGGCAATTATTCGTTATATACGATGGAAAAGCTGTTGTATTTATATCGTATTTTATGCTTCTGGCGTTGACTTCTAAGGCACTAACTATTCGATCTGGTGGAGCAACGCCCTAGAGTGAAGCCTAGGCTGCCCGGAACGTAGAATTGGCCATCACTTTCAAACTGGTTGCAATTATTCCTGTTATATGATGGAAACACTGTTGTATTTTTATTGCATTTTACGCTTCGGGCGTTGACTTCTAAGGCCCTAACTATTCAATCTGTTGGAGCAACGCCCTACGGTGAAGCCTAGCTTGCTCGGAAAGTAGAAATGACCATAAGTTTCATACTGGTTGCAATTATTGGTTTTATACGGTGGAAAAGCTGTTGTATTTATATCGTATTTTATGCTTCTGGCGTTGACTTCTTAGGCCGTAACTATTCGGCCTGGTGGAGCAACGCCCTAGAGTGAAGTCTAGGTTGCCCGGAACGTAGAATTGGCAAACACTTTCAAACTGGTCGAAATTATTCCTGTTATATGATGGAAACACTGTTGTATTTTTTTTGCATTTTATGGTTCGGCCGTACACTTTTAAGGCCCTAACTATTCAATCTGTTGGAGCAACGCCCTAGGGTGAAGCCTAGGTTGCTCGGAAAGTAGAAATGACCATAAGTTTCATACTGGTTGGAATTATTCGTTTTATACGATGGAAAAGCTGTAGTATTTATATTGTATTTTATGCCTCTGGCGTAGACTTCTAAGGCCGTAGCTATTAGATGTGGTGGAGCAACGCCCTAGAGAGACGCCTAGGGTGCTCGGAGCGTAGAAATGTCCATTACTTTCACACTGGTTGCAATTATTCGTTTTATACGATGGAAAAGCTGTTGTATTTATATCGTATTTTATGCTTCTCGCGTTGACTTCTTCGGCCGTAACTATTCGGTCCGGTGGAGCAACGCCCTGGAGTGAAACCTAGGTTGCCCGGAACGTAGAATTGGCCATCACTTTCAAACTGGTTGCAATTATTGCTGCTATATGATGGAAACACTGTTGTATTTTTTTTGCATTTTATATTTCGGGCGTTGACTTCTAAGGCCCTAACTATTCAATCCGTTGGAGCAACGCCCTAGGGTGAAGCCTAGGTTGCTCGGAAAGTAGAAATGACCATAAGATTCATACTGGTTGCAATTATTCCTGTTATATGATGGAAACACTGTTGTATTTTTTTTGCATTTTATGGTTCGGGCGTTGACTTCTAAGGCCCTAACTATTCAATCCGTTGGAGCAACGCCCTAGGGTGAAGCCTAGGTTGTTCGGAAAGTAGAAATGACCATAAGTTTCACACTGGTTGCAATTATTCGTTTTATGCGATGGAAAAACTGTTGTACTTATATTGTATTTTATGCTTCTGGCGTTGACTTCTAAGGCACTAACTATTCGATCTGGTGGAGCAACGCCCTAGAGTGAAGCCTAGGTTGCCCGGAAGGTAGAATTGGCCATCACTTTCAAACTGGTTGCAATTATTCGTTTTATACGATGGAAAAAATGTTGTATTTATATTGTATTTTATGCTTCTGGCGTTGACTTCTATGGCACTAACTATTCGATCTGGTGGAGCAACGCCCTAGAGTGAAGCCTAGGTTGCCCGGAACGTAGAATTGGTCATCACTTTCAAACTGGTTGCAATTATTCCTGTTATGTGATGGAAACACTGTTGTATTTTTATTGCATTTTATGGTTCGGGCGTTCACTTCTAAGGTCCTAACTATTCAATCTGTTGGAGCAACGCCCTAGGGTGAAGCCTAGCTTGCTCGGAAAGTAGAAATGACCATAAGTTTCATACTCGTTTCAATTATTCCTTTTATACGATGGATACACCGTTGTATTTTTATTGCATTTTATGCTTCGGGCGTTGACCTCTAAGGCCCCAACTATCCAATCTGTTGGAGCAACGCCCTAGGGTGAAGCCTAGGTTGCTCGAAAAGTAGAAATGACCATCAGTTTCATACTGGTTGCAATTATTCGTTTTATACGATGGAAAAACTGTTGTATTTATATTGTATTTTATGCTTCTGGCGTTGACTTCTAAGGCCCTAGCTATTCGATCTAGTGGAGAAACGCCGTGGAGTGAAGCCTAGGTTGCCCGGAAAGGAGAAATGACCATCACTTTCAAACTGGTTGCAATTAATAATGTTATACATTGGAAAAACTGTTGTATTTTTATTGCATTTTATGCTTCGGGCGTTGACTTCTAAGGCCCCAACTATCCAATCTGTTGGAGCAACGCCCTAGGGTGAAGCCTAGGTTGCTCGAAAAGTAGAAATGACCATCAGTTTCATACTGGTTGCAATTATTCGTTTTATACGATGGAAAAGCTGTTGTATTTATATCGTATTTTATGCTTCTGGCGTTTACTTCTAAGGACCTAACTATTCGATCTGGTAGAGCAACGCCCTAGTGTGGATCCTAGGTTGCTCGTAATGTAGAAAGGACCATTACTTTCACGCTGGTTGCAATTAATCGTTTTATACGATGGAAAAGCTGTTGTATTAATATCGTATTTTATGCTTCTGGCGTTGACTTCTTAGGCCGTAACTATTCGGTCTGGTGGAGCAACGCCCTGGAGTGAAATCGAGGTTGCCCGGAACGTAGAATTGGCCATCACTTTCAAACTGGTTGCAATTATTCCTGTTATATGATGGAAACACTGTTGTATTTTTTTTGCATTTTATGGTTCGGGCGTTGACTTCTAAGGCGCTAACTATTCAATCTGTTGGAGCAACGCCCTAGGGTGAAGCCTAGGTTGCTCGGAAAGTGGAAATGACCATATGTTTCATACTGGTTGCAATTATTTGTTCCATACGATGGAAAAACTGTTGTATTTATATTGTATTTTATGCTTCTGGCGTTGACTTCTAAGGCACTAACTATTCGATCTGGTGGAGCAACGCCCTAGAGTGAAGCCTAGGTTGCCCGGAACGTAGAATTGGCCATCACTTTCAAACTGGTCGAAATTATTCCTGTTATATGATGGAAACACAGTTGTATTTTTTTGCATTTTATGGTTCTGGCGTAGACTTCTAAGGCCCTAACTATTCAATCTGTGGGAGCAACGCCCTAGGGTGAAGCCTAGGTTGCTCGGAAAGTAGAAATGACCATAAGTTTCATACTAGTTGCAATTATTCGTTTTATACGATGGGAAAGCTGTTGTATTTATATTGTATTTTATGCTTCTGGCGTTTGCTTCTAAGGACCTAACTTTTCGATCTGGTGGAGCAACGCCCTAGAGTGAATCCTAGGTTGCTCGGAATGTAGAAATGACCATAACTTTCACACTGGTTGCAATTATTCGTTTTATACGATGCAAACGCTGTTGTATCTATATCGTATTTTATGCTTCTGGCGTTTACTTCTAACGACCTAACTATTCGATCTGGTAGAGCAACGCCCTAGTGTGGATCCTAGGTTGCTCGGAATGTAGAAAGGACCATTACTTTCACACTGGTTGCAATTAATCGTTTTATACGATGGAAAAGCTGTTGTATTTATATCGTATTTTATGCTTCTGGCGTTGACTTCTTAGGCCGTAAGTATTCGGTCTGGTGGAGCAACGCCCTGGAGTGAAATCGAGGTTGCCCGGAACGTAGAATTGGCCATCACTTTCAAACTGGTTGCAATTATTCCTGTTATATGATGGAAACACTGTTGTATTTTTTTTGCATTTTATGGTTCGGGCGTTGACTTCTAAGGCGCTAACTATTCAATCTGTTGGAGCAACGCCCTAGGGTGAAGCCTAGGTTGCTCGGAAAGTGGAAATGACCATAAGTTTCATACTGGTTGCAATTATTCGTTTTATACGATGGAAAAACTGTTGTATTTATATTGTATTTTATGCTTCTGGCGTTGACTTCCAAGGCCCTAGCTGTTCGATCTCGTGGAGCAACGCCCTAGAGTGAAGCCTAGGTTGCCCGGAAGGGAGAAATGACCATCATGTTCAAACTGGTTGCAATTAATCCTTTTATACGATGGAAAAGCTGTTGTATGTATATTGTATTTTATGCTTCTGGCGTTTGCTTCTAAGGACCTAACTATTCGATCTGGTGGAGCAACGCCCTAGAGTGAATCCTAGGTTGCTCGGAATGTAGAAATGACCATAACTTTCACACTGGTGGCAATTATTCGTTTTATACGATGCAAACGCTGTTGTATTTATATCGTATTTTATGCTTCTGGCGTTTACTTCTAAGGACCTAACCATTCGATCTGGTGGAGCAACGCCCTAGAGTGGATCCTAGGTTGCTCGGAATGTAGAAATGACCATAACTTTCACTCTGGTTGCAATTATTCGTTTTATACGATGGACACGCTGTTGTATTTATATTGTACTTTATGCCTCTGGCGTTGACTTCTAAGGCCGTAGCTATTAGGTGTGGTTGAGCAACGCCCTGGAGTGACGCCTAGGGTGCTCGGAACGTAGAAATGACCATTACTTTCACACTGGTTGCAATTATTCGTTTTATACGATGGAAAAGCTGTTGTATTTATATCGTATTTTATGCTTCTGGCGTTGACTTCTTAGTCCGTAACTATTCGGTCTGGTGGAGCAACGCCCTGGAGTGAAACCTAGGTTGCCCGGAACGTAGAATTGGCCATCACTTTCAAACTGGTTGCAATTATTGCTGCTATATGATGGAAACACTGTTGTATTTTTTTTGCATTTTATAGTTGGGGCGTTGACTTCTACGGCCCTAACTATTCAATCCGTTGGAGCAACGCCCTAGGGTGAAGCCAAGGTTGTTCGGAAAGTAGAAATGACCATAAGTTTCATACTGGTTGCAATTATTCGTTTTATACGATGGAAACGCTGTTGTATTTATATTGTATTTTATGCCTCTGGCGTTGACTTCTAAGGCCGTAGCTATCAGATGTGGTGGAGCAACGCCCTGGAGTGAAACCTAGGTTGCCCGGAACGTAGAATTGGCCATCACTTTCAAACTGGTTGCAATTATTCCTGTTATATGATGGAAACACTGTTGTATTTTAATTGCATTTTATGCTTCGGGCGTTTACTTCTAAGGCCCTAACTATTCAATCTGTTGGAGCAACGCCCTAGCGTGAAGCCTAGCTGGCTCGGAAAGTAGAAATGTCCATAAGGTTCATACTGGTTGCAATTATTCGTTTTATACGATGGAAAAACTGTTGTATTTATATTGTATTTTATGCTTCTGGCGTTGAATTCTAAGGCAATAACTATTCGATCTGGTGGAGCAACGCAATAGAGTGAAGCCTAGGCTGCCCGGACGTAGAATTGGCCATCACTTTCAAACTGGTTGCAATTATTCCTGTTATATGATGGAAGCACTGTTGTATTTTTTTTGCATTTTATGGTTCGGGCGTTGACTTCTAAGGCCCTAACTATTCAACCTGTTGGAGCAGCGCCCTAGGGTGAAGCCTAGGATGTTCGGGAAGTAGAAATGACCATAAGTTTCATACCGGATGCAATCATTCGTTTTATACGATGGAAAAACTGTTGTATTTATTTTGTATTTTATGCTTCTGGCGTTGACTTCTAAGGCCCTAGCTGCACGATCTAGTGGAGCGACGCCGTAGAGTGAAGCCTAGGTTGCCCGGAAGGTAGAATTGGCCATCACTTTCAAACTGGTTGCAATTATTCGTTTTATACGATTGAAAAACTGTTGTATTTATATTGTATTTTATGCTTCTGGCGTTGACTTCTAAGGCACTAGCTATTCGATCTGGTGGAGCAACGCCCTAGAGTGAAGCCTAGGTTGCCCGGAACGTAGAATTGGCCATCACTTTCAAACTGGTTGCAATTATTCCTGTTATATGATGGAAACACTGTTGTATTTTTATTGCATTTTATGCTTCGGGCGTTGACTTCTAAGGCCCTAACTATTCAATCTGTTGGAGCAACGCCCTAGGGTGAAGCCTAGCTTGCTCGGAAAGTAGAAATGACCATAAGTTTCATACTGGTTGCAATTATTCGTTTTATACGGTGGAAAAGCTGTTGTACTTATATCGTATTTTATGCTTCTGGCGTTGACTTCTTAGGCCGTAACTATTCGGCCTGGTGGAGCAACGCCCTAGAGTGAAGTCTAGGTTGCCCGGAACGTAGAATTGGCCATCACTTTCAAACTGGTTGCAATTATTCCTGTTATATGATGGAAACACTGTTGTATTTTTTTTGCCTTTTATGGTTCGGGCGTTGGCTTCTAAGGCCCTAACTATTCAATCTGTTGGAGCAACGACCAAGGGTGAAGCCTAGGTTGCTCGGAAAGTAGAAATGACCATAAGTTTCATACTGGTTGCAATTATTCGTTTTATACGGTGGAAGAGCTGTTGTATTTATATCGTATTTTATGCTTCTGGCGTTGACTTCTTAGGCCGTAACTATTCGGCCTGGTGGAGCAACGCCCTAGAGTGAAGTCTAGGTTGCCCGGAACGTAGAATTGGCAAACACTTTCAAACTGGTCGAAATTATTCCTGTTATATGATGGAAACACTGTTGTATTTTTTTTGCATTTTATGGTTCGGCCGTACACTTTTAAGGCCCTAACTATTCAATCTGTTGGAGCAACGCCCTAGGGTGAAGCCTAGGTTGCTCGGAAAGTAGAAATGACCATAAGTTTCATACTGGATGGAATTATTCGTTTTATACGATGGAAAAGCTGTAGTATTTATATTGTATTTTATGCCTCTGGCGTAGACTTCTAAGGCCGTAGCTATTAGATGTGGTGGAGCAACGCCCTAGAGAGACGCCTAGGGTGCCCGGAGCGTAGAAATGACCATTACTTTCACACTGGTTGCAATTATTCGTTTTATACGATGGAAGCACTGTTGTATTTTTTTTGCATTTTATGGTTCGGGCGTTGACTTCTAAGGCCCTAACTATTCAACCTGTTGGAGCAGCGCCCTAGGGTGAAGCCTAGGTTGCTCGGGAAGTAGAAATGACCATAAGTTTCATACCGGATGCAATCATTCGTTTTATACGATGGAAAAACTGTTGTATTTATTTTGTATTTTATGCTTCTGGCGTTGACTTCTAAGGCCCTAGCTGCTCGATCTAGTGGAGCAACGCCGTAGAGTGAAGCCTAGGTTGCCCGGAAGGTAGAATTGGCCATCACTTTCAAACTGGTTGCAATTATTCGTTTTATACGATTGAAAAACTGTTGTATTTATATTGTATTTTATGCTTCTGGCGTTGACTTCTAAGGCACTAACTATTCGATCTGGTGGAGCAACGCCCTAGAGTGAAGCCTAGGTTGCCCGGAACGTAGAATTGGCCATCACTTTCAAACTGGTTGCAATTATTCCTGTTATATGATGGAAACACTGTTGTATTTTTATTGCATTTTATGCTTCGGGCGTTGACTTCTAAGGCCCTAACTATTCAATCTGTTGGAGCAACGCCCTAGGGTGAAGCCTAGCTTGCTCGGAAAGTAGAAATGACCATAAGTTTCATACTGGTTGCAATTATTCGCTTTATACGGTGGAAAGGCTGTTGTATTTATATCGTATTTTATGCTTCTGGCGTTGACTTCTTAGGCCGTAACTATTCGGCCTGGTGGAGCAACGCCCTAGAGTGAAGTCTAGGTTGCCCGGAACGTAGAATTGGCCATCACTTTCAAACTGGTTGCAATTATTCCTGTTATATGATGGAAACACTGTTGTATTTTTTTTGCCTTTTATGGTTCGGGCGTTCACTACTAAGGTCCTAACTATTCAATCTGTTGGAGCAACGCCCTAGGGTGAAGCCTAGCTTGCTCGGAAAGTAGAAATGACCATAAGTTTCATAGTGGTTGCAATTATTCGTTTTATACGATGGAAACACTGTTGTATTTTTATTGCATTTTATGCTTCGGGCGTTGGCTTCTAAGGCCCTAACTATTCAATCTGTTGGAGCAACGACCAAGGGTGAAGCCTAGGTTGCTCGGAAAGTAGAAATGACCATAAGTTTCATACTGGTTGGAATTATTCGTTTTATACGATGGAAAAGCTGTTGTATTTATATTGTATTTTATGCCTCTGGCGTTGACTTCTAAGGCCGTAGCTATTAGATATGGTGGAGCAACGCCCTAGAGAGACGCCTAGGGTTCTCGGAACGTAGAAATGACCATTACTTTCACACTGGTGGCAATTATTCGTTATATACGATGGAAAAGCTGTTGTATTTATATCGTATTTTATGCTTCTGGCGTTGACTTCTAAGGCACTAACTATTCGATCTGGTGGAGCAACGCCCTAGAGTGAAGCCTAGGCTGCCCGGAACGTAGAATTGGCCATCACTTTCAAACTGGTTGCAATTATTCCTGTTATATGATGGAAACACTGTTGTATTTTTATTGCATTTTACGCTTCGGGCGTTGACTTCTAAGGCCCTAACTATTCAATCTGTTGGAGCAACGCCCTACGGTGAAGCCTAGCTTGCTCGGAAAGTAGAAATGACCATAAGTTTCATACTGGTTGCAATTATTCGTTTTATACGGTGGAAAAGCTGTTGTATTTATATCGTATTTTATGCTTCTGGCGTTGACTTCTTAGGCCGTAACTATTCGGCCTGGTGGAGCAACGCCCTAGAGTGAAGTCTAGGTTGCCCGGAACGTAGAATTGGCAAACACTTTCAAACTGGTCGAAATTATTCCTGTTATATGATGGAAACACTGTTGTATTTTTTTTGCATTTTATGGTTCGGCCGTACACTTTTAAGGCCCTAACTATTCAATCTGTTGGAGCAACGCCCTAGGGTGAAGCCTAGGTTGCTCGGAAAGTAGAAATGACCATAAGTTTCATACTGGTTGGAATTATTCGTTTTATACGATGGAAAAGCTGTAGTATTTATATTGTATTTTATGCCTCTGGCGTAGACTTCTAAGGCCGTAGCTATTAGATGTGGTGGAGCAACGCCCTAGAGGGACGCCTAGGGTGCTCGGAGCGTAGAAATGTCCATTACTTTCACACTGGTTGCAATTATTCGTTTTATACGATGGAAAAGCTGTTGTATTTATATCGTATTTTATGCTTCTCGCGTTGACTTCTTCGGCCGTAACTATTCGGTCCGGTGGAGCAACGCCCTGGAGTGAAACCTAGGTTGCCCGGAACGTAGAATTGGCCATCACTTTCAAACTGGTTGCAATTATTGCTGCTATATGATGGAAACACTGTTGTATTTTTTTTGCATTTTATATTTCGGGCGTTGACTTCTAAGGCCCTAACTATTCAATCCGTTGGAGCAACGCCCTAGGGTGAAGCCTAGGTTGCTCGGAAAGTAGAAATGACCATAAGATTCATACTGGTTGCAATTATTCCTGTTATATGATGGAAACACTGTTGTATTTTTTTTGCATTTTATGGTTCGGGCGTTGACTTCTAAGGCCCTAACTATTCAATCCGTTGGAGCAACGCCCTAGGGTGAAGCCTAGGTTGTTCGGAAAGTAGAAATGACCATAAGTTTCACACTGGTTGCAATTATTCGTTTTATGCGATGGAAAAACTGTTGTACTTATATTGTATTTTATGCTTCTGGCGTTGACTTCTAAGGCACTAACTATTCGATCTGGTGGAGCAACGCCCTAGAGTGAAGCCTAGGTTGCCCGGAAGGTAGAATTGGCCATCACTTTCAAACTGGTTGCAATTATTCGTTTTATACGATGGAAAAAATGTTGTATTTATATTGTATTTTATGCTTCTGGCGTTGACTTCTATGGCACTAACTATTCGATCTGGTGGAGCAACGCCCTAGAGTGAAGCCTAGGTTGCCCGGAACGTAGAATTGGCCATCACTTTCAAACTGGTCGAAATTATTCCTGTTATATGATGGAAACACAGTTGTATTTTTTTGCATTTTATGGTTCTGGCGTAGACTTCTAAGGCCCTAACTATTCAATCTGTGGGAGCAACGCCCTAGGGTGAAGCCTAGGTTGCTCGGAAAGTAGAAATGACCATAAGTTTCATACTAGTTGCAATTATTCGTTTTATACGATGGGAAAGCTGTTGTATTTATATTGTATTTTATGCTTCTGGCGTTTGCTTCTAAGGACCTAACTTTTCGATCTGGTGGAGCAACGCCCTAGAGTGAATCCTAGGTTGCTCGGAATGTAGAAATGACCATAACTTTCACACTGGTTGCAATTATTCGTTTTATACGATGCAAACGCTGTTGTATCTATATCGTATTTTATGCTTCTGGCGTTTACTTCTAACGACCTAACTATTCGATCTGGTAGAGCAACGCCCTAGTGTGGATCCTAGGTTGCTCGGAATGTAGAAAGGACCATTACTTTCACAGTGGTTGCAATTAATCGTTTTATACGATGGAAAAGCTGTTGTATTTATATCGTATTTTATGCTTCTGGCGTTGACTTCTTAGGCCGTAAGTATTCGGTCTGGTGGAGCAACGCCCTGGAGTGAAATCGAGGTTGCCCGGAACGTAGAATTGGCCATCACTTTCAAACTGGTTGCAATTATTCCTGTTATATGATGGAAACACTGTTGTATTTTTTTTGCATTTTATGGTTCGGGCGTTGACTTCTAAGGCGCTAACTATTCAATCTGTTGGAGCAACGCCCTAGGGTGAAGCCTAGGTTGCTCGGAAAGTGGAAATGACCATATGTTTCATACTGGTTGCAATTATTTGTTCCATACGATGGAAAAACTGTTGTATTTATATTGTATTTTATGCTTCTGGCGTTGACTTCTAAGGCACTAACTATTCGATCTGGTGGAGCAACGCCCTAGAGTGAAGCCTAGGTTGCCCGGAACGTAGAATTGGCCATCACTTTCAAACTGGTCGAAATTATTCCTGTTATATGATGGAAACACAGTTGTATTTTTTTTGCATTTTATGGTTCGGCCGTAGACTTCTAAGGCCCTAACTATTCAATCTGTTGGAGCAACGCCCTAGGGTGAAGCCTAGGTTGCTCGGAAAGTAGAAATGACCATAAGTTTCATACTCGTTTCAATTATTCGTTTTATACGATGGATACACCGTTGTATTTTTATTGCATTTTATGCTTCGGGCGTTGACTTCTAAGGCCCCAACTATCCAATCTGTTGGAGCAACGCCCTAGGGTGAAGCCTAGGTTGCTCGAAAAGTAGAAATGACCATCAGTTTCATACTGGTTGCAATTATTCGTTTTATACGATGGAAAAACTGTTGTATTTATATTGTATTTTATGCCTCTGGCGTTGACTTCTAAGGCCCTAGCTATTCGATCTAGTGGAGAAACGCCGTGGAGTGAAGCCTAGGTTGCCCGGAAAGGAGAAATGACCATCACTTTCAAACTGGTTGCAATTAATAATGTTATACATTGGAAAAACTGTTGTATTTTTATTGCATTTTATGGTTCTGGCGTTAACTTCTTAGGCCCTAACTATTCGATCTGGTGGAACAACGGCCTAGGGTGAAGCCTAGCTTGCCCGGAACGTAGAAATGACCATTACCTTCACACTGTTTGCAATTATTCCTTTTATACGATGGAAATGCTGTTGTATTTATATCGTATTTTATGCTACTGGCGTTTGCTTCTAAGGACCTAACTATTCGATCTGGTGGAGCAACGCCCTAGAGTGAATCCTAGGTTGCTCGGAATGTAGAAATGACCATAACTTTCACACTGGTTGCAATTATTCGTTTTATACGATGCAAACGCTGTTGTATCTATATCGTATTTTATGCTTCTGGCGTTTACTTCTAAGGACCTAACTATTCGATCTGGTAGAGCAACGCCCTAGTGTGGATCCTAGGTTGCTCGGAATGTAGAAAGGACCATTACTTTCACACTGGTTGCAATTAATCGTTTTATACGATGGAAAAGCTGTTGTATTTATATCGTATTTTATGCTTCTGGCGTTGACTTCTTAGGCCGTAAGTATTCGGTCTGGTGGAGCAACGCCCTGGAGTGAAATCGAGGTTGCCCGGAACGTAGAATTGGCCATCACTTTCAAACTGGTTGCAATTATTCCTGTTATATGATGGAAACACTGTTGTATTTTTTTTGCATTTTATGGTTCGGGCGTTGACTTCTAAGGCGCTAACTATTCAATCTGTTGGAGCAACGCCCTAGGGTGAAGCCTAGGTTGCTCGGAAAGTGGAAATGACCATATGTTTCATACTGGTTGCAATTATTTGTTCCATACGATGGAAAAACTGTTGTATTTATATTGTATTTTATGCTTCTGGCGTTGACTTCTAAGGCACTAACTATTCGATCTGGTGGAGCAACGCCCTAGAGTGAAGCCTAGGTTGCCCGGAACGTAGAATTGGCCATCACTTTCAAACTGGTCGAAATTATTCCTGTTATATGATGGAAACACAGTTGTATTTTTTTTGCATTTTATGGTTCGGCCGTAGACTTCTAAGGCCCTAACTATTCAATCTGTTGGAGCAACGCCCTAGGGTGAAGCCTAGGTTGCTCGGAAAGTAGAAATGACCATAAGTTTCATACTCGTTTCAATTATTCGTTTTATACGATGGATACACCGTTGTATTTTTATTGCATTTTATGCTTCGGGCGTTGACTTCTAAGGCCCCAACTATCCAATCTGTTGGAGCAACGCCCTAGGGTGAAGCCTAGGTTGCTCGAAAAGTAGAAATGACCATCAGTTTCATACTGGTTGCAATTATTCGTTTTATACGATGGAAAAACTGTTGTATTTATATTGTATTTTATGCTTCTGGCGTTGACTTCTAAGGCCCTAGCTATTCGATCTAGTGGAGAAACGCCGTGGAGTGAAGCCTAGGTTGCCCGGAAAGGAGAAATGACCATCACTTTCAAACTGGTTGCAATTAATAATGTTATACATTGGAAAAACTGTTGTATTTTTATTGCATTTTATGGTTCTGGCGTTAACTTCTTAGGCCCTAACTATTCGATCTGGTGGAACAACGGCCTAGGGTGAAGCCTAGCTTGCCCGGAACGTAGAAATGACCATTACCTTCACACTGTTTGCAATTATTCCTTTTATACGATGGAAATGCTGTTGTATTTATATCGTATTTTATGCTTCTGGCGTTTGCTTCTAAGGACCTAACTATTCGATCTGGTAGAGCAACGCCCTAGTGAGGATCCTAGGTTGCTCGGAATGTAGAAAGGACCATTACTTTCACACTGGTTGCAATTAATCGTTTTATACGATGGAAAAGCTGTTGTATTTATATCGTATTTTATGCTTCTGGCGTTGACTTCTTAGGCCGTAACTATTCGGTCTGGTGGAGCAACGCCCTGGAGTGAAATCGAGGTTGCCCGGAACGTAGAATTGGCCATCACTTTCAAACTGGTTGCAATTATTCCTGTTATATGATGGAAACACTGTTGTATTTTTTTTGCATTTTATGGTTCGGGCGTTGACTTCTAAGGCGCTAACTATTCAATCTGTTGGAGCAACGCCCTAGGGTGAAGCCTAGGTTGCTCGGAAAGTGGAAATGACCATATGTTTCATACTGGTTGCAATTATTTGTTCCATACGATGGAAAAACTGTTGTATTTATATTGTATTTTATGCTTCTGGCGTTGACTTCTAAGGCACTAACTATTCGATCTGGTGGAGCAACGCCCTAGAGTGAAGCCTAGGTTGCCCGGAACGTAGAATTGGCCATCACTTTCAAACTGGTCGAAATTATTCCTGTTATATGATGGAAACACAGTTGTATTTTTTTTGCATTTTATGGTTCTGGCGTAGACTTCTAAGGCCCTAACTATTCAATCTGTGGGAGCAACGCCCTAGGGCGAAGCCTAGGTTGCTCGGAAAGTAGAAATGACCATAAGTTTCATACTAGTTGCAATTATTCGTTTTATACGATGGGAAAGCTGTTGTATTTATATTGTATTTTATGCTTCTGGCGTTTGCTTCTAAGGACCTAACTATTCGATCTGGTGGAGCAACGCCCTAGAGTGAATCCTAGGTTGCTCGGAATGCAGAAATGACCATAACTTTCACACTGGTTGCAATTATTCGTTTTATACGATGCAAACGCTGTTGTATCTATATCGTATTTTATGCTTCTGGCGTTTACTTCTAAGGACCTAACTATTCGATCTGGTAGAGCAACGCCCTAGTGTGGATCCTAGATTGCTCGGAATGTAGAAATGACCATAACTTTCACACTGGTTGCAATTAATCGTTTTATACGATGGAAAAGCTGTCGTATTTATATCGTATTTTATGCTTCTGGCGTTGACTTCTTAGGCCGTAAGTATTCGGTCTGGTGGAGCAACGCCCTGGAGTGAAATCGAGGTTGCCCGGAACGTAGAATTGGCCATCACTTTCAAACTGGTTGCAATTATTCCTGTTATATGATGGAAACACTGTTGTATTTTTTTTGCATTTTATGGTTCGGGCGTTGACTTCTAAGGCGCTAACTATTCAATCTGTTGGAGCAACGCCCTAGGGTGAAGCCTAGGTTGCTCGGAAAGTGGAAATGACCATATGTTTCATACTGGTTGCAATTATTTGTTCCATACGATGGAAAAACTGTTGTATTTATATTGTATTTTATGCTTCTGGCGTTGACTTCTAAGGCACTAACTATTCGATCTGGTGGAGCAACGCCCTAGAGTGAAGCCTAGGTTGCCCGGAACGTAGAATTGGCCATCACTTTCAAACTGGTCGAAATTATTCCTGTTATATGATGGAAACACAGTTGTATTTTTTTTGCATTTTATGGTTCGGCCGTAGACTTCTAAGGCCCTAACTATTCAATCTGTTGGAGCAACGCCCTAGGGTGAAGCCTAGGTTGCTCGGAAAGTAGAAATGACCATAAGTTTCATACTGGTTGCAATTATTCGTTTTATACGATGGAAAGGCTGTTGTATTTATATTGTATTTTATGCCTCTGGCTTTGACTTCTAAGGCCGTAGCTATTAGATGTGGTGGAGCAACGCCCTAGAGAGACGCCTGGGGTGCTCGGAGCGTAGAAATGACCATTACTTTCACACTGGTTGCAATTATTCGTTTTATACGATGGAAAAGCTGTTGTATTTATATCGTATTTTATGCTTCTGGCGTTGACTTCTTCGGCCGTAACTATTCGGTCTGGTGGAGCAACGCCCTGGAGTGAGACCTAGGTTGCCCGGAACGCAGAATTGTCCATCACTTTCAAACTGGTTGCAATTATTGCTGTTATATGATGGAAACACTGTTGTATTTTTTTTGCATTTTATATTTCGGGCGTTGACTTCTAAGGCCCTAAATATTCAATCCGTTGGAGCAACGCCCTAGGGTGAAGCCTAGGTTGCTCGGAAAGTAGAAATGACCATAAGTTTCATACTGGTTGCAATTATTCGTTTTATACAATGGAAAAACTGTTGTATTCATATTGTATTTCATGCTTCTGGCGTTCACTTCTAAGGCACTAACTGTTCGATCTGGTGGAGCAACGCCCTAGAGTGAAGCCTAGGTTGCCCGGAAGGTAGAATTGGCCATCACTTTCAAACTGGTTGCAATTATTCGTTTTATACGATTGAAAAACTGTTGTATTTATATTGTATTTTATGCTTCTGGCGTTGACTTCTAAGGCCCTAGCTGTTCGATCTAGTGGAGCAACGCCCTAGAGTGAAGCCTAGGTTGCCCGGAAGGGAGAAATGACCATCACGTTCAAAGTGGTTGCAATTAATCCTTTTATACGATGGAAAAGCTGTTGTATCTATATTGTATTTTATGCTTCTGGCGTTTACTTCTAAGGACCTAACTATTCGATCTGGTGGAGCAACGCCCTAGAGTGAAGCCTAGGTTACACGGAATGTGGAAATGACCATAAGTTTCATACTCGTTTCTATTATTCGTTTTATACGATGGATACACCGTTGTATTTTTATTGCATTTTAGGCTTCGGGCGCTGACTTCTAAGGCCCCAACTATTCAATCTGTTGGAGCAACGCCCTAGGGTGAAGCCTAGGTTGCTCGAAAAGTAGAAATGACCATCAGTTTCATACTGGTTGCAATTAATCGTTTTATACGATGGAAAAACTGTTGTATTTATATTGTATTTTATGCTTCTGGCGTTGACTTCTAAGGCCCTAGCTCTTCGATCTAGTGGAGCAACGCCGTGGAGTGAAGCCTAGGTTGCCCGGAAAGGAGAAATGACCATCACTTTCAAACTGGTTGCAATTAATAATGTTATACATTGGAAAAACTGTTGTATTTTTATTGCATTTTATGCTTCTGGCGTTAACTTCTTAGGCCCTAACTATTCGATCTGGTGGAACAACGGCCTAGGGTGAAGCCTAGCTTGCCCGGAACGTAGAAATGACCATTACCTTCACACTGTTTGCAATTATTCCTTTTATACGATGGAAATGCTGTTGTATTTATATCGTATTTTATGCTTCTGGCGTTTGCTTCTAAGGACCTAACTATTCGATCTGGAGGAGCAACGCCCTAGAGTGAATCCTAGGTTGCTCGGAATGTAGAAATGACCATAACTTTCACACTGGTTGCAATTATTCGTTTTATACGATGCAAACGCTGTTGTATCTATACCGTATTTTATGCTTCTGGCGTTTACTTCTAAGGACCTAACTATTCGATCTGGTAGAGCAACGCCCTAGAGTGGATCCTAGGTTGCTCGGAATGTAGAAATGACCATAAGTTTCACACTGGTTGCAATTATTCGTTTTATACGATGGAAACGCTGTTGTATTTATATTGTACTTTATGCCTCTGGCGATGACTTCTAAGGCCGTAGCTATTAGATGTGGTGCAGCAGTGCCCTAGAGTGACGTCTAGGGTGCTCGGAACGTAGAAATGACCATTACTTTCACACTGGTTGCAATTAATCGTTTTATACGATGGAAAAGCTGTTGTATTTATATCGTATTTTATGCTTCTGGCGTTGACTTCTTAGGCCGTAACTACTCGGTCTGGTGGAGCAACGCCCTGGAGTGAAATCTAGGTTGCCCGGAACGTAGAATTGGCCATCACTTTCAAACTGGTTGCAATTATTCCTGTTATATGATGGAAACACTGTTGTATTTTTTTTGCCTTTTATGGTTCGGGCGTTGGCTTCTAAGGCCCTAACTATTCAATCTGTTGGAGCAACGACCAAGGGTGAAGCCTAGGTTGCTCGGAAAGTAGAAATGACCATAAGTTTCATACTGGTTGCAATTATTCGTTTTATACGGTGGAAGAGCTGTTGTATTTATATCGTATTTTATGCTTCTGGCGTTGACTTCTTAGGCCGTAACTATTCGGCCTGGTGGAGCAACGCCCTAGAGTGAAGTCTAGGTTGCCCGGAACGTAGAATTGGCAAACACTTTCAAACTGGTCGAAATTATTCCTGTTATATGATGGAAACACTGTTGTATTTTTTTGCATTTTATGGTTCGGGCGTTGACTTCTAAGGCCCTAACTATTCAATCCGTTGGAGCAACGCCCTAGGGTGAAGCCTAGGTTGCTCGGAAAGTAGAAATGACCATATGTTTCATACTGGTTGCAATTATTTGTTCCATACGATGGAAAAACTGTTGCATTTATATTGTATTTTATGCTTCTGGCGTTGACTTCTAAGGCACTAACTATTCGATCTGGTGGAGCAACGCCCTAGAGTGAAGCCTAGGTTGCTCGGAAGGTAGAAATGTCCATCACTTTCAAACTGGTCGAAATTATTCCTGTTATATGATGGAAACACTGTTGTATTTTTTTTGCATTTTATGGTTCGGCCGTAGGCTTCTAAGGCCATAACTATTCAATCTGTTGGAGCAACGCCCTAGGGTGAAACCTAGGTTGCTCGGAAAGTAGAAATGACCATAAGTTTCATACTGGTTGCAATTATTCGTTTTATACGATGGAAAGGCTGTTGTATTTATATTGTATTTTATGCCTCTGGCGTTGACTTCTAAGGCCGTAGCTATTAGATGTGGTGGTGCAACGCCCTAGAGTGAAGCCTAGGTTGCCCGGAAGGTAGAATTGGCCATCACTTTCAAACTGGTTGCAATTATTCGTTTTATACGATGCAAACGCTGTTGTATCTATACCGTATTTTATGCTTCTGGCGTTTACTTCTAAGGACCTAACTATTCGATCTGGTAGAGCAACGCCCTAGAGTGGATCCTAGGTTGCTCGGAATGTAGAAATGACCATAAGTTTCACACTGGTTGCAATTATTCGTTTTATACGATGGAAAAACTGTTGTATTTATATTGTATTTTATGCTTCTGGCGTTGACTTCTAAGGCCCTAGCTCTTCGATCTAGTGGAGCAACGCCGTGGAGTGAAGCCTAGGTTGCCCGGAAAGGAGAAATGACCATCACTTTCAAACTGGTTGCAATTAATAATGTTATACATTGGAAAAACTGTTGTATTTTTATTGCATTTTATGCTTCTGGCGTTAACTTCTTAGGCCCTAACTATTCGATCTGGTGGAACAACGGCCTAGGGTGAAGCCTAGCTTGCCCGGAACGTAGAAATGACCATTACCTTCACACTGTTTGCAATTATTCCTTTTATACGATGGAAATGCTGTTGTATTTATATCGTATTTTATGCTTCTGGCGTTTGCTTCTAAGGACCTAACTATTCGATCTGGAGGAGCAACGCCCTAGAGTGAATCCTAGGTTGCTCGGAATGTAGAAATGACCATAACTTTCACACTGGTTGCAATTATTCGTTTTATACGATGCAAACGCTGTTGTATCTATACCGTATTTTATGCTTCTGGCGTTTACTTCTAAGGACCTAACTATTCGATCTGGTAGAGCAACGCCCTAGAGTGGATCCTAGGTTGCTCGGAATGTAGAAATGACCATAAGTTTCACACTGGTTGCAATTATTCGTTTTATACGATGGAAACGCTGTTGTATTTATATTGTACTTTATGCCTCTGGCGTTGACTTGTAAGGCCGTAGCTATTAGATGTGGTGCAGCAGTGCCCTAGAGTGACGTCTAGGGTGCTCGGAACGTAGAAATGACCATTACTTTCACACTGGTTGCAATTAATCGTTTTATACGATGGAAAAGCTGTTGTATTTATATCGTATTTTATGCTTCTGGCGTTGACTTCTTAGGCCGTAACTACTCGGTCTGGTGGAGCAACGCCCTGGAGTGAAATCTAGGTTGCCCGGAACGTAGAATTGGCCATCACTTTCAAACTGGTTGCAATTATTCCTGTTATATGATGGAAACACTGTTGTATTTTTTTGCATTTTATGGTTCGGGCGTTGACTTCTAAGGCCCTAACTATTCAATCCGTTGGAGCAACGCCCTAGGGTGAAGCCTAGGTTGCTCGGAAAGTAGAAATGACCATATGTTTCATACTGGTTGCAATTATTTGTTCCATACGATGGAAAAACTGTTGTATTTATATTGTATTTTATGCTTCTGGCGTTGACTTCTAAGGCACTAACTATTCGATCTGGTGGAGCAACGCCCTAGAGTGAAGCCTAGGTTGCTCGGAAGGTAGAAATGTCCATCACTTTCAAACTGGTCGAAATTATTCCTGTTATATGATGGAAACACTGTTGTATTTTTTTTGCATTTTATGGTTCGGCCGTAGGCTTCTAAGGCCATAACTATTCAATCTGTTGGAGCAACGCCCTAGGGTGAAACCTAGGTTGCTCGGAAAGTAGAAATGACCATAAGTTTCATACTGGTTGCAATTATTCGTTTTATACGATGGAAAGGCTGTTGTATTTATATTGTATTTTATGCCTCTGGCGTTGACTTCTAAGGCCGTAGCTATTAGATGTGGTGGTGCAACGCCCTAGAGTGAAGCCTAGGTTGCCCGGAAGGTAGAATTGGCCATCACTTTCAAACTGGTTGCAATTATTCGTTTTATACGATGGAAAAACTGTTGTATTTATATTGTATTTTATGCTTCTGGCGTTCACTTCTAAGGCACTAACAATTCGATCTGGTGGAGCAACGCCCTAGAGTGAAGCCTAGGTTGCCCGGAAGGTAGAATTGGCCATCACTTTCAAACTGGTTGCAATTATTCGTTTTATACGATGGAAAAACTGTTGTATTTATATTGTATTTAATGCTTCTGGCGTTTACTTCTAAGGCCGTAGCTTTTAGATGTGGTGGAGCAACGCCCTAGAGTGAACCCTAGGTTGCTCGGAATGTAGAAATGACCATAACTTTCACACCGTTTGCAATTATTCGTTTTATACGATGCAAACGCTGTTGTATTTATATCGTATTTTATGCTTCTGGCATTTAGTTCTAAGGACCTAAATATTCGATCTGGTGGAGCAACGCCTTAGAGTGGATCCTACGTTGCTCGGAATGTAGAAATGACCATAACTTTCACACTGGTTGCAATTATTCGTTTTATACGATGGAAACGCTGTTGTATTTATATTGTACTTTATGCCTCTGGCGTTGACTTCTAAGGCCGTAGCTATTAGATGTGGTGGAGCAACGCCCTAGAGTGACGCCTAGGGTGCTCGGAACGTAGAAATGACCATTACTTTCACACTGGTTGCAATTATTCGCTTTATACGATGGAAAAGCTGTTGTATTTATATCGTATTTTATGCTTCTGGCGTTGACTTCTTAGGCCGTAATTATTCGGTCTGGTGGAGCAACGCCCTGGAGTGAAATCTAGGTTGCCCGTAACGTAGAATTGGCCATCACTTTCAAACTGGTTGCAATTATTCCTGTTATATGATGGAAACACTGTTGTATTTTTTTTGCATTTTATGTTTCGGGCGTTGACGTCTAAGGCCCTAACCATTCAATCCGTTGGAGCAACGCCCTAGGGTGAAGCCTAGGTTGCCCGAAAGGTAGAATTGCCCATCACTTTCAAACTGGTTGCAATTATTCGTTTTATACGATGGAAAAGCTGTTGTATTTATATTGTATTTTATGCTTTTGGCGTTGACTTCTAAGGCACTAGCTATTCGATCTAGTGGAGCAACGCCCTAGAGTGAAGCCTAGGTTGCCCGGAAAGGAGAAATGACCATCACTTTCAAACTGGTTGCAATTAATCCTGTTATACGGTGGAAAAACTGTTGTATTTTTATTGCATTTTATGCTTCTGGCGTTCACTTCTTAGGCCCTAACTATTCGATCTGGTGGAACAACGACCTAGGGTGCAGCCTAGGTTGCCCGGAAGGTAGAATTGGCCATCACTTTCAAACTGGTTGCAATTATTCGTTTTATACGATTGAAAAACTGTTGTATTTATATTGTATTTTATGCTTCTGGCGTTGACTTCTAAGGCCCTAACTATTCAATCTGTTGGAGCAACGACCAAGGGTGAAGCCTAGGTTGCTCGGAAAGTAGAAATGACCATAAGTTTCATACTGGTTGCAATTATTCGTTTTATACGATGGAAACACTGTTGTATTTTTATTGCATTTTATGCTTCGGGCGTTGGCTTCTAAGGCCCTAACTATTCAATCTGTTGGAGCAACGACCAAGGGTGAAGCCTAGGTTGCTCGGAAAGTAGAAATGACCATAAGTTTCATACTGGTTGGAATTATTCGTTTTATACGATGGAAAAGCTGTTGTATTTATATTGCATTTTATGCCTCTGGCGTTGACTTCTAAGGCTCTAACTATTCAATCTGTTGGTGCAACGCCCTAGGGTGAAGCCTAGGTTGCCCGGAAAGTAGAAATGACGTTAACTTTCATACTGGTTTCAATTATTCGTTCTATACGATGGAAAAACCGTTGCATTGAAATTGTATTTTATGCTTCGGGCATTGACTTCTAAGGCACTGACTATTCTATCTGGTGGAGCAACGCCCTAGAGTGAAGCCTAGGTTGCCCGGAACGTAGAATTGGCCATCACTTTCAAAATGGTTGCAATTATTCCTGTTATATGATGGACACACTGTTGTATTTTAATTGCATTTTATGCTTCAGGCGTTGACTTCTAAGGCCCTAACTATTCAATCTGTTGGAGCAACGCCCTAGGGTGAAGCCTAGCTCGCTCGGAATGTGGAAATGACCATAAGTTTCATACTGGTTGCAATTATTCGTTTTATACGATGGAAAAGCTGTTGTATTTATATCGTATTTTATGCTTCTGGCGTTTACTTCTGAGGACCTAACTATTCGATCTGATGGAGTAACGCCCTAGAGTGAGGCCTACGTTGCCCGGAAGGTAGAATTGGCCATCACTTTCAAACTGGTTGCAATTATTCGTTTTATACGATTGAAAAACTGTTGTATTTATATTGTATTTTATGCTTCTGGCGTTGACTTCTAAGGCACTAACTATTCGATCTGGTGGAGCAACGCCCTAGAGTGAATCCTAGGTTGCCCGGAACGTAGAATTGGCCATCACTTTCAAACTGGTTGCAATTATTCCTGTTATATGATGGAAACACTGTTGTATTTTTATTGCATTTTATGCTTCGGGCGTTGACTTCTAAGGCCCTAACTATTCAATCTGTTGGAGCAACGCCCTAGGGTGAAGCCTAGCTTGCTCGGAAAGTAGAAATGACCATAAGTTTCATACTGGTTGCAATTATTCGTTTTACATGGTGGAAAAGCTGTTGTATTTATATCGTATTTTATGCTTCTGGCGTTGACTTCTTAGGCCGTAACTATTCGGCCTGGTGGAGCAACGCCCTAGAGTGAAGTCTAGGTTGCCCGGAACGTAGAATTGGCCATCACTTTCAAACTGGTTGCAATTATTCCTGTTATATGATGGAAACACTGTTGTATTTTTTTTGCCTTTTATGGTTCGGGCGTTCACTACTAAGGTCCTAACTATTCAGTCTGTTGGAGCAACGCCCTAGGGTGAAGCCTAGCTTGCTCGGAAAGTAGAAATGACCATAAGTTTCATACTGGTTGCAATTATTCGTTTTATACGATGGAAACACTGTTGTATTTTTATTGCATTTTATGCTTCGGGCGTTGGCTTCTAAGGCCCTAACTATTCAATCTGTTGGAGCAACGGCCAAGGGTGAAGCCTAGGTTGCTCGGAAAGTAGAAATGACCATAAGTTTCATACTGGTTGGAATTATTCGTTTTATACGATGGAAAAGCTGTTGTATTTATATTGTATTTTATGCCTCTGGCGTTGACTTCTAAGGCTCTAACTATTCAATCTGTTGGTGCAACGCCCTAGGGTGAAGCCTAGGTTGCCCGGAAAGTAGAAATGACGTTAACTTTCATACTGGTTGCAATTATTCGTTCTATACGATGGAAAAACCGTTGCATTGATATTGTATTTTATGCTTCGGGCATTGACTTCTAAGACACTGACTATTCTATCTGGTGGAGCAGCGCCCTAGAGTGAAGCCTAGGTTGCCCGGAACGTAGAATTGGCCATCACTTTCAAAATGGTTGCAATTATTCCTGTTATATGATGGACACACTGTTGTATTTTATTTGCATTTTATGCTTCAGGCGTTGACTTCTAAGGCCCTAACTATTCAATCTGTTGGAGCAACGCCCTAGGGTGAAGCCTAGCTCGCTCGGAATGTGGAAATGACCATAAGTTTCATACTGGTTGCAATTATTCGTTTTATACGATGGAAAAGCTGTTGTATTTATATCGTATTTTATGCTTCTGGCGTTTACTTCTAAGGACCTAACTATTCGATCTGATTTAGTAACGCCCTAGAGTGAGGCCGAGGTTGCCCGGAAAGGAGAAATGACCATCACTTTCAAACTGGTTGCAATAAATCCTTTTATACGATGGAAAAGCTGTTGTATTTATATCGTATTTTATGCTTCTGGCGTTTACTTCTAAGGACCTAGCTATTGGATCTGGTGGAGCAACGCCTTAGAGTGGATCCTAGGTTGCTCGGAATGTAGAAATGACCATAACTTTCACACTGGTTGCAATTATTCGTTTTATACGATGGAAACGCTGTTGTATTTATATTGTACTTTATGCCTCTGGCGTTGACTTCTTAGGCCGTAACTAAACGGTCTGGTGGAGCAACTCCCTGGAGTGAAACCTAGGTTGCCCGGAACGTAGAATTGTCCTTCACTTTCAAACTGGTCGCAATTATTCCTGTTATATGATGGAAACACTGTTGTATTTTTTTTGCATTTTATGTTTCGGGCGTAGACTTCTAAGGCCCTAACTATTCAATCTGTGGGAGCAACGCCCTAGGGTGAAGCCTAGGTTGCTCGCAAAGTAGAAATGACCATAAGTTTCATACTGGTTGCAATTATTCGTTTTATACGATGGAAAAGCTGTTGTATTTATATTGTGTTTTATGCTTCTGGCGTTGACTTCTTAGGCCGTAACTATTCGGTCTGGTGGGGCAACGCCCTACAGTGAAGCCTACGTTGCCCGGAACGTAGAATTGTCCATCACTTTCAAACTGGTCGCAATTATTCCTGTTACATTATGGAAACACTGTTGTATTTTTTTTGCATTTTATGGTTCGGGCCTATACTTCTAAGGCCCTAACTATTCAATCTGTGGGAGCAACGCCCTAGGGTGAAGCCTAGGTTGCTCGGAAAGTAGAAATGACCATAAGTTTCATACTGGTCGCAATTATTCGTTTTATACGATGGAAAGCTGTTGTATTTATATTGTATTTTATGCTTCTGGCGTTGACTTTTAAGGCACTAACTACTCGATCTGGTGGAGCAACGCCCTAGAGTGAAGCCTAGGTTGCCCGGAACGTAGAATTGGCCATCACTTTCAAACTGGTTGCAATTATTCCTGTTATATGATGGAAACACTGTTGTATTTTTTTTGCATTTTATGGTTCGGGCGTTGACTTTTAAGACCCTAACTATTCAATCTGTTGGAGCAACGCCGTAGCGTGAAGCCTAGGTTGCTCGGAAAGTAGAAATGACCATAAGTTTCATACTGGTTGCAATTATTCGTTTTATACGATGGAAAAACTTTTGTATTTATATTGTATTTTATGCTTCTGGCGTTGACTTCTAAGGCCCTAGCTGTTCGATCTAGTGGAGCAACGCCCTAGAGTGAAGCCGAGGTTGCCCGGAAAGGAGAAATGACCATCACTTTCAAACTGGTTGCAATTAATCCTTTTATACGATGGAAAAGCTGTTGCATTTATATCGTATTTTATGCTTCTGGCGTTGACTTCTAAGGCACTAACTATTCGATATGGTGGAGCAACGCCCTAGAGTGAAGCCTAGGTTGCCCGGAACGTAGAATTGGCCATCACTTTCTAACTGGTTGCAATTATTCCTGTTATATGATGGACACACTGTTGTATTTTAATTGCATTTTATGCTTCAGGCGTTGACTTCTAAGGCCCTAACTATTCAATCTGTTGGAGCAACGCCCTAGGGTGAAGCCTAGCTCACTCGGAATGTGGAAATGTCCATAAGTTTCATACTGGTTGCAATTATTCGTTTTATACGATGGAAAAACTGTTGTATTTATATTGTATTTTATGCTTCTGGCGTTGACTTCTAAGGCACTAACTATTCGATCTGGTGCAGCAACGCAATAGAGTGATGCCTAGGTTGCCCGGAACGTAGAATTGGCCATCAATTTCAAACTGGTTGCAATTATACCTGTTATATGATGGAAACACTGCTGTATTTTTTTTGCATTTTATGGTTCGGGCGTTGACTTCTAAGGGCCTAATTATTCAATCCGTTGGAACAACGCCCTAGGGTGAAGCCTAGGTTGCTCGGAAGGTAGAAATGACCATAAGTTTCATACTGGTTGCAATTATTCGTTTTATACGATGGAAAATCTGTTGCATTTATATTGTATTTTATGCTTCTGTCGTTGACTTCTAAGGCCCTAGCTGTTCGATCTAGTGAAGCAACGCCCTAGAGTGAAGCCGAGGTTGCCCGGAAAGGAGAAATGACCATCACTTTCAAACTGGTTGCAATAAATCCTTTTATACGATGGAAAAGCTGTTGTATTTATATCGTATTTTATGCTTCTGGCGTTTACTTCTAAGGACCTAGCTATTCGATCTGGTGGAGCAACGCCTTAGAGTGGATCCTAGGTTGCTCGGAATGTAGAAATGACCATAACTTTCACACTGGTTGCAATTATTCGTTTTATACGATGGAAACGCTGTTGTATTTATATTGTACTTTATGCCTCTGGCGTTGACTTCTTAGGCCGTAACTAAACGGTCTGGTGGAGCAACTCCCTGGAGTGAAACCTAGGTTGCCCGGAACGTAGAATTGTCCTTCACTTTCAAACTGGTCGCAATTATTCCTGTTATATGATGGAAACACTGTTGTATTTTTTTTGCATTTTATGTTTCGGGCGTAGACTTCTAAGGCCCTAACTATTCAATCTGTGGGAGCAACGCCCTAGGGTGAAGCCTGGGTTGCTCGCAAAGTAGAAATGACCATAAGTTTCATACTGGTTGCAATTATTCGTTTTATACGATGGAAAAGCTGTTGTATTTATATTGTGTTTTATGCTTCTGGCGTTGACTTCTTAGGCCGTAACTATTCGGTCTGGTGGAGCAACGCCCTACAGTGAAGCCTACGTTGCCCGGAACGTAGAATTGTCCATCACTTTCAAACTGGTCGCAATTATTCCTGTTACATTATGGAAACACTGTTGTATTTTTTTTGCATTTTATGGTTCGGGCCTATACTTCTAAGGCCCTAACTATTCAATCTGTGGGAGCAACGCCCTAGGGTGAAGCCTAGGTTGCTCGGAAAGTAGAAATGACCATAAGTTTCATACTGGTCGCAATTATTCGTTTTATACGATGGAAAGCTGTTGTATTTATATTGTATTTTATGCTTCTGGCGTTGACTTTTAAGGCACTAACTACCCGATCTGGTGGAGCAACGCCCTAGAGTGAAGCCTAGGTTGCCCGGAACGTAGAATTGGCCATCACTTTCAAACTGGTTGCAATTATTCCTGTTATATGATGGAAACACTGTTGTTCCTTTATTGCATTTTATGCTTCGGGCGTTGACTTCTTTAGGCCCTAACTATTCAATCTGTTGGAGCAACGCCCTAGGGTGAAGCCTAGGTTGCCCGGAACGTAGAAATGTCCATAACTTTTACACCGGTAGCAATAATTCGTTTTATACAATGGAAATACCGTTCTATTTATTTGGTATTTTACGCTTCGGGCGTTGACTTCTAAGCTCCTAACTATTCAATCTGTTGGAGCAACGCCCTAGGGTGAAGCCTAGGTTGCCCGGAAATTATAAATGACCATAACTTTCACACTGGTTGCAATTATTCGTTTTATACGATGCAAACGCTGTTGTATTTATATCGTATTTTATGCTTCTGACATTTAGTTCTAAGGACCTAAATATTCGATCTGGTGGAGCAACGCCTTAGAGTGGATCCTACGTTGCTCGGAATGTAGAAATGACCATAACTTTCACACTGGTTGCAATTATTCGTTTTATACGATGGAAACGCTGTTGTATTTATATTGTACTTTATGCCTCTGGCGTTGACTTCTAAGGCCGTAGCTATTCCATCTGGTGGAACAACGCCCTTGGGTGAAGCCTAGGTTGCGCGGAACGTAGCAATGACCATAACTTTCACACTGGTAGCAATTATTCGTTTTATACGATGGAAAAACTGTTCTATTTATTTTGTATTTTATGCTTCGGGCGTTGACTTCTAAGGCCCTAGCTATTCGATCTGATCGAGCAACGCCCTAGAGTGAAGCCTAGGTTGCCCGGAACGTAGAAATGACCATAACTTCCACACTGGTTGCAGTTATTCGTTTTATACGATGGAAAAGCTGTTGTATCTATATGGTATTTTATGCCTCTGGCGTTAACTTCTTAGGCCCTAACTATTTCATCGGGTGGAACAACGCCCTATGGTGAAGCCTAGGTTGCGCGGAACGTAGAAATGACCATAACTTTCACACTGGTAGCAATTATTCGTTTTACACGATGGAAAAACTGTTTTATTTATTTTGTATTTTATGCTTCTGGCGTTGACTTCTAAGGCCCTAATTATTTGATCTGGTGGAACAACGCCCTAGAGTGAAGCTTAGGTTGCCCGGAACGGAGAAATGACCATAACTTTCAAACCGGTAGCAATTATTCGTGTTATACGATGGAAAAACTGTTCTGTTTATTTTGTATTTTATGCTTCGGGCGTTGACTTCTAAGGCCCTAACTATTCAATCTGTTGGTGCAACGCCCTAGGGTGAAGCCTAGGTTGCCGGAAAGTAGAAATGACGTTAACTTTCATACTGGTTGCAATTATTCGTTCTATACGATGGAACAACCGATGTATTTATATTGTATTTTATGCTTCGGGCATTGACTTCTAAGGCACAGACTATTCGATCTGGTGGAGCAACGCCCTAGAGTGAAGCCTAGGTTGCCCGGAACGTAGAATGGGCCATCACTTTCAAACTGGTTGCAATTATTCCTGTTATATGGTGGAAACACTGTTGTATTTTAATTGCATTTTATGCTTCGGGCGTTGACTTCTAAGGCCCTAACTATTCAATCTGTTGGAGCAACGCCCTAGGGTGAAGCCTAGCTCGCTCGGAAAGTGGAAATGACCATAAGTTTCATACTGGTTGCAATTATTCGTTTTATACGATGGAAAAGCTGTTGTATTTATATCGTATTTTATGCTTCTGGCGTTTACTTCTAAGGACCTAACTATTCGATCTGGTGGAGTAACGCCCTAGAGTGAAGCCCAGGTTGCACGGAATGTAGAAATGACCATAACTTTCACACTGGCTGCAATTATTCGTTTTATACGATGGAAAGGCTGTTGTATTTATATTGTATTTTATGCATCTGGCGTTGACTTCTAAGCCCGTAGCTATTAGATGTGGTGGAGCAACGCCCTGGCGTGACACCTAGGGTGCTCGGAACGTAGAAATGACCATTACTTTCACACTGGTTGCAATTATTCGTTTTATACGATGGAAAAGCTGTTGTATTTATATCGTTTTTTATGCTTCTGGCGTTGACTTCTTAGGCCGTAACTATTCGGTCTGGTGGAGCAACGCCCTGGAGTGAAACCTAGGATGCCCGGAACGTAGAATTGGCCATCACTTTCAAACTGGTTGCAATTATTCCTGTTATATGATGGAAACACAGTTGTATTTTTTTTGCATTGTATGGTTCGGGCGTTGACTTCTAAGGCCCTAACTATTCAATCTGTTGGAGCAACGCCCTAGGGTGAAGCCTAGGTTGCTCGGAAAGTAGAAATGACCAGAAGTTTCATACTGGTTCTAATTATTCGTTTTATACGATGGAAAAACTGTTGGATTTATATTGTATTTTAAGCTTCTGGCGTTGACTTCTAAGGCCCTAGCTGTTCGATCTAGTGGAGCAACGCCCTAGAGTGAAGCCGAGGTTGCCCGGAAAGGGGAAATGACCATCACTTTCAAACTGGTTGCAATTAATCCTTTTATACGATGGAAAAGCTGTTGTATTTATATCGTATTTTATGCTTCTGGCGTTTACTTCTAAGGACCTAACTATTCGATCTTGTGGAGTAACGCCATAGAGTGAAGCCTAGGTTGCTCGGAATGTAGAAATGACCATAACTATCACACTGCCTGCAATTATTCGTTTTATACGATGGAAACGCTGTTGTATTTATATTGTATTTTATGCCTCTGGCGTTGACTTCTAAGGCCGTAGCTATTAGATGTGGTGGAGCAACGCCATAGAGTGACGCCTACTGTGCTCGGAACGTAGAAATAACCATTACTTTCACACTGGTTGAAATTATTCGTTTTATACGGTGGAAAAGCTGTTGTATTTATATCGCTTTTTATGCTTCTGGCGTTGACTTCTTTGGCCGTAACCATTCGGTCTGGTGGAGCAACGCAACAGAGTGAAGCCTAGGTTGTCCGGAACGTAGAATTGGCCATCACATTCAAACTGGTTGCAATTATTCCTGTTATATGGTGGAAACACTGTTGTATTTTTTTTGCATTTTATGGTTCGGGCGTTGACTTTTAAGACCCTAACTATTCAATCTGTTGGAGCAACGCCGTAGGGTGAAGCCTAGGTTGCTCGGAAAGTAGAAATGACCATAAGTTTCATACTGGTTGCAATTATTCGTTTTATACGATGGAAAAGCTGTTCCATTTATATTGTATTTTATGCGTCTCGCGTTAACTTCTAAGGCACTAACTATTCGATCTGGTAGTGCAACGCCCTAGAGTGGAGCCTAGGTTGCCCGGAACGTAGAATTGGCCATCACTTTCAAACTGGTTGCAATTATTCCTGTTATATGATGGAAACACTGTTGTATTTTTTTTGCATTTTATGGTTCGGGCGTTGACTTTTAAGACCCTAACTATTCAATCTGTGGGAGCAACGCCCTAGGGTGAAGCCTAGGTTGCTCGGAAAGTAGAAATGACCATAAGTTTCATACTAGTTGCAATTATTCGTTTTATACGATGGGAAAGCTGTTGTATTTATATTGTATTTTATGCTTCTGGCGTTGACTTCTAAGGCCCTAGCTGTTCGATCTAGTGGAGCAACGCCCTAGAGTGAAGCCGAGGTTGCCCGGAAAGGAGAAATGACCATCACTTTCAAACTGGTTGCAATTAATCCTTTTATACGATGGAAAAGCTGTTGTATTTATATCGTATTTTATGCTTCTGGCGTTGACTTCTAAGGCACTAACTATTCGATATGGTGGAGCATCGCCCTAGAGTGAAGCCTAGGTTGCCCGGAACGTAGAATTGGCCATCACTTTCAAACTGGTTGCAATTATTCCTGTTATATGATGGACACACTGTTGTATTTTAATTGCATTTTATGCTTCAGGCGTTGACTTCTAAGGCCCTAACTATTCAATCTGTTGGAGCAACGCCCTAGGGTGAAGCCTAGCTCACTCGGAATGTGGAAATGTCCATAAGTTTCATACTGGTTGCAATTATTCGTTTTATACGATGGAAAAACTGTTGTATTTATATTGTATTTTATGCTTCTGGCGTTGACTTCTAAGGCACTAACTATTCGATCTGGTGCAGCAACGCAATAGAGTGATGCCTAGGTTGCCCGGAACGTAGAATTGGCCATCAATTTCAAACTGGTTGCAATTATACCTGTTATATGATGGAAACACTGCTGTATTTTTTTTGCATTTTATGGTTCGGGCGTTGACTTCTAAGGGCCTAATTATTCAATCCGTTGGAACAACGCCCTAGGGTGAAGCCTAGGTTGCTCGGAAGGTAGAAATGACCATAAGTTTCATACTGGTTGCAATTATTCGTTTTATACGATGGAAAATCTGTTGCATTTATATTGTATTTTATGCTTCTGTCGTTGACTTCTAAGGCCCTAGCTGTTCGATCTAGTGAAGCAACGCCCTAGAGTGAAGCCGAGGTTGCCCGGAAAGGAGAAATGACCATCACTTTCAAACTGGTTGCAATAAATCCTTTTATACGATGGAAAAGCTGTTGTATTTATATCGTATTTTATGCTTCTGGCGTTTACTTCTAAGGACCTAGCTATTCGATCTGGTGGAGCAACGCCTTAGAGTGGATCCTAGGTTGCTCGGAATGTAGAAATGACCATAACTTTCACACTGGCTGCAATTATTCGTTTTATACGATGGAAAGGCTGTTGTATTTATATTGTATTTTATGCATCTGGCGTTGACTTCTAAGCCCGTAGCTATGAGATGTGGTGGAGCAACGCCCTGGCGTGACACCTAGGGTGCTCGGAACGTAGAAATGACCATTACTTTCACACTGGTTGCAATTATTCGTTTTATACGATGGAAAAGCTGTTGTATTTATATCGTTTTTTATGCT
Source organism: Calliopsis andreniformis (assembly GCF_051401765.1). Lineage (NCBI taxonomy): Eukaryota > Metazoa > Arthropoda > Insecta > Hymenoptera > Andrenidae > Calliopsis > Calliopsis andreniformis. The sequence goes on along the minus strand of NW_027480429.1, from coordinate 11,593,591 downwards.
TCTGGCGTTGACTTCTTAGGCCGTAACTATTCGGTCTGGTGGAGCAACGCCCTGGAGTGAAACCTAGGATGCCCGGAACGTAGAATTGGCCATCACTTTCAAACTGGTTGCAATTATTCCTGTTATATGATGGAAACACTGTTGTATTTTTTTTGCATTTTATGGTTCGGGCGTTGACTTTTAAGACCCTAACTATTCAATCTGTTGGAGCAACGCCGTAGGGTGAAGCCTAGGTTGCTCGGAAAGTAGAAATGACCATAAGTTTCATACTGGTTGCAATTATTCGTTTTATACGATGGAAAAGCTGTTCCATTTATATTGTATTTTATGCGTCTCGCGTTAACTTCTAAGGCACTAACTATTCGATCTGGTAGTGCAACGCCCTAGAGTGGAGCCTAGGTTGCCCGGAACGTAGAATTGGCCATCACTTTCAAACTGGTTGCAATTATTCCTGTTATATGATGGAAACACTGTTGTATTTTTTTTGCATTTTATGTTTCGGGCGTAGACTTCTAAGGCCCTAACTATTCAATCTGTGGGAGCAACGCCCTAGGGTGAAGCCTAGGTTGCTCGCAAAGTAGAAATGACCATAAGTTTCATACTGGTTGCAATTATACGTTTTATACGATGGAAAAGCTGTTGTATTTATATTGTGTTTTATGCTTCTGGCGTTGACTTCTTAGGCCGTAACTAAACGGTCTGGTGGAGCAACTCCCTGGAGTGAAACCTAGGTTGCCCGGAACGTAGAATTGTCCTTCACTTTCAAACTGGTCGCAATTATTCCTGTTATATGATGGAAACACTGTTGTATTTTTTTTGCATTTTATGTTTCGGGCGTAGACTTCTAAGGCCCTAACTATTCAATCTGTGGGAGCAACGCCCTAGGGTGAAGCCTAGGTTGCTCGCAAAGTAGAAATGACCATAAGTTTCATACTGGTTGCAATTATACGTTTTATACGATGGAAAAGCTGTTGTATTTATATTGTGTTTTATGCTTCTGGCGTTGACTTCTTAGGCCGTAACTATTCGGTCTGGTGGAGCAACGCCCTACAGTGAAGCCTACGTTGCCCGGAACGTAGAATTGTCCATCACTTTCAAACTGGTCACAATTATTCCTGTTACATTATGGAAACACTGTTGTATTTTTTTTGCATTTTATGGTTCGGGCCTATACTTCTAAGGCCCTAACTATTCAATCTGTGGGAGCAACGCCCTAGGGTGAAGCCTAGGTTGCTCGGAAAGTAGAAATGACCATAAGTTTCATACTGGTCGCAATTATTCGTTTTATACGATGGAAAGCTGTTGTATTTATATTGTATTTTATGCTTCTGGCGTTGACTTTTAAGGCACTAACTACTCGATCTGGTGGAGCAACGCCCTAGAGTGAAGCCTAGGTTGCCCGGAACGTAGAATTGGCCATCACTTTCAAACTGGTTGCAATTATTCCTGTTATATGATGGAAACACTGTTGTTCCTTTATTGCATTTTATGCTTCGGGCGTTGACTTCTTTAGGCCCTAACTATTCAATCTGTTGGAGCAACGCCCTAGGGTGAAGCCTAGGTTGCGCGGAACGTAGAAATGTCCATAACTTTTACACCGGTAGCAATAATTCGTTTTATACAATGGAAAAACCGTTCTATTTATTTGGTATTTTACGCTTCGGGCGTTGACTTCTAAGCTCCTAACTATTCAATCTGTTGGAGCAACGCCCTAGGGTGAAGCCTAGGTTGCCCGGAAATTATAAATGACCATAACTTTCACACTGGTTGCAATTATTCGTTTTATACGATGCAAACGCTGTTGTATTTATATCGTATTTTATGCTTCTGGCATTTAGTTCTAAGGACCTAAATATTCGATCTGGTGGAGCAACGCCTTAGAGTGGATCCTACGTTGCTCGGAATGTAGAAATGACCATAACTTTCACACTGGTTGCAATTATTCGTTTTATACGATGGAAACGCTGTTGTATTTATATTGTACTTTATGCCTCTGGCGTTGACTTCTAAGGCCGTAGCTATTCCATCTGGTGGAACAACGCCCTTGGGTGAAGCCTAGGTTGCGCGGAACGTAGCAATGACCATAACTTTCACACTGGTAGCAATTATTCGTTTTATACGATGGAAAAACTGTTCTATTTATTTTGTATTTTATGCTTCGGGCGTTGACTTCTAAGGCCCTAGCTATTCGATCTGATCGAGCAACGCCCTAGAGTGAAGCCTAGGTTGCCCGGAACGTAGAAATGACCATAACTTCCACACTGGTTGCAGTTATTCGTTTTATACGATGGAAAAGCTGTTGTATCTATATGGTATTTTATGCCTCTGGCGTTAACTTCTTAGGCCCTAACTATTTCATCGGGTGGAACAACGCCCTATGGTGAAGCCTAGGTTGCGCGGAACGTAGAAATGACCATAACTTTCACACTGGTAGCAATTATTCGTTTTACACGATGGAAAAACTGTTTTATTTATTTTGTATTTTATGCTTCTGGCGTTGACTTCTAAGGCCCTAACTATTTGATCTGGTGGAACAACGCCCTAGAGTGAAGCTTAGGTTGCCCGGAACGGAGAAATGACCATAACTTTCAAACCGGTAGCAATTATTCGTGTTATACGATGGAAAAACTGTTCTGTTTATTTTGTATTTTATGCTTCGGGCGTTGACTTCTAAGGCCCTAACTATTCAATCTGTTGGTGCAACGCCCTAGGGTGAAGCCTAGGTTGCCCGGAAAGTAGAAATGACGTTAACTTTCATACTGGTTGCAATTATTCGTTCTATTCGATGGAACAACCGATGTATTTATATTGTATTTTATGCTTCGGGCATTGACTTCTAAGGCACAGACTATTCGATCTGGTGGAGCAACGCCCTAGAGTGAAGCCTAGGTTGCCCGGAACGTAGAATGGGCCATCACTTTCAAACTGGTTGCAATTATTCCTGTTATATGGTGGAAACACTGTTGTATTTTAATTGCATTTTATGCTTCGGGCGTTGACTTCTAAGGCCCTAACTATTCAATCTGTTGGAGCAACGCCCTAGGGTGAAGCCTAGCTCGCTCGGAAAGTGGAAATGACCATAAGTTTCATACTGGTTGCAATTATTCGTTTTATACGATGGAAAAGCTGTTGTATTTATATCGTATTTTATGCTTCTGGCGTTTACTTCTAAGGACCTAACTATTCGATCTGGAGGAGTAACGCCCTAGAGTGAAGCCCAGGTTGCACGGAATGTAGAAATGACCATAACTTTCACACTGGCTGCAATTATTCGTTTTATACGATGGAAAGGCTGTTGTATTTATATTGTATTTTATGCATCTGGCGTTGACTTCTAAGCCCGTAGCTATGAGATGTGGTGGAGCAACGCCCTGGCGTGACACCTAGGGTGCTCGGAACGTAGAAATGACCATTACTTTCACACTGGTTGCAATTATTCGTTTTATACGATGGAAAAGCTGTTGTATTTATATCGTTTTTTATGCTTCTGGCGTTGACTTCTTAGGCCGTAACTATTCGGTCTGGTGGAGCAACGCCCTGGAGTGAAACCTAGGATGCCCGGAACGTAGAATTGGCCATCACTTTCAAACTGGTTGCAATTATTCCTGTTATATGATGGAAACACTGTTGTATTTTTTTTGCATTTTATGGTTCGGGCGTTGACTTTTAAGACCCTAACTATTCAATCTGTTGGAGCAACGCCGTAGGGTGAAGCCTAGGTTGCTCGGAAAGTAGAAATGACCATAAGTTTCATACTGGTTGCAATTATTCGTTTTATACGATGGAAAAGCTGTTCCATTTATATTGTATTTTATGCGTCTCGCGTTAACTTCTAAGGCACTAACTATTCGATCTGGTAGTGCAACGCCCTAGAGTGGAGCCTAGGTTGCCCGGAACGTAGAATTGGCCATCACTTTCAAACTGGTTGCAATTATTCCTGTTATATGATGGAAACACTGTTGTATTTTTTTTGCATTTTATGGTTCGGGCGTTCACTTTTAAGACCCTAACTATTCAATCTGTTGGAGCAACGCCGTAGCGTGAAGCCTAGGTTGCTCGGAAAGTAGAAATGACCATAAGTTTCATACTGGTTGCAATTATTCGTTTTATACGATGGAAAAACTTTTGTATTTATATTGTATTTTATGCTTCTGGCGTTGACTTCTAAGGCCCTAGCTGTTCGATCTAGTGGAGCAACGCCCTAGAGTGAAGCCGAGGTTGCCCGGAAAGGAGAAATGACCATCACTTTCAAACTGGTTGCAATTAATCCTTTTATACGATGGAAAAGCTGTTGTATTTATATCGTATTTTATGCTTCTGGCGTTGACTTCTAAGGCACTAACTATTCGATATGGTGGAGAAACGCCCTAGAGTGAAGCCTAGGTTGCCCGGAACGTAGAAATGACCATAACTTCCACACTGGTTGCAGTTATTCGTTTTATACGATGGAAAAGCTGTTGTATTTATATGGTATTTTATGCCTCTGGCGTTAACTTCTTAGGCCCTAACTATTTCATCGGGTGGAACAACGCCCTATGGTGAAGCCTAGGGTGCGCGGAACGTAGAAATGACCATAACTTTCACACTGGTAGCAATTATTCGTCTTATACGATGGATAAGCTGTTGTATTTATATCGTATTTTATGCTTCTGGCGTTGACTTCTTAGGCCCTAACTATTCAATCTGTTGGAGCAACGCCCTAGGGTGAAGCCTAGCTCTCTCGGAATGTGGAAATGTCCATAAGTTTCATACTGGTTGCAATTATTCGTTTTATACGATGGAAAAGCTGTTGTATTTATATTGTATTTTATGCTTCTGGCGTTGACTTCTAAGGCACTAACTATTCGATCTGGTAGTGCAACGCCCTAGAGTGGAGCCTAGGTTGCCCGGAACGTAGAATTGGCCATCACTTTCAAACTGGTTGCAATTATTCCTGTTATATGATGGAAACACTGTTGTATTTTTTTTGCATTTTATGGTTCGGGCGTTCACTTTTAAGACCCTAACTATTCAATCTGTTGGAGCAACGCCGTAGCGTGAAGCCTAGGTTGCTCGGAAAGTAGAAATGACCATAAGTTTCATACTGGTTGCAATTATTCGTTTTATACGATGGAAAAACTTTTGTATTTATATTGTATTTTATGCTTCTGGCGTTGACTTCTAAGGCCCTAGCTGTTCGATCTAGTGGAGCAACGCCCTAGAGTGAAGCCGAGGTTGCCCGGAAAGGAGAAATGACCATCACTTTCAAACTGGTTGCAATTAATCCTTTTATACGATGGAAAAGCTGTTGTATTTATATCGTATTTTATGCTTCTGGCGTTGACTTCTAAGGCACTAACTATTCGATATGGTGGAGAAACGCCCTAGAGTGAAGCCTAGGTTGCCCGGAACGTAGAAATGACCATAACTTCCACACTGGTTGCAGTTATTCGTTTTATACGATGGAAAAGCTGTTGTATTTATATGGTATTTTATGCCTCTGGCGTTAACTTCTTAGGCCCTAACTATTTCATCGGGTGGAACAACGCCCTATGGTGAAGCCTAGGGTGCGCGGAACGTAGAAATGACCATAACTTTCACACTGGTAGCAATTATTCGTCTTATACGATGGATAAGCTGTTGTATTTATATCGTATTTTATGCTTCTGGAGTTGACTTCTTAGGCCCTAACTATTCAATCTGTTGGAGCAACGTCCTAGGGTGAAGCCTAGCTCTCTCGGAATGTGGAAATGTCCATAAGTTTCATACTGGTTGCAATTATTCGTTTTATACGATGGAAAAGCTGTTGTATTTATATTGTATTTTATGCTTCTGGCGTTGACTTCTAAGGCACTAACTATTCGATCTGGTGCAGCAACGCAATAGAGTGATGCCTAGGTTGCCCGGAACGTAGAATTGGCCATCAATTTCAAACTGGTTGCAATTATACCTGTTATATGATGGAAACACTGCTGTATTTTTTTTGCATTTTATGGTTCGGGCGTTGACTTCTAAGGGCCTAATTATTCAATCCGTTGGAGCATAGCCCTAGGGTGAAGCCTAGGTTGCTCGGAAAGTAGAAATGACCATAAGTTTCATACTGGTTGCAATTATTCGTTTTATACGATGGAAAATCTGTTGCATTTATATTGTATTTTATGCTTCTGGCGTTGACTTCTAAGGCACTAACTATTCGATCTGGTAGTGTAACGACCTAAAGTGAAGCCTAGGTTGCCCGGAACGTAGAATTGGCCATCACTTTCAAACTGGTTGCAATTATTCCTGTTATATGATGGAAACACTGTTGTATTTTTTTTTGCATTTTATGGTTCGGGCGTTGACTGTTAAGACCCTAACTATTCAATCTGTTAGAGCAACGCCCTAGGGTGAAGCCTAGGTTGCTCGGAAAGTAGAAATGACCATATGTTTCACACTGGTTGCAATTATTCGTTTTATACGATGGCAAAGCTTTTGTATTTATATTGTATTTTATGCTTCTGTCGTTGACTTCTAAGGCCCTATCTGTTCGATCTAGTGAAGCGACGCCCTAGAGTGAAGCCGAGGTTGCCCGGAAAGGAGAAATGACCATCACTTTCAAACTGGTTGCAATAAATCCTTTTATACGATGGAAAAGCTGTTGTATTTATATCGTATTTTATGCTTCTGGCGTTGACTTCTAAGGCACTAACTATTCGATCTGGTGGAGAAACGCCATAGAGTGAAGCCTAGGTTGCCCGGAACGTAGAATTGGCCATCACTTTCAAACTGGTTGCAATTATTCCTGTTATATGATGGAAACACTGTTGTACCTTTATTGCATTTTATGCTTCGGGCGTTGACTTCTTTAGGCCCTAACTATTCAATCTGTTGGAGCAACGCCCTAGGGTGAAGCCTAGGTTGCTAGTAAAGTAGAAATGACCATAAGTTTCATACTGGTTGCAATTATTCGTTTTATACGATGGAATAGCTATTGTATTTATATTGTATTTTATGCTTCTGGCGTTGACTTCTTAGGCCCTAACTATTCGATCTGGTGGAACAACGCCCTAGAGTGAAGCCTAGATTGCCAGGAACGTAGAAATGACCATCACTTACACACGGGTTGCAATTATTCGTTTTATACAATGGAAAAGCTGTTGCATCTTTATTGTATTTTATTCATCTGGGGTTGACATCTAAGGCCGTAGCTATTAGATGTGGTGGAACAACGCCCTAGTGTGAAGCCTAGGTTGCCCGGAACGTAGAAATGTCCATAACTTTTACACCGGTAGCAATAATACGTTTTATACAATGGAAAAACCGTTCTATTTATTTGGTATTTTACGCTTCGGGCGTTGACTTCTAAGCTCCTAACTATTCAGTCTGTTGGAGCAACGCCCTAGGGTGAAGCCTAGGTTGCCCGGAAATTATAAATGACCATAACTTTCACACTGGTTGCAATTATTCGTTTTATACGATGGAAAAGCTGTTGCATCTTTATTGTATTTTATGCTTCTGGCGTTGATTTCAAAGGCCCTAACTATTCGATCTGGTGGAGCAACGACCTAGAGTGAAGCCTATGTTGCCCGGAACGTAGAAATGACCATTACATTCACACTGGTTGCAATTATTCGTCTTATACGATGGATAAGCTGTTGTATTTATATCGTATTTTATGCTTCTGGCGTTGACTTCTTAGGCCCTAACTATTCCATCTGGTGGAACAACGCCCTTGGGTGAAGCCGAGGTTGCGCGGAACGTAGCAATGACCATAACTTTCACACTGGTAGCAATTATTCGTTTTATACGATGGAAAAACTGTTCTATTTATTTTGTATTTTATGCTTCGGGCGTTGACTTCTAAGACCCTAGCTATTCGATCTGATCGAGCAACGCCCTAGAGTGAAGCCTAGGTTGCCCGGAACGTAGAAATGACCATAACTTCCACACTGGTTGCAGTTATTCGTTTTATACGATGGAAAAGCTGTTGTATTTATATGGTATTTTATGCCTCTGGCGCTAACTTCTTAGGCCCTAACTATTTCATCGGGTGGAACAACGCCCTATGGTGAAGCCTAGGTTGCGCGGAACGTAGAAATGACCATAAGTTTCATACTGGTTGCAATTATTCGTTTTATACGATGGAAAAGCTGTTCCATTTATATTGTATTTTATGCGTCTCGCGTTAACTTCTAAGGCACTAACTATTCGATCTGGTAGTGCAACGCCCTGGAGTGAAAACTAGGATGCCCGGAACGTAGAATTGGCCATCACTTTCAAACTGGTTGCAATTATTGATGTTATATGATGGAAACACAGTTGTATTTTTTTTGCATTGTATGGTTCGGGCGTTCACTTCTAAGGCCCTAACTATTCAATCTGTTGGAGCAACGCCCTAGGGTGAAGCCTAGGTTGCTCGGAAAGTAGAAATGACCAGAAGTTTCATACTGGTTCTAATTATTCGTTTTATACGATGGAAAAACTGTTGGATTTATATTGTATTTTAAGCTTCTGGCGTTGACTTCTAAGGCCCTAGCTGTTCGATCTAGTGGAGCAACGCCCTAGAGTGAAGCCGAGGTTGCCCGGAAAGGAGAAATGACCATCACTTTCAAACTGGTTGCAATAAATCCTTTTATACGATGGAAAAGCTGTTGTATTTATATCGAATTTTATGCTTCTGGCGTTGACTTCTAAGGCACTAACTATTCGATCTGGTGGAGAAACGCCCTAGAGTGAAGCCTAGGTTGCCCGGAACGTAGAATTGGCCATCACTTTCAAACTGGTTGCAATTATTCCTGTTATATGGTGGAAACACTGTTGTACCTTTATTGCATTTTATGCTTCGGACGTTGAATTCTTTAGGCCCTGACTATTCAATCTGTTGGAGCAACGCCCTAGGGTGAAGCCTAGGTTGCTAGTAAAGTAGAAATGACCATAAGTTTCATACTGGTTGCAATTATTCGTTTTATACGATGGAATAGCTATTGTATTTATATTGTATTTTATGCTTCTGGCGTTGACTTCTTAGGCCCTAACTATTCGATCTGGTGGAACAACGCCCTAGAGTGAAGCCTAGATTGCCAGGAACGTAGAAATGACCATCACTTTCACACGGGTTGCAATTATTCGTTTTATACAATGGAAAAGCTGTTGCATCTTTATTGTATTTTATTCATCTGGGGTTGACATCTAAGGCCGTAGCTATTAGATGTGGTGGAACAACGCCCTAGTGTGAAGCCTAGGTTGCCCGGAACGTAGAAATGTCCATAACTTTTACACCGGTAGCAATAATTCGTTTTATACAATGGAAAAACCGTTCTATTTATTTGGTATTTTACGCTTCGGGCGTTGACTTCTAAGCTCCTAACTATTCAGTCTGTTGGAGCAACGCCCTAGGGTGAAGCCTAGGTTGCCCGGAAATTATAAATGACCATAACTTTCACACTGGTTGCAATTATTCGTTTTATACGATGGAAAAGCTGTTGCATCTTTATTGTATTTTATGCTTCTGGCGTTGATTTCAAAGGCCCTAACTATTCGATCTGGTGGAGCAACGACCTAGAGTGAAGCCTATGTTGCCCGGAACGTAGAAATGACCATTACATTCACACTGGTTGCAATTATTCGTCTTATACGATGGATAAGCTGTTGTATTTATATCGTATTTTATGCTTCTGGCGTTGACTTCTTAGGCCCTAACTATTCCATCTGGTGGAACAACGCCCTTGGGTGAAGCCGAGGTTGCGCGGAACGTAGCAATGACCATAACTTTCACACTGGTAGCAATTATTCGTTTTATACGATGGAAAAACTATTCTATTTATTTTGTATTTTATGCTTCGGGCGTTGACTTCTAAGGCCCTAGCTATTCGATCTGATCGAGCAACGCCCTAGAGTGAAGCCTAGGTTGCCCGGAACGTAGAAATGACCATAACTTCCACACTGGTTGCAGTTATTCGTTTTATACGATGGAAAAGCTGTTGTATTTATATGGTATTTTATGACTCTGGCGTTAACTTCATAGGCCCTAACTATTTCATCGGGTGGAACAACGCCCTATGGTGAAGCCTAGGTTGCGCGGAACGTAGAAATGACCATAACTTTCACACTGGTAGCAATTATTCGTTTTACACGATGGAAAAACTGTTTTATTTATTTTGTATTTTATGCTTCTGGCGTTGACTTCTTAGGCCGTAGCTATTCGGTCTGGTGGAGCAACGCCCTGGAGTGAAACCTAGGATGCCCGGAACGTAGAATTGGCCATCACTTTCAAACTGGTTGTAATTATTCCTGTTATATGATGGAAACACAGTTGTATTTTTTTTGCATTGTATGGTTCGGGCGTTGACTTCTAAGGCCCTGACTATTCAATCTGTTGGAGCAACGCCCTAGGGTGAAGCCTAGGTTGCTTGGAAAGTAGAAATGACCAGAAGTTTCATACTGGTTCTAATTATTCGTTTTATACGATGGAAAAACTGTTGGATTTATATTGTATTTTAAGCTTCTGGCGTTGACTTCTAAGGACCTAGCTGTTCGATCTAGTGGAGCAACGCCCTAGAGTGAAGCCGAGGTTGCCCGGAAAGGAGAAATGACCATCACTTTCAAACTGGTTGCAATTAATCCTTTTATACGATGGAAAAGCTGTTGTATTTATATCGTATTTTATGCTTCTGGCGTTTACTTCTAAGGACCTAACTATTCGATCTTGTGGAGTAACGCCATAGAGTGAAGCCTAGGTTGCTCGGAATGTAGAAATGACCATAACTATCACACTGCCTGCAATTATTCGTTTTATACGATGGAAACGCTGTTGTACTTATATTGTATTTTATGCCTCTGGCGTTGACTTCTAAGGCCGTAGCTATTAGATGTGGTGGAGCAACGCCATAGAGTGACGCCTAGGGTGCTCGGAACGTAGAAATAACCATTACTTTCACACTGGTTGAAATTATTCGTTTTATACGGTGGAAAAGCTGTTGTATTTATATCGTCTTTTATGCTTCTGGCGTTGACTTCTTTGGCCGTAACCATTCGGTCTGGTGGAGCAACGCAACAGAGTGAAGCCTAGGTTGCCCGGAACGTAGAATTGGCCATCACATTCAAACTGGTTGCAATTATTCCTGTTATATGGTGGAAACACTGTTGTATTTTTTTTGCATTTTATGGTTCGGGCGTTGACTTTTAAGACCCTAACTATTCAATCTGTTGGAGCAACGCCGTAGGGTGAAGCCTAGGTTGCTCGGAAAGTAGAAATGACCATAAGTTTCATACTGGTTGCAATTATTCGTTTTATACGATGGAAAAGCTGTTCCATTTATATTGTATTTTATGCGTCTCGCGTTAACTTCTAAGGCACTAACTATTCGATCTGGTAGTGCAACGCCCTAGAGTGAAGCCTAGGTTGCCCGGAACGTAGAATTGGCCATCACTTTCAAACTGGTTGCAATTATTCCTGTTATATGATGGAAACACTGTTGTATTTTTTTTGCATTTTATGGTTCGGGCGTTGACTTTTAAGACCCTAACTATTCAATCTGTTGGAGCAACGCCGTAGGGTGAAGCCTAGGTTGCTCGGAAAGTAGAAATGACCATAAGTTTCATACTGGTTGCAATTATTCGTTTTATACGATGGAAAAACTTTTGTATTTATATTGTATTTTATGTTTCTGGCGTTGACTTCTAAGGCCCTAGCTGTTCGATCTAGTGGAGCAACGCCCTAGAGTGAAGCCGAGGTTGCCCGGAAAGGAGAAATGACCATCACTTTCAAACTGGTTGCAATTAATCCTTTTATACGATGGAAAAGCTGTTGTATTTATATCGTATTTTATGCTTCTGGCGTTGACTTCTAAGGCACTAACTATTCGATATGGTGGAGAAACGCCCTAGAGTGAAGCCTAGGTTGCCCGGAACGTAGAAATGACCATAACTTCCACACTGGTTGCAGTTATTCGTTTTATACGATGGAAAAGCTGTTGTATTTATATGGTATTTTATGCCTCTGGCGTTAACTTCTTAGGCCCTAACTATTTCATCGGGTGGAACAACGCCCTATGGTGAAGCCTAGGTTGCGCGGAACGTAGAAATGACCATAACTTTCACACTGGTAGCAATTATTCGTCTTATACGATGGATAAGCTGTTGTATTTATATCGTATTTTATGCTTCTGGAGTTGACTTCTTAGGCCCTAACTATTCAATCTGTTGGAGCAACGCCCTAGGGTGAAGCCTAGCTCACTCGGAATGTGGAAATGTCCATAAGTTTCATACTGGTTGCAATTATTCGTTTTATACGATGGAAAAACTGTTGTATTTATATTGTACTTTATGCTTCTGGCGTTGACTTCTAAGGCACTAACTATTCGATCTGGTGCAGCAACGCAATAGAGTGATGCCTAGGTTGCCCGGAACGTAGAATTGGCCATCAATTTCATACTGGTTGCAATTATACCTGTTATATGATGGAAACACTGCTGTATTTTTTTTGCATTTTATGGTTCGGGCGTTGACTTCTAAGGGCCTAATTATTCAATCCGTTGGAGCATAGCCCTAGGGTGAAGCCTAGGTTGCTCGGAAAGTAGAAATGACCATAAGTTTCATACTGGTTGCAATTATTCGTTTTATACGATGGAAAATCTGTTGCATTTATATTGTATTTTATGCTTCTGGCGTTGACTTCTAAGGCACTAACTATTCGATCTGGTAGTGTAACGACCTAAAGTGAAGCCTAGGTTGCCCGGAACGTAGAATTGGCCATCACTTTCAAACTGGTTGCAATTATTCCTGTTATATGATGGAAACACTGTTGTATTTTTTTTTGCATTTTATGGTTCGGGCGTTGACTTTTAAGACCCTAACTATTCAATCTGTTGGAGCAACGCCCTAGGGTGAAGCCTAGGTTGCTCGGAAAGTAGAAATGACCATATGTTTCACACTGGTTGCAATTATTCGTTTTATACGATGGCAAAGCTTTTGTATTTATATTGTATTTTATGCTTCTGTCGTTGACTTCTAAGGCCCTAGCTGTTCGATCTAGTGAAGCAACGCCCTAGAGTGAAGCCGAGGTTGCCCGGAAAGGAGAAATGACCATCACTTTCAAACTGGTTGCAATAAATCCTTTTATACGATGGAAAAGCTGTTGTATTTATATCGTATTTTATGCTTCTGGCGTTGACTTCTAAGGCACTAACTATTCGATCTGGTGGAGAAACGCCCTAGAGTGAAGCCTAGGTTGCCCGGAACGTAGAATTGGCCATCACTTTCAAACTGGTTGCAATTATTCCTGTTATATGATGGAAACACTGTTGTACCTTTATTGCATTTTATGCTTCGGGCGTTGACTTCTTTAGGCCCTAACTATTCAATCTGTTGGAGCAACGCCCTAGGGTGAAGCCTAGGTTGCTAGTAAAGTAGAAATGACCATAAGTTTCATACTGATTGCAATTATTCGTTTTATACGATGGAATAGCTATTGTATTTATATTGTATTTTATGCTTCTGGCGTTGACTTCTTAGGCCCTAACTATTCGATCTGGTGGAACAACTCCCTAGAGTGAAGCCTAGATTGCCAGGAACGTAGAAATGACCATCACTTTCACACGGGTTGCAATTATTCGTTTTATACAATGGTAAAGCTGTTGCATCTTTATTGTATTTTATTCATCTGGGGTTGACATCTAAGGCCGTAGCTATTAGATGTGGTGGAACAACGCCCTAGTGTGAAGCCTAGGTTGCCCGGAACGTAGAAATGTCCATAACTTTTACACCGGTAGCAATAATTCGTTTTATACAATGGAAAAACCGTTCTATTTATTTGGTATTTTACGCTTCGGGCGTTGACTTCTAAGCTCCTAACTATTCAGTCTGTTGGAGCAACGCCCTAGGGTGAAGCCTAGGTTGCCCGGAAATTATAAATGACCATAACTTTCACACTGGTTGCAATTATTCGTTTTATACGATGGAAAAGCTGTTGCATCTTTATTGTATTTTATGCTTCTGGCGTTGATTTCAAAGGCCCTAACTATTCGATCTGGTGGAGCAACGACCTAGAGTGAAGCCTATGTTGCCCGGAACGTAGAAATGACCATTACATTCACACTGGTTGCAATTACTCGTCTTATACGATGGATAAGCTGTTGTATTTATATCGTATTTTATGCTTCTGGCGTTGACTTCTTAGGCCCTAACTATTCCATCTGGTGGAGCAACGCCCTTGGGTGAAGCCGAGGTTGCGCGGAACGTAGCAATGACCATAACCTTCACACTGGTAGCAATTATTCGTTTTATACGATGGAAAAACTGTTCTATTTATTTTGTATTTTATGCTTCGGGCGTTGACTTCTAAGGCCCTAGCTATTCGATCTGATCGAGCAACGCCCTAGAGTGAAGCCTAGGTTGCCCGGAACGTAGAAATGACCATAACTTCCACACTGGTTGCAGTTATTCGTTTTATACGATGGAAAAGCTGTTGTATTTATATGGTATTTTATGCCTCTGGCGCTAACTTCTTAGGCCCTAACTATTTCATCGGGTGGAACAACGCCCTATGGTGAAGCCTAGGTTGCGCGGAACGTAGAAATGACCATAACTTTCACACTCGTAGCAATTATTCGTTTTACACGATGGAAAAACTGTTTTATTTATTTTGTATTTTATGCTTCTGGCGTTGACTTCTAAGGCCCTAACTATTTGATCTGGTGGAGCAACGCCCTAGAGTGAAGCTTAGGTTGCCCGGAACGGAGAAATGACCATAACTTTCAAACCGGTAGCAATTATTCGTGTTATACGATGGAAAAACTGTTCTGTTTATTTTGTATTTTATGCTTCGGGCGTTGACTACTAAGGCCCTAACTATTCAATCTGTTGGTGCAACGCCCTAGGGTGAAGCCTAGGTTGCCCGGAAAGTAGAAATGACGTTAACTTTCATACTGGTTGCAATTATTCGTTCTATACGATGGAACAACCGATGTATTTATATTGTATTTTATGCTTCGGGCATTGACTTCTAAGGCACTGACTATTCGATCTGGTGGAGCAACGCCCTAGAGTGAAGCCTAGGTTGCCCGGAACGTAGAATGGGCCATCACTTTCAAACTGGTTGCAATTATTCCTGTTATATGATGGAAACACTGTTGTATTTTAATTGCATTTTATGCTTCGGGCGTTGACTTCTAAGGCCCTAACTATTCAATCTGTTGGAGCAACGACCTAGGGTGAAGCCTAGCTCGCTCGGAAAGTGGAAATGACCATAAGTTTCATACTGGTTGCAATTATTCGTTTTATACGATGGAAAAGCTGTTGTATTTATATGGTATTTTATGCCTCTGGCGTTAACTTCTTAGGCCCTAACTATTTCATCGGGTGGAACAACGCCCTATGGTGAAGCCTAGGTTGCGCGGAACGTAGAAATGACCATAACTTTCACACTGGTAGCAATTATTCGTTTTACACGATGGAAAAACTGTTTTATTTATTTTGTATTTTATGCTTCTGGCGTTGACTTCTGAGGCTGTAACTATTCGGTCTGGTGGAGCAACGCCCTGGAGTGAAACCTAGGATGCCCGGAACGTAGAATTGGCCATCACTTTCAAACTGGTTGCAATTATTCCTGTTATATGATGGAAACACAGTTGTATTTTTTTTGCATTGTATGGTTCGGGCGTTGACTTCTAAGGCCCTAACTATTCAATCTGTTGGAGCAACGCCCTAGGGTGAAGCCTAGGTTGCTCGGAAAGTAGAAATGACCAGAAGTTTCATACTGGTTGCAATTATTCGTTTTATACGATGGAAAAGCTGTTCCATTTATATTGTATTTTATGCGTCTCGCGTTAACTTCTAAGGCACTAACTATTCGATCTGGTAGTGCAACGCCCTAGAGTGAAGCCTAGGTTGCCCGGAACGTAGAATTGGCCATCACTTTCAAACTGGTTGCAATTATTCCTGTTATATGATGGAAACACTGTTGTATTTTTTTTGCATTTTATGGTTCGGGCGTTGACTTTTAAGACCCTAACTATTCAATCTGTTGGAGCAACGCCGTAAGGTGAAGCCTAGGTTGCTCGGAAAGTAGAAATGACCATAAGTTTCATACTGGTTGCAATTATTCGTTTTATACGATGGAAAAACTTTTGTATTTATATTGTATTTTATGCTTCTGGCGTTGACTTCTAAGGCCCTAGCTGTTCGATCTAGTGGAGCAACGCCCTAGAGTGAAGCCGAGGTTGCCCGGAAAGGAGAAATGACCATCACTTTCAAACTGGTTGCAATTAATCCTTTTATACGATGGAAAAGCTGTTGTATTTATATCGTATTTTATGCTTCTGGCGTTGACTTCTAAGGCACTAACTATTCGATATGGTGGAGAAACGTCCTAGAGTGAAGCCTAGGTTGCCCGGAACGTAGAAATGACCATAACTTCCACACTGGTTGCAGTTATTCGTTTTATACGATGGAAAAGCTGTTGTACCTTTATTGCATTTTATGCTTCGGGCGTGACTTCTTTAGGCCCTAACTATTCAATCTGTTGGAGCAACGCCCTAGGGTGAAGCCTAGGTTGCTAGTAAAGTAGAAATGACCATAAGTTTCATACTGGTTGCAATTATTCGTTTTATACGATGGAATAGCTATTGTATTTATATTGTATTTTATGCTTCTGGCGTTGACTTCTTAGGCCCTAACTATTCGATCTGGTGGAACAACGCCCTAGAGTGAAGCCTAGATTGCCAGGAACGTAGAAATGACCATCACTTTCACACGGGTTGCAATTATTCGTTTTATACAATGGAAAAGCTGTTGCATCTTTATTGTATTTTATTCATCTGGGGTTGACATCTAAGGCCGTAGCTATTAGATGTGGTGGAACAACGCCCTAGTGTGAAGCCTAGGTTGCCCGGAACGTAGAAATGTCCATAACTTTTACACCGGTAGCAATAATTCGTTTTATACAATGGAAAAACCGTTCTATTTATTTGGTATTTTACGCTTCGGGCGTTGACTTCTAAGCTCCTAACTATTCAGTCTGTTGGAGCAACGCCCTAGGGTGAAGCCTAGGTTGCCCGGAAATTATAAATGACCATAACTTTCACACTGGTTGCAATTATTCGTTTTATACGATGGAAAAGCTGTTGCATCTTTATTGTATTTTATGCTTCTGGCGTTGATTTCAAAGGCCCTAACTATTCGATCTGGTGGAGCAACGACCTAGAGTGAAGCCTATGTTGCCCGGAACGTAGAAATGACCATTACATTCACACTGGTTGCAATTATTCGTCTTATACGATGGATAAGCTGTTGTATTTATATCGTATTTTATGCTTCTGGCGTTGACTTCTTAGGCCCTAACTATTCCATCTGGTGGAACAACGCCCTTGGGTGAAGCCGAGGTTGCGCGGAACGTAGCAATGACCATAACTTTCACACTGGTAGCAATTATTCGTTTTATACGATGGAAAAACTGTTCTATTTATTTTGTATTTTATGCTTCGGGCGTTGACTTCTAAGGCCCTAGCTATTCGATCTGATCGAGCAACGCCACAGAGTGAAGCCTAGGTTGCCCGGAACGTAGAAATGACCATAACTTCCACACTGGTTGCATTTATTCGTTTTATACGATGGAAAAGCTGTTGTATTTATATGGTATTTTATGCCTCTGGCGTTAACTTCTTAGGCCCTAACTATTTCATCGGGTGGAACAACGCCCTATGGTGAAGCCTAGGTTGCGCGGAACGTAGAAATGACCATAACTTTCACACTGGTAGCAATTATTCGTTTTACACGATGGAAAAACTGTTTTATTTATTTTGTATTTTATGCTTCTGGCGTTGACTTCTAAGGCCCTAACTATTTGATCTGGTGGAGCAACGCCCTAGAGTGAAGCTTAGGTTGCCCGGAACGGAGAAATGACCATAACTTTCAAACCGGTAGCAATTATTCGTGTTATACGATGGAAAAACTGTTCTGTTTATTTTGTATTTTATGCTTCGGGCGTTGACTTCTAAGGCCCTAACTATTCAATCTGTTGGTGCAACGCCCTAGGGTGAAGCCTAGGTTGCCCGGAAAGTAGAAATGACGTTAACTTTCATACTGGTTGCAATTATTCGTTCTATACGATGGAACAACCGATGTATTTATATTGTATTTTATGCTTCAGGCATTGACTTCTAAGGCACTGACTATTCGATCTGGTGGAGCAACGCCCTTGAGTGAAGCCTAGGTTGCCCGGAACGTAGAATGGGCCATCACTTTCAAACTGGTTGCAATTATTCCTGTTATATGATGGAAACACTGTTGTATTTTAATTGCATTTTATGCTTCGGGCGTTGACTTCTAAGGCCCTAACTATTCAATCTGTTGGAGCAACGCCCTAGGGTGAAGCCTAGCTCGCTCGGAAAGTGGAAATGACCATAAGTTTCATACTGGTTGCAATTATTCGTTTTATACGATGGAAAAGCTGTTGTATTTATATCGTATTTTATGCTTCTGGCGTTTACTTCTAAGGACCTAACTATTCGATCTGGTGGAGTAACGCCCTAGAGTGAAGCCCAGGTTGCTCGGAATGTAGAACTGACCATAACTTTCACACTGGTTGCAATTATTCGTTTTATACGATGGAAAGGCTGTTGTATTTATATTGTATTTTATGCATCTGGCGTTGACTTCTAAGCCCGTAGCTATTAGATGTGGTGGAGCAACGCCCTGGCGTGACGCCTAGGGTGCTCGGAACGTAGAAATGACCATTACTTTCACACTGGTTGCAATTATTCGTTTTATACGATGGAAAAGCTGTTGTATTTATATCGTTTTTTATGCTTCTGGCGTTGACTTCTTAGGCCGTAACTATTCGGTCTGGTGGAGCAACGCCCTGGAGTGAAACCCAGGATGCCCGGAACGTAGAATTGGCCATCACTTTCAAACTGGTTGCAATTATTCCTGTTATATGATGGAAACACAGTTGTATTTTTTTTGCATTGTATGGTTCGGGCGTTCACTTCTAAGGCCCTAACTATTCAATCTGTTGGAGCAACGCTCTAGGGTGAAGCCTAGGTTGCTCGGAAAGTAGAAATGACCATAAGTTTCATACTGGTTGCAATTATTCGTTTTATACGATGGAATAGCTATTGTATTTATATTGTATTTTATGCTTCTGGCGTTGACTTCTTAGGCCCTAACTATTCGATCTGGTGGAACAACGCCCTAGGGTGAAGCCTAGATTGCCAGGAACGTAGAAATGACCATCACTTTCACACGGGTTGCAATTATTCGTTTTATACAATGGAAAAGCTGTTGCATCTTTATTGTATTTTATTCATCTGGGGTTGACATCTAAGGCCGTAGCTATTAGATGTGGTGGAACAACGCCCTAGTGTGAAGCCTAGGTTGCCCGGAACGTAGAAATGTCCATAACTTTTACACCGGTAGCAATAATTCGTTTTATACAATGGAAAAACCGTTCTATTTATTTGGTATTTTACGCTTCGGGCGTTGACTTCGAAGCTCCTAACTATTCAATCTGTTGGAGCAACGCCCTAGGGTGAAGCCTAGGTTGCCCGGAAATTATAAATGACCATAACTTTCACACTGGTTGCAATTATTCGTTTTATACGATGGAAAAGCTGTTGCATCTTTATTGTATTTTATGCTTCTGGCGTTGATTTCAAAGGCCCTAACTATTCGATCTGGTGGAGCAACGACCTAGAGTGAAGCCTATGTTGCCCGGAACGTAGAAATGACCATAACTTCCACACTGGTTGCAGTTATTCGTTTTATACGATGGAAAAGCTGTTGTATTTATATGGTATTTTATGCCTCTGGCGTTAACTTCTTAGGCCCTAACTATTTCATCGGGTGGAACAACGCCCTATGGTGAAGCCTAGGTTGCGCGGAACGTAGAAATGACCATAACTTTCACACTGGTAGCAATTATTCGTTTTACACGATGGAAAAACTGCTTTATTTATTTTGTATTTTATGCTTCTGGCGTTGACTTCTAAGGCCCTAACTATTTGATCTGGTGGAGCAACGCCCTAGAGTGAAGCTTAGGTTGCCCGGAACGGAGAAATGACCATAACTTTCAAACCGGTAGCAATTATTCGTGTTATACGATGGAAAAACTGTTCTGTTTATTTTGTATTTTATGCTTCGGGCGTTGACTTCTAAGGCCCTAACTATTCAATCTGTTGGTGCAACGCCCTAGGGTGAAGCCTAGGTTGCCCGGAAAGTAGAAATGACGTTAACTTTCATACTGGTTGCAATTATTCGTTCTATACGATGGAACAACCGATGTATTTATATTGTATTTTATGCTTCGGGCATTGACTTCTAAGGCACTGACTATTCGATCTGGTGGAGCAACGCCCAAGAGTGAAGCCCAGGTTGCCCGGAACGTAGAATGGGCCATCACTTTCAAACTGGTTGCAATTATTCCTGTTATATGATGGAAACACTGTTGTATTTTAATTGCATTTTATGCTTCGGGCGTTGACTTCTAAGGCACTGACTATTCGATCTGGTGGAGCAACGCCCAAGAGTGAAGCCTAGGTTGCCCGGAACGTAGAATGGGCCATCACTTTCAAACTGGTTGCAATTATTCCTGTTATATGATGGAAACACTGTTGTATTTTAATTGCATTTTATGCTTCGGGCGTTGACTTCTAAGGCCCTAACTATTCAATCTGTTGGAGCAACGCCCTAGGGTGAAGCCTAGCTCGCTCGGAAAGTGGAAATGACCATAAGTTTCATACTGGTTGCAATTATTCGTTTTATACGATGGAAAAGCTGTTGTATTTATATCGTATTTTATGCTTCTGGCGTTTACTTCTAAGGACCTAACTATTCGATCTGGTGGAGTAACGCCCTAGAGTGAAGCCCAGGTTGCTCGGAATGTAGAACTGACCATAACTTTCACACTGGTTGCAATTATTCGTTTTATACGATGGAAAGGCTGTTGTATTTATATTGTATTTTATGCATCTGGCGTTGACTTCTAAGCCCGTAGCTATTAGATGTGGTGGAGCAACGCCCTGGCGTGACACCTAGGGTGCTCGGAACGTAGAAATGACCATTACTTTCACACTGGTTGCAATTATTCGTTTTATACGATGGAAAAGCTGTTGTATTTATATCGTTTTTTATGCTTGTGGCGTTGACTTCTTAGGCCGTAACTATTCGGTCTGGTGGAGCAACGCCCTGGAGTGAAACCTAGGATGCCCGGAACGTAGAATTGGCCATCACTTTCAAACTGGTTGCAATTATTCCTGTTATATGATGGAAACACAGTTGTATTTTTTTTGCATTGTATGGTTCGGGCGTTGACTTCTAAGGCCCTGACTATTCAATCTGTTGGAGCAACGCCCTAGGGTGAAGCCTAGGTTGCTCGGAAAGTAGAAATAACCAGAAGTTTCATACTGGTTCTAATTATTCGTTTTATACGATGGAAAAACTGTTGGATTTATATTGTATTTTAAGCTTCTGGTGTTGACTTCTAAGGCCCTAGCTGTTCGATCTAGTGGAGCAACGCCCTAGAGTGAAGCCGAGGTTGCCCGAAAGGAGAAATGACCATCACTTTCAAACTGGTTGCAATTAATCCTTTTATACGATGGAAAAGCTGTTGTATTTATATCGTATTTTATGCTTCTGGCGTTGACTTCTAAGGCACTAACTATTCGATCTGGTGGAGAAACGCCCTAGAGTGAAGCCTAGGTTGCCCGGAACGTAGAATTGGCCATCATTTTCAAACTGGTTGCAATTATTCCTGTTATATGATGGAAACACTGTTGTATCTTTATTGCATTTTATGCTTCGGGCGTTGACTTCTAAGGCCCTAACTATTCAATCTGTTGGAGCAACGCCCTAGGGTGAAGCCTAGGTTGCTAGGAAAGTAGAAATGACCATAAGTTTCATACTGGTTGCAGTTATTCGTTTTATACGATGGAAAAGCTGTTGTATTTATATGGTATTTTATGCCTCTGGCGTTAACTTCTTAGGCCCTAACTATTTCATCGGGTGGAACAACGCCCTATGGTGAAGCCTAGGTTGCGCGGAACGTAGAAATGACCATAACTTTCACACTGGTAGCAATTATTCGTTTTACACGATGGAAAAACTGCTTTATTTATTTTGTATTTTATGCTTCTGGCGTTGACTTCTAAGGCCCTAACTATTTGATCTGGTGGAGCAACGCCCTAGAGTGAAGCTTAGGTTGCCCGGAACGGAGAAATGACCATAACTTTCAAACCGGTAGCAATTATTCGTGTTATACGATGGAAAAACTGTTCTGTTTATTTTGTATTTTATGCTTCGGGCGTTGACTTCTAAGGCCCTAACTATTCAATCTGTTGGTGCAACGCCCTAGGGTGAAGCCTAGGTTGCCCGGAAAGTAGAAATGACGTTAACTTTCATACTGGTTGCAATTATTCGTTCTATACGATGGAACAACCGATGTATTTATATTGTATTTTATGCTTCGGGCATTGACTTCTAAGGCACTGACTATTCGATCTGGTGGAGCAACGCCCAAGAGTGAAGCCTAGGTTGCCCGGAACGTAGAATGGGCCATCACTTTCAAACTGGTTGCAATTATTCCTGTTATATGATGGAAACACTGTTGTATTTTAATTGCATTTTATGCTTCGGGCGTTGACTTCTAAGGCACTGACTATTCGATCTGGTGGAGCAACGCCCAAGAGTGAAGCCTAGGTTGCCCGGAACGTAGAATGGGCCATCACTTTCAAACTGGTTGCAATTATTCCTGTTATATGATGGAAACACTGTTGTATTTTAATTGCATTTTATGCTTCGGGCGTTGACTTCTAAGGCCCTAACTATTCAATCTGTTGGAGCAACGCCCTAGGGTGAAGCCTAGCTCGCTCGGAAAGTGGAAATGACCATAAGTTTCATACTGGTTGCAATTATTCGTTTTATACGATGGAAAAGCTGTTGTATTTATATCGTATTTTATGCTTCTGGCGTTTACTTCTAAGGACCTAACTATTCGATCTGGTGGAGTAACGCCCTAGAGTGAAGCCCAGGTTGCTCGGAATGTAGAACTGACCATAACTTTCACACTGGTTGCAATTATTCGTTTTATACGATGGAAAGGCTGTTGCATTTATATTGTATTTTATGCATCTGGCGTTGACTTCTAAGCCCGTAGCTATTAGATGTGGTGGAGCAACGCCCTGGCGTGACACCTAGGGTGCTCGGAACGTAGAAATGACCATTACTTTCACACTGGTTGCAATTATTCGTTTTATACGATGGAAAAGCTGTTGTATTTATATCGTTTTTTATGCTTGTGGCGTTGACTTCTTAGGCCGTAACTATTCGGTCTGGTGGAGCAACGCCCTGGAGTGAAACCTAGGATGCCCGGAACGTAGAATTGGCCATCACTTTCAAACTGGTTGCAATTATTCCTGTTATATGATGGAAACACAGTTGTATTTTTTTTGCATTGTATGGTTCGGGCGTTGACTTCTAAGGCCCTGACTATTCAATCTGTTGGAGCAACGCCCTAGGGTGAAGCCTAGGTTGCTCGGAAAGTAGAAATGACCAGAAGTTTCATACTGGTTCTAATTATTCGTTTTATACGATGGAAAAACTGTTGGATTTATATTGTATTTTAAGCTTCTGGTGTTGACTTCTAAGGCCCTAGCTGTTCGATCTAGTGGAGCAACGCCCTAGAGTGAAGCCGAGGTTGCCCGAAAGGAGAAATGACCATCACTTTCAAACTGGTTGCAATTAATCCTTTTATACGATGGAAAAGCTGTTGTATTTATATCGTATTTTATGCTTCTGGCGTTGACTTCTAAGGCACTAACTATTCGATCTGGTGGAGAAACGCCCTAGAGTGAAGCCTAGGTTGGCCGGAACGTAGAATTGGCCATCATTTTCAAACTGGTTGCAATTATTCCTGTTATATGATGGAAACACTGTTGTATCTTTATTGCATTTTATGCTTCGGGCGTTGACTTCTAAGGCCCTAACTATTCAATCTGTTGGAGCAACGCCCTAGGGTGAAGCCTAGGTTGCTAGGAAAGTAGAAATGACCATAAGTTTCATACTGGTTGCAATTATTCGTTTTATACGATGGAAAAACTGTTGTATTTATATTGTATTTTATGCTTCTGGCGTTGACTTCTAAGGCACTAACTATTCGATCTGGTGCAGCAACGCAATAGAGTGATGCCTAGGTTGCCCGGAACGTAGAATTGACCATCATTTTCAAAGTGGTTGAAATTATACTTGTTATATGAGGGAAACACTGTTGTATTTTTTTTGCATTTTATGGTTCGGGCGTTGACTTTTAAGACCCTAACTATTCAATCTGTTGGAGCAACGCCGTAGGGTGAAGCCTAGGTTGCTCGGAAAGTAGAAATGACCATAAGTTGCATACTGGTCGCAATTATTCGTTTTATACGATGGAAAAACTTTTGTATTTATATTGTATTTTATGCTTCTGGCGTTGAATTCTAAGGACCTAGCTGTTCGATCTAGTGGAGCAACGCCCTAGAGTGAAGCCGAGGTTGCCCGGAAAGGAGAAATGACCATCACTTTCAAACTGGTTGCAATTAATCCTTTTATACGATGGAAAAGCTGTTGTATTTATATCGTATTTTATGCTTCTGGCGTTGACTTCTAAGGCACTAACTATTCGATATGGTGGAGAAACGCCCTAGAGTGAAGCCTAGGTTGCCAGGAACGTAGAATTGGCCATCACTTTCAAACCGGTAGCAATTATTCGTGTTATACGATGGAAAAACTGTTCTGTTTATTTTGTATTATATGCTTCGGGCGTTGACTTCTAAGGCCCTAACTATTCAATCTGTTGGTGCAACGCCCTAGGGTGAAGCCTAGGTTGCCCGGAAAGTAGAAATGACGTTAACTTTCATACTGGTTGCAAGTATTCGTTTTATACGATGGAAAAGCTGTTGTATTTATATCGTATTATATGCTTCTGGCGTTTACTTCTAAGGCTCTAACTATTCAATCTGTTGGTGCAACGCCCTAGGGTGAAGCCTAGGTTGCCCGGAACGTAGAAATGACCATTACATTCACACTGGTTGCAATTATTCGTCTTATACGATGGATAAGCTGTTGTATTTATATCGTATTTTATGGTTCTGGCGTTGACTTCTAAGGCCGTAGCTATTAGATGTGGTGGAGCAACGCCCTAGAGTGACGCCTAGGGTGCTCGGAACGTAGAAATGACCATTACTTTCACACTGGTTGCAATTATTCGTTTTACTGAATGGAAAAGCTGTTGTATTTATATCGTTTTTTATGCCTCTGGCGTTAACTTCTTAGGCCCTAACTATTTTATCGGGTGGAACAACGCCCTAGGGTGAAGCCTAGGTTGCGCGGAACGTAGAAATGACCATAACTTTCACACTGGTAGCAATTATTCGTTTTACACGATGGAAAAACTGTTTTATTTATTTTGTATTTTATGCTTCTGGCGTTGACTTCTAAGGCCCTAGCTGTTCGATCTAGTGAAGCAACGCCCTAGAGTGAAGCCGAGGTTGCCCGGAAAGGAGAAATAACCATCACTTTCAAACTGGTTGCAATAAATCCTTTTATACGGTGGAAAAGCTGTTGTATTTATATCGTATTTTATGCTTCTGGCGTTGACTTCTAAGGCACTAACTATTCGATCTGGTGGAGAAACGCCCTAGAGTGAAGCCTAGGTTGCCCGGAACGTAGAATTGGCCATCATTTTCAAACTTGTTGCAATTATTCCTGTTATATGATGGAAACACTGTTGTATCTTTATTGCATTTTATGCTTCGGGCGTTGACTTCTAAGGCCCTAACTATTCAATCTGTTGGAGCAACGCCCTAGGGTGAAGCCTAGGTTGCTAGGAAAGTAGAAATGACCATAAGTTTCATACTGGTTGCAATTATTCGTTTTATACGATGGAATATCTATTGTATTTATATTGTATTTTATGCTTGTGGTGTTGACTTCTTAGGCCCTAACTATTCGATCTGGTGGAACAACGCCCTAGAGTGAACCCTAGATTGCCAGGAACGTAGAAATGACCATCACTTTCACACGGGTTGCAATTATTCGTTTTATACAATGGAAAAGCTGTTGCATCTTTATTGTATTTTATTCATCTGGGGTTGACATCTAAGGCCGTAGCTATTAGATGTGGTGGAACAACGCCCTAGTGTGAAGCCTAGGTTGCCCGGAACGTAGAAATGTCCATAACTTTTACACCGGTAGCAATAATTCGTTTTATACAATGGAAAAACCGTTCTATTTATTTGGTATTATACGCTTCGGGCGTTGACTTCTACGCTGCTAACTATTCAATCTGTTGGAGCAACGCCCTAGGGTGAAGCCTAGGTTGCCCGGAAATTATAAATGACCATAACTTTCACACTGGTTGCAATTATTCGTTTTATACGATGGAAAAGCTGTTGCATCTTTATTGTATTTTATGCTTCTGGCGTTGAATTCAAAGGCCCTAACTATTCGATCTGGTGGAGCAACGACCTAGAGTGAAGCCTATGTTGCCCGGAACGTAGAAATCACCATTACATTCACACTGGTTGCAATTATTCGTCTTATACGATGGATAAGCTGTTGTATTTATATCGTATTTTATGCTTCTGGCGTTGACTTCTTAGGCCCTAACTATTCCATCTGGTGGAACAACGCCCTTGGGTGAAGCCTAGGTTGCGCGGAACGTAGCAATGACCATAACTTTCACACTGGTAGCAATTATTCGTTTTATACGATGGAAAAACTGTTCTATTTATTTTGTATTTTATGCTTCGGGCGTTGACTTCTAAGGCCCTAACTATTCAATCTGTTGGTGCAACGCCCTAGGGTGAAGCCTAGGTTGCCCGGAAAGTAGAAATGACGTTAACTTTCATACTGGTTGCAATTATTCGTTCTATACGATGGAACAACCGATGTATTTATATTGTATTTTATGCTTCGGGCATTGACTTCTAAGGCACTGACTATTCGATCTGGTGGAGCAACGCCCAAGAGTGAAGCCTAGGTTGCCCGGAACGTAGAATTGGCCATCACTTTCAAACTGGTTGCAATTATTCCTGTTATATGATGGACACACTGTTGTATTTTAATTGCATTTTATGCTTCAGGCGTTGACTTCTAAGGCCCTAACTATTCAATCTGTTGGAGCAACGCCCTAGGGTGAAGCCTAGCTCGCTCGGAATGTGGAAATGACCATACGTTTCATACTGGTTGCAATTATTCGTTTTATACGATGGAAAAGCTGTTGTATTTATATCGTATTTTATGCTTCTGGCGTTTACTTCTAAGGCTCTAACTATTCAATCTGTTGGTGCAACGCCCTAGGGTGAAGCCTAGGTTGCCCGGAACGTAGAAATGACCATTACATTCACACTGGTTGCAATTATTCGTCTTATACGATGGATAAGCTGTTGTATTTATATCGTATTTTATGGTTCTGGCGTTGACTTCTAAGGCCGTAGCTATTAGATGTGGTGGAGCAACGCCCTAGAGTGACGCCTAGGGTGCTCGGAACGTAGAAATGACCATTACTTTCACACTGGTTACAATTATTCGTTTTATTGAATGGAAAAGCTGTTGTATTTATATCGTTTTTTATGCCTCTGGCGTTAACTTCTTAGGCCCTAACTATTTTATCGGGTGGAACAACGCCCTAGGGTGAAGCCTAGGTTGCGCGGAACGTAGAAATGACCATAACTTTCACACTGGTAGCAATTATTCGTTTTACACGATGGAAAAACTGTTTTATTTATTTTGTATTTTATGCTTCTGGCGTTGACTTCTAAGGCCCTAACCATTCGATCTGGTGGAGCAACGCCCTAGAGTGAAGCTTAGGTTGCTCGGAACGGAGAAATGACCATAACTTTCAAGCCGGTAGCAATTATTCGTGTTATACGATGGAAAAACTGTTCTGTTTATTTTGTATTTTATGCTTCGGGCGTTGACTTCTAAGGCTCTAACTATTCAATCTGTTGGTGCAACGCCCTAGGGTGAAGCCTAGGTTGCCCGGAACGTAGAAATGACCATTACATTCACACTGGTTGCAATTATTCGTCTTATACGATGGATAAGCTGTTGTATTTATATCGTATTTTATGGTCCTGGCGTTGACTTCTTAGGCCCTAACTATTCCATCTGGTGGAACAACGCCCTTGGGTGAAGCCTAGGTTGCGCGGAACGTAGCAATGAACATAACTTTCACACTGGTAGCAATTATTCGTTTTATACGATGGAAAAACTTTTGTATTTATTTGTATTTTATGCTTCTGGCGTTGACTTCTAAGGCCCTAGCTGTTCGATCTAGTGGAGCAACGCCCTAGAGTGAAGCCGAGGTTGCCCGGAAAGGAGACATGACCATCACTTTCAAACTGGTTGCAATTATTCGTTTTATACGATGGAAAAACTGTTCTATTTATTTTGTATTTTATGTTTCGGGCGTTGACTTCTAAGGCCCTAGCTATTCGATCTGGTCGAGCAACGCCCTAGAGTGAAGCCTAGGTTGCCCGGACCGTAGAAATGACCATAACTTCCATACTGGTTGCAGTTATTCGTTTTATACGATGGAAAAGCTGTTGTATTTATATCGTATTTTATGCCTCTGGCGTTAACTTCTTAGGCCCGAACTATTTCGTCGGGTGGAACAACGCCCTAGGGTGAAGCCTAGGTTGCGCGGAACGTAGAAATGACCATAACTTTCACACTGGTAGCAATTATTCGTTTTACACGATGGAAAAACTGTTCTGTTTATTTTGTATTTTATGCTTCGGGCGTTGACTTCTAAGGCCCTAACTATTCAATCTGTTGGTGCAACGCCCTAGGGTGAAGCCTAGGTTGCCCGGAAAGTAGAAACGACGTTAACTTTCATACTGGTTGCAATTATTCGTTCTATACGATGGAAAAACCGTTGTATTTATATTGTATTTTATGCTTCGGGCATTGACTTCTAAGGCACTGACTATTCTATCTGGTGGAGCAACGCCCTAGAGTGAAGCCTAGGTTGCCCGGAACGTAGAATTGGCCATCACTTTCAAACTGGTTGCAATTATTCCTGTTATATGATGGACACACTGTTGTATTTTAATTGCATTTTATGCTTCAGGCGTTGACTTCTAAGGCCCTAACTATTCAATCTGTTGGAGCAACGCCCTAGGGTGAAGCCTAGCTCGCTGGGAATGTGGAAATGACCATAAGTTTCATACTGGTTGCAATTATTCGTTTTATACGATGGAAAAACTGTTGTATTTATATTGTATTTTATGCTTCTGGCGTTGACTTCTAAGGCCCTAGCTGTTCGATCTAGTGGAGCAACGCCCTAGAGTGAAGCCGAGGTTGCCCGGAAAGGAGAAATGACCATCACTTTCAAACTGGTTGCACTTAATCCTTTTATACGATGGAAAAGCTGTTGTATTTATATCGTATTTTATGCTTCTGGCGTTGACTTCTAAGGCACTAACTATTCGATCTGGCGGAGAAACGCCCTAGAGTGAAGCCTAGGTTGCCCGGAACGTAGAATTGGCCATCACTTTCAAACTGGTTGCAATTATTCCTGTTATATGTTGGAAACACTGTTGTATTTTTATTGCATTTTATTCTTCGGGCGTTGACTTCTAAGGCCCTAACTATTCAATCTGTTGGAGCAACGCCCTAGGGTGAAGCCTAGGTTGCTAAGAAAGTAGCAATGACCATATGTTTCATACTGGTTGCAATTATTCGTTTTATACGATGGAAAAACTGTTGTATTTATATTGTATTTTATGCTTCTGGCATTGACTTCTTAGGCCCTAACTATTCGATCTGGTGGAACAACGCCCTAGAGTGAAGCCTAGATTGCCTGGAACGTAGAAATGACCATCACTTTCACACGGGTTGCAATTATTCGTTTTATACAATGGAAAAGCTGTTGCATCTTTATTGTATTTTATTCATCTGGGGTTGAGATCTAAGGCCGTAGCTATTAGATGTGGTGGAACAACGCCCTAGTGTGAAGCCTAGGTTGCCCGGAACGTAGAAATGTCCATAACTTTTACACCGGTAGCAATAATTCGTTTTATACAATGGAAACACCGTTCTATTTGTTTGGTATTTTATGCTTCGGGCGTTGACTTCTAAGCTCCTAACTATTCAATCTGTTGGAGCAACGCCCTAGGGTGAAGCCTAGGTTGCCTGGGAATTATAAATGACCATAACTTTCACACTGGTTGCAATTATTCGTTTTATACGATGGAAAAGCTGTTGCATCTTTATTGTATTTTATGCTTCTGGCGTTGATTTCAAAGGCCCTAACTATTCGATCTGGTGGAGCAACGGCCTAGAGTGAAGCATATGTTGCCCGGAACGTAGAAATGACCATTACATTCACACTGGTTGCAATTATTCGTCTTATACGATGGATAAGCTGTTGTATTTATATCGTATTTTATGCTTCTGGCGTTGACTTCTTAGGCCCTAACTATTCCATCTGGTGGAACAACGCCCTTGGGTGAAGCCTAGGTTGCGCGGAACGTAGCAATGACCATAACTTTCACACTGGTAGCAATTATTCGTTTTATACGATGGAAAAACTGTTCTATTTATTTTGTATATTATGCTTCGGGCGTTGACTTCTAAGGCCCTAGCTATTCGATCTGGTCGAGCAACGCCCTAGAGTGAAGCCTAGGTTGCCCGCAACGTAGAAATGACCATAACTTCCACACTGGTTGCAGTTATTCGTTTTATACGATGGAAAAGCTGTTGTATTTATATCGTATTTTATGCCTCTGGCGTTAACTTCTTAGGCCCTAACTATTTCATCGGGTGGAACAACGCCCTAGGGTGAAGCCTATGTTGCGCGGAACGTAGAAATGACCATAACTTTCACACTGGTAGCAATTATTCGTTTTACACGATGGAAAAACTGTTTTATTTATTTTGTATTTTATGCTTCTGGCGTTGACTTCTAAGGGCCTAACTATTCAATCTGTTGGTGCAACGCCCAAGGGTGAAGCCTATGTTTCCCCGAAAGTAGAAATGACGTTAACTTTCATACTGGTTGCAATTATTCGTTTTATACGGTGGAAAAACTGTTTTATGTATTTTGTATTCTTTGCTTCGGGCGTTGACTTCTAAGGCCCTAGCTATTCGATCTGGTGGAGCAACGCCCTAGAGTGAAGCCTAGGTTGCCCGGAACGTAGAAATGACCATAACTTTCACACTGGTTGCTATCATTCGTTCTATACGATGGAAAAACTGTTATATTTATATTGTAGTTTATGCTTCTGGCGTTGACTTCTTAGGCCCTAACTGTTCGATCTGGTGGAACAACGTCCTAGGGTGAAGCCTACGATGCGCGGAAAGTAGAAATGACCATAACTTTCACACTGGTTGCAATTATTCGTTTTATACGATGGAAAAGCTGTGGCATCTTTATTGTATTTTATTCATCTGTTGTTGACTTCTAAGGCCGTAGCTATTAGATGTGGTGTAGAAACGCCCTAGAGTGACGCATAGGTTGCCCGGAACGTAGCAATAACCATTACTTTCACAATGTTTGCAATTATTCATTTTATACGATGGAAAAGCTTTTGTACTAATACTGCAATTTATTCATCTGGCGTTGACTTCTAAGGCCCTAGCTATTCGATACGGTCGAGCAACGCCATAGAGTGAAACCTAGGTTGCCCGGAACGTAGAAATGACCATAACGTTCAGACTGGTAGCAAGTATTCGTTTTATACGATGGAAAAACTGTTTTATTTATTTTGTATTTTATGCTTCTGGCGTTGACATCTAAGGCCCTAGCTATTCGATCTGGTGGAGCAACGCCCTAGAGTGAAGCCTAGGTTGCCGGAACGGAGAAATGACCATAACTTTCACACCGGTAGCAATTATTCGTTTTATACGATGGAAAAACTGTTCTATTTATTTTGTATTTTATGCTTCGGGCGTTGACTTCTAAGGCCTTAACTATTCAATCTGTTGGTGAAACGCCCAAGGGTGAAGCCTATGTTGCCCGGAAAGTAGAAATGACGTTAACTTTTATACTGGTTGTAATTATTCGTTTTATACGATGGAAAAACTGTTTTATTTATTTTGTATTTTATGCTTCAGGCGTTGACTGCTAACGCCCTAACTATTCGATCTGGTTGCATAACGTCCTAGAGTGAAGCCTAGGTTGCCCGGAACGTAGAAATGGCCACAACATTCACACTCGTTGCTATCATTCGTTTTACACGATGGAAAAGCTGTTGTATTTATATCGTTTTTTATGCTTCTGGCGTTGACTTCTTAGGCCGTAACTATTCGGTCTGGTGGAGCAACGCCCTGGAGTGAAACCTAGGTTGCCCGGAACGTAGAATTGGCCATCACTTTCAAACTGGCTGCAATTATTCCTGTTATATGAAGGAATCACAGTTGTATTTTTATTGCATTTTATGCTACGGGCGTTGACTTCTAAGGCCCAAACTATTCAATATGCTGGAGCAACGCCCTAGGGTGAAGCCTAGGTAGCTCGGAAAGTAGAAATGACCATAAGTTTCATACTGGTTGCAATTATTCGTTTTATACGATGGAAAAACTGTTGTATTTATATTGTATTTTATGCTTCTGGTGTTGACTTCTAAGGCACTAACTATTCGATCTGGTAGTGCAACGCCCTAGAGTGAAGCCTAGGTTGCCCGGAACGTAGAATTGGCCATCACTTTCAAACTGGTTGCAATTATTCCTGTTATATGATGGAAACACTGTTGCATTTTTTTTGCATTTCATGGTTCGGGCGTTGACTTTTAAGACCCTAACTATTCAATCTGTTGGAGCAACGCCCTAGGGTGAAGCCTAGGTTGCTAGGAAATTTTAAATGACCATAACTTTCACACTGGTTGCAATTATTCGTTTTATACGATGGAAAAGCTGTTGCATCTTTATTGTATTTTATGCTTCTGGCGTTTATTTCAAAGGACCTAACTATTTCATCGGGTGGAACAACGCCCTAGGGTGAAGCCTAGGTTGCCCGGAACGGAGAAATGACCATAACTTTCACACCGGTAGCAATTATTCGTTTTATACGATGGAAACACAGTTGTATTTTTTTTGCATGTTATGGTTCGGGCGTTGACTTCTAAGGCCCTAACTATTCAATCTGTTGGAGCAAGGCCCTAGGGTGAGGCCTAGGTTGCTTGGAAAGTAGAAATGACCATAAGTTACATACTGGTTCCAATTATTCGTTTTATACGATGGAAAAACTGTTGTATTTATATTGTATTTTAAGCTTCTGGCGTTGACTTCTAAGGCACTATCTATTCGATCTGGTGGAGCAACGCCCTAGAGAGAAGCCTAGGTTGCCCGGAACGTAGAATTGGCCATCACTTTCAAACTGGTTGCAGTTATTCCTGATATATGATGGAAACACTGTTGTATTTTTTTTGCATGTCATGGTTCGGGCGTTGACTTCTAAGGCCCTAACTATTCAATCTGTTGGAGCAACGCCCTAGTGTGTAGCCTAGGTTCCTCGGAAAGTAGAAATGACCATCAGTTTCATACTGGTTGCAATTATTCGTTTTATACGATGGAAAAAAAGTTGTATTTATATTGTATTTTATGCTTCTGGCGTTGACTTCTAAGGCCCTAGCTATTCGATCTAGTGGAGCAACGCCCTAGAGTGAAGCCTAGGTTGCCCAGAAAGGAGAAATGACCATCACTTTCAAACTGGTTGCAATTAATACTGTTATACATTGGAAAAACTGTGGTATTTTTATTTCATTTTATGCTTCTGGCGTTGACTTCTTAGGCCCTAACTTTCGATCTGGTGGAACAACGGCCTAGGGTGAAGCCTACGTTGCCCGGAACGTAGAAATGACCATTACCTTCACACTGTTTGCAATTATTCCTTTTATACGATGGAAAAGCTGTTGTATTTATATCGTATTTTATGCTTCTGGCGTTTACTTCTAAGGACCTAACTATTCTATCTGGTGGAGCAACGCCCTAGAGTGAATCCTAGGTTGCTCGGAATGTAGAAATGACCATAACTTTCACACTGGTTGCAATTATTCGTTTTATACGATGCAAACGCTGTTGTATTTATATCGTATTTTATGCTTCTGGCGTTGACTTCTTAGGCCGTAACTATTCGGTCTGGTGGAGCAACGCCCTGGAGTGAAACCTAGGTTGCCCGGTACGTAGAATTGGCCATCACTTTCAAACTGGTTGCAATTATTCCTGTTATATGATGGAAACACTGTTGTATTTTTTTTGCATTTTATGTTTCGGGCGTAGACTTCTAAGGCCCTAACTATTCAATCTGTGGGAGCAACGCCCTAGGGTGAAGCCTAGGTTGCTCGCAAAGTAGAAATGACCATAAGTTTCATACTGGTTGCAATTATTCGTTTTATACGATGGAAAAGCTGTTGTATTTATATTGTGTTTTATGCTTCTAGCGTTGACTTCTAAGGCACTAACTATTCGATCTGTTGGAGCAACGCCCTACAGTGAAGCCTACGTTGCCCGGAACGTAGAATTGTCCGTCACTTTCAAACTGGTCGCAATTATTCCTGTTATATTATGGAAACACTGTTGTATTTTTTTTGCATTTTATGGTTCGGGCGTATACTTCTAAGGCGCTAACTATTCAATCTGTGGGAGCAACGCCCTAGGGTGAAGCCTAGGTTGCTCGGAAAGTAGAAATGACCATAAGCTTCATGCTGGTCGCAATTATTCGTTTTATACGATGGAAAAGCTGTTGTATTTATATTGTATTTTATGCTTCTGGCGTTGACTTTTAAGGCACTAACTACTCGATCTGGTGGAGCAACGCCCTAGAGTGAAGCCTAGGTTGCCCGGAACGTAGAATTGGCCATCACTTTCCAAATTGGTTGCAATTATTCCTGTTATATGATGGAAACACTGTTGTATTTTTTTTGCATTTTATGGTTCGGTCGTTGACTTCTACGGCCCTAACTATTCAATCCGTTGGAGCAACGCCCTAGGGTGAAGCCTAGCTTGCTCGGTAAGTAGAAATGACCATAAGTTTCATACTGGTTGCAATTATTCGTTTTATACGATGGAAAAGCTGTTGTACTTATATCGTATTTTATGCTTCTGGCGTTGACTTCTTAGGCCGTAACTATTCGGTCTGGTGGAGCAACGCCATGGAGTGAAACCTAGGTTGCCCGGAACGTACCATTGGCCATCACTTTCCAACTGGTTGCAGTTAATCCTGATATATGATGGAAACACAGTTGTATTTTTTTTGCATGTTATGGTTCGGTCGTTGACTTCTAAGGCCCTAACTATTCAATCTGTTGGAGCAAGGCCCTAGGGTGAAGCCTAGGTTGCTTGGAAAGTAGAAATGACCATAAGTTACATACTGGTTCCAATTATTCGTTTTATACGATGGAAAAACTGTTGTATTTATATTATATTTTAAGCTTCTGGCGTTGACTTCTAAGGCACTATCTATTCGATCTGGTGGAGCAACGCCCTAGAGAGAAGCCTAGGTTGCCCGGAACGTAGAATTGGCCATCACTTTCAAACTGGTTGTAGTTATTCCTGATATATGATGGAAACACTGTTGTATTTTTTTTGCATGTTATGGTTCGGGCGTTGACTTCTAAGGCCCTAACTATTCAATCTGTTGGAGCAACGCCCTAGGGTGTAGCCTAGGTTCCTCGAAAAGTAGAAATGACCATCAGTTTCATACTGGTTGCAATTATTCGTTTTATACGATGGAAAAACTGTTGTATTTATATTGTATTTTATGCTTCTGGCGTTGACTTCTAAGGCCCTAGCTATTCGATCTAGTGGAGCAACGCCCTAGAGTGAAGCCTAGGTTGCCCGGAAAGGAGAAATGACCATCACTTTCAAACTGGTTGCAATTAATCCTGTTATACATTGGAAAAACGGTTGTATTTTTATTGCATTTTATGCTTCTGGCGTTCACTTCTTAGGCCCTAACTTTCGATCTGGTGGAACAACGGCCTAGGGTGAAGCCTAGCTTGCCCGGAACGTAGAAATGACCATTACCTTCACACTGTTTGCAATTATTCCTTTTATACGGTGGAAAAGCTGTTGTATTTATATCGTATTTTATGCTTCTGGCGTTTACTTCGAAGGACCTAACTATTCGATCTGGTGGAGCAACGCCCTAGAGTGAATCCTAGGTTGCTCGGAATGTAGAAATGACCATAACTTTCACACTGGTTGCAATTATTCGTTTTATACGATGCAAACGCTGTTGTATTTATATCGTATTTTATGCTTCTGGCGTTTACTTCTAAGGACCTAGCTATTCGATCTGGTGGAGCAACGCCTTAGAGTGGATCCTAGGTTGCTCGGAATGTAGAAATGACCATAACTTTCACACTGGTTGCAATTATTCGTTTTATACGATGGAAACGCTGTTGTATTTATATTGTACTTTATGCCTCTGGCGTTGACTTCTTAGGCCGTAACTAAACGGTCTGGTGGAGCAACTCCCTGGAGTGAAACCTAGGTTGCCCGGAACGTAGAATTGTCCATCACTTTCAAACTGGTCGCAATTATTCCTGTTATATGATGGAAACACTGTTGTATTTTTTTTGCATTTTATGTTTCGGGCGTAGACTTCTAAGGCCCTAACTATTCAATCTGTGGGAGCAACGCCCTAGGGTGAAGCCTAGGTTGCTCGCAAAGTAGAAATGACCATAAGTTTCATACTGGTTGCAATTATTCGTTTTATACGATGGAAAAGCTGTTGTATTTATATTGTGTTTTATGCTTCTGGCGTTGACTTCTTAGGCCGTAACTATTCGGTCTGGTGGAGCAACGCCCTACAGTGAAGCCTACGTTGCCCGGAACGTAGAATTGTCCATCACTTTCAAACTGGTCGCAATTATTCCTGTTATATTATGGAAACACTGTTGTATTTTTTTTGCATTTTATGGTTCGGGCCTATACCTCTAAGGCCCTAACTATTCAATCTGTGGGAGCAACGCCCTAGGGTGAAGCCTAGGTTGCTCGGAAAGTAGAAATGACCATAAGTTTCATACTGGTCGCAATTATTCGTTTTATAGGATGGAAAAGCTGTTGTATTTATATTGTATTTTATGCTTCTGGCGTTGACTTTTAAGGCACTAACTACTCGATCTGGTGGAGCAACGCCCTAGAGTGAAGCCTAGGTTGCCCGGAACGTAGAATTGGCCATCACTTTCCAAATTGGTTGCAATTATTCCTGTTATATGATGGAAACACTGTTGTATTTTTTTTGCATTTTATGGTTCGGTCGTTGACTTCTACGGCCCTAACTATTCAATCCGTTGGAGCAACGCCCTAGGGTGAAGCCTAGCTTGCTCGGTAAGTAGAAATGACCATAAGTTTCATACTGGTTGCAATTATTCGTTTTATACGATGGATAAGCTGTTGTATTTATATCGTATTTTATGCTTCTGGCGTTGACTTCTTAGGCCGTAACTATTCAGTCTGGTGGACCAACGCCATGGAGTGAAACCTAGGTTTCCCGGAACGTAGAATTGGCCATCACTTTCAAACTGGTTGCAGTTATACCTGATATATGATGGAAACACTGTTGTATTTTTTTTGCATTTTATGGTTCGGGCGTTGACTTCTAAGGCCCTAACTATTCAATCTGTGGGAGCAACGCCCTAGGGTGAAGCCTAGGTTGCTCGCAAAGTAGAAATGACCATAAGTTTCATACTGGTTGCAATTATTCGTTTTATACGATGGAAAAGCTGTTGTATTTATATTGTGTTTTATGCTTCTAGCGTGGACTTCTAAGGCACTAACTATTCGATCTGTTGGAGCAACGCCCTACAGTGAAGCCTACGTTGCCCGGAACGTAGAATTGTCCGTCACTTTCAAACTGGTCGCAATTATTCCTGTTATATTATGTAAACACTGTTGTATTTTTTTTGCATTTTATGGTTCGGGCGTATACTTCTAAGGCCCTAACTATTCAATCTGTGGGAGCAACGCCCTAGGGTGAAGCCTAGGTTGCTCGGAAAGTAGAAATGACCATAAGTTTCATACTGGTCGCAATTATTCGTTTTATAGGATGGAAAAGCTGTTGTATTTATATTGTATTTTATGCTTCTGGCGTTGACTTTTAAGGCACTAACTACTCGATCTGGTGGAGCAACGCCCTAGAGTGAAGCCTAGGTTGCCCGGAACGTAGAATTGGCCATCACTTTCAAACTGGTCGCAATTATTCCTGTCATATTATGTAAACACTGTTGTATTTTTTTTGCATTTTATGGTTCGGGCGTATACTTCTAAGGCCCTAACTATTCAATCTGTGGGAGCAACGCCCTAGGGTGAAGCCTAGGTTGCTCGGAAAGTAGAAATGACCATAAGTTTCATACTGGTCGCAATTATTCGTTTTATAGGATGGAAAAGCTGTTGTATTTATATTGTATTTTATGCTTCTGGCGCTGACTTTTAAGGCACTAACTACTCGATCTGGTGGAGCAACGCCCTAGAGTGAAGCCTAGGTTGCCCGGAACGTAGAATTGGCCATCACTTTCCAAATTGGTTGCAATTATTCATGTTATATGGTGGAAACACTGTTGTATTTTTTTTGCATTTTATGGTTCGGTCGTTGACTTCTACGGCCCTAACTATTCAATCCGTTGGAGCAACGCCCTAGGGTGAAGCCTAGCTTGCTCGGTAAGTAGAAATGACCATAAGTTTCATACTGGTTGCAATTATTCGTTTTATACGATGGATAAGCTGTTGTGTTTATATCGTATTTTATGCTTCTGGCGTTGACTTCTTAGGCCGTAACTATTCAGTCTGGTGGAGCAACGCCATGGAGTGAAACCTAGGTTTCCCGGAACGTAGAATTGGCCATCACTTTCAAACTGGTTGCAGTTATACCTGATATATGATGGAAACACTGTTGTATTTTTTTTGCATTTTATGTTTCGGGCGTTGACTTCTAAGGCCCTAACTATTCAATCTGTTGGAGCAAGGCCCTAGGGTGGAGCCTAGGTTGCTCGGAAAGTAGAAATGACCATAAGTTTCATACTGGTTGCAATTATTCGTTTTATACGATGGAAAAGCTGTTGTACTTATATCGTATTTTATGCTTCTGGCGTTGACTTCTTAGGCCGTAACTATTCGGTCTGGTGGAGCAACGCCATGGAGTGAAACCTAGGTTGCCCGGAACGTAGCATTGGCCATCACTTTCAAACTGGTTGCAGTAATTCCTGATATATGATGGAAACACAGTTGTATTTTTTTTGCATGTTATGGTTCGGGCGTTGACTTCTAAGGCCCTAACCATTCAATCTGTTGGAGCAAGGCCCTAGGGTGAAGCCTAGGTTGCTTGGAAAGTAGAAATGACCATAAGTTACATACTGGTTCCAATTATTCGTTTTATACGATGGAAAAACTGTTGTATTTATATTGTATTTTAAGCTTCTGGCGTTGTCTTCTAAGGCACTATCTATTCGATCTGGTGGAGCAACGCCCTAGAGAGAAGCCTAGGTTGCCCGGAACGTAGAATTGGCCATCACTTTCAAACTGGTTGCAGTTATTCCTGATATATGATGGAAACACTTTTGTATTTTTTTTGCATGTTATGGTTCGGGCGTTGACTTCTAAGGCCCTAACTATTCAATCTGCTGGAGCAACGCCCTAGGGTGTAGCCTAGGTTCCTCGGAAAGTAGAAATGACCATCAGTTTCATACTGGTTGCAATTATTCGTTTTATACGATGGAAAAACTGTTGTATTTATATTGTATTTTATGCTTCTGGCGTTGACTTCTAAGGACCTAGCTATTCGATCTATTGGAGCAACGCCCTAGAGTGAAGCCTAGGTTGCCCGGAAAGGAGAAATGGCCATCACTTTCAAACTGGTTGCAATTAATCCTGTTATACATTGGAAAAACTGTTGTATTTTTATTGCATTTTATGCTTCTGGCGTTCACTTCTTAGGCCCTAACTTTCGATCTGGTGGAGCAACGGCCTAGGGTGAAGCCTAGCTTGCCCGGAACGTAGAAATGACCATTACCTTCACACTGTTTGCAATTATTCCTTTTATACGATGGAAAAGCTGTTGTATTTATATCGTATTTTATGCTTCTGGCGTTTACTACTAAGGACCTAACTATTCGATCTGGTGGAGCAACGCCCTAGAGTGAATCCTAGGTTGCTCGGAATGTAGAAATGACCATAACTTTCACACTGGTTGCAATTATTCGTTTTATACGATGCAAACGCTGTTGTATTTATATCGTATTTTATGCTTCTGGCGTTTACTTCTAAGGACCTAGCTATTCGATCTGGTGGAGCAACGCCTTAGAGTGGATCCTAGGTTGCTCGGAATGTAGAAATGACCATAACTTTCACACTGGTTGCAATTATTCGTTTTATACGATGGAAACGCTGTTCTATTTATATTGTACTTTATGCCTCTGGCGTTGACTTCTTAGGCCGTAACTAGACGGTCTGGTGGAGCAACTCCCTGGAGTGAAACCTAGGTTGCCCGGAACGTAGAATTGTCCATCACTTTCAAACTGGTCGCAATTATTCCTGTTATATGATGGAAACACTGTTGTATTTTTTTTGCATTTTATGTTTCGGGCGTAGACTTCTAAGGCCCTAACCATTCAATCTGTTGGAGCAAGGCCCTAGGGTGAAGCCTAGGTTGCTTGGAAAGTAGAAATGACCATAAGTTACATACTGGTTCCAATTATTCGTTTTATACGATGGAAAAACTGTTGTATTTATATTGTATTTTAAGCTTCTGGCGTTGTCTTCTAAGGCACTATCTATTCGATCTGGTGGAGCAACGCCCTAGAGAGAAGCCTAGGTTGCCCGGAACGTAGAATTGGCCATCACTTTCAAACTGGTTGCAGTTATTCCTGATATATGATGGAAACACTGTTGTATTTTTTTTGCATGTTATGGTTCGGGCGTTGACTTCTAAGGCCCTAACTATTCAATCTGCTGGAGCAACGCCCTAGGGTGTAGCCTAGGTTCCTCGGAAAGTAGAAATGACCATCAGTTTCATACTGGTTGCAATTATTCGTTTTATACGATGGAAAAACTGTTGTATTTATATTGTATTTTATGCTTCTGGCGTTGACTTCTAAGGCCCTAGCTATTCGATCTATTGGAGCAACGCCCTAGAGTGAAGCCTAGGTTGCCCGGAAAGGAGAAATGACCATCACTTTCAAACTGGTTGCAATTAATGCTATTATACATTGGAAAAACTGTTGTATTTTTATTGCATTTTATGCTTCTGGCGTTCACTTCTTAGGCCCTAACTTTCGATCTGGTGGAACAACGGCCTAGTGTGAAGCCTAGCTTGCCCGGAACGTAGAAATGACCATGACCTTCACACTGTTTGCAATTATTCCTTTTATACGATGGAAAAGCTGTTGTATTTATATCGTATTTTATGCTTCTGGCGTTTACTTCTAAGGACCTAACTATTCGATCTGGTGGAGCAACGCCCTAGAGTGAATCCTAGGTTGCTCGGAATGTAGAAATGACCATAACTTTCACACTGGTTGCAATTATTCGTTTTATACGATGCAAAC
This sequence comes from Calliopsis andreniformis, assembly GCF_051401765.1. Classification (NCBI taxonomy): domain Eukaryota; kingdom Metazoa; phylum Arthropoda; class Insecta; order Hymenoptera; family Andrenidae; genus Calliopsis; species Calliopsis andreniformis. Next base: position 11,552,120 of record NW_027480429.1, on the reverse strand, counting down.
GCTGTTGTATTTATATCGTATTTTATGCTTCTGGCGTTTACTTCTAAGGACCTAGCTATTCGATCTGGTGGAGCAACGCCTTAGAGTGGATCCTAGGTTGCTCGGAATGTAGAAATGACCATAACTTTCACACTGGTTGCAATTATTCGTTTTATACGATGGAAACGCTGTTGTATTTATATTGTACTTTATGCCTCTGGCGTTGACTTCTTAGGCTGTAACTAAACGGTCTGGTGGAGCAACGCCCTGGAGTGAAACCTAGGTTGCCCGGAACGTAGAATTGGCCATCACTATCAAACTGGTTGCAATTATTGCTGTTATATGATGGAAACACTGTTGTATTTTTTTTACATTTTATGGTTCGGGCGTTGACTTCTAAGGCCCTAACTATTCAATCCGTTGGAGCAACGCCCTAGGGTGAAGCCTAGGTTGCTCGGAAAGTAGAAATGACCATAAGTTTCATACTGGTTGCAATTATTCGTTTTATACGATGGAAAAACTGTTGTATTTATATTGTATTTTACGTTTCTGGCGTTGACATCTAAGGCACTAACTATTCGATCTGGTGGAGCAACGCCCTAGAGCGAAACCTACGTTGCCCGGAACGTAGAAATGACCATTACCTTCACACTGTTTGCAATAATTCCTTTTATACGATGGAAAACCTGTTGTATTTATATCGTATTTTATGCTTCTGGCGTTTACTTCTAAGGACCTAACTATTCGATCTGGTGGAGCAACGACCTAGAGTGGATCCTAGGTTGCTCGGAATGTAGAAATGACCATAACTTTCACACTGGTTGCAATTATTCGTTTTATACGATGGAAACGCTGTTGTATTTATATTGTACTTTATGCCTCTGGCGTTGACTTCTTAGGCCGTAACTATACGGTCTGGTGGAGCAACGCCCTGGAGTGAAACCTAGGTTGCCCGGAACGTAGAATTGGCCATCACTTTCAAACTGGTTGCAATTATTGCTGTTATATGATGGAAACACTGTTGTATTTTTTTTACATTTTATGGTTCGGGCGTTGACTTCTAAGGCCCTAACTATTCAATCCGTTGGAGCAACGCCCTAGGGTGAAGCCTAGGTTGCTCGGAAAGTAGAAATGACCATAAGTTTCATACTGGTTGCAATTATTCGTTTTATACGATGGAAAAACTGTTGTATTTATATTGTATTTTACGTTTCTGGCGTTGACATCTAAGGCACTAACTATTCGATCTGGTGGAGCAACGCCCTAGAGTGAAACCTACGTTGCCCGGAACGTAGAAATGACCATTACCTTCACACTGGTTGCAACTATTCCTGTTATACGATGGAAAAACTGCTGTAATTTAATTGTATTTTATGCTTTTAGCGATGAATTCCAAGTCCCTATCTATTCGATCTGGTAGAGCAACGCCCTAGAGTGAAGCCTAGGTTACCCGAAACGTCGAAATGATCATTACTTTCGCACTAGTTGCAATTAGCCATGCTATACGGTGGAAAAACTGTTGCATTTTTATTGTATTTTCTGCTTCTGGCTTTGACTTCTAAGGTCGTAGCTATTCGATCTGGTGTGACAACGCCCTAGAGAGAAGCCTAGGTCGCCCGGAACGTAGAATTGGCTATCACTTTCAAACTGGATGCAATTATTCCTGTTATATGATGGAAACACTGTTGTATTTTTTTTGCATTTTATGGTTCGGGCGTTCACTTCTAAGGTCCTAACTATTGAATCTGTTGGAGCAACGCCCTAGGGTGAAGCCTAGCTTGCTCGGAAAGTAGAAATGACCATAAGTTTCATACTGGTTGCAATTATTCGTTTTATACGATGGAAACACTGTTGTATTTTTATTGCATTTTATGCTTCGGGCGTTGATTTCTAAGGCCCTAACTATTCAATCTGTTCGAGCAACGCCCTAGGGTGAAGCCTAGGTTGCTCGGAAAGTAGAAATGACCATCAGTTTCATACTGGTTGCAATTATTCGTTTTATACGATGGTAAAACTGTTGTATTTATATTGTATTTTATGCTTCTGGCGTTGACTTCTAAGACCCTAGCTATTCGATCTGGTGGAGCAACGCCCTAGAGTGAAGCCTAGGTTGCCCGGAACGTAGAATTGGCCATCACTTTCCAAATTGGTTGCAATTATTCCTGTTATATTATGGAAACACTGTTGTACTTTTATTGCATTTTATGCTTCGGGTGTTGACTTCTAAGGCCCTAACTATTCAATCTGTTGGAGCAACGCCCTGGAGTGAAACCTAGGTTGCCCGGAACGTAGAATTGGCCATCACTTTCAAACTGGTTGCAATTATTCCTGATATATGATGGAAACACTGTTGTATTTTTTTTGCATTTTATGGTTCGGGCGTTGACTTCTAAGGCCCTAACTATTCACTCTGTTGCAGCAACGCCCTAGGGTGAAGCCTAGGTTCCTCGGAAAGTAGAAATGACCATCAGTTTCATACTGGTTGCAATTATTCGTTTTATACGATGGAAAAACTGTTGTATTTATATTGTATTTTATGCTGCTGGCGTTGACTTCTAAGGCCCTAGCTGTTCGATCTAGTGGAGCAACGCACTAGAGTGAAGCCTAGGTTGCCCGGAAGGGAGAAATGACCATCACGTTCAAACTGGTTGCAATTAATCCTTTTATACGATGGAAAAGCTGTTGTATTTATATGGTATTTTATGCTTCTGGCGTTTACTTCTAAGGACCTAACTGTTCGATCTGGTGGAGCAACGCCCTAGAGTGAAGCCTAGGTTGCTCGAAAAGGAGAAATGACCATCACTTTCAAACTGGTTGCAATTAATCCTGTTATACATTGGAAAAACTGTTGTATTTTGATTGCATTTTATGCTTCTGGCGTTCACTTCTTAGGCTCTAACTATTCGATCTGGTGGAACAACGGCCTAGGGTGAAGCCTAGCTTGCCCGGAACGTAGAAATGACCATTACCTTAACACTGTTTGCAATTATTCGTTTTATACGATGGAAAAGCTGTTGTATTTATATCGTGTTTTATGCTTCTGGCGTTGACTTCTTCGGCCGTAACTATTCGGTCTGGTGGTGCAACGCCCTGGTGTGAAACCTAGGTTGCCCGGAACGTAGAATTGGCCATCACTTTCCAAATTGGTTGCAATTATTCCTGTTATATTATGGAAACGCTGTTGTATTTTTATTGCATTTTATGCTTCGGGTGTTGACTTCTAAGGCCCTAACTATTCAATCTGTTGGAGCAACGCCCTGGAGTGAAACCTAGGTTGCCCGGAACGTAGAATTGGCCATCACTTTCAAACTGGTTGCAATTATTCCTGATATCTGATGGAAACACTGTTGTATTTTTTTTGCATTTTATGGTTCGGGCGTTGACTTCTAAGGCCCTAACTATTCACTCTGTTGGAGCAACGCCCTAGGGTGAAGCCTAGGTTCCTCGGAAAGTAGAAATGACCATCAGTTTCATACTGGTTGCAATTATTCGTTTTATACGATGGAAAAACTGTTGTATTTATATTGTATTTTATGCTGCTGGCGTTGACTTCTAAGGCCCTAGCTGTTCGATCTAGTGGAGCAACGCCCTAGAGTGAAGCCTAGGTTGCCCGGAAGGGAGAAATGACCAACACGTTCAAACTGGTTGCAATTAATCCTTTTATACGATGGAAAAGCTGTTGTATTTATATCGTATTTTATGCTTCTGGCGTTTACTTCTAAGGACCTAACTATTCGATCTGGTGGAGCAACGCCCTAGAGTGAAGCCTGGGTTGCTCGGAATGTAGAAATGACCATAACTTTCACACTGGTTGCAATTATTCGTTTTATACGATGCAAACGCTGTTGTATTTATATCGTATTTTATGCTTCTGGCGTTTACTTCTAAGGACCTAGCTATTCGATCTGGTGGAGCAACGCCTTAGAGTGGATCCTAGATTGCTCGGAATGTAGAAATGACCATAACTTTCACACTGGTTGCAATTATTCGTTTTATACGATGGAAACGCTGTTGTATTTATATTGTACTTTATGCCTCTGGCGTTGACTTCTTAGGCTGTAACTAAACGGTCTGGTGGAGCAACGCCCTGGAGTGAAACCTAGGTTGCCCGGAACGTAGAATTGGCCATCACTATCAAACTGGTTGCAATTATTGCTGTTATATGATGGAAACACTGTTGTATTTTTTTTACATTTTATGGTTCGGGCGTTGACTTCTAAGGCCCTAACTATTCAATCCGTTGGAGCAACGCCCTAGGGTGAAGCCTAGGTTGCTCGGAAAGTAGAAATGACCATAAGTTTCATACTGGTTGCAATTATTCGTTTTATACGATGGAAAAACTGTTGTATTTATATTGTATTTTACGTTTCTGGCGTTGACATCTAAGGCACTAACTATTCAATCTGGTGGAGCAACGCCCTAGAGCGAAACCTACGTTGCCCGGAACGTAGAAATGACCATTACCTTCACACTGGTTGCAACTATTCCTGTTATACGATGGAAAAACTGCTGTACTTTAATTGTATTTTATGCTTCTGGCGTTTACTTCTAAGGACCTAACTGTTCGATCTGGTGGAGCAACGCCCTAGAGTGAAGCCTAGGTTGCTCGTAAAGTAGAAATGACCATAGGTATCATACTGGTTGCAATTATTCGTTTTATACGATGGAAAAGCTGTTGTATTTATATTGTATTTTATGGTTCTGGCGTTGACTTCTAAGGCACTAACTATTCGATCTGGTGGAGCAACGCCCTAGGGTGAAGCCTAGGTTGCTCGGAAAGTAGAAATGACCATCAGTTTCATACTGGTTGCAATTATTCGTTTTATACGATGGTAAAACTGTTGTATTTATATTGTATTTTATGCTTCTGGCGTTGACTTCTAAGGCCCTAGCTATTCGATCTGGTGGAGCAACGCCCTAGAGTGAAGCCTAGGTTGCCTGGAACGTAGAATTGGCCATCACTTTCCAAATTGGTTGCAATTATTCCTGTTATATTATGGAAACACTGTTGTATTTTTATTGCATTTTATGCTTCGGGTGTTGACTTCTAAGGCCCTAACTATTCAATCTGTTGGAGCAACGCCCTGGAGTGAAACCTAGGTTGCCCGGAACATAGAATTGGCCATCACTTTCAAACTGGTTGCAATTATTCCTGATTTATGATGGAAACACTGTTGTATTTTTTTTGCATTTTATGGTTCGGGCGTTGACTTCTAAGGCCCTAACTATTCACTCTGTTGCAGCAACGCCCTAGGGTGAAGCCTAGGTTCCTCGGAAAGTAGAAATGACCATCAGTTTCATACTGGTTGCAATTATTCGTTTTATACGATGGAAAAACTGTTGTATTTATATTGTATTTTATGCTGCTGGCGTTGACTTCTAAGGCCCTAGCTGTTCGATCTAGTGGAGCAACGCCCTAGAGTGAAGCCTAGGTTGCCCGGAAGGGAGAAATGACCATCACGTTCAAACTGGTTGCAATTAATCCTTTTATACGATGGAAAAGCTGTTGTATTTATATGGTATTTTATGCTTCTGGCGTTTACTTCTAAGGACCTAACTGTTCGATCTGGTGGAGCAACGCCCTAGAGTGAAGCCTAGGTTGCTCGAAAAGGAGAAATGACCATCACTTTCAAACTGGTTGCAATTAATCCTGTTATACATTGGAAAAACTGTTGTATTTTGATTGCATTTTATGCTTCTGGCGTTGACTTCTTAGGCTCTAACTATTCGATCTGGTGGAACAACGGCCTAGGGTGAAGCCTAGCTTGCCCGGAACGTAGAAATGACCATTACCTTAACACTGTTTGCAATTATTCGTTTTATACGATGGAAAAGCTGTTGTATTTATATCGTGTTTTATGCTTCTGGCGTTGACTTCTTCGGCCGTAACTATTCGGTCTGGTGGAGCAACGCCCTGGTGTGAAACCTAGGTTGCCCGGAACGTAGAATTGGCCATCACTTTCCAAATTGGTTGCAATTATTCCTGTTATATTATGGAAACGCTGTTGTATTTTTATTGCATTTTATGCTTCGGGTGTTGACTTCTAAGGCCCTAACTATTCAATCTGTTGGAGCAACGCCCTGGAGTGAAACCTAGGTTGCCCGGAACGTAGAATTGGCCATCACTTTCAAACTGGTTGCAATTATTCCTGATATCTGATGGAAACACTGTTGTATTTTTTTTGCATTTTATGGTTCGGGCGTTGACTTCTAAGGCCCTAACTATTCACTCTGTTGGAGCAACGCCCTAGGGTGAAGCCTAGGTTCCTCGGAAAGTAGAAATGACCATCAGTTTCATACTGGTTGCAATTATTCGTTTTATACGATGGAAAAACTGTTGTATTTATATTGTATTTTATGCTGCTGGCGTTGACTTCTAAGGACCTAACTATTCGATCTTGTGGAGCAACGGTCTAGAGTGAATCCTAGGTTGCTCGGAATGTAGAAATGACCATAACTTTCACACTGGTTGCAATTATTAGTTTTATACGATGGAAACGCTGTTGTATTTATATCGTATTTTATGCTTCTGACGTTTACTTCTAAGGACCTAACTATTCGATCTTGTGGAGCAACGGTCTAGAGTGAATCCTAGGTTGCCCGGAACGTAGAATTGGCTATCACTTTCAAACTGGTTGCAATTATTCCTGTTATATGATGGAAATACTGTTGTATTTTTATTGCGTTTTATGGTTTGGGCGATCACTTCTAAGGTCCTAACTATTCAATCTGTTGGACCAACGCCCTTGGGTGAAGCCTAGCTTGCTCGGAAAGTAGAAATGACCATAAGTTTCATACTGGTTTCAATTATTCGTTTTATGCGATGGAAACACTGTTGTATTTTTATTGCCTTTTATGCTTCGGGCGTTGACTTCTAAGGCCCCAACTATTCAATCTGTTGGAGCAACGCCGTAGGGTGAAGCCTAGGTTGTTCGAAAAGTAGAAATGACCATCAGTTTCATGCTGGTTGCAATTATTCGTTTTATACGATGGAAAAACTGATGTATTTATATTGTATTTTATGCTTCTGGCGTTGTCTTCTAAGGCCCTAGCTATTCGATCTAGTGGAGCAACGCCCTAGAGTGAAGCCTAGGTTGCCCGGAAAGGAGAAATGACCATCACTTTCAAACTGGTTGCAATTAATCCTGTTATACATTGGAAAAACTGTTGTATTTTTATTGCATTTTATGCTTCTGGCGTTCACTTCTTAGGCCCTAACTATTCGATCTGGTGGAACAATGGCCTAGGGTGAAGCCTAGCACGCCCGGAACGTAGAAATGACCATTACCTTCACACTGTTTGCAATTATTCCTTTTATACGATGGAAAAGCTGTTGTATTTATATCGTATTTTATGCTTTTGGCGTTTACTTCTAAGGACCTAACTATTCGGTCTTGTGGAGCAACGGTCTAGAGTGAATCCTACGTTGCTCGGAATGTAGAAATGACCATAACTTTCACACTGGTTGCAATTAGTCGTTTTATACGACGCAAACGCTGTTGTATTTATATCGTATTTTATGCCTCTGGCGTTTACTTCTAAGGACCTAACTATTCGATCTGGTGGAGCTACGCCCTAGAGTGGATCCTAGGTTGCTCGGAATGTAGAAATGACCATAACCTTCACACTGGTTGCAATTATTCGTTTTATACGATGGAAACGCTGTTGTATTTATATCGTATTTTATGCTTCTGGCGTTTAATTCTAAGGACCTAACTATTCGATCTTGTGGAGCATCGCCCTAGAGTGGATCCTACGTTGCTCGGAATGTAGAAATGACCATAACTTTCACACTGGTTGCAATTATTCGTTTTATACGATGCAGACGCTGTTGTATTTATATTGTATTTTATGCTTCTGGCGTTCACTTCTTCGGCCGTAACTATTCGGTCTGGTGGTGCAACGCCCTGGTGTGAAACCTAGGTTGCCCGGAACGTAGAATTGGCCATCACTTTCCAAATTGGTTGCAATTATTCCTGTTATATTATGGAAACGCTGTTGTATTTTTATTGCATTTTATGCTTCGGGTGTTGACTTCTAAGGCCCTAACTATTCAATCTGTTGGAGCAACGCCCTGGAGTGAAACCTAGGTTGCCCGGAACGTAGAATTGGCCATCACTTTCAAACTGGTTGCAATTATTCCTGATATCTGATGGAAACACTGTTGTATTTTTTTTGCATTTTATGGTTCGGGCGTTGACTTCTAAGGCCCTAACTATTCACTCTGTTGGAGCAACGCCCTAGGGTGAAGCCTAGGTTCCTCGGAAAGTAGAAATGACCATCAGTTTCATACTGGTTGCAATTATTCGTTTTATACGATGGAAAAACTGTTGTATTTATATTGTATTTTATGCTGCTGGCGTTGACTTCTAAGGCCCTAGCTGTTCGATCTAGTGGAGCAACGCCCTAGAGTGAAGCCTAGGTTGCCCGGAAGGGAGAAATGACCAACACGTTCAAACTGGTTGCAATTAATCCTTTTATACGATGGAAAAGCTGTTGTATTTATATCGTATTTTATGCTTCTGGCGTTTACTTCTAAGGACCTAACTATTCGATCTGGTGGAGCAACGCCCTAGAGTGAAGCCTGGGTTGCTCGGAATGTAGAAATGACCATAACTTTCACACTGGTTGCAATTATTCGTTTTATACGATGCAAACGCTGTTGTATTTATATCGTATTTTATGCTTCTGGCGTTTACTTCTAAGGACCTAGCTATTCGATCTGGTGGAGCAACGCCTTAGAGTGGATCCTAGATTGCTCGGAATGTAGAAATGACCATAACTTTCACACTGGTTGCAATTATTCGTTTTATACGATGGAAACGCTGTTGTATTTATATTGTACTTTATGCCTCTGGCGTTGACTTCTTAGGCTGTAACTAAACGGTCTGGTGGAGCAACGCCCTGGAGTGAAACCTAGGTTGCCCGGAACGTAGAATTGGCCATCACTATCAAACTGGTTGCAATTATTGCTGTTATATGATGGAAACACTGTTGTATTTTTTTTACATTTTATGGTTCGGGCGTTGACTTCTAAGGCCCTAACTATTCAATCCGTTGGAGCAACGCCCTAGGGTGAAGCCTAGGTTGCTCGGAAAGTAGAAATGACCATAAGTTTCATACTGGTTGCAATTATTCGTTTTATACGATGGAAAAACTGTTGTATTTATATTGTATTTTACGTTTCTGGCGTTGACATCTAAGGCACTAACTATTCGATCTGGTGGAGCAACGCCCTAGAGCGAAACCTACGTTGCCCGGAACGTAGAAATGACCATTACCTTCACACTGGTTGCAACTATTCCTGTTATACGATGGAAAAACTGCTGTACTTTAATTGTATTTTATGCTTCTGGCGTTTACTTCTAAGGACCTAACTGTTCGATCTGGTGGAGCAACGCCCTAGAGTGAAGCCTAGGTTGCTCGTAAAGTAGAAATGACCATAGGTATCATACTGGTTGCAATTATTCGTTTTATACGATGGAAAAGCTGTTGTATTTATATTGTATTTTATGGTTCTGGCGTTGACTTCTAAGGCACTAACTATTCGATCTGGTGGAGCAACGCCCTAGGGTGAAGCCTAGGTTGCTCGGAAAGTAGAAATGACCATCAGTTTCATACTGGTTGCAATTATTCGTTTTATACGATGGTAAAACTGTTGTATTTATATTGTATTTTATGCTTCTGGCGTTGACTTCTAAGGCCCTAGCTATTCGATCTGGTGGAGCAACGCCCTAGAGTGAAGCCTAGGTTGCCTGGAACGTAGAATTGGCCATCACTTTCCAAATTGGTTGCAATTATTCCTGTTATATTATGGAAACACTGTTGTATTTTTATTGCATTTTATGCTTCGGGTGTTGACTTCTAAGGCCCTAACTATTCAATCTGTTGGAGCAACGCCCTGGAGTGAAACCTAGGTTGCCCGGAACATAGAATTGGCCATCACTTTCAAACTGGTTGCAATTATTCCTGATTTATGATGGAAACACTGTTGTATTTTTTTTGCATTTTATGGTTCGGGCGTTGACTTCTAAGGCCCTAACTATTCACTCTGTTGCAGCAACGCCCTAGGGTGAAGCCTAGGTTCCTCGGAAAGTAGAAATGACCATCAGTTTCATCCTGGTTGCAATTATTCGTTTTATACGATGGAAAAACTGTTGTATTTATATTGTATTTTATGCTGCTGGCGTTGACTTCTAAGGCCCTAGCTGTTCGATCTAGTGGAGCAACGCCCTAGAGTGAAGCCTAGGTTGCCCGGAAGGGAGAAATGACCATCACGTTCAAACTGGTTGCAATTAATCCTTTTATACGATGGAAAAGCTGTTGTATTTATATGGTATTTTATGCTTCTGGCGTTTACTTCTAAGGACCTAACTGTTCGATCTGGTGGAGCAACGCCCTAGAGTGAAGCCTAGGTTGCTCGAAAAGGAGAAATGACCATCACTTTCAAACTGGTTGCAATTAATCCTGTTATACATTGGAAAAACTGTTGTATTTTGATTGCATTTTATGCTTCTGGCGTTGACTTCTTAGGCTCTAACTATTCGATCTGGTGGAACAACGGCCTAGGGTGAAGCCTAGCTTGCCCGGAACGTAGAAATGACCATTACCTTAACACTGTTTGCAATTATTCGTTTTATACGATGGAAAAGCTGTTGTATTTATATCGTGTTTTATGCTTCTGGCGTTGACTTCTTCGGCCGTAACTATTCGGTCTGGTGGAGCAACGCCCTGGTGTGAAACCTAGGTTGCCCGGAACGTAGAATTGGCCATCACTTTCCAAATTGGTTGCAATTATTCCTGTTATATTATGGAAACGCTGTTGTATTTTTATTGCATTTTATGCTTCGGGTGTTGACTTCTAAGGCCCTAACTATTCAATCTGTTGGAGCAACGCCCTGGAGTGAAACCTAGGTTGCCCGGAACGTAGAATTGGCCATCACTTTCAAACTGGTTGCAATTATTCCTGATATCTGATGGAAACACTGTTGTATTTTTTTTGCATTTTATGGTTCGGGCGTTGACTTCTAAGGCCCTAACTATTCACTCTGTTGGAGCAACGCCCTAGGGTGAAGCCTAGGTTCCTCGGAAAGTAGAAATGACCATCAGTTTCATACTGGTTGCAATTATTCGTTTTATACGATGGAAAAACTGTTGTATTTATATTGTATTTTATGCTGCTGGCGTTGACTTCTAAGGACCTAACTATTCGATCTTGTGGAGCAACGGTCTAGAGTGAATCCTAGGTTGCTCGGAATGTAGAAATGACCATAACTTTCACACTGGTTGCAATTATTAGTTTTATACGATGGAAACGCTGTTGTATTTATATCGTATTTTATGCTTCTGACGTTTACTTCTAAGGACCTAACTATTCGATCTTGTGGAGCAACGGTCTAGAGTGAATCCTAGGTTGCCCGGAACGTAGAATTGGCTATCACTTTCAAACTGGTTGCAATTATTCCTGTTATATGATGGAAATACTGTTGTATTTTTATTGCGTTTTATGGTTTGGGCGATCACTTCTAAGGTCCTAACTATTCAATCTGTTGGACCAACGCCCTTGGGTGAAGCCTAGCTTGCTCGGAAAGTAGAAATGACCATAAGTTTCATACTGGTTTCAATTATTCGTTTTATGCGATGGAAACACTGTTGTATTTTTATTGCCTTTTATGCTTCGGGCGTTGACTTCTAAGGCCCCAACTATTCAATCTGTTGGAGCAACGCCGTAGGGTGAAGCCTAGGTTGTTCGAAAAGTAGAAATGACCATCAGTTTCATGCTGGTTGCAATTATTCGTTTTATACGATGGAAAAACTGATGTATTTATATTGTATTTTATGCTTCTGGCGTTGTCTTCTAAGGCCCTAGCTATTCGATCTAGTGGAGCAACGCCCTAGAGTGAAGCCTAGGTTGCCCGGAAAGGAGAAATGACCATCACTTTCAAACTGGTTGCAATTAATCCTGTTATACATTGGAAAAACTGTTGTATTTTTATTGCATTTTATGCTTCTGGCGTTCACTTCTTAGGCCCTAACTATTCGATCTGGTGGAACAATGGCCTAGGGTGAAGCCTAGCACGCCCGGAACGTAGAAATGACCATTACCTTCACACTGTTTGCAATTATTCCTTTTATACGATGGAAAAGCTGTTGTATTTATATCGTATTTTATGCTTTTGGCGTTTACTTCTAAGGACCTAACTATTCGGTCTTGTGGAGCAACGGTCTAGAGTGAATCCTACGTTGCTCGGAATGTAGAAATGACCATAACTTTCACACTGGTTGCAATTAGTCGTTTTATACGACGCAAACGCTGTTGTATTTATATCGTATTTTATGCCTCTGGCGTTTACTTCTAAGGACCTAACTATTCGATCTGGTGGAGCTACGCCCTAGAGTGGATCCTAGGTTGCTCGGAATGTAGAAATGACCATAACCTTCACACTGGTTGCAATTATTCGTTTTATACGATGGAAACGCTGTTGTATTTATATCGTATTTTATGCTTCTGGCGTTTAATTCTAAGGACCTAACTATTCGATCTTGTGGAGCATCGCCCTAGAGTGGATCCTACGTTGCTCGGAATGTAGAAATGACCATAACTTTCACACTGGTTGCAATTATTCGTTTTATACGATGCAGACGCTGTTGTATTTATATTGTATTTTATGCTTCTGGCGTTCACTTCTTAGGCCCTAACTATTCGATCTGGTGGAACAACGGCCTAGTGTGAAGCCTAGGTCGCCCGGAACGTCGAAATGACCATAACTTTTACACTGGTAGCAATTATTCGTTTTATACAATGGAAAAACTGTTCTATTTATTTTGTATTTAATGCTCCGGGCGTTGGCTTCTAAGGCCCTAACTGTTTTAACTGGTGGAGCAACGCCAAAGGGTGAAACCTAGGTTGCCCGGAACGTAGAAATGACCATAACTTTCACACTGGTTGCTATTATTCGTTTTATACGATGGAAAAACTGTTATATTTATATTGTATTTTATGCTTGGGTCATTGACTTCTAAGGCCCTAACTATTCAATCTGTTGGAGCAACGCCCTAGGGTGAAGCCTAGGTTGCCCGGAAAATAGAAATGACCACAACTTTCACACTGGTAGCAATTATTCGTTTTATACAATGGAAAAACTGTTCTATTTATTCTGTATTTTATGCTTCGGGCGTTGACTTCTAAGGCCCTAACTATTCGATCTGGTGGAGCAACGCCTTCGAGTGAAGCCTAGGTTGCCCGGTACATATAAATGACCATCACTTTCAAATTGGTTGCAATTATTCCTGTTATATGATGGAAAAACTGTTGTATTTTTATTGCATTTTATGCTTCGTGCATGGACTTCTAAGGCCCTAACTATTCAATCTGTTGGAGCAACGCCCTAGGGTGAAGCCTAGGTTGCCCGGAAAGTAGAAATGACCATAGCTTTCATACTGGTGGCAATTATTCGTTTTATATGATGGAAAAACTGTTGTATTTTTATTGCATTTTATGCTTCGTGCATAGACTTCTAAGGCCCTAACTATTCAATCTGTTGGAGCAACGCCCTAGGGTGAAGCCTAGGTTGCCCGGAAAGTAGAAATGACCATAGCTTTCATACTGGTGGCAATTATTCGTTTTATATGATGGAAAAACTGTTGTATTTATATTGTATTTTATGCATCTGGCGATCACTTCTTAGGCCCGAACTATTCGATCTGGTGGAACAACGCCCTAGGGTGAAGCCTAGGTTGCTCGGAAAGTAGAAATGACCATAAGTTTCATACTGGTTGCAATTATTCGTTTTATACGATGGAAAAACTGTTGTATTTATATTGTATTTTATGCTTCTGGCGTTGACTTCTAAGGCACTAACTATTCGATCTGGTGGAGCAACGCCCTAGAGTGAAGCCTAGGTTGCCCGGAAGGTAGAATTGGCCATCACTTCCAAACTGGTTGCAATTATTCGTTTTATACGATGGAATAACTGTTGTATTTATATTGTATTTTATGCTTCTGGCGTTGACTTCTAAGGCACTAACTATTCGATCTGGTGGAGCAGCGCCCTAGAGTGAAGCCTAGGTTGCCCGGAACGTAGAATTGGTCATCACTTTCAAACTGGTTGCAATTATTACTGTTATATGGTGGAAACACTGTTGTATTTTTATTGTATTTTATGCTTCTGGCGTTGACTTCTAAGTCACTAACTATTCGATCTGGTGGAACAACGCCCTAGAGTGAAGCCTAGGTTGCCTGGAACGTAGAAATGGCCATCACTTTCACACGGGTTGCAATTATTCCGGTTATAGGATGGAAAGACTGTTGTATTTTTATTGTATTTTATTCTTCAGGCGTTGACTTCTGAGGCCGTAGCTATTCGATGTGGTGGAAGAACGCCATAGAGTGATGCCTAAGTTGCCCGGAACGTAGAAATGGCCATCACTTTCAAACTGGTTGCAATTATTCCTGTTATATGATGGAAACACTGTTGTATTTATATTGTATTTTATGCCTCTGGCGTTGACTTCTAAGGCCGTAGCATTTATTTGTGGTGGAGCAACGCCCTAGAGAGATGCCTAGGGTGCTCGGAACGTAGAAATGAACATTACCTTCACACTGTTTGCAATCATTCATTTTAAACGATGGCAAAGCTGTTGTATTTATATTGTATTATATGCTTCTGGCGTTGACTTCTAAGGCACTAACTATTCGATCTGGTGGAGCAACGCCCTAGAGTGGAGCCTAGGTTGCCCGGAACGTAGAATTGGCCATCACTTTCCAAATTGGTTGCAATTATTCCTGTTATATTATGGAAACGCTGTTGTATTTTTTTTGCATTTTATGGTTCGGGCGTAGACTTCTAAGGCCCTAACTATTCAGTCTGTTGGAGCAACGCCCTAGGGTGAAGGCTAGGTTGCTCGGAAAGTAGAAATGACCATAAGTTTCATACTGGTTGCAATTATTCGTTTTATACGATGGAAAAACTGTTGTATTTATATTGTATTTTATGCTTCTCGCGTCGACTTCAAAGGCGCTAGCTGTTCGATCTAGTGGAGCATCGCCCTATAGTGAAGCCTACGTTGCCCGGAAAGGAGAAATGACCATCACGTTCAAACTGGTTGCAATTAACCCTTTTATACGATGGAAAAGCTGTTGTATTTATATCGTATTTTATGCTTCTGGCATTTACTTCTAAGGACCTAACTATTCGATCTGGCGGAGCAACGCCCTAGAGTGAAGCCTAGGCTGCCTGGAACGTAGAAATGACCACAACTTTTACACTGGTAGCAATTATTCGTTTTATACGATGGCAAAGCTGTTGTATTTATATCGTATATTATGCTTCTGTCGTTGACTTCTTAGGCCCTATCTATTCGATCTGGTGGAACAACGCCCTAGAGTGAAGCCTAGGTTGCCTGGAACGTAGAAATGACCATCACTTTCACACGGGTTGCAATTATTCCGGTTATAGGATGGAAAGACTGTTGTATTTTTATTGTATTTTGTACTTCAGGCGTTGACTTCTGAGGCCGTAGCTATTCGATATGGTGGAAGAACGCCATAGAGTGAAGCCTAGGTTGCCCGGAAGGGAGAAATGACCATCACGTTCAAACTGGTTGCAATTAACCCTTTTATACGATGGAAAAGCTGTTGTATCTATATTGTATTTTATGCTTCTGGCGTTTACTTCTAAGGACCTAACTATTCGATCTGGTGGAGCAACGCCCTAGAGTGAAGCCTAGGTTACACGGAATGCGGAAATGACCATAACTTTCACACTGGTTGCAATTATTCGTTTTATACGATGGAAACGCTGTTGTATTTATATTGTATTTTATGCCTCTGGCGTTGACTTCTAAGGCACTATCTATTCGATCTGGTGGAGCAACGCCCTGGAGAGAAGCCTAGGTTGCTCGGAAAGTAGAAATGACCATCAGTTTCATACTGGTTGCAATTATTCGTTTTATACGATGGAAAAACTGTTGAATTTATATTGTATTTTATGCTTCTGGCTTTGACTTCTAAGGCCCTAGCAATTCGGTCTAGTGATGCAACGCCCTAGAGTGAAGCCTAGGTTGCCCGGACAGGAGAAATGACCATCACTTTCAAACTGGTTGCAATTAATCCTGTTATACGATGGAAACACTGTTGTATTTTTTTTGCATTATATGGTTCGGGCGTTGACTTCTAAGGCCCTAACTATTCAATCCGTTGGAGCAACGCCCTAGGGTGAAGCCTTGCTTGCTCGGAAAGTAGAAATGACCATTACCTTCACACTGTTTGCAATTATTCCTTTTATACGATGGCAAAGCTGTTGTATTTATATCGTATTTTATGCTTCTGGCGTTGACTTCTTAGGCCGTAACTATTCGGTCTGGTGGAGCAACGCTCTGGAGTGAAACCTAGGTTGCCCGGAACGTAGAATTGGCCATCACTTTCAAACTGGTTGCAATTATTGCTGTTATATAATGGAAACACTGTTGTATTTTTTTTGCATTTTATGGTTCGGGCGTTGACTTCTAATGCCCTAACTATTCAATCCGTTGGAGCAACGCCCTAGGGTGAAGCCTAGGTTGCTCGGAAAGTAGAAATGACCATCACTTTCACACGCGTTGCAATTATTCCTGTGATAGGATGGAAAGACTGTTATATTTATATTGTATTTTATGCTTCTGGCGTTCACTTCTTAGGCCCTAACTATTCGATCTGGTGGAACAACGCCGTAGAGTGAAGCATAGGTTGCCTGGAACGTAGAAATGACCATCACTTTCACACGGGTTGCAATTAATCCTGTTATAGGATGGAAAGACTGTTGTACTTTTATTGTATTTTATACTTCAGGCGTTGACTTCTGAGGCCGTAGCTATTCGATGTGGTGGAAGAACGCCATAGAGTGAAGCCTAGGTTGCTCGGAAAGTAGAAATGACCATAAGTTTCGTACTGGTTGCAATTATTCGTTTTATACGATGGAAACACTGTTGTATTTATATCGTATTTTATGCTTCTGGCGTTTACTTCTTAGGCCGTAACTATTCGGTCTGGTGGAGCAACGCCCTGGAGTGAAACCTAGGTTGCCCGGAACGTAGAATTGACCATCACTTTCAAACTGGTTGCAATTATTCCTGTTATATGATGGAAACACTGTTGTATTTTTTTTGCATTTTATAGTTCGGGCGTTGACTTCTAAGGACCTAACTATTCAATCCGTTGGAGCAACGCCCTAGGGTGAAGACTAGGTTGCTCGGAAAGTAGAGATGACCATAAGTTTCATACTGGTTGCAATTATTCGTTTTATACGATGGAAACACTGTTGTATTTTTATTGCATTTTATTCTTCGGGCGTTGACTTCTAAGGCCCTAACTATTCAATCTGTCGGAGCAACGCCCTAGGGTGAAGCCTAGGTTGCTCGGAAAGTAGAAATGACCATCAGTTTCATACTGGTTGCAATTATTCGTTTTATACGATGGAAAAACTGTTGTATTTATATTGTATTTTATGCTTCTGGCGTCGACTTCTAAGGCACTAACTATTCGATCTGGTGGAGCAACGCCCTAGAGTGAAGCCTAGGTTGCCTGGAACGTAGAAATGACCATCACTTTCACACGGGTTGCAATTATTCCGGTTATAGGATGGAAAGACTGTTGTATTTTTATTGTATTTTATACTTCAGGCGTTGACTTCTGAGGCCGTAGCTATTAGATATGGTGGAAGAACGCCATAGAGTGAAGCCTAGGTTGCCCGGAACGTAGAAATGACCACAACTTTTACACTGGTAGCAATTATTCGTTTTATACAATGGAAAAACTGTTCTATTTATTTTGTATTTTATGCTTCGGGCGTTAACTTCTAAGGCCCTAACTGTTTGATCTGGTGGAGTAACGCCCTAGGGTCAAGCCTAGGTTTCCCGGAACGTAGAATTGGCCATCACTTTCAAACTGGTTGCAATTATTCCTGTTATATGATGGAAACACTGTTGTATTTTTTTTGCATTTTATGGTTCGGGCGTTGACTTCTAAGGCCCTAACTATTCGATCTGTTGGAGCAACGCCCTTGGGAGAAGCCTAGGTTCCTCGGAAAGTAGAAATGTCCATAAGTTTCGTACTGGTTGCAATTATTCGTTTTATACGATGGAAAAACTGTTGTATTTATATTGTATTTTATGCTTCTGGCGTTGACTTCTAAGGCACTAACTATTCGATCTGGTGGAGCAACGCCCTAGAGTGAAGCCTAGGTTGCCCGGAAGGTAGAATTGGCCATCACTTCCAAACTGGTTGCAATTATTCGTTTTATACGATGGAATAACTGTTGTATTTATATTGTATTTTATGCTTCAGGCGTTGACTTCTAAGGCACTAACTATTCGATCTGGTGGAGCAACGCCCTAGAGTGAAGCCTAGGTTGCCCGGAACGTAGAATTGGTCATCACTTTCAAACTGGTTGCAATTATTACTGTTATATGATGGAAAAACTGTTGTATTTTTATTGTATTTTATGCTTCTGGCGTTGACTTCTAAGTCACTAACTATTCGATCTGGTGGAACAACGCCCTAGAGTGAAGCCTAGGTTGCCTGGAACGTAGAAATGGCCATCACTTTCACACGGGTTGCAATTATTCCGGTTATAGGATGGAAAGACTGTTGTATTTTTATTGTATTTTATACTTCAGGCGTTGACTTCTGAGGCCGTAGCTATTCGATGTGGTGGAAGAACGCCATAGAGTGATGCCTAAGTTGCCCGGAACGTAGAAATGGCCATCACTTTCAAACTGGTTGCAATTATTCCTGGTATATGATGGAAACACTGTTGTATTTATATTGTATTTTATGCCTCTGGCGTTGACTTCTAAGGCCGTAGCTTTTATATGTGGTGGAGCAATGCCCTAGAGAGATGCCTAGGGTGCTCGGAACGTAGAAATGAACATTACCTTCACACTGTTTGCAATCATTCATTTTAAACGATGGCAAAGCTGTTGTATTTATATTGTATTATATGCTTCTGGCGTTGACTTCTAAGGCACTAACTATTCGATCTGGTGGAGCAACGCCCTAGAGTGGAGCCTAGGTTGCCCGGAACGTAGAATTGGCCATCACTTTCCAAATTGGTTGCAATTATTCCTGTTATGTTATGGAAACGCTGTTGTATTTTTTTTGCATTTTATGGTTCGGGCGTAGACTTCTAAGGCCCTAACTATTCAGTCTGTTGGAGCAACGCCCTAGGGTGAAGGCTAGGTTGCTCGGAAAGTAGAAATGACCATAAGTTTCATACTGGTTGCAATTATTCGTTTTATACGTTGGAAAAACTGTTGTATTTATATTGTATTTTATGCTTCTCGCGTCGACTTCTAAGGCGCTAGCTGTTCGATCTAGTGGAGCATCGTCCTATAGTGAAGCCTACGTTGCCCGGAAAGGAGAAATGACCATCACGTTCAAACTGGTTGCAATTAACCCTTTTATACGATGGAAAAGCTGTTGTATTTATATCGTATTTTATGCTTCTGGCATTTACTTCTAAGGACCTAACTATTCGATCTGGCGGAGCAACGCCCTAGAGTGAAGCCTAGGCTGCCTGGAACATAGAAATGACCGCAACTTTTACACTGGTAGCAATTATTCGTTTTATACGATGGCAAAGCTGTTGTATTTATATCGTATATTATGCTTCCGTCGTTGACTTCTTAGGCCCTATCTATTCGATCTGGTGGAACAACGCCCTAGAGTGAAGCCTAGGTTGCCTGGAACGTAGAAATGACCATCACTTTCACACGGGTTGCAATTATTCCGGTTATAGGATGGAAAGACTGTTGTATTTTTATTGTATTTTGTACTTCAGGCGTTGACTTCTGAGGCCGTAGCTATTCGATATGGTGGAAGAACGCCATAGAGTGAAGCCTAGGTTGCCCGGAACGTAGAAATGACCACAACTTTTACACTGGTGGCAATTATTCGTTTTATACAATGGAAAAATTGTTCTATTTATTTTGTATTTAATGCTTCGGGCGTTAACTTCTAAGGCCCTAACTGTTTGATCTGGTGGAGCAACGCCCTAGGGTCAAGCCTAGGTTCCTCGGAAAGTAGAAATGGCCATAACTTTCACACTGGTTTCTTTATTCGTTTTATACGATGGAAAAACTGTTATATTTATGTTGTATTTTATGCTTCTGACGTTGACTTCTTAGGCCCTAACTATTCGATCTGGTGGAACAACGTAATAGAGTGAAGCCTAGCTTGCCCGGAACGTAGAATTGGCCATCACTTTCAAACTGGTTGCAATTATTCCTGTTATATGATGGAAACACTGTTGTATTTTTTTAGCATTTTGTGGCTCGGGCGTTGACTTCTAAGGCCCTAACCATTCAATCTGTTGGAGCAACGCCCTAGGGTGAAGCCTAGGTTGCTCGGAAAGTAGAAATGACCATAAGTTTCATACAGGTTGCAATTATTCGTTTTATACGATGGACAAACTGCTGTATTTATATTGTATTTTATGCTTCTGGCGTTGACTTCTAAGGCACTAACTATTCGATCTGGTGGAGCAACGCAATAGAGTGACGCATAGGTTGCCCGTAACGTAGAATTGGCCATCAATTTCAAACTGGTTGCAATTATTCCTGTTATATGATGGAAACACTGTTGTATTTTTTTTGCATTTTATAGTTCGGGCGTTGACTTCTAAGGACCTAACTATTCAATCCGTTGGAGCAACGCCCTAGGGTGAAGACTAGGTTGCTCGGAAAGTAGAAATGACCATAAGTTTCATACAGGTTGCAATTATTTGTTTCATACGATGGAAAAACTGTTGTATTTATATTGTATTTTATGCTTCTGGCATTGACTTCTAAGGCACTAACTATTCGATCTGGCGGAGCAAAGCCCTAGAGTGAAGCCTAGGTTGCCCGGAACGTAGAATTGGCCATCACTTTCACACTGGTTGCAATTATTCGTTTTATACGATGGAAAAGCTGTTGTATTTATATTGTATTTTATGCCTCTGGCGTTGTCTTCTAAGGCCCTAACTATTCAATCTGTTGGAGCAGCGCCCTAGGGTGAAGCCTAGGTTGCTCGGAAAGTAGAAATGACCATAAGTTTCATACTGGTTGCAATTATTCGTTTTATACGATGGAAAAACTGTTGTATTTATATTGTATTTTATGCTTCTGGCGTTGACTTCTAAGGCCCTAGCTGTTCGACCTAGTGGAGCAACGCCCTAGAGTGAAGCCTAGGTTGCCCGGAAGGGAGAAATGACCATCACGTTCAAACTGGTTGCAATTAACCCTTTTATACGATGGAAAAGCTGTTGTATCTATATTGTATTTTATGCTTCTGGCGTTTACTTCTAAGGACCTAACTATTCGATCTGGTGGAGCAACGCCCTAGAGTGAAGCCTAGGTTACACGGAGTGCGGAAATGACCATAACCTTCACACTGGTTGCAATTATTCGTTTTATACGATGGAAACGCTGTTGTATTTATATTGTATTTTATGCCTCTGGCGTTGACTTCTAAGGCACTATCTATTCGATCTGGTGGAGCAACGCCCTGGAGAGAAGCCTAGGTTGCTCGGAAAGCAGAAATGACCATCAGTTTCATACTGGTTGCAATTATTCGTTTTATACGATGGAAAAACTGTTGAATTTATATTGTATTTTATGCTTCTGGCGTTGACTTCTTAGGCCGTAACTATTCGGTCTGGTGGAGCAACGCTCTGGAGTGAAACCTAGGTTGCCCGGAACGTAGAATTGGCCATCACTTTCAAACTGGTTGCAATTATTGCTGTTATATAATGGAAACACTGTTGTATTTTTTTTGCATTTTATGGTTCGGGCGTTGACTTCTAATGCCCTAACTATTCAATCCGTTGGAGCAACGCCCTAGGGTGAAGCCTAGGTTGCTCGGAAAGTAG
This sequence comes from Calliopsis andreniformis, assembly GCF_051401765.1. NCBI lineage: Eukaryota > Metazoa > Arthropoda > Insecta > Hymenoptera > Andrenidae > Calliopsis > Calliopsis andreniformis. The sequence goes on along the minus strand of NW_027480429.1, from coordinate 11,530,254 downwards.
AAATGACCATCACTTTCACACGCGTTGCAATTATTCCTGTGATAGGATGGAAAGACTGTTATATTTATATTGTATTTTATGCTTCTGGCGTTCACTTCTTAGGCCCTAACTATTCGATCTGGTGGAACAACGCCGTAGAGTGAAGCATAGGTTGCCTGGAACGTAGAAATGACCATCACTTTCACACGGGTTGCAATTAATCCTGTTATAGGATGGAAAGACTGTTGTACTTTTATTGTATTTTATACTTCAGGCGTTGACTTCTGAGGCCGTAGCTATTCGATGTGGTGGAAGAACGCCATAGAGTGAAGCCTAGGTTGCTCGGAAAGTAGAAATGACCATAAGTTTCGTACTGGTTGCAATTATTCGTTTCATACGATGGAAACACTGTTGTATTTATATTGTATTTTATGCTTCTGGCGTTCACTTCTTAGGCCCTAACTATTCGATCTGGTGGTACAACGGCCTAGGGTGTAGCCTAGGTAGCCCGGAACGTAGAAATGACCATAACTTTTACACTGGTAGCAATTATCCGTTTTATACAATGGAAATACTGTTCTACTTATTTTGTATTTAATGCTTCGGGCGTTGGCTTCTAAGGCCCTAACTGTTTGATCTGGTGGAGCGACGCCCTAGTGTGAAGCCTAGGTTGCCCGGAACGTAGAAATGGCCATAACTTTCACACTGGTTTCTTTATTCGTTTTATACGATGGAAAAACTGTTATATTTATGTTGTATTTTATGCTTCTGACGTTGACTTCTTAGGCCCTAACTATTCGATCTGGTGGAACAACGCAATAGAGTGAAGCCTAGCTTGCCCGGAACGTAGAATTGGCCATCAATTTCAAAATGGTTGCAATTATACCTGTTATATGATGGAAACACTGCTGTATTTTTTTTGCATTTTATGGTTCGGGCGTTGGCTTCTAAGGCCCTAACTATTCAATCTGTTGGAGCAAGGCCCTAGGGTGAAGCCTAGGTTGTTCGGAAAGTAGAAATGACCATAAGTTTCATACTGGTTGCAATTATTCGTTTTATACGATGGAAAAACTGTTGTATTTTTTTTGCATTTTATAGTTCGGGCGTTGACTTCTGAGGCCGTAGCTATTAGATATGGTGGAAGAACGCCATAGAGTGAAGCCTAGGTTGCCCGGAACGTAGAAATGACCACAACTTTTACACTGGTAGCAATTATTCGTTTTATACAATGGAAAAACTGTTCTATTTATTTTGTATTTTATGCTTCGGGCGTTAACTTCTAAGGCCCTAACTGTTTGATCTGGTGGAGTAACGCCCTAGGGTCAAGCCTAGGTTTCCCGAAACGTAGAATTGGCCATTACTTTCAAACTGGTTGCAATTATTCCTGTTATATGATGGAAACACTGTTGTATTTTTTTTGCATTTTATGGTTCGGGCGTTGACTTCTAAGGCCCTAACTATTCGATCTGTTGGAGCAACGCCCTTGGGTGAAGCCTAGGTTCCTCGGAAAGTAGAAATGTCCATAAGTTTCGTACTGGTTGCAATTATTCGTTCTATACGATGGAAAAGCTGTTGTATTTATATTGTATTATATGCTTCTGGCGTTGGCTTCTAAGGCTCTAACTATTCGATCTGGTGGAGCAACGCAATAGAGTGAAGCGTAGGTTGCCCGGAACGTAGAATTGGCCATCCATTTCAAACTGGTTGCAGTTATACCTGTTATATGATGGAAACACTGCTGTATTTTTTTTGCATTTTATGGTTCGGACGTTTGTCTTCTAAGGCCCTAACTATTCAATCTGTTGGAGCAACGCCCTAGGGAGATGCCTAGGTTGCTCGGAAAGTAGAAATGACCATAAGTTTCGTACTGGTTGCAATTATTCGTTTTATACGATGGAAACACTGTTGTATTTATATTGTATTTTATGCTTCTGGCGTTCACTTCTTAGGCCCTAACTATTCGATCTGGTGGTACAACGGCCTAGGGTGAAGCCTAGGTTGCCCGGAATGTAGAAATGACCATAACTTTTACACTGGTAGCAATTATCCGTTTTATACAGTGGAAAAACTGTTCTATTTATTTTGTATTTAATGCTTCGGGCGTTGGCTTCTAAGGCCCTAACTGTTTGATCTGGTGGAGCGACGCCCTAGTGTGAAGCCTAGGTTGCCCGGAACGTAGAAAAGGCCATAACTTTCACACTGGTTTCTTTATTCGTTTTATACGATGGAAAAACTGTTATATTTATGTTGTATTTTATGCTTCTGACGTTGACTTCTTAGGCCCTGACTATTCGATCTGGTGGAACAACGCAATAGAGTGAAGCCTAGCTTGCCCGGAACGTAGAATTGGCCATCACTTTCAAACTGGTTGCAATTATTCCTGTTATATGATGGAAACACTGTTGTATTTTTATTGCATTTTATTCTTCGGGCGTTGACTTCTAAGGCCCTAACTATTCAATCTGTCGGAGCAACGCCCTAGGGTGAAGCCTAGGTTGCTCGGAAAGTAGAAATGACCATCAGTTTCATACTGGTTGCAATTATTCGTTTTATACGATGGAAAAACTGTTGTATTTATATTGTATTTTATGCTTCTGGCGTTGACTTCTAAGGCACTAACTATTCGATCTGGTGGAGCAACGCCCTAGAGTGAAGCCTAGGTTGCCTGGAACGTAGAAATGACCATCACTTTCACACGGGTTGCAATTATTCCGGTTATAGGATGGAAAGACTGTTGTATTTTTATTGTATTTTATACTTCAGGCGTTGACTTCTGAGGCCGTAGCTATTAGATATGGTGGAAGAACGCCATAGAGTGAAGCCTAGGTTGCCCGGAACGTAGAAATGACCACAACTTTTACACTGGTAGCAATTATTCGTTTTATACAATGGAAAAACTGTTCTATTTATTTTGTATTTTATGCTTCGGGCGTTAACTTCTAAGGCCCTAACTGTTTGATCTGGTGGAGTAACGCCCTAGGGTCAAGCCTAGGTTTCCCGGAACGTAGAATTGGCCATCACTTTCAAACTGGTTGCAATTATTCCTGTTATATGATGGAAACACTGTTGTATTTTTTTTGCATTTTATGGTTCGGGCGTTGACTTCTAAGGCCCTAACTATTCGATCTGTTGGAGCAACGCCCTTGGGAGAAGCCTAGGTTCCTCGGAAAGTAGAAATGTCCATAAGTTTCGTACTGGTTGCAATTATTCGTTCTATACGATGGAAAAGCTGTTGTATTTATATTGTATTATATGCTTCTGGCGTTGGCTTCTAAGGCTCTAACTATTCGATCTGGTGGAGCAACGCAATAGAGTGAAGCGTAGGTTGCCCGGAACGTAGAATTGGCCATCACTTTCAAACTGGTTGCAATTATTGCTGTTATATGATGGAAACACTGTTGTATTTTTTTTGCATTTTATGGTTCGGGCGTTGACTTCTAAGGCCCTAACTATTCAATCCGTTGGAGCAACGCCCTAGGGTGAAGCCTAGGTTGCTCGGAAAGTAGAAATGACCATAAGTTTCATACTGGTTGCAGTTATTCGTTTTATACGATGGAAAAACTGTTGTATTTATATTGTATTTTATGCTTCTGGCGTTGACTTCTAAGGCACTAACTATTCGATCTGGTGGAGCAACGCCCTATAGTGAAGCCTAGGTTGCCCGGAAGGTAGAATTGGCCATCACTTCCAAACTGGTTGCAATTATTCGTTTTATACGATGGAATAACTGTTGTATTTATATTGTATTTTATGCTTCAGGCGTTGACTTCTAAGGCACTAACTATTCGATCTGGTGGAGCAACGCCCTAGAGTGAAGCCTAGGTTGCCCGGAACGTAGAATTGGTCATCACTTTCAAACTGGTTGCAATTATTACTGTTATATGATGGAAACACTGTTGTATTTTTATTGTATTTTATGCTTCTGGCGTTGACTTCTAAGTCACTAACTATTCGATCTGGTGGAACAACGCCCTAGAGTGAAGCCTAGGTTGCCTGGAACGTAGAAATGGCCATCACTTTCACACGGGTTGCAATTATTCCGGTTATAGGATGGAAAGACTGTTGTATTTTTATTGTATTTTATACTTCAGGCGTTGACTTCTGAGGCCGTAGCTATTCGATGTGGTGGAAGAACGCCATAGAGTGATGCCTAAGTTGCCCGGAACGTAGAAATGGCCATCACTTTCAAACTGGTTGCAATTATTCCTGTTATATGATGGAAACACTGTTGTATTTATATTGTATTTTATGCCTCTGGCGTTGACTTCTAAGGCCGTAGCTTTTATATGTGGTGGAGCAACGCCCTAGAGAGATGCCTAGGGTGCTCGGAACGTAGAAATGAACATTACCTTCACACTGTTTGCAATCATTCATTTTAAACGATGGCAAAGCTGTTGTATTTATATTGTATTATATGCTTCTGGCGTTGACTTCTAAGGCACTAACTATTCGATCTGGTGGAGCAACGCCCTAGAGTGGAGCCTAGGTTGCCCGGAACGTAGAATTGGCCATCACTTTCCAAATTGGTTGCAATTATTCCTGTTATATTATGGAAACGCTGTTGTATTTTTTTTGCATTTTATGGTTCGGGCGTAGACTTCTAAGGCCCTAACTATTCAGTCTGTTGGAGCAACGCCCTAGGGTGAAGGCTAGGTTGCTCGGAAAGTAGAAATGACCATAAGTTTCATACTGGTTGCAATTATTCGTTTTATACGTTGGAAAAACTGTTGTATTTATATTGTATTTTATGCTTCTCGCGTCGACTTCTAAGGCGCTAGCTGTTCGATCTAGTGGAGCATCGTCCTATAGTGAAGCCTACGTTGCCCGGAAAGGAGAAATGACCATCACGTTCAAACTGGTTGCAATTAACCCTTTTATACGATGGAAAAGCTGTTGTATTTATATCGTATTTTATGCTTCTGGCATTTACTTCTAAGGACCTAACTATTCGATCTGGCGGAGCAACGCCCTAGAGTGAAGCCTAGGTTGCCTGGAACGTAGAAATGACCATCACTTTCACACGGGTTGCAATTATTCCGGTTATAGGATGGAAAGACTGTTGTATTTTTATTGTATTTTGTACTTCAGGCGTTGACTTCTGAGGCCGTAGCTATTCGATATGGTGGAAGAACGCCATAGAGTGAAGCCTAGGTTGCCCGGAACGTAGAAATGACCACAACTTTTACACTGGTGGCAATTATTCGTTTTATACAATGGAAAAATTGTTCTATTTATTTTGTATTTAATGCTTCGGGCGTTAACTTCTAAGGCCCTAACTGTTTGATCTGGTGGAGCAACGCCCTAGGGTCAAGCCTAGGTTCCTCGGAAAGTAGAAATGGCCATAACTTTCACACTGGTTTCTTTATTCGTTTTATACGATGGAAAAACTGTTATATTTATATTGTATTTTATGCTTCTGGCATTGACTTCTAAGGCACTAACTATTCGATCTGGCGGAGCAAAGCCCTAGAGTGAAGCCTAGGTTGCCCGGAACGTAGAATTGGCCATCACTTTCACACTGGTTGCAATTATTCGTTTTATACGATGGAAAAGCTGTTGTATTTATATTGTATTTTATGCCTCTGGCGTTGTCTTCTAAGGCCCTAACTATTCAATCTGTTGGAGCAGCGCCCTAGGGTGAAGCCTAGGTTGCTCGGAAAGTAGAAATGACCATAAGTTTCATACTGGTTGCAATTATTCGTTTTATACGATGGAAAAACTGTTGTATTTATATTGTATTTTATGCTTCAGGCGTTGACTTCTAAGGCACTAACTATTCGATCTGGTGGAGCAACGCCCTAGAGTGAAGCCTAGGTTGCCCGGAACGTAGAATTGGTCATCACTTTCAAACTGGTTGCAATTATTACTGTTATATGATGGAAACACTGTTGTATTTTTATTGTATTTTATGCTTCTGGCGTTGACTTCTAAGTCACTAACTATTCGATCTGGTGGAACAACGCCCTAGAGTGAAGCCTAGGTTGCCTGGAACGTAGAAATGGCCATCACTTTCACACGGGTTGCAATTATTCCGGTTATAGGATGGAAAGACTGTTGTATTTTTATTGTATTTTATACTTCAGGCGTTGACTTCTGAGGCCGTAGCTATTCGATGTGGTGGAAGAACGCCATAGAGTGATGCCTAAGTTGCCCGGAACGTAGAAATGGCCATCACTTTCAAACTGGTTGCAATTATTCCTGTTATATGATGGAAACACTGTTGTATTTATATTGTATTTTATGCCTCTGGCGTTGACTTCTAAGGCCGTAGCTTTTATATGTGGTGGAGCAACGCCCTAGAGAGATGCCTAGGGTGCTCGGAACGTAGAAATGAACATTACCTTCACACTGTTTGCAATCATTCATTTTAAACGATGGCAAAGCTGTTGTATTTATATTGTATTATATGCTTCTGGCGTTGACTTCTAAGGCACTAACTATTCGATCTGGTGGAGCAACGCCCTAGAGTGGAGCCTAGGTTGCCCGGAACGTAGAATTGGCCATCACTTTCCAAATTGGTTGCAATTATTCCTGTTATATTATGGAAACGCTGTTGTATTTTTTTTGCATTTTATGGTTCGGGCGTAGACTTCTAAGGCCCTAACTATTCAGTCTGTTGGAGCAACGCCCTAGGGTGAAGGCTAGGTTGCTCGGAAAGTAGAAATGACCATAAGTTTCATACTGGTTGCAATTATTCGTTTTATACGTTGGAAAAACTGTTGTATTTATATTGTATTTTATGCTTCTCGCGTCGACTTCTAAGGCGCTAGCTGTTCGATCTAGTGGAGCATCGTCCTATAGTGAAGCCTACGTTGCCCGGAAAGGAGAAATGACCATCACGTTCAAACTGGTTGCAATTAACCCTTTTATACGATGGAAAAGCTGTTGTATTTATATCGTATTTTATGCTTCTGGCATTTACTTCTAAGGACCTAACTATTCGATCTGGCGGAGCAACGCCCTAGAGTGAAGCCTAGGCTGCCTGGAACGTAGAAATGACCGCAACTTTTACACTGGTAGCAATTATTCGTTTTATACGATGGCAAAGCTGTTGTATTTATATCGTATATTATGCTTCTGTCGTTGACTTCTTAGGCCCTATCTATTCGATCTGGTGGAACAACGCCCTAGAGTGAAGCCTAGGTTGCCTGGAACGTAGAAATGACCATCACTTTCACACGGGTTGCAATTATTCCGGTTATAGGATGGAAAGACTGTTGTATTTTTATTGTATTTTGTACTTCAGGCGTTGACTTCTGAGGCCGTAGCTATTCGATATGGTGGAAGAACGCCATAGAGTGAAGCCTAGGTTGCCCGGAACGTAGAAATGACCACAACTTTTACACTGGTGGCAATTATTCGTTTTATACAATGGAAAAATTGTTCTATTTATTTTGTATTTAATGCTTCGGGCGTTGGCTTCTAAGGCCCTAACTGTTTGATCTGGTGGAGCGACGCCCTAGTGTGAAGCCTAGGTTGCCCGGAACGTAGAAATGGCCATAACTTTCACACTGGTTTCTTTATTCGTTTTATACGATGGAAAAACTGTTATATTTATGTTGTATTTTATGCTTCTGACGTTGACTTCTTAGGCCCTAACTATTCGATCTGGTGGAACAACGCAATAGAGTGAAGCCTAGCTTGCCCGGAACGTAGAATTGGCCATCAATTTCAAAATGGTTGCAATTATACCTGTTATATGATGGCAACACTGCTGTATTTTTTTTGCATTTTATGGTTCGGGCGTTGGCTTCTAAGGCCCTAACTATTCAATCTGTTGGAGCAAGGCCCTAGGGTGAAGCCTAGGTTGTTCGGAAAGTAGAAATGACCATAAGTTTCATACTGGTTGCAATTATTCGTTTTATACGATGGAAAAACTGTTGTATTTTTTTTGCATTTTATAGTTCGGGCGTTGACTTCTGAGGCCGTAGCTATTAGATATGGTGGAAGAACGCCATAGAGTGAAGCCTAGGTTGCCCGGAACGTAGAAATGACCACAACTTTTACACTGGTAGCAATTATTCGTTTTATACAATGGAAAAACTGTTCTATTTATTTTGTATTTTATGCTTCGGGCGTTAACTTCTAAGGCCCTAACTGTTTGATCTGGTGGAGTAACGCCCTAGGGTCAAGCCTAGGTTTCCCGAAACGTAGAATTGGCCATCACTTTCAAACTGGTTGCAATTATTCCTGTTATATGATGGAAACACTGTTGTATTTTTTTTGCATTTTATGGTTCGGGCGTTGACTTCTAAGGCCCTAACTATTCGATCTGTTGGAGCAACGCCCTTGGGTGAAGCCTAGGTTCCTCGGAAAGTAGAAATGTCCATAAGTTTCGTACTGGTTGCAATTATTCGTTCTATACGATGGAAAAGCTGTTGTATTTATATTGTATTATATGCTTCTGGCGTTGGCTTCTAAGGCTCTAACTATTCGATCTGGTGGAGCAACGCAATAGAGTGAAGCGTAGGTTGCCCGGAACGTAGAATTGGCCATCCATTTCAAACTGGCTGCAGTTATACCTGTTATATGATGGAAACACTGCTGTATTTTTTTTGCATTTTATGGTTCGGACGTTTGTCTTCTAAGGCCCTAACTATTCAATCTGTTGGAGCAACGCCCTAGGGAGATGCCTAGGTTGCTCGGAAAGTAGAAATGACCATAAGTTTCGTACTGGTTGCAATTATTCGTTTTATACGATGGAAACACTGTTGTATTTATATTGTATTTTATGCTTCTGGCGTTCACTTCTTAGGCCCTAACTATTCGATCTGGTGGTACAACGGCCTAGGGTGAAGCCTAGGTTGCCCGGAATGTAGAAATGACCATAACTTTTACACTGGTAGCAATTATCCGTTTTATACAGTGGAAAAACTGTTCTATTTATTTTGTATTTAATGCTTCGGGCGTTTGCTTCTAAGGCCCTAACTGTTTGATCTGGTGGAGCGACGCCCTAGTGTGAAGCCTAGGTTGCCCGGAACGTAGAAATGGCCATAACTTTCACACTGGTTTCTTTATTCGTTTTATACGATGGAAAAACTGTTATATTTATGTTGTATTTTATGCTTCTGACGTTGACTTCTTAGGCCCTGACTATTCGATCTGGTGGAACAACGCAATAGAGTGAAGCCTAGCTTGCCCGGAACGTAGAATTGGCCATCACTTTCAAACTGGTTGCAATTATTCCTGTTATATGATGGAAACACTGTTGTATTTTTTTAGCATTTTATGGCTCGGGCGTTGACTTCTAAGGCCCTAACTATTCAATCTGTTGGAGCAACGCCCTAGGGTGAAGCCTAGGTTGCTCGGAAAGTAGAAATGACCATAAGTTTCATACGGGTTGCAATTATTCGTTTTATACGATGGACAAACTGTTGTATTTATATTGTATTTTATGCTTCTGGCGTTGACTTCTTAGGCCGTAACTATTCGGTCTGGTGGAGCAACGCCATGGAGTGAAACCTAGGTTGCCCGGAACGTAGAATTGGCCATCACTTTCAAACTGGTTGCAATTATTGCTGTTATATGATGGAAACACTGTTGTGTTTTTTTTGCATTTTATGGTCCGGGCGTTGACTTCTAAGGCCCTAACTATTCAATCCGTTGGAGCAACGCCATAGGGTGAAGCCTAGGTTGTTCGGAAAGTAGAAATGACCATAAGCTACATACTGGTTGCAATTATTCGTTTTATACGATGGAAAAACTGTTGTATTTATATTGTGTTTTATGCTTCTGGCGTTGACTTCTAAGGCACTAACTATCCGATCTTGTGGAGCAACGCCCTAGAGTGAAGCCTAGGTTGCCCGGAAGGTAGAATTGGCCATCACTTTCAAACTGGTTGCAATTATTCGTTTTATACGATGGAAAAACTGTTGTATTTATATTGTATTTTATGCTTCTGGCGTTGACTTCTAAGGCACTAACTATTCGATCTGGTGGAGCAACGCCCTAGAGTGAAGCCTAGGTTGCTCGGAAAGTAGAAATGACCATAAGTTTCATACTGGTTGCAATTATTCGTTTTATACGATGGAAAAACTGTTGTATTTATATTGTATTTTATGCTTCTGGCGTTTACTTCTAAGGCCGTAGCTTTTAGATGTGGTGGACCAACGCCCTAGAGTGAATCCTAGGTTGCTCGGAATGTAGAAATGACCATAACTTTCACACCGTTTGCAATTATTCGTTTTATACGATGCAAACGCTGTTGTATTTATATCGTATTTTATGCTTCTGGCGTTGACTTCTTAGGCCGTAATTATTCGGTCTGGTGGAGCAACGCCCTGGAGTGAAATGTAGGTTGCCCGGAACGTAGAATTGGCCACCACTTTCAAACTGGTTGCAATTATTCCTGTTATATGATGGAAACACTGTTGTGTTTTTTTTGCATTTTATGCTTCTTGCCATGACTTCTTAAGCCGTAACTATTCGGTCTGGTGGAGCAACGCCATGGAGTGAAACCTAGGTTGCCCGGAACGTAGAATTGGCCATCACTTTCAAACTGGTTGCAGTTATTCCTGATATATGATGGAAACACTGTTGTATTTTTTTTGCATTTTATGCTTCGGGCGTTGGCTTCTAAGGCCCTTACTATTCAATCTGTTGGAGCAACGCCCTAGGGTGAAGTCTAGGTTGCCCGAAAAGGAGAAATGACCATCACTTTCAAACTGGTTGCAATTAATCCTGTTATACGGTGGAAAAACTGTTGTATTTTTATTGCATTTTATGCTTCTGGCGTTCACTTCTTAGGCCCTAACTATTCGATCTGGTGGAACAACGGCCTAGGGTGAAGCCTAGCTTGCCCGGAACGTAGAAATGACCATTACTTTCACACTGTTTGCAAGTATTCCTTTTATACGATGGAAAAGCTGTTGTATTTATATCGTATTTAATGCTTCTGGCGTTTACTTCTAAGGACTTAACTATACGATCTGGTGGAGCAACGCCCTAGAGTGAAGCCTAGGTTGCTCGGAATGTAGAAATGACCATAACTTTCACACTGGTTACAATTATTCGTTTTAAACGATGGAAAAGCTGTTGTATTTATATCGTATTTTATGCTTCTGGCGTTGACTTCTTAGGCCGTAACTATTCGGTCTGGTGGAGCAACGCCCTGGAGTGAAACCTAGGTTGCCCGGAACGTAGAATTGGCCATCACTTTCAAACTGGTTGCAATTATTCCTGTTATATGATGGTAACACTGTTTTATTTTTTTTGCATTTTATGGTTCGGGCGTTGACTTCTAAGGCCCTAACTATTCAATCCGTTGGAGCAACGCCCTAGGGTGAAGCCTAGGTTGCTCGGAAAGTAGAAATGACCATAAGTTTCATACTGGTTGCAATTATTCGTTTTATACGATGGAAAAACTGTTGTATTTATATTGTATTTTACGTTTCTGGCGTTGACATCTAAGGCACTAACTATTCAATCTGGTGGAGCAACGCCCTAGAGCGAAACCTACGTTGCCCGGAACGTAGAAATGACCATTACCTTCACACTGGTTGCAACTATTCCTGTTATACGATGGAAAAACTGCTGTACTTTAATTGTATTTTATGCTTCTGGCGTTTACTTCTAAGGACCTAACTGTTCGATCTGGTGGAGCAACGCCCTAGAGTGAAGCCTAGGTTGCTCGTAAAGTAGAAATGACCATAGGTATCATACTGGTTGCAATTATTCGTTTTATACGATGGAAAAGCTGTTGTATTTATATTGTATTTTATGGTTCTGGCGTTGACTTCTAAGGCACTAACTATTCGATCTGGTGGAGCAACGCCCTAGGGTGAAGCCTAGGTTGCTCGGAAAGTAGAAATGACCATCAGTTTCATACTGGTTGCAATTATTCGTTTTATACGATGGTAAAACTGTTGTATTTATATTGTATTTTATGCTTCTGGCGTTGACTTCTAAGGCCCTAGCTATTCGATCTGGTGGAGCAACGCCCTAGAGTGAAGCCTAGGTTGCCTGGAACGTAGAATTGGCCATCACTTTCCAAATTGGTTGCAATTATTCCTGTTATATTATGGAAACACTGTTGTATTTTTATTGCATTTTATGCTTCGGGTGTTGACTTCTAAGGCCCTAACTATTCAATCTGTTGGAGCAACGCCCTGGAGTGAAACCTAGGTTGCCCGGAACATAGAATTGGCCATCACTTTCAAACTGGTTGCAATTATTCCTGATTTATGATGGAAACACTGTTGTATTTTTTTTGCATTTTATGGTTCGGGCGTTGACTTCTAAGGCCCTAACTATTCACTCTGTTGCAGCAACGCCCTAGGGTGAAGCCTAGGTTCCTCGGAAAGTAGAAATGACCATCAGTTTCATACTGGTTGCAATTATTCGTTTTATACGATGGAAAAACTGTTGTATTTATATTGTATTTTATGCTGCTGGCGTTGACTTCTAAGGCCCTAGCTGTTCGATCTAGTGGAGCAACGCCCTAGAGTGAAGCCTAGGTTGCCCGGAAGGGAGAAATGACCATCACGTTCAAACTGGTTGCAATTAATCCTTTTATACGATGGAAAAGCTGTTGTATTTATATGGTATTTTATGCTTCTGGCGTTTACTTCTAAGGACCTAACTGTTCGATCTGGTGGAGCAACGCCCTAGAGTGAAGCCTAGGTTGCTCGAAAAGGAGAAATGACCATCACTTTCAAACTGGTTGCAATTAATCCTGTTATACATTGGAAAAACTGTTGTATTTTGATTGCATTTTATGCTTCTGGCGTTGACTTCTTAGGCTCTAACTATTCGATCTGGTGGAACAACGGCCTAGGGTGAAGCCTAGCTTGCCCGGAACGTAGAAATGACCATTACCTTAACACTGTTTGCAATTATTCGTTTTATACGATGGAAAAGCTGTTGTATTTATATCGTGTTTTATGCTTCTGGCGTTGACTTCTTCGGCCGTAACTATTCGGTCTGGTGGAGCAACGCCCTGGTGTGAAACCTAGGTTGCCCGGAACGTAGAATTGGCCATCACTTTCCAAATTGGTTGCAATTATTCCTGTTATATTATGGAAACGCTGTTGTATTTTTATTGCATTTTATGCTTCGGGTGTTGACTTCTAAGGCCCTAACTATTCAATCTGTTGGAGCAACGCCCTGGAGTGAAACCTAGGTTGCCCGGAACGTAGAATTGGCCATCACTTTCAAACTGGTTGCAATTATTCCTGATATCTGATGGAAACACTGTTGTATTTTTTTTGCATTTTATGGTTCGGGCGTTGACTTCTAAGGCCCTAACTATTCACTCTGTTGGAGCAACGCCCTAGGGTGAAGCCTAGGTTCCTCGGAAAGTAGAAATGACCATCAGTTTCATACTGGTTGCAATTATTCGTTTTATACGATGGAAAAACTGTTGTATTTATATTGTATTTTATGCTGCTGGCGTTGACTTCTAAGGACCTAACTATTCGATCTTGTGGAGCAACGGTCTAGAGTGAATCCTAGGTTGCTCGGAATGTAGAAATGACCATAACTTTCACACTGGTTGCAATTATTAGTTTTATACGATGGAAACGCTGTTGTATTTATATCGTATTTTATGCTTCTGACGTTTACTTCTAAGGACCTAACTATTCGATCTTGTGGAGCAACGGTCTAGAGTGAATCCTAGGTTGCCCGGAACGTAGAATTGGCTATCACTTTCAAACTGGTTGCAATTATTCCTGTTATATGATGGAAATACTGTTGTATTTTTATTGCGTTTTATGGTTTGGGCGATCACTTCTAAGGTCCTAACTATTCAATCTGTTGGACCAACGCCCTTGGGTGAAGCCTAGCTTGCTCGGAAAGTAGAAATGACCATAAGTTTCATACTGGTTTCAATTGTTCGTTTTATGCGATGGAAACACTGTTGTATTTTTATTGCCTTTTATGCTTCGGGCGTTGACTTCTAAGGCCCCAACTATTCAATCTGTTGGAGCAACGCCGTAGGGTGAAGCCTAGGTTGTTCGAAAAGTAGAAATGACCATCAGTTTCATGCTGGTTGCAATTATTCGTTTTATACGATGGAAAAACTGATGTATTTATATTGTATTTTATGCTTCTGGCGTTGTCTTCTAAGGCCCTAGCTATTCGATCTAGTGGAGCAACGCCCTAGAGTGAAGCCTAGGTTGCCCGGAAAGGAGAAATGACCATCACTTTCAAACTGGTTGCAATTAATCCTGTTATACATTGGAAAAACTGTTGTATTTTTATTGCATTTTATGCTTCTGGCGTTCACTTCTTAGGCCCTAACTATTCGATCTGGTGGAACAATGGCCTAGGGTGAAGCCTAGCACGCCCGGAACGTAGAAATGACCATTACCTTCACACTGTTTGCAATTATTCCTTTTATACGATGGAAAAGCTGTTGTATTTATATCGTATTTTATGCTTTTGGCGTTTACTTCTAAGGACCTAACTATTCGGTCTTGTGGAGCAACGGTCTAGAGTGAATCCTACGTTGCTCGGAATGTAGAAATGACCATAACTTTCACACTGGTTGCAATTAGTCGTTTTATACGACGCAAACGCTGTTGTATTTATATCGTATTTTATGCCTCTGGCGTTTACTTCTAAGGACCTAACTATTCGATCTGGTGGAGCTACGCCCTAGAGTGGATCCTAGGTTGCTCGGAATGTAGAAATGACCATAACCTTCACACTGGTTGCAATTATTCGTTTTATACGATGGAAACGCTGTTGTATTTATATCGTATTTTATGCTTCTGGCGTTTAATTCTAAGGACCTAACTATTCGATCTTGTGGAGCATCGCCCTAGAGTGGATCCTACGTTGCTCGGAATGTAGAAATGACCATAACTTTCACACTGGTTGCAATTATTCGTTTTATACGATGCAGACGCTGTTGTATTTATATTGTATTTTATGCTTCTGGCGTTCACTTCTTCGGCCGTAACTATTCGGTCTGGTGGTGCAACGCCCTGGTGTGAAACCTAGGTTGCCCGGAACGTAGAATTGGCCATCACTTTCCAAATTGGTTGCAATTATTCCTGTTATATTATGGAAACGCTGTTGTATTTTTATTGCATTTTATGCTTCGGGTGTTGACTTCTAAGGCCCTAACTATTCAATCTGTTGGAGCAACGCCCTGGAGTGAAACCTAGGTTGCCCGGAACGTAGAATTGGCCATCACTTTCAAACTGGTTGCAATTATTCCTGATATCTGATGGAAACACTGTTGTATTTTTTTTGCATTTTATGGTTCGGGCGTTGACTTCTAAGGCCCTAACTATTCACTCTGTTGGAGCAACGCCCTAGGGTGAAGCCTAGGTTCCTCGGAAAGTAGAAATGACCATCAGTTTCATACTGGTTGCAATTATTCGTTTTATACGATGGAAAAACTGTTGTATTTATATTGTATTTTATGCTGCTGGCGTTGACTTCTAAGGCCCTAGCTGTTCGTTCTAGTGGAGCAACGCCCTAGAGTGAAGCCTAGGTTGCCCGGAAGGGAGAAATGACCAACACGTTCAAACTGGTTGCAATTAATCCTTTTATACGATGGAAAAGCTGTTGTATTTATATCGTATTTTATGCTTCTGGCGTTTACTTCTAAGGACCTAACTATTCGATCTGGTGGAGCAACGCCCTAGAGTGAAGCCTGGGTTGCTCGGAATGTAGAAATGACCATAACTTTCACACTGGTTGCAATTATTCGTTTTATACGATGCAAACGCTGTTGTATTTATATCGTATTTTATGCTTCTGGCGTTTACTTCTAAGGACCTAGCTATTCGATCTGGTGGAGCAACGCCTTAGAGTGGATCCTAGATTGCTCGGAATGTAGAAATGACCATAACTTTCACACTGGTTGCAATTATTCGTTTTATACGATGGAAACGCTGTTGTATTTATATTGTACTTTATGCCTCTGGCGTTGACTTCTTAGGCTGTAACTAAACGGTCTGGTGGAGCAACGCCCTGGAGTGAAACCTAGGTTGCCCGGAACGTAGAATTGGCCATCACTATCAAACTGGTTGCAATTATTGCTGTTATATGATGGAAACACTGTTGTATTTTTTTTACATTTTATGGTTCGGGCGTTGACTTCTAAGGCCCTAACTATTCAATCCGTTGGAGCAACGCCCTAGGGTGAAGCCTAGGTTGCTCGGAAAGTAGAAATGACCATAAGTTTCATACTGGTTGCAATTATTCGTTTTATACGATGGAAAAACTGTTGTATTTATATTGTATTTTACGTTTCTGGCGTTGACATCTAAGGCACTAACTATTCGATCTGGTGGAGCAACGCCCTAGAGCGAAACCTACGTTGCCCGGAACGTAGAAATGACCATTACCTTCACACTGGTTGCAACTATTCCTGTTATACGATGGAAAAACTGCTGTACTTTAATTGTATTTTATGCTTCTGGCGTTTACTTCTAAGGACCTAACTGTTCGATCTGGTGGAGCAACGCCCTAGAGTGAAGCCTAGGTTGCTCGTAAAGTAGAAATGACCATAGGTATCATACTGGTTGCAATTATTCGTTTTATACGATGGAAAAGCTGTTGTATTTATATTGTATTTTATGGTTCTGGCGTTGACTTCTAAGGCACTAACTATTCGATCTGGTGGAGCAACGCCCTAGGGTGAAGCCTAGGTTGCTCGGAAAGTAGAAATGACCATCAGTTTCATACTGGTTGCAATTATTCGTTTTATACGATGGTAAAACTGTTGTATTTATATTGTATTTTATGCTTCTGGCGTTGACTTCTAAGGCCCTAGCTATTCGATCTGGTGGAGCAACGCCCTAGAGTGAAGCCTAGGTTGCCTGGAACGTAGAATTGGCCATCACTTTCCAAATTGGTTGCAATTATTCCTGTTATATTATGGAAACACTGTTGTATTTTTATTGCATTTTATGCTTCGGGTGTTGACTTCTAAGGCCCTAACTATTCAATCTGTTGGAGCAACGCCCTGGAGTGAAACCTAGGTTGCCCGGAACATAGAATTGGCCATCACTTTCAAACTGGTTGCAATTATTCCTGATTTATGATGGAAACACTGTTGTATTTTTTTTGCATTTTATGGTTCGGGCGTTGACTTCTAAGGCCCTAACTATTCACTCTGTTGCAGCAACGCCCTAGGGTGAAGCCTAGGTTCCTCGGAAAGTAGAAATGACCATCAGTTTCATACTGGTTGCAATTATTCGTTTTATACGATGGAAAAACTGTTGTATTTATATTGTATTTTATGCTGCTGGCGTTGACTTCTAAGGCCCTAGCTGTTCGATCTAGTGGAGCAACGCCCTAGAGTGAAGCCTAGGTTGCCCGGAAGGGAGAAATGACCATCACGTTCAAACTGGTTGCAATTAATCCTTTTATACGATGGAAAAGCTGTTGTATTTATATGGTATTTTATGCTTCTGGCGTTTACTTCTAAGGACCTAACTGTTCGATCTGGTGGAGCAACGCCCTAGAGTGAAGCCTAGGTTGCTCGAAAAGGAGAAATGACCATCACTTTCAAACTGGTTGCAATTAATCCTGTTATACATTGGAAAAACTGTTGTATTTTGATTGCATTTTATGCTTCTGGCGTTGACTTCTTAGGCTCTAACTATTCGATCTGGTGGAACAACGGCCTAGGGTGAAGCCTAGCTTGCCCGGAACGTAGAAATGACCATTACCTTAACACTGTTTGCAATTATTCGTTTTATACGATGGAAAAGCTGTTGTATTTATATCGTGTTTTATGCTTCTGGCGTTGACTTCTTCGGCCGTAACTATTCGGTCTGGTGGAGCAACGCCCTGGTGTGAAACCTAGGTTGCCCGGAACGTAGAATTGGCCATCACTTTCCAAATTGGTTGCAATTATTCCTGTTATATTATGGAAACGCTGTTGTATTTTTATTGCATTTTATGCTTCGAGTGTTGACTTCTAAGGCCCTAACTATTCAATCTGTTGGAGCAACGCCCTGGAGTGAAACCTAGGTTGCCCGGAACGTAGAATTGGCCATCACTTTCAAACTGGTTGCAATTATTCCTGATATCTGATGGAAACACTGTTGTATTTTTTTTGCATTTTATGGTTCGGGCGTTGACTTCTAAGGCCCTAACTATTCACTCTGTTGGAGCAACGCCCTAGGGTGAAGCCTAGGTTCCTCGGAAAGTAGAAATGACCATCAGTTTCATACTGGTTGCAATTATTCGTTTTATACGATGGAAAAACTGTTGTATTTATATTGTATTTTATGCTGCTGGCGTTGACTTCTAAGGACCTAACTATTCGATCTTGTGGAGCAACGGTCTAGAGTGAATCCTAGGTTGCTCGGAATGTAGAAATGACCATAACTTTCACACTGGTTGCAATTATTAGTTTTATACGATGGAAACGCTGTTGTATTTATATCGTATTTTATGCTTCTGACGTTTACTTCTAAGGACCTAACTATTCGATCTTGTGGAGCAACGGTCTAGAGTGAATCCTAGGTTGCCCGGAACGTAGAATTGGCTATCACTTTCAAACTGGTTGCAATTATTCCTGTTATATGATGGAAATACTGTTGTATTTTTATTGCGTTTTATGGTTTGGGCGATCACTTCTAAGGTCCTAACTATTCAATCTGTTGGACCAACGCCCTTGGGTGAAGCCTAGCTTGCTCGGAAAGTAGAAATGACCATAAGTTTCATACTGGTTTCAATTATTCGTTTTATGCGATGGAAACACTGTTGTATTTTTATTGCCTTTTATGCTTCGGGCGTTGACTTCTAAGGCCCCAACTATTCAATCTGTTGGAGCAACGCCGTAGGGTGAAGCCTAGGTTGTTCGAAAAGTAGAAATGACCATCAGTTTCATGCTGGTTGCAATTATTCGTTTTATACGATGGAAAAACTGATGTATTTATATTGTATTTTATGCTTCTGGCGTTGTCTTCTAAGGCCCTAGCTATTCGATCTAGTGGAGCAACGCCCTAGAGTGAAGCCTAGGTTGCCCGGAAAGGAGAAATGACCATCACTTTCAAACTGGTTGCAATTAATCCTGTTATACATTGGAAAAACTGTTGTATTTTTATTGCATTTTATGCTTCTGGCGTTCACTTCTTAGGCCCTAACTATTCGATCTGGTGGAACAATGGCCTAGGGTGAAGCCTAGCACGCCCGGAACGTAGAAATGACCATTACCTTCACACTGTTTGCAATTATTCCTTTTATACGATGGAAAAGCTGTTGTATTTATATCGTATTTTATGCTTTTGGCGTTTACTTCTAAGGACCTAACTATTCGGTCTTGTGGAGCAACGGTCTAGAGTGAATCCTACGTTGCTCGGAATGTAGAAATGACCATAACTTTCACACTGGTTGCAATTAGTCGTTTTATACGACGCAAACGCTGTTGTATTTATATCGTATTTTATGCCTCTGGCGTTTACTTCTAAGGACCTAACTATTCGATCTGGTGGAGCTACGACCTAGAGTGGATCCTAGGTTGCTCGGAATGTAGAAATGACCATAACCTTCACACTGGTTGCAATTATTCGTTTTATACGATGGAAACGCTGTTGTATTTATATCGTATTTTATGCTTCTGGCGTTTAATTCTAAGGACCTAACTATTCGATCTTGTGGAGCATCGCCCTAGAGTGGATCCTACGTTGCTCGGAATGTAGAAATGACCATAACTTTCACACTGGTTGCAATTATTCGTTTTATACGATGCAGACGCTGTTGTATTTATATTGTATTTTATGCTTCTGGCGTTCACTTCTTAGGCCCTAACTATTCGATCTGGTGGAACAACGGCCTAGTGTGAAGCCTAGGTCGCCCGGAACGTCGAAATGACCATAACTTTTACACTGGTAGCAATTATTCGTTTTATACAATGGAAAAACTGTTCTATTTATTTTGTATTTAATGCTCCGGGCGTTGGCTTCTAAGGCCCTAACTGTTTTAACTGGTGGAGCAACGCCAAAGGGTGAAACCTAGGTTGCCCGGAACGTAGAAATGACCATAACTTTCACACTGGTTGCTATTATTCGTTTTATACGATGGAAAAACTGTTATATTTATATTGTATTTTATGCTTGGGTCATTGACTTCTAAGGCCCTAACTATTCAATCTGTTGGAGCAACGCCCTAGGGTGAAGCCTAGGTTGCCCGGAAAATAGAAATGACCACAACTTTCACACTGGTAGCAATTATTCGTTTTATACAATGGAAAAACTGTTCTATTTATTCTGTATTTTATGCTTCGGGCGTTGACTTCTAAGGCCCTAACTATTCGATCTGGTGGAGCAACGCCTTCGAGTGAAGCCTAGGTTGCCCGGTACATATAAATGACCATCACTTTCAAATTGGTTGCAATTATTCCTGTTATATGATGGAAAAACTGTTGTATTTTTATTGCATTTTATGCTTCGTGCATGGACTTCTAAGGCCCTAACTATTCAATCTGTTGGAGCAACGCCCTAGGGTGAAGCCTAGGTTGCCCGGAAAGTAGAAATGACCATAGCTTTCATACTGGTGGCAATTATTCGTTTTATATGATGGAAAAACTGTTGTATTTTTATTGCATTTTATGCTTCGTGCATAGACTTCTAAGGCCCTAACTATTCAATCTGTTGGAGCAACGCCCTAGGGTGAAGCCTAGGTTGCCCGGAAAGTAGAAATGACCATAGCTTTCATACTGGTGGCAATTATTCGTTTTATATGATGGAAAAACTGTTGTATTTATATTGTATTTTATGCATCTGGCGATCACTTCTTAGGCCCGAACTATTCGATCTGGTGGAACAACGCCCTAGGGTGAAGCCTAGGTTGCTCGGAAAGTAGAAATGACCATAAGTTTCATACTGGTTGCAATTATTCGTTTTATACGATGGAAAAACTGTTGTATTTATATTGTATTTTATGCTTCTGGCGTTGACTTCTAAGGCACTAACTATTCGATCTGGTGGAGCAACGCCCTAGAGTGAAGCCTAGGTTGCCCGGAAGGTAGAATTGGCCATCACTTCCAAACTGGTTGCAATTATTCGTTTTATACGATGGAATAACTGTTGTATTTATATTGTATTTTATGCTTCTGGCGTTGACTTCTAAGGCACTAACTATTCGATCTGGTGGAGCAGCGCCCTAGAGTGAAGCCTAGGTTGCCCGGAACGTAGAATTGGTCATCACTTTCAAACTGGTTGCAATTATTACTGTTATATGGTGGAAACACTGTTGTATTTTTATTGTATTTTATGCTTCTGGCGTTGACTTCTAAGTCACTAACTATTCGATCTGGTGGAACAACGCCCTAGAGTGAAGCCTAGGTTGCCTGGAACGTAGAAATGGCCATCACTTTCACACGGGTTGCAATTATTCCGGTTATAGGATGGAAAGACTGTTGTATTTTTATTGTATTTTATTCTTCAGGCGTTGACTTCTGAGGCCGTAGCTATTCGATGTGGTGGAAGAACGCCATAGAGTGATGCCTAAGTTGCCCGGAACGTAGAAATGGCCATCACTTTCAAACTGGTTGCAATTATTCCTGTTATATGATGGAAACACTGTTGTATTTATATTGTATTTTATGCCTCTGGCGTTGACTTCTAAGGCCGTAGCATTTATTTGTGGTGGAGCAACGCCCTAGAGAGATGCCTAGGGTGCTCGGAACGTAGAAATGAACATTACCTTCACACTGTTTGCAATCATTCATTTTAAACGATGGCAAAGCTGTTGTATTTATATTGTATTATATGCTTCTGGCGTTGACTTCTAAGGCACTAACTATTCGATCTGGTGGAGCAACGCCCTAGAGTGGAGCCTAGGTTGCCCGGAACGTAGAATTGGCCATCACTTTCCAAATTGGTTGCAATTATTCCTGTTATATTATGGAAACGCTGTTGTATTTTTTTTGCATTTTATGGTTCGGGCGTAGACTTCTAAGGCCCTAACTATTCAGTCTGTTGGAGCAACGCCCTAGGGTGAAGGCTAGGTTGCGCGGAAAGTAGAAATGACCATAAGTTTCATACTGGTTGCAATTATTCGTTTTATACGATGGAAAAACTGTTGTATTTATATTGTATTTTATGCTTCTCGCGTCGACTTCAAAGGCGCTAGCTGTTCGATCTAGTGGAGCATCGCCCTATAGTGAAGCCTACGTTGCCCGGAAAGGAGAAATGACCATCACGTTCAAACTGGTTGCAATTAACCCTTTTATACGATGGAAAAGCTGTTGTATTTATATCGTATTTTATGCTTCTGGCATTTACTTCTAAGGACCTAACTATTCGATCTGGCGGAGCAACGCCCTAGAGTGAAGCCTAGGCTGCCTGGAACGTAGAAATGACCACAACTTTTACACTGGTAGCAATTATTCGTTTTATACGATGGCAAAGCTGTTGTATTTATATCGTATATTATGCTTCTGTCGTTGACTTCTTAGGCCCTATCTATTCGATCTGGTGGAACAACGCCCTAGAGTGAAGCCTAGGTTGCCTGGAACGTAGAAATGACCATCACTTTCACACGGGTTGCAATTATTCCGGTTATAGGATGGAAAGACTGTTGTATTTTTATTGTATTTTGTACTTCAGGCGTTGACTTCTGAGGCCGTAGCTATTCGATATGGTGGAAGAACGCCATAGAGTGAAGCCTAGGTTGCCCGGAAGGGAGAAATGACCATCACGTTCAAACTGGTTGCAATTAACCCTTTTATACGATGGAAAAGCTGTTGTATCTATATTGTATTTTATGCTTCTGGCGTTTACTTCTAAGGACCTAACTATTCGATCTGGTGGAGCAACGCCCTAGAGTGAAGCCTAGGTTACACGGAATGCGGAAATGACCATAACTTTCACACTGGTTGCAATTATTCGTTTTATACGATGGAAACGCTGTTGTATTTATATTGTATTTTATGCCTCTGGCGTTGACTTCTAAGGCACTATCTATTCGATCTGGTGGAGCAACGCCCTGGAGAGAAGCCTAGGTTGCTCGGAAAGTAGAAATGACCATCAGTTTCATACTGGTTGCAATTATTCGTTTTATACGATGGAAAAACTGTTGAATTTATATTGTATTTTATGCTTCTGGCTTTGACTTCTAAGGCCCTAGCAATTCGGTCTAGTGATGCAACGCCCTAGAGTGAAGCCTAGGTTGCCCGGACAGGAGAAATGACCATCACTTTCAAACTGGTTGCAATTAATCCTGTTATACGATGGAAACACTGTTGTATTTTTTTTGCATTTTATGGTTCGGGCGTTGACTTCTAAGGCCCTAACTATTCAATCCGTTGGAGCAACGCCCTAGGGTGAAGCCTTGCTTGCTCGGAAAGTAGAAATGACCATTACCTTCACACTGTTTGCAATTATTCCTTTTATACGATGGCAAAGCTGTTGTATTTATATCGTATTTTATGCTTCTGGCGTTGACTTCTTAGGCCGTAACTATTCGGTCTGGTGGAGCAACGCTCTGGAGTGAAACCTAGGTTGCCCGGAACGTAGAATTGGCCATCACTTTCAAACTGGTTGCAATTATTGCTGTTATATAATGGAAACACTGTTGTATTTTTTTTGCATTTTATGGTTCGGGCGTTGACTTCTAATGCCCTAACTATTCAATCCGTTGGAGCAACGCCCTAGGGTGAAGCCTAGGTTGCTCGGAAAGTAGAAATGACCATCACTTTCACACGCGTTGCAATTATTCCTGTGATAGGATGGAAAGACTGTTATATTTATATTGTATTTTATGCTTCTGGCGTTCACTTCTTAGGCCCTAACTATTCGATCTGGTGGAACAACGCCGTAGAGTGAAGCATAGGTTGCCTGGAACGTAGAAATGACCATCACTTTCACACGGGTTGCAATTAATCCTGTTATAGGATGGAAAGACTGTTGTACTTTTATTGTATTTTATACTTCAGGCGTTGACTTCTGAGGCCGTAGCTATTCGATGTGGTGGAAGAACGCCATAGAGTGAAGCCTAGGTTGCTCGGAAAGTAGAAATGACCATAAGTTTCGTACTGGTTGCAATTATTCGTTTTATACGATGGAAACACTGTTGTATTTATATCGTATTTTATGCTTCTGGCGTTTACTTCTTAGGCCGTAACTATTCGGTCTGGTGGAGCAACGCCCTGGAGTGAAACCTAGGTTGCCCGGAACGTAGAATTGACCATCACTTTCAAACTGGTTGCAATTATTCCTGTTATATGATGGAAACACTGTTGTATTTTTTTTGCATTTTATAGTTCGGGCGTTGACTTCTAAGGACCTAACTATTCAATCCGTTGGAGCAACGCCCTAGGGTGAAGACTAGGTTGCTCGGAAAGTAGAGATGACCATAAGTTTCATACTGGTTGCAATTATTCGTTTTATACGATGGAAACACTGTTGTATTTTTATTGCATTTTATTCTTCGGGCGTTGACTTCTAAGGCCCTAACTATTCAATCTGTCGGAGCAACGCCCTAGGGTGAAGCCTAGGTTGCTCGGAAAGTAGAAATGACCATCAGTTTCATACTGGTTGCAATTATTCGTTTTATACGATGGAAAAACTGTTGTATTTATATTGTATTTTATGCTTCTGGCGTCGACTTCTAAGGCACTAACTATTCGATCTGGTGGAGCAACGCCCTAGAGTGAAGCCTAGGTTGCCTGGAACGTAGAAATGACCATCACTTTCACACGGGTTGCAATTATTCCGGTTATAGGATGGAAAGACTGTTGTATTTTTATTGTATTTTATACTTCAGGCGTTGACTTCTGAGGCCGTAGCTATTAGATATGGTGGAAGAACGCCATAGAGTGAAGCCTAGGTTGCCCGGAACGTAGAAATGACCACAACTTTTACACTGGTAGCAATTATTCGTTTTATACAATGGAAAAACTGTTCTATTTATTTTGTATTTTATGCTTCGGGCGTTAACTTCTAAGGCCCTAACTGTTTGATCTGGTGGAGTAACGCCCTAGGGTCAAGCCTAGGTTTCCCGGAACGTAGAATTGGCCATCACTTTCAAACTGGTTGCAATTATTCCTGTTATATGATGGAAACACTGTTGTATTTTTTTTGCATTTTATGGTTCGGGCGTTGACTTTTAAGGCCCTAACTATTCGATCTGTTGGAGCAACGCCCTTGGGAGAAGCCTAGGTTCCTCGGAAAGTAGAAATGTCCATAAGTTTCGTACTGGTTGCAATTATTCGTTTTATACGATGGAAAAACTGTTGTATTTATATTGTATTTTATGCTTCTGGCGTTGACTTCTAAGGCACTAACTATTCGATCTGGTGGAGCAACGCCCTAGAGTGAAGCCTAGGTTGCCCGGAAGGTAGAATTGGCCATCACTTCCAAACTGGTTGCAATTATTCGTTTTATACGATGGAATAACTGTTGTATTTATATTGTATTTTATGCTTCAGGCGTTGACTTCTAAGGCACTAACTATTCGATCTGGTGGAGCAACGCCCTAGAGTGAAGCCTAGGTTGCCCGGAACGTAGAATTGGTCATCACTTTCAAACTGGTTGCAATTATTACTGTTATATGATGGAAAAACTGTTGTATTTTTATTGTATTTTATGCTTCTGGCGTTGACTTCTAAGTCACTAACTATTCGATCTGGTGGAACAACGCCCTAGAGTGAAGCCTAGGTTGCCTGGAACGTAGAAATGGCCATCACTTTCACACGGGTTGCAATTATTCCGGTTATAGGATGGAAAGACTGTTGTATTTTTATTGTATTTTATACTTCAGGCGTTGACTTCTGAGGCCGTAGCTATTCGATGTGGTGGAAGAACGCCATAGAGTGATGCCTAAGTTGCCCGGAACGTAGAAATGGCCATCACTTTCAAACTGGTTGCAATTATTCCTGGTATATGATGGAAACACTGTTGTATTTATATTGTATTTTATGCCTCTGGCGTTGACTTCTAAGGCCGTAGCTTTTATATGTGGTGGAGCAATGCCCTAGAGAGATGCCTAGGGTGCTCGGAACGTAGAAATGAACATTACCTTCACACTGTTTGCAATCATTCATTTTAAACGATGGCAAAGCTGTTGTATTTATATTGTATTATATGCTTCTGGCGTTGACTTCTAAGGCACTAACTATTCGATCTGGTGGAGCAACGCCCTAGAGTGGAGCCTAGGTTGCCCGGAACGTAGAATTGGCCATCACTTTCCAAATTGGTTGCAATTATTCCTGTTATGTTATGGAAACGCTGTTGTATTTTTTTTGCATTTTATGGTTCGGGCGTAGACTTCTAAGGCCCTAACTATTCAGTCTGTTGGAGCAACGCCCTAGGGTGAAGGCTAGGTTGCTCGGAAAGTAGAAATGACCATAAGTTTCATACTGGTTGCAATTATTCGTTTTATACGTTGGAAAAACTGTTGTATTTATATTGTATTTTATGCTTCTCGCGTCGACTTCTAAGGCGCTAGCTGTTCGATCTAGTGGAGCATCGTCCTATAGTGAAGCCTACGTTGCCCGGAAAGGAGAAATGACCATCACGTTCAAACTGGTTGCAATTAACCCTTTTATACGATGGAAAAGCTGTTGTATTTATATCGTATTTTATGCTTCTGGCATTTACTTCTAAGGACCTAACTATTCGATCTGGCGGAGCAACGCCCTAGAGTGAAGCCTAGGCTGCCTGGAACATAGAAATGACCGCAACTTTTACACTGGTAGCAATTATTCGTTTTATACGATGGAAAAGCTGTTGTATTTATATCGTATATTATGCTTCCGTCGTTGACTTCTTAGGCCCTATCTATTCGATCTGGTGGAACAACGCCCTAGAGTGAAGCCTAGGTTGCCTGGAACGTAGAAATGACCATCACTTTCACACGGGTTGCAATTATTCCGGTTATAGGATGGAAAGACTGTTGTATTTTTATTGTATTTTGTACTTCAGGCGTTGACTTCTGAGGCCGTAGCTATTCGATATGGTGGAAGAACGCCATAGAGTGAAGCCTAGGTTGCCCGGAACGTAGAAATGACCACAACTTTTACACTGGTGGCAATTATTCGTTTTATACAATGGAAAAATTGTTCTATTTATTTTGTATTTAATGCTTCGGGCGTTAACTTCTAAGGCCCTAACTGTTTGATCTGGTGGAGCAACGCCCTAGGGTCAAGCCTAGGTTCCTCGGAAAGTAGAAATGGCCATAACTTTCACACTGGTTTCTTTATTCGTTTTATACGATGGAAAAACTGTTATATTTATGTTGTATTTTATGCTTCTGACGTTGACTTCTTAGGCCCTAACTATTCGATCTGGTGGAACAACGTAATAGAGTGAAGCCTAGCTTGCCCGGAACGTAGAATTGGCCATCACTTTCAAACTGGTTGCAATTATTCCTGTTATATGATGGAAACACTGTTGTATTTTTTTAGCATTTTGTGGCTCGGGCGTTGACTTCTAAGGCCCTAACCATTCAATCTGTTGGAGCAACGCCCTAGGGTGAAGCCTAGGTTGCTCGGAAAGTAGAAATGAACTTAAGTTTCATACGGGTTGCAATTATTCGTTTTATACGATGGACAAACTGCTGTATTTATATTGTATTTTATGCTTCTGGCGTTGACTTCTAAGGCACTAACTATTCGATCTGGTGGAGCAACGCAATAGAGTGACGCATAGGTTGCCCGTAACGTAGAATTGGCCATCAATTTCAAACTGGTTGCAATTATTCCTGTTATATGATGGAAACACTGTTGTATTTTTTTTGCATTTTATAGTTCGGGCGTTGACTTCTAAGGACCTAACTATTCAATCCGTAGGAGCAACGCCCTAGGGTGAAGACTAGGTTGCTCGGAAAGTAGAAATGACCATAAGTTTCATACAGGTTGCAATTATTTGTTTCATACGATGGAAAAACTGTTGTATTTATATTGTATTTTATGCTTCTGGCATTGACTTCTAAGGCACTAACTATTCGATCTGGCGGAGCAAAGCCCTAGAGTGAAGCCTAGGTTGCCCGGAACGTAGAATTGGCCATCACTTTCACACTGGTTGCAATTATTCGTTTTATACGATGGAAAAGCTGTTGTATTTATATTGTATTTTATGCCTCTGGCGTTGTCTTCTAAGGCCCTAACTATTCAATCTGTTGGAGCAGCGCCCTAGGGTGAAGCCTAGGTTGCTCGGAAAGTAGAAATGACCATAAGTTTCATACTGGTTGCAATTATTCGTTTTATACGATGGAAAAACTGTTGTATTTATATTGTATTTTATGCTTCTGGCGTTGACTTCTAAGGCCCTAGCTGTTCGACCTAGTGGAGCAACGCCCTAGAGTGAAGCCTAGGTTGCCCGGAAGGGAGAAATGACCATCACGTTCAAACTGGTTGCAATTAACCCTTTTATACGATGGAAAAGCTGTTGTATCTATATTGTATTTTATGCTTCTGGCGTTTACTTCTAAGGACCTAACTATTCGATCTGGTGGAGCAACGCCCTAGAGTGAAGCCTAGGTTACACGGAGTGCGGAAATGACCATAACCTTCACACTGGTTGCAATTATTCGTTTTATACGATGGAAACGCTGTTGTATTTATATTGTATTTTATGCCTCTGGCGTTGACTTCTAAGGCACTATCTATTCGATCTGGTGGAGCAACGCCCTGGAGAGAAGCCTAGGTTGCTCGGAAAGCAGAAATGACCATCAGTTTCATACTGGTTGCAATTATTCGTTTTATACGATGGAAAAACTGTTGAATTTATATTGTATTTTATGCTTCTGGCGTTGACTTCTTAGGCCGTAACTATTCGGTCTGGTGGAGCAACGCTCTGGAGTGAAACCTAGGTTGCCCGGAACGTAGAATTGGCCATCACTTTCAAACTGGTTGCAATTATTGCTGTTATATAATGGAAACACTGTTGTATTTTTTTTGCATTTTATGGTTCGGGCGTTGACTTCTAATGCCCTAACTATTCAATCCGTTGGAGCAACGCCCTAGGGTGAAGCCTAGGTTGCTCGGAAAGTAGAAATGACCATCACTTTCACACGCGTTGCAATTATTCCTGTGATAGGATGGAAAGACTGTTATATTTATATTGTATTTTATGCTTCTGGCGTTCACTTCTTAGGCCCTAACTATTCGATCTGGTGGAACAACGCCGTAGAGTGAAGCATAGGTTGCCTGGA
Organism: Calliopsis andreniformis; assembly: GCF_051401765.1. Taxonomy (NCBI): domain Eukaryota; kingdom Metazoa; phylum Arthropoda; class Insecta; order Hymenoptera; family Andrenidae; genus Calliopsis; species Calliopsis andreniformis. Next base: position 11,501,205 of record NW_027480429.1, on the reverse strand, counting down.
ACGTAGAAATGACCATCACTTTCACACGGGTTGCAATTAATCCTGTTATAGGATGGAAAGACTGTTGTACTTTTATTGTATTTTATACTTCAGGCGTTGACTTCTGAGGCCGTAGCTATTCGATGTGGTGGAAGAACGCCATAGAGTGAAGCCTAGGTTGCTCGGAAAGTAGAAATGACCATAAGTTTCGTACTGGTTGCAATTATTCGTTTCATACGATGGAAACACTGTTGTATTTATATTGTATTTTATGCTTCTGGCGTTCACTTCTTAGGCCCTAACTATTCGATCTGGTGGTACAACGGCCTAGGGTGTAGCCTAGGTAGCCCGGAACGTAGAAATGACCATAACTTTTACACTGGTAGCAATTATCCGTTTTATACAATGGAAATACTGTTCTACTTATTTTGTATTTAATGCTTCGGGCGTTGGCTTCTAAGGCCCTAACTGTTTGATCTGGTGGAGCGACGCCCTAGTGTGAAGCCTAGGTTGCCCGGAACGTAGAAATGGCCATAACTTTCACACTGGTTTCTTTATTCGTTTTATACGATGGAAAAACTGTTATATTTATGTTGTATTTTATGCTTCTGACGTTGACTTCTTAGGCCCTAACTATTCGATCTGGTGGAACAACGCAATAGAGTGAAGCCTAGCTTGCCCGGAACGTAGAATTGGCCATCAATTTCAAAATGGTTGCAATTATACCTGTTATATGATGGAAACACTGCTGTATTTTTTTTGCATTTTATGGTTCGGGCGTTGGCTTCTAAGGCCCTAACTATTCAATCTGTTGGAGCAAGGCCCTAGGGTGAAGCCTAGGTTGTTCGGAAAGTAGAAATGACCATAAGTTTCATACTGGTTGCAATTATTCGTTTTATACGATGGAAAAACTGTTGTATTTTTTTTGCATTTTATAGTTCGGGCGTTGACTTCTGAGGCCGTAGCTATTAGATATGGTGGAAGAACGCCATAGAGTGAAGCCTAGGTTGCCCGGAACGTAGAAATGACCACAACTTTTACACTGGTAGCAATTATTCGTTTTATACAATGGAAAAACTGTTCTATTTATATTGTATTATATGCTTCTGGCGTTGGCTTCTAAGGCTCTAACTATTCGATCTGGTGGAGCAACGCAATAGAGTGAAGCGTAGGTTGCCCGGAACGTAGAATTGGCCATCCATTTCAAACTGGTTGCAGTTATACCTGTTATATGATGGAAACACTGCTGTATTTTTTTTGCATTTTATGGTTCGGACGTTTGTCTTCTAAGGCCCTAACTATTCAATCTGTTGGAGCAACGCCCTAGGGAGATGCCTAGGTTGCTCGGAAAGTAGAAATGACCATAAGTTTCGTACTGGTTGCAATTATTCGTTTTATACGATGGAAACACTGTTGTATTTATATTGTATTTTATGCTTCTGGCGTTCACTTCTTAGGCCCTAACTATTCGATCTGGTGGTACAACGGCCTAGGGTGAAGCCTAGGTTGCCCGGAATGTAGAAATGACCATAACTTTTACACTGGTAGCAATTATCCGTTTTATACAGTGGAAAAACTGTTCTATTTATTTTGTATTTAATGCTTCGGGCGTTGGCTTCTAAGGCCCTAACTGTTTGATCTGGTGGAGCGACGCCCTAGTGTGAAGCCTAGGTTGCCCGGAACGTAGAAAAGGCCATAACTTTCACACTGGTTTCTTTATTCGTTTTATACGATGGAAAAACTGTTATATTTATGTTGTATTTTATGCTTCTGACGTTGACTTCTTAGGCCCTGACTATTCGATCTGGTGGAACAACGCAATAGAGTGAAGCCTAGCTTGCCCGGAACGTAGAATTGGCCATCACTTTCAAACTGGTTGCAATTATTCCTGTTATATGATGGAAACACTGTTGTATTTTTATTGCATTTTATTCTTCGGGCGTTGACTTCTAAGGCCCTAACTATTCAATCTGTCGGAGCAACGCCCTAGGGTGAAGCCTAGGTTGCTCGGAAAGTAGAAATGACCATCAGTTTCATACTGGTTGCAATTATTCGTTTTATACGATGGAAAAACTGTTGTATTTATATTGTATTTTATGCTTCTGGCGTTGACTTCTAAGGCACTAACTATTCGATCTGGTGGAGCAACGCCCTAGAGTGAAGCCTAGGTTGCCTGGAACGTAGAAATGACCATCACTTTCACACGGGTTGCAATTATTCCGGTTATAGGATGGAAAGACTGTTGTATTTTTATTGTATTTTATACTTCAGGCGTTGACTTCTGAGGCCGTAGCTATTAGATATGGTGGAAGAACGCCATAGAGTGAAGCCTAGGTTGCCCGGAACGTAGAAATGACCACAACTTTTACACTGGTAGCAATTATTCGTTTTATACAATGGAAAAACTGTTCTATTTATTTTGTATTTTATGCTTCGGGCGTTAACTTCTAAGGCCCTAACTGTTTGATCTGGTGGAGTAACGCCCTAGGGTCAAGCCTAGGTTTCCCGGAACGTAGAATTGGCCATCACTTTCAAACTGGTTGCAATTATTCCTGTTATATGATGGAAACACTGTTGTATTTTTTTTGCATTTTATGGTTCGGGCGTTGACTTCTAAGGCCCTAACTATTCGATCTGTTGGAGCAACGCCCTTGGGAGAAGCCTAGGTTCCTCGGAAAGTAGAAATGTCCATAAGTTTCGTACTGGTTGCAATTATTCGTTCTATACGATGGAAAAGCTGTTGTATTTATATTGTATTATATGCTTCTGGCGTTGGCTTCTAAGGCTCTAACTATTCGATCTGGTGGAGCAACGCAATAGAGTGAAGCGTAGGTTGCCCGGAACGTAGAATTGGCCATCACTTTCAAACTGGTTGCAATTATTGCTGTTATATGATGGAAACACTGTTGTATTTTTTTTGCATTTTATGGTTCGGGCGTTGACTTCTAAGGCCCTAACTATTCAATCCGTTGGAGCAACGCCCTAGGGTGAAGCCTAGGTTGCTCGGAAAGTAGAAATGACCATAAGTTTCATACTGGTTGCAGTTATTCGTTTTATACGATGGAAAAACTGTTGTATTTATATTGTATTTTATGCTTCTGGCGTTGACTTCTAAGGCACTAACTATTCGATCTGGTGGAGCAACGCCCTATAGTGAAGCCTAGGTTGCCCGGAAGGTAGAATTGGCCATCACTTCCAAACTGGTTGCAATTATTCGTTTTATACGATGGAATAACTGTTGTATTTATATTGTATTTTATGCTTCAGGCGTTGACTTCTAAGGCACTAACTATTCGATCTGGTGGAGCAACGCCCTAGAGTGAAGCCTAGGTTGCCCGGAACGTAGAATTGGTCATCACTTTCAAACTGGTTGCAATTATTACTGTTATATGATGGAAACACTGTTGTATTTTTATTGTATTTTATGCTTCTGGCGTTGACTTCTAAGTCACTAACTATTCGATCTGGTGGAACAACGCCCTAGAGTGAAGCCTAGGTTGCCTGGAACGTAGAAATGGCCATCACTTTCACACGGGTTGCAATTATTCCGGTTATAGGATGGAAAGACTGTTGTATTTTTATTGTATTTTATACTTCAGGCGTTGACTTCTGAGGCCGTAGCTATTCGATGTGGTGGAAGAACGCCATAGAGTGATGCCTAAGTTGCCCGGAACGTAGAAATGGCCATCACTTTCAAACTGGTTGCAATTATTCCTGTTATATGATGGAAACACTGTTGTATTTATATTGTATTTTATGCCTCTGGCGTTGACTTCTAAGGCCGTAGCTTTTATATGTGGTGGAGCAACGCCCTAGAGAGATGCCTAGGGTGCTCGGAACGTAGAAATGAACATTACCTTCACACTGTTTGCAATCATTCATTTTAAACGATGGCAAAGCTGTTGTATTTATATTGTATTATATGCTTCTGGCGTTGACTTCTAAGGCACTAACTATTCGATCTGGTGGAGCAACGCCCTAGAGTGGAGCCTAGGTTGCCCGGAACGTAGAATTGGCCATCACTTTCCAAATTGGTTGCAATTATTCCTGTTATATTATGGAAACGCTGTTGTATTTTTTTTGCATTTTATGGTTCGGGCGTAGACTTCTAAGGCCCTAACTATTCAGTCTGTTGGAGCAACGCCCTAGGGTGAAGGCTAGGTTGCTCGGAAAGTAGAAATGACCATAAGTTTCATACTGGTTGCAATTATTCGTTTTATACGTTGGAAAAACTGTTGTATTTATATTGTATTTTATGCTTCTCGCGTCGACTTCTAAGGCGCTAGCTGTTCGATCTAGTGGAGCATCGTCCTATAGTGAAGCCTACGTTGCCCGGAAAGGAGAAATGACCATCACGTTCAAACTGGTTGCAATTAACCCTTTTATACGATGGAAAAGCTGTTGTATTTATATCGTATTTTATGCTTCTGGCATTTACTTCTAAGGACCTAACTATTCGATCTGGCGGAGCAACGCCCTAGAGTGAAGCCTAGGTTGCCTGGAACGTAGAAATGACCATCACTTTCACACGGGTTGCAATTATTCCGGTTATAGGATGGAAAGACTGTTGTATTTTTATTGTATTTTGTACTTCAGGCGTTGACTTCTGAGGCCGTAGCTATTCGATATGGTGGAAGAACGCCATAGAGTGAAGCCTAGGTTGCCCGGAACGTAGAAATGACCACAACTTTTACACTGGTGGCAATTATTCGTTTTATACAATGGAAAAATTGTTCTATTTATTTTGTATTTAATGCTTCGGGCGTTAACTTCTAAGGCCCTAACTGTTTGATCTGGTGGAGCAACGCCCTAGGGTCAAGCCTAGGTTCCTCGGAAAGTAGAAATGGCCATAACTTTCACACTGGTTTCTTTATTCGTTTTATACGATGGAAAAACTGTTATATTTATATTGTATTTTATGCTTCTGGCATTGACTTCTAAGGCACTAACTATTCGATCTGGCGGAGCAAAGCCCTAGAGTGAAGCCTAGGTTGCCCGGAACGTAGAATTGGCCATCACTTTCACACTGGTTGCAATTATTCGTTTTATACGATGGAAAAGCTGTTGTATTTATATTGTATTTTATGCCTCTGGCGTTGTCTTCTAAGGCCCTAACTATTCAATCTGTTGGAGCAGCGCCCTAGGGTGAAGCCTAGGTTGCTCGGAAAGTAGAAATGACCATAAGTTTCATACTGGTTGCAATTATTCGTTTTATACGATGGAAAAACTGTTGTATTTATATTGTATTTTATGCTTCAGGCGTTGACTTCTAAGGCACTAACTATTCGATCTGGTGGAGCAACGCCCTAGAGTGAAGCCTAGGTTGCCCGGAACGTAGAATTGGTCATCACTTTCAAACTGGTTGCAATTATTACTGTTATATGATGGAAACACTGTTGTATTTTTATTGTATTTTATGCTTCTGGCGTTGACTTCTAAGTCACTAACTATTCGATCTGGTGGAACAACGCCCTAGAGTGAAGCCTAGGTTGCCTGGAACGTAGAAATGGCCATCACTTTCACACGGGTTGCAATTATTCCGGTTATAGGATGGAAAGACTGTTGTATTTTTATTGTATTTTATACTTCAGGCGTTGACTTCTGAGGCCGTAGCTATTCGATGTGGTGGAAGAACGCCATAGAGTGATGCCTAAGTTGCCCGGAACGTAGAAATGGCCATCACTTTCAAACTGGTTGCAATTATTCCTGTTATATGATGGAAACACTGTTGTATTTATATTGTATTTTATGCCTCTGGCGTTGACTTCTAAGGCCGTAGCTTTTATATGTGGTGGAGCAACGCCCTAGAGAGATGCCTAGGGTGCTCGGAACGTAGAAATGAACATTACCTTCACACTGTTTGCAATCATTCATTTTAAACGATGGCAAAGCTGTTGTATTTATATTGTATTATATGCTTCTGGCGTTGACTTCTAAGGCACTAACTATTCGATCTGGTGGAGCAACGCCCTAGAGTGGAGCCTAGGTTGCCCGGAACGTAGAATTGGCCATCACTTTCCAAATTGGTTGCAATTATTCCTGTTATATTATGGAAACGCTGTTGTATTTTTTTTGCATTTTATGGTTCGGGCGTAGACTTCTAAGGCCCTAACTATTCAGTCTGTTGGAGCAACGCCCTAGGGTGAAGGCTAGGTTGCTCGGAAAGTAGAAATGACCATAAGTTTCATACTGGTTGCAATTATTCGTTTTATACGTTGGAAAAACTGTTGTATTTATATTGTATTTTATGCTTCTCGCGTCGACTTCTAAGGCGCTAGCTGTTCGATCTAGTGGAGCATCGTCCTATAGTGAAGCCTACGTTGCCCGGAAAGGAGAAATGACCATCACGTTCAAACTGGTTGCAATTAACCCTTTTATACGATGGAAAAGCTGTTGTATTTATATCGTATTTTATGCTTCTGGCATTTACTTCTAAGGACCTAACTATTCGATCTGGCGGAGCAACGCCCTAGAGTGAAGCCTAGGCTGCCTGGAACGTAGAAATGACCGCAACTTTTACACTGGTAGCAATTATTCGTTTTATACGATGGCAAAGCTGTTGTATTTATATCGTATATTATGCTTCTGTCGTTGACTTCTTAGGCCCTATCTATTCGATCTGGTGGAACAACGCCCTAGAGTGAAGCCTAGGTTGCCTGGAACGTAGAAATGACCATCACTTTCACACGGGTTGCAATTATTCCGGTTATAGGATGGAAAGACTGTTGTATTTTTATTGTATTTTGTACTTCAGGCGTTGACTTCTGAGGCCGTAGCTATTCGATATGGTGGAAGAACGCCATAGAGTGAAGCCTAGGTTGCCCGGAACGTAGAAATGACCACAACTTTTACACTGGTGGCAATTATTCGTTTTATACAATGGAAAAATTGTTCTATTTATTTTGTATTTAATGCTTCGGGCGTTGGCTTCTAAGGCCCTAACTGTTTGATCTGGTGGAGCGACGCCCTAGTGTGAAGCCTAGGTTGCCCGGAACGTAGAAATGGCCATAACTTTCACACTGGTTTCTTTATTCGTTTTATACGATGGAAAAACTGTTATATTTATGTTGTATTTTATGCTTCTGACGTTGACTTCTTAGGCCCTAACTATTCGATCTGGTGGAACAACGCAATAGAGTGAAGCCTAGCTTGCCCGGAACGTAGAATTGGCCATCAATTTCAAAATGGTTGCAATTATACCTGTTATATGATGGCAACACTGCTGTATTTTTTTTGCATTTTATGGTTCGGGCGTTGGCTTCTAAGGCCCTAACTATTCAATCTGTTGGAGCAAGGCCCTAGGGTGAAGCCTAGGTTGTTCGGAAAGTAGAAATGACCATAAGTTTCATACTGGTTGCAATTATTCGTTTTATACGATGGAAAAACTGTTGTATTTTTTTTGCATTTTATAGTTCGGGCGTTGACTTCTGAGGCCGTAGCTATTAGATATGGTGGAAGAACGCCATAGAGTGAAGCCTAGGTTGCCCGGAACGTAGAAATGACCACAACTTTTACACTGGTAGCAATTATTCGTTTTATACAATGGAAAAACTGTTCTATTTATTTTGTATTTTATGCTTCGGGCGTTAACTTCTAAGGCCCTAACTGTTTGATCTGGTGGAGTAACGCCCTAGGGTCAAGCCTAGGTTTCCCGAAACGTAGAATTGGCCATCACTTTCAAACTGGTTGCAATTATTCCTGTTATATGATGGAAACACTGTTGTATTTTTTTTGCATTTTATGGTTCGGGCGTTGACTTCTAAGGCCCTAACTATTCGATCTGTTGGAGCAACGCCCTTGGGTGAAGCCTAGGTTCCTCGGAAAGTAGAAATGTCCATAAGTTTCGTACTGGTTGCAATTATTCGTTCTATACGATGGAAAAGCTGTTGTATTTATATTGTATTATATGCTTCTGGCGTTGGCTTCTAAGGCTCTAACTATTCGATCTGGTGGAGCAACGCAATAGAGTGAAGCGTAGGTTGCCCGGAACGTAGAATTGGCCATCCATTTCAAACTGGCTGCAGTTATACCTGTTATATGATGGAAACACTGCTGTATTTTTTTTGCATTTTATGGTTCGGACGTTTGTCTTCTAAGGCCCTAACTATTCAATCTGTTGGAGCAACGCCCTAGGGAGATGCCTAGGTTGCTCGGAAAGTAGAAATGACCATAAGTTTCGTACTGGTTGCAATTATTCGTTTTATACGATGGAAACACTGTTGTATTTATATTGTATTTTATGCTTCTGGCGTTCACTTCTTAGGCCCTAACTATTCGATCTGGTGGTACAACGGCCTAGGGTGAAGCCTAGGTTGCCCGGAATGTAGAAATGACCATAACTTTTACACTGGTAGCAATTATCCGTTTTATACAGTGGAAAAACTGTTCTATTTATTTTGTATTTAATGCTTCGGGCGTTTGCTTCTAAGGCCCTAACTGTTTGATCTGGTGGAGCGACGCCCTAGTGTGAAGCCTAGGTTGCCCGGAACGTAGAAATGGCCATAACTTTCACACTGGTTTCTTTATTCGTTTTATACGATGGAAAAACTGTTATATTTATGTTGTATTTTATGCTTCTGACGTTGACTTCTTAGGCCCTGACTATTCGATCTGGTGGAACAACGCAATAGAGTGAAGCCTAGCTTGCCCGGAACGTAGAATTGGCCATCACTTTCAAACTGGTTGCAATTATTCCTGTTATATGATGGAAACACTGTTGTATTTTTTTAGCATTTTATGGCTCGGGCGTTGACTTCTAAGGCCCTAACTATTCAATCTGTTGGAGCAACGCCCTAGAGTGAAGCCTAGGTTGCCCGGAAGGTAGAATTGGCCATCACTTTCAAACTGGTTGCAATTATTCGTTTTATACGATGGAAAAACTGTTGTATTTATATTGTATTTTATGCTTCTGGCGTTGACTTCTAAGGCACTAACTATTCGATCTGGTGGAGCAACGCCCTAGAGTGAAGCCTAGGTTGCTCGGAAAGTAGAAATGACCATAAGTTTCATACTGGTTGCAATTATTCGTTTTATACGATGGAAAAACTGTTGTATTTATATTGTATTTTATGCTTCTGGCGTTTACTTCTAAGGCCGTAGCTTTTAGATGTGGTGGACCAACGCCCTAGAGTGAATCCTAGGTTGCTCGGAATGTAGAAATGACCATAACTTTCACACCGTTTGCAATTATTCGTTTTATACGATGCAAACGCTGTTGTATTTATATCGTATTTTATGCTTCTGGCGTTGACTTCTTAGGCCGTAATTATTCGGTCTGGTGGAGCAACGCCCTGGAGTGAAATGTAGGTTGCCCGGAACGTAGAATTGGCCACCACTTTCAAACTGGTTGCAATTATTCCTGTTATATGATGGAAACACTGTTGTGTTTTTTTTGCATTTTATGCTTCTTGCCATGACTTCTTAAGCCGTAACTATTCGGTCTGGTGGAGCAACGCCATGGAGTGAAACCTAGGTTGCCCGGAACGTAGAATTGGCCATCACTTTCAAACTGGTTGCAGTTATTCCTGATATATGATGGAAACACTGTTGTATTTTTTTTGCATTTTATGCTTCGGGCGTTGGCTTCTAAGGCCCTTACTATTCAATCTGTTGGAGCAACGCCCTAGGGTGAAGTCTAGGTTGCCCGAAAAGGAGAAATGACCATCACTTTCAAACTGGTTGCAATTAATCCTGTTATACGGTGGAAAAACTGTTGTATTTTTATTGCATTTTATGCTTCTGGCGTTCACTTCTTAGGCCCTAACTATTCGATCTGGTGGAACAACGGCCTAGGGTGAAGCCTAGCTTGCCCGGAACGTAGAAATGACCATTACTTTCACACTGTTTGCAAGTATTCCTTTTATACGATGGAAAAGCTGTTGTATTTATATCGTATTTAATGCTTCTGGCGTTTACTTCTAAGGACTTAACTATACGATCTGGTGGAGCAACGCCCTAGAGTGAAGCCTAGGTTGCTCGGAATGTAGAAATGACCATAACTTTCACACTGGTTACAATTATTCGTTTTAAACGATGGAAAAGCTGTTGTATTTATATCGTATTTTATGCTTCTGGCGTTGACTTCTTAGGCCGTAACTATTCGGTCTGGTGGAGCAACGCCCTGGAGTGAAACCTAGGTTGCCCGGAACGTAGAATTGGCCATCACTTTCAAACTGGTTGCAATTATTCCTGTTATATGATGGAAACACTGTTTTATTTTTTTTGCATTTTATGGTTCGGGCGTTGACTTCTAAGGCCCTAACTATTCAATCCGTTGGAGCAACGCCCTAGGGTGAAGCCTAGGTTGCTCGGAAAGTAGAAATGACCATCACTTTCATACTGGTTGCAATTATTCGTTTTATACGATGGAAAAACTGTCGCACTTATATTGTATTTTATGCTTCTGGCGTTGACTTCTAAGGCCCTAGCTGTTCGATCTAGTGGAGCAACGCCCTAGAGTGAAGCCTAGGTTGCCCGGAAGGGAGAAATGACCATCACGTTCAAAGTGGTTGCAATTAATCCTTTTATACGATGGAAAAGCTGTTGCATCTATATTGTATTTTATGCTTCTGGCGTTTACTTCTAAGGACCTAACTATTCGATCTGGTGGTGCAACGCCCTAGAGTGAAGCCTAGGTTACACGGAATGTGAAAATGACCATAACTTCCACACTGGTTGCAATTATTCGTTTTATACGATGGAAACACTGTTGTATTTTTATTGCATTTTATTCTTCGGGCGTTGACTTCTAAGGCCCTAACTATTCAATCTGTCGGAGCAACGCCCTAGGGTGAAGCCTAGGTTGCTCGGAAAGTAGAAATGGCCATCAGTTTCATACTGGTTGCAATTATTCGTTTTATACGATGGAAAAACTGTTGTATTTATATTGTATTTTATGCTTCTGGCGTCGACTTCTAAGGCACTAACTATTCGATCTGGTGGAGCAACGCCCTAGAGTGAAGCCTAGGTTGCCTGGAACGTAGAAATGACCATCACTTTCACACGGGTTGCAATTATTCCGGTTATAGGATGGAAAGACTGTTGTATTTTTATTGTATTTTATACTTCAGGCGTTGACTTCTGAGGCCGTAGCTATTAGATATGGTGGAAGAACGCCATAGAGTGAAGCCTAGGTTGCCCGGAACGTAGAAATGACCACAACCTTTACACTGGTAGCAATTATTCGTTTTATACAATGGAAAAACTGTTCTATTTATTTTGTATTTTATGCTTCGGGCGTTAACTTCTAAGGCCCTAACTGTTTGATCTGGTGGAGTAACGCCCTAGGGTCAAGCCTAGGTTTCCCGGAACGTAGAATTGGCCATCACTTTCAAACTGGATGCAATTATTCCTGTTATATGATGGAAACACTGTTGTATTTTTTTTGCATTTTATGGTTCGGGCGTTGACTTCTAAGGCCCTAACTATTCGATCTGTTGGAGCAACGCCCTTGGGTGAAGCCTAGGTTCCTCGGAAAGTAGAAATGTCCATAAGTTTCGTACTGGTTGCAATTATTCGTTCTATACGATGGAAAAGCTGTTGTATCTATATTGTATTATATGCTTCTGGCGTTGGCTTCTAAGGCTCTAACTATTCGATCTGGTGGAGCAACGCAATAGAGTGAAGCGTAGGTTGCCCGGAACGTAGAATTGGCCATCCATTTCAAACTGGTTGCAGTTATACCTGTTATATGATGGAAACACTGCTGTATTTTTTTTGCATTTTATGGTTCGGACGTTTGTCTTCTAAGGCCCTAACTATTCAATCTGTTGGAGCAACGCCCTAGGGAGATGCCTAGGTTGCTCGGAAAGTAGAAATGACCATAAGTTTCGTACTGGTTGCAATTATTCGTTTTATACGATGGAAACACTGTTGTATTGATATTGTATTTTATGCTTCTGGCGTTCACTTCTTAGGCCCTAACTATTCGATCTGGTGGTACAAAGGCCTAGGGTGAAGCCTAGGTTGCCCGGAATGTAGAAATGACCATAACTTTTACACTGGTAGCAATTATCCGTTTTACACAATGGAAAAACTGTTCTATTTATTTTGTATTTAATGCTTCGGGCGTTGGCTTCTAAGGCCCTAACTGTTTGATCTGGTGGAGCGACGCGCTAGTGTGAAGCCTTGGTTGCCCGGAACGTAGAAATGGCCATAACTTTCACACTGGTTTCTTTATTCGTTTTATACGATGGAAAAACTGTTATATTTATGTTGTATTTTATGCTTCTGACGTTGACTTCTTAGGCCCTGACTATTCGATCTGGTGGAACAACGCAATAGAGTGAAGCCTAGCTTGCCCGGAACGTAGAATTGGCCATCACTTTCAAACTGGTTGCAATTATTCCTGTTATATGATGGAAACACTGTTGTATTTTTTTAGCATTTTATGGCTCGGGCGTTGACTTCTAAGGCCCTAACTATTCAATCTGTTGGAGCAACGCCCTAGGGTGAAGCCTAGGTTGCTCGGAAAGTAGAAATGACCATAAGTTTCATACGGGTTGCAATTATTCGTTTTATACGATGGACAAACTGTTGTATTTATATTGTATTTTATGCTTCTGGCGTTGACTTCTAAGGCACTAACTATTCGATCTGGTGGAGCAACGCAATAGAGTGACGCCTAGGTTGCCCGGAACGTAGAATTGGCCATCAATTTCAAACTGGTTGCAATTATACCTGTTATATGATGGAAACACTGCTGTATTTTTTTTGCATTTTATGGTTCGGGCGTTTACTTCTAAGGCCCTAACTATTCAATCTGTTGGAGAAAGGCTCTAGGGTGAAGCCTAGGTTGCTCGGAATGTAGAAATGACCATAACTTTCACACTGGTTGCAATTATTCGTTTTATACGATGGAAACGCTGTTGTATTTATATTGTATTTTATGCCTCTGGCGTTGACTTCTAAGACACTATCTATCCGATCTGGTGGAGCAACGCCCTAGAGTGAAGCCTAGGTTGCTCGGAAAGTAGAAATGACCATTACTTTCACACTGTTTGCAAGTATTCCTTTTATACGATGGAAAAGCTGTTGTATTTATATCGTATTTAATGCTTCTGGCGTTTACTTCTAAGGACTTAACTATACGATCTGGTGGAGCAACGCCCTAGAGTGAAGCCTAGGTTGCTCGGAATGTAGAAATGACCATAACTTTCACACTGGTTACAATTATTCGTTTTAAACGATGGAAAAGCTGTTGTATTTATATCGTATTTTATGCTTCTGGCGTTGACTTCTTAGGCCGTAACTATTCGGTCTGGTGGAGCAACGCCCTGGAGTGAAACCTAGGTTGCCCGGAACGTAGAATTGGCCATCACTTTCAAACTGGTTGCAATTATTCCTGTTATATGATGGAAACACTGTTTTATTTTTTTTGCATTTTATGGTTCGGGCGTTGACTTCTAAGGCCCTAACTATTCAATCCGTTGGAGCAACGCCCTAGGGTGAAGCCTAGGTTGCTCGGAAAGTAGAAATGACCATCACTTTCATACTGGTTGCAATTATTCGTTTTACACGATGGAAAAACTGTCGCACTTATATTGTATTTTATGCTTCTGGCGTTGACTTCTAAGGCCCTAGCTGTTCGATATAGTGGAGCAACGCCCTAGAGTGAAGCCTAGGTTGCCCGGAAGGGAGAAATGACCATCACGTTCAAAGTGGTTGCAATTAATCCTTTTATACGATGGAAAAGCTGTTGCATCTATATTGTATTTTATGCTTCTGGCGTTTACTTCTAAGGACCTAACTATTCGATCTGGTTGAGCAACGCCCTAGAGTGAAGCCTAGGTTACACGGAATGTGAAAATGACCATAACTTCCACACTGGTTGCAATTATTCGTTTTATACGATGGAAACGCTGTTGTATTTATATTGTATTTTATGCGTCTGGCGTTGACTTCTAAGGCACTATCTATTCGATCTGGTGGAGCAACGCCCTAGAGAGAAGCCTAGGTTGCCCGGAACGTAGAATTGGCCATCACTTTCAAACTGGTTGCAATTATTCCTGTTATATGATGGAAACACTGTTGTATTTTTTTTGCATTTTATGGTTCGGGCGTTTACTTCTAAGGCCCTAACTATTCAATCCGTTGGAGCAACGCCCTAGGGTGAAGCCTAGGTTGTTCGGAAAGTAGCAATGACCATAAGTTTCATACTGGTTGCAATTATTCGTTTTATACGATGGAAAAACTGTTGTATTTATATTGTATTTTATGCTTCTGGCGTTGACTTCTAAGGCACTAACTATTCGATCTGGTGGAGCAACGCAATAGAGTGACGCCTAGGTTGCCCGGAACGTAGAATTGGCCATCAATTTCAAACTGGTTGCAATTATACCTGTTATATGATGGAAACACTGCTGTATTTTTTTTGCATTTTATGGTTCGGGCGTTTACTTCTAAGGCCCTAACTATTCAATCTGTTGGAGAAAGGCTCTAGGGTGAAGCCTAGGTTGCTCGGAATGTAGAAATGACCATAACTTTCACACTGCTTGCAATTATTCGTTTTATACGATGGAAACGCTGTTGTATTTATATTGTATTTTATGCCTCTGGCGTTGACTTCTAAGACACTATCTATCCGATCTGGTGGAGCAACGCCCTAGAGAGAAGCCTAGGTTGCCCGGAACGTGGAATTGGCCATCACTTTCAAGCTGGTTGCAATTATTGCTGTTATATGGTGGAAACACTGTTGTATTTTTTTTGCATTTTATGGTTCGGGCGTTGACTTCTAAGGCCCTAACTATTCAATCCGTTGGAGCAACGCCCTAGGGTGAAGCCTAGGTTGTTCGGAAAGTAGAAATGACCATAAGTTTCATACTGGTTGCAATTATTCGTCAAATACGATGGAAAAGCTGTTGTATTTACATCGTATTTTATGCTTCTGGCGTTGACTTCTTAGGCCGTAATTATTCGGTCTGGTGGAGCAACGCCCTGGAGTGAAACCTAGGTTGCCCGGAACGTAGAATTGGCCATCACTTTCAAACTGGTTGCAATTATTGCTGTTATATGATGGAAACACTGTTGTGTTTTTTTTGCATTTTATGGTCCGGGCGTTGACTTCTAAGGCCCTAACTATTCAATCCGTTGGAGCAACGCCATAGGGTGAAGCCTAGGTTGTTCGGAAAGTAGAAATGACCATAAGCTTCATACTGGTTGCAATTATTCGTTTTATACGATGGAAAGACTGTTGTATTTATATTGTGTTTTATGCTTCTGGCGTTGACTTCTAAGGCACTAACTATTCGATCTGGTGGAGCAACGCCCTAGAGTGAAGCCTAGGTTGCCCGGAAGGTAGAATTGGCCATCACCTTCAAACTGGTTGCAATTATTCGTTTTATACGATGGAAAAACTGTTGTATTTATATTGTATTTTATGCTTCTGGCGTTGACTTCTAAGGCACTAACTATTCAATCTGTTGGAGCAACGCCCTAGGGTGAAGCCTAGGTTGCTCGGAAAGTAGAAATGACCATATGTTTCATACTGGTTGCAATTATTTGTTCCATACGATGGAAAAACTGTTGTATTTATATTGTATTTTATGCTTCTGGCGTTGACTTCTAAGGCACTAACTATTCGATCTGGTGGAGCAACGCCCTAGAGTGAAGCCTAGGTTGCTCGGAACGTAGAATTGGCCATCACTTTCAAACTGGTCGAAATTATTCCTGTTATATGATGGAAACACTGTTGTATTTTTTTTGCATTTTATGGTTCGGGCGTTGACTTCTAAGGCCCTAGCTGTTCGATCTAGTGGAGCAACTCCCTAGAGTGAAGCCGAGGTTGCCCGGAAAGGAGAAATGACCATCACTTTCAAACTGGTTGCAAATAATCCTTCTATACGATGGAAACACTGTTGTATCTTTATTGCATTTTATGGTTCTGGCGTAGACTTCTAAGGCCCTAACTATTCAATCTGTGGGAGCAACGCCCTAGGGTGTAACCTAGGTTGCTCGGAAAGTAGAAATGACCATAAGTTTCATACTGGTTGCAATTATTCGTTTTATACGATGGAAAGGCTGTTGTATTTATATTGTATTTTATGCCTCTGGCGTTGACTTCTAAGGCCGTAGCTATTAGATGTGGTGGTGCAACGCCCTAGAGTGAAGCCTAGGTTGCCCGGAAGGTAGAATTGGCCATCACTTTCAAACTGGTTGCAATTATTCGTTTTATACGATGGAAAAACTGTTGTATTTATATTGTATTTTATGCTTCTGGCGTTTACTTCTAAGGACCTAACTATTCGATCTGGTGGAGCAACGCCCTAGGGTGAAGCCTAGGTTGCTCGGAAGGTAGAAATGACCATAAGTTTCATACTGGTTGGAATTATTCGTTATATACGATGGAAAAGCTGTTGTATTTATATTGTATTTTATGCCTCTGGCGTTGACTTCTAAGGCCGTAGCTATTAGATGTGGTGGAGCAACGCCCTAGAGAGACGCCTGGGGTGCTCGGAGCGTAGAAATGACCATTACTTTCACACTGGTTGCAATTATTCGTTTTATACGATGGAAAAGCTGTTGTATTTATATCGTATTTTATGCTTCTGGCGTTGACTTCTTCGGCCGTAACTATTCGGCCTGGTGGAGCAACGCCCTGGAGTGAGACCTAGGTTGCCCGGAACGTAGAATTGTCCATCACTTTCAAACTGGTTGCAATTATTCGTTTTATACGATGGAAAAACTGTTGTATTTATATTGTATTTTATGCTTCTGGCGTTTACTTCTAAGGCCGTAGCTTTTAGATGTGGTGGACCAACGCCCTAGAGTGAATCCTAGGTTGCTCGGAATGTAGAAATGACCATAACTTTCACACCGTTTGCAATTATTCGTTTTATACGATGCAAACGCTGTTGTATTTATATCGTATTTTATGCTTCTGGCGTTGACTTCTTAGGCCGTAATTATTCGGTCTGGTGGAGCAACGCCCTGGAGTGAAATGTAGGTTGCCCGGAACGTAGAATTGGCCACCACTTTCAAACTGGTTGCAATTATTCCTGTTATATGATGGAAACACTGTTGTGTTTTTTTTGCATTTTATGCTTCTTGCCATGACTTCTTAAGCCGTAACTATTCGGTCTGGTGGAGCAACGCCATGGAGTAAAACCTAGGTTGCCCGGAACGTAGAATTGGCCATCACTTTCAAACTGGTTGCAGTTATTCCTGATATATGATGGAAACACTGTTGTATTTTTTTTGCATTTTATGCTTCGGGCGTTGGCTTCTAAGGCCCTTACTATTCAATCTGTTGGAGCAACGCCCTAGGGTGAAGTCTAGGTTGCCCGAAAAGGAGAAATGACCATCACTTTCAAACTGGTTGCAATTAATCCTGTTATACGGTGGAAAAACTGTTGTATTTTTATTGCATTTTATGCTTCTGGCGTTCACTTCTTAGGCCCTAACTATTCGATCTGGTGGAACAACGGCCTAGGGTGAAGCCTAGCTTGCCCGGAACGTAGAAATGACCATTACCTTCACACTGTTTGCAGTTATTCCTTTTATACGATGGAAATGCTGTTGTATTTATATCGTATTTTATGCTTCTGGCGTTTGCTTCTAAGGACCTAACTATTCGATCTGGTGGAGCAACGCCCTAGAGTGAATCCTAGGTTGCTCGGAATGTAGAAATGACCATAACTTTCACACTGGTTGCAATTATTCGTTTTATACGATGCAAACGCTGTTGTATCTATATCGTATTTTATGCTTCTGGCGTTTACTTCTAAGGACCTAACTATTCGATCTGGTAGAGCAACGCCCTAGTGTGGATCCTAGGTTGCTCGGAATGTAGAAAGGACCATTACTTTCACACTGGTTGCAATTAATCGTTTTATACGATGGAAAAGCTGTTGTATTTATATCGTATTTTATGCTTCTGGCGTTGACTTCTTAGGCCGTAACTACTCGGTCTGGTGGAGCAACGCCCTGGAGTGAAATCGAGGTTGACCGGAACGTAGAATTGGCCATCACTTTCAAACTGGTTGCAATTATTCCTGTTATATGATGGAAACACTGTTGTATTTTTTTAGCATTTTATGGCTCGGGCGTTGACTTCTAAGGCCCTAACTATTCAATCTGTTGGAGCAACGCCCTAGGGTGAAGCCTAGGTTGCTCGGAAAGTAGAAATGACCATATGTTTCATACTGGTTGCAATTATTTGTTCCATACGATGGAAAAACTGTTGTATTTATATTGTATTTTATGCTTCTGGCGTTGACTTCTAAGGCACTAACTATTCGATCTGGTGGAGCAACGCCCTAGAGTGAAGCCTAGGTTGCTCGGAACGTAGAATTGGCCATCACTTTCAAACTGGTCGAAATTATTCCTGTTATATGATGGAAACACTGTTGTATTTTTTTTGCATTTTATGGTTCGGGCGTTGACTTCTAAGGCCCTAGCTGTTCGATCTAGTGGAGCAACTCCCTAGAGTGAAGCCGAGGTTGCCCGGAAAGGAGAAATGACCATCACTTTCAAACTGGTTGCAAATAATCCTTTTATACGATGGAAACACTGTTGTATCTTTATTGCATTTTATGGTTCTGGCGTAGGCTTCTAAGGCCCTAACTATTCAATCTGTGGGAGCAACGCCCTAGGGTGAAACCTAGGTTGCTCGGAAAGTAGAAATGACCATAAGTTTCATACTGGTTGCAATTATTCGTTTTATACGATGGAAAGGCTGTTGTATTTATATTGTATTTTATGCCTCTGGCGTTGACTTCTAAGGCCGTAGCTATTAGATGTGGTGGTGCAACGCCCTAGAGTGAAGCCTAGGTTGCCCGGAAGGTAGAATTGGCCATCACTTTCAAACTGGTTGCAATTATTCGTTTTATACGATGGAAAAACTGCTGTATTTATATTGTATTTTATGCTTCTGGCGTTTACTTCTAAGGACCTAACTATTCGATCTGGTGGAGCAACGCCCTAGGGTGAAGCCTAGGTTGCTCGGAAGGTCGAAATGACCATAAGTTTCATACTGGTTGGAATTATTCGTTATATACGATGGAAAAGCTGTTGTATTTATATTGTATTTTATGCCTCTGGCGTTGACTTCTAAGGCCGTAGCTATTAGATGTGGTGGAGCAACGCCCTAGAGAGACGCCTGGGGTGCTCGGAGCGTAGAAATGACGATTACTTTCACACTGGTTGCAATTATTCGTTTTATACGATGGAAAAGCTGTTGTATTTATATCGTATTTTATGCTTCTGGCGTTGACTTCTTCGGCCGTAACTATTCGGCCTGGTGGAGCAACGCCCTAGGGTGAAGCCTAGCTTGCCCGGAACGTAGAAATGACCATTACTTTCACACTGTTTGCAAGTATTCCTTTTATACGATGGAAAAGCTGTTGTATTTATATCGTATTTAATGCTTCTGACGTTTACTTCTAAGGACTTAACTATTCGATCTGCTGGGGCAACGCCCTAGAGTGAAGCCTAGGTTGCTCGGAATGTAGAAATGACCATAACTTTCACACTGGTTACAATTATTCGTTTTATACGATGGAAAAGCTGTTGTATTTATATCGTATTTTATGCTTCTTGCCATGACTTCTTAAGCCGTAACTATTCGGTCTGGTGGAGCAACGCCATGGAGTAAAACCTAGGTTGCCCGGAACGTAGAATTGGCCATCACTTTCAAACTGGTTGCAGTTATTCCTGATATATGATGGAAACACTGTTGTATTTTTTTTGCATTTTATGCTTCGGGCGTTGGCTTCTAAGGCCCTTACTATTCAATCTGTTGGAGCAACGCCCTAGGGTGAAGTCTAGGTTGCCCGAAAAGGAGAAATGACCATCACTTTCAAACTGGTTGCAATTAATCCTGTTATACGGTGGAAAAACTGTTGTATTTTTATTGCATTTTATGCTTCTGGCGTTCACTTCTTAGGCCCTAACTATTCGATCTGGTGGAACAACGGCCTAGGGTGAAGCCTAGCTTGCCCGGAACGTAGAAATGAC
Source organism: Calliopsis andreniformis (assembly GCF_051401765.1). Classification (NCBI taxonomy): domain Eukaryota; kingdom Metazoa; phylum Arthropoda; class Insecta; order Hymenoptera; family Andrenidae; genus Calliopsis; species Calliopsis andreniformis. The sequence continues at coordinate 11,481,273 of NW_027480429.1, read as the reverse complement.
CATTACCTTCACACTGTTTGCAGTTATTCCTTTTATACGATGGAAATGCTGTTGTATTTATATCGTATTTTATGCTTCTGGCGTTTGCTTCTAAGGACCTAACTATTCGATCTGGTGGAGCAACGCCCTAGAGTGAATCCTAGGTTGCTCGGAATGTAGAAATGACCATAACTTTCACACTGGTTGCAATTATTCGTTTTATACGATGCAAACGCTGTTGTATCTATATCGTATTTTATGCTTCTGGCGTTTACTTCTAAGGACCTAACTATTCGATCTGGTAGAGCAACGCCCTAGTGTGGATCCTAGGTTGCTCGGAATGTAGAAAGGACCATTACTTTCACACTGGTTGCAATTAATCGTTTTATACGATGGAAAAGCTGTTGTATTTATATCGTATTTTATGCTTCTGGCGTTGACTTCTTAGGCCGTAACTACTCGGTCTGGTGGAGCAACGCCCTGGAGTGAAATCGAGGTTGACCGGAACGTAGAATTGGCCATCACTTTCAAACTGGATGCAATTATTCCTGTTATATGATGGAAACACTGTTGTATTTTTTTAGCATTTTATGGCTCGGGCGTTGACTTCTAAGGCCCTAACTATTCAATCTGTTGGAGCAACGCCCTAGGGTGAAGCCTAGGTTGCTCGGAAAGTAGAAATGACCATATGTTTCATACTGGTTGCAATTATTTGTTCCATACGATGGAAAAACTGTTGTATTTATATTGTATTTTATGCTTCTGGCGTTGACTTCTAAGGCACTAACTATTCGATCTGGTGGAGCAACGCCCTAGAGTGAAGCCTAGGTTGCTCGGAACGTAGAATTGGCCATCACTTTCAAACTGGTCGAAATTATTCCTGTTATATGATGGAAACACTGTTGTATTTTTTTTGCATTTTATGGTTCGGGCGTTGACTTCTAAGGCCCTAGCTGTTCGATCTAGTGGAGCAACTCCCTAGAGTGAAGCCGAGGTTGCCCGGAAAGGAGAAATGACCATCACTTTCAAACTGGTTGCAAATAATCCTTTTATACGATGGAAACACTGTTGTATCTTTATTGCATTTTATGGTTCTGGCGTAGACTTCTAAGGCCCTAACTATTCAATCTGTGGGAGCAACGCCCTAGGGTGAAACCTAGGTTGCTCGGAAAGTAGAAATGACCATAAGTTTCATACTGGTTGCAATTATTCGTTTTATACGATGGAAAGGCTGTTGTATTTATATTGTATTTTACGCCTCTGGCGTTGACTTCTAAGGCCGTAGCTATTAGATGTGGTGGTGCAACGCCCTAGAGTGAAGCCTAGGTTGCCCGGAAGGTAGAATTGGCCATCACTTTCAAACTGGTTGCAATTATTCGTTTTATACGATGGAAAAACTGTTGTATTTATATTGTATTTTATGCTTCTGGCGTTTACTTCTAAGGACCTAACTATTCGATCTGGTGGAGCAACGCCCTAGGGTGAAGCCTAGGTTGCTCGGAAGGTAGAAATGACCATAAGTTTCATACTGGTTGGAATTATTCGTTATATACGATGGAAAAGCTGTTGTATTTATATTGTATTTTATGCCTCTGGCGTTGACTTCTAAGGCCGTAGCTATTAGATGTGGTGGAGCAACGCCCTAGAGAGACGCCTGGGGTGCTCGGAGCGTAGAAATGACCATTACTTTCACACTGGTTGCAATTATTCGTTTTATACGATGGAAAAGCTGTTGTATTTATATCGTATTTTATGCTTCTGGCGTTGACTTCTTCGGCCGTAACTATTCGGCCTGGTGGAGCAACGCCCTGGAGTGAGACATAGGTTGCCCGGAACGTAGAATTGTCCATCACTTTCAAACTGGTTGCAATTATTGCTGTTATATGATGGAAACACTGTTGTATTTTTATTGCATTTTATGGTTCGGGCGTTCACTTCTAAGGTCCTAACTATTCAATCTGTTGGAGCAACGCCCTAGGGTGAAGCCTAGCTTGCTCGGAAAGTAGAAATGACCATAAGTTTCATACTCGTTTCTATTATTCGTTTTATACGATGGATACACCGTTGTATTTTTATTGCATTTTAGGCTTCGGGCGTTGACTTCTAAGGCCCCAACTATTCAATCTGTTGGAGCAACGCCCTAGGGTGAAGCCTAGGTTGCTCGAAAAGTAGAAATGACCATCAGTTTCATACTGGTTGCAATTATTCGTTTTATACGATGGAAAAACTGTTGTATTTATATTGTATTTTATGCTTCTGGCGTTGACTTCTAAGGCCCTAGCTATTCGATCTAGTGGAGCAACGCCGTGGAGTGAAGCCTAGGTTACCCGGAAAGGAGAAATGACCATCACCTTCAAACTGGTTGCAATTAATAATGTTATACATTGGAAAAACTGTTGTATTTTTATTGCATTTTATGCTTCTGGCGTTAACTTCTTAGGCCCTAACTATTCGATCTGGTGGAACAACGGCCTAGGGTGAAGCCTAGCTTGCCCGGAACGTAGAAATGACCATTACCTTCACACTGTTTGCAATTATTCCTTTTATACGATGGAAATGCTGTTGTATTTATATCGTATTTTATGCTTCTGGCGTTTGCTTCTAAGGACCTAACTATTCGATCTGGTGGAGCAACGCCCTAGAGTGAATCCTAGGTTGCTCGGAATGTAGAAATGACCATAACTTTCACACTGGTTGCAATTATTCGTTTTATACGATGCAAACGCTGTTGTATCTATATCGTATTTTATGCTTCTGGCGTTGACTTCTTAGGCCGTAACTACTCGGTCTGGTGGAGCAACGCCCTGGAGTGAAATCGAGGTTGACCGGAACGTAGAATTGGCCATCACTTTCAAACTGGTTGCAATTATTCCTGTTATATGATGGAAACACTGTTGTATTTTTTTTGCATTTTATGGTTCGGGCGTTGACTTCTAAGGCCCTAACTATTCAATCCGTTGGAGCAACGCCCTAGGGTGAAGCCTAGGTTGCTCGGAAAGTAGAAATGACCATAAGTTTCATACTGGTTGCAATTATTCGTTTTATACGATGGAAAAACTGTTGTATTCATATTGTATTTCATGCTTCTGGCGTTCACTTCTAAGGCACTAACTATTCGATCTGGTGGAGCAACGCCCTAGAGTGAAGCCTAGGTTGCCCGGAAGGTAGAATTGGCCATCACTTTCAAACTGGTTGCAATTATTCGTTTTATGCGATTGAAAAACTGTTGTATTTATACTGTATTTTATGCTTCTGGCGTTGACTTCTAAGGCCCTAGCTGTTCGATCTAGTGGAGCAACGCCCTAGAGTGAAGCCTAGGTTGCCCGGAAGGGAGAAATGACCATCACGTTCAAAGTGGTTGCAATTAATCCTTTTATACGATGGAAAAGCTGTTGTATCTATATTGTATTTTATGCTTCTGGCGTTTACTTCTAAGGACCTAACTATTCGATCTGGTGGAGCAACGCCCTAGAGTGAAGCCTAGGTTACACGGAATGTGGAAATGACCATAACTTTCACACTGGTTGCAATTATTCGTTTTATACGATGGAAACGCTGTTGTATTTATATTGTATTTTATGCGTCTGGCGTTGACTCCTAAGGCACTATCTATTCGATCTGGTGGAGCAACGCCCTAGAGAGAAGCCTAGGTTGCCCGGAACGTAGAATTGGCCATCACTTTCAAACTGGTTGCAATTATTCCTGTTATATGATGGAAACACTGTTGTATTTTTTTTGCATTTTATGGTTCGGGCGTTGACTTCTAAGGCCCTAGCTATTCAATCCGTTGGAGCAACGCCCTAGGGTGAAGCCCAGGTTGTTCGGAAAGTAGAAATGACCATAAGTTTCATACTGGTTGCAATTATTCGTTTTATACGATGGAAAAACTGTTGTATTTATATTGTACTTTATGCTTCTGGCGTTGACTTCTAAGGCACTAACTATTCGATCTGGTGGAGCAACGCCCTAGAGTGAAGCCTAGGTTGCCCGGAAGGTAGAATTGGCCATCACTTTCAAACTGGTTGCAATTATTCGTTTTATACGATGGAAAAACTGTTGTATTTATATTGTATTTTATGCTTCTGGCGTTGACTTCTAAGGCACTAACTATTCGAACTGGTGGAGCAACGCCCTAGAGTGTAGCCTAGGTTGCCCGGAACGTAGAATTGGTCATCACTTTCAAACTGGTTGCAATTATTCCTGTTATGTGATGGAAACACTGTTGTATTTTTATTGCATTTTATGGTTCGGGCGTTCACTTCTAAGGTCCTATCTATTCAATCTGTTGGAGCAACGCCCTAGGGTGAAGCCTAGCTTGCTCGGAAAGTAGAAATGACCATAAGTTTCATACTCGTTTCTATTATTCGTTTTATACGATGGATACACCGTTGTATTTTTATTGCATTTTAGGCTTCGGGCGTTGACTTCTAAGGCCCCAACTATTCAATCTGTTGGAGCAACGCCCTAGGGTGAAGCCTAGGTTGCTCGAAAAGTAGAAATGACCATCAGTTTCATACTGGTTGCAATTATTCGTTTTATACGATGGAAAAACTGTTGTATTTATATTGTATTTTATGCTTCTGGCGATGACTTCTAAGGCCCTAGCTATTCGATCTAGTGGAGCAACGCCGTGGAGTGAAGCCTAGGTTGCCCGGAAAGGAGAAATGACCATCACTTTCAAACTGGTTGCAATTAATAATGTTATACATTGGAAAAACTGTTGTATTTTTATTGCATTTTATGCTTCTGGCGTTAACTTCTTAGGCCCTAACTATTCGATCTGGTGGAACAACGGCCTAGGGTGAAGCCTAGCTTGGCCGGAACGTAGAAATGACCATTACCTTCACACTGTTTGCAATTATTCCTTTTATACGATGGAAATGCTGTTGTATTTATATCGTATTTTATGCTTCTGGCGTTTGCTTCTAAGGACCTAACTATTCGATCTGGTGGAGCAACGCCCTAGAGTGAATCCTAGGTTGCTCGGAATGTAGAAATGACCATAACTTTCACACTGGTTGCAATTATTCGTTTTATACGATGCAAACGCTGTTGTATCTATATCGTATTTTATGGTTCTGGCGTTTACTTCTAAGGACCTAACTATTCGATCTGGTAGAGCAACGCCCTAGAGTGGATCCTAGGTTGCTCGGAATGTAGAAATGACCATAAGTTTCATACTGGTTGCAATTATTCGTTTTATACGATGGAAACGCTGTTGTATTTATATTGTACTTTATGCCTCTGGCGTTGACTTCTAAGGCCGTAGCTATTAGATGTGGTGCAGCAGTGCCCTAGAGTGACGTCTAGGGTGCTCGGAACGTAGAAATGACCATTACTTTCACACTGGTTGCAATTAATCGTTTTATACGATGGAAAAGCTGTTGTATTTATAACGTATTTTATGCTTCTGGCGTTGACTTCTTAGGCCGTAACTACTCGGTCTGGTGGAGCAACGCCCTGGAGTGAAATCTAGGTTGCCCGGAACGTAGAATTGGCCATCACTTTCAAACTGGTTGCAATTATTCCTGTTATATGATGGAAACACTGTTGTATTTTTTTGCATTTTATGGTTCGGGCATTGACTTCTAAGGCCCTAACTATTCAATCCGTTGGAGCAACGCCCTAGGGTGAAGCCTAGGTTGCTCGGAAAGTAGAAATGACCATATGTTTCATACTGGTTGCAATTATTTGTTCCATACGATGGAAAAACTGTTGTATTTATATTGTATTTTATGCTTCTGGCGTTGACTTCTAAGGCACTAACTATTCGATCTGGTGGAGCAACGCCCTAGAGTGAAGCCTAGGTTGCTCGGAAGGTAGAAATGACCATCACTTTCAAACTGGTCGAAATTATTCCTGTTATATGATGGAAACACTGTTGTATTTTTTTTGCATTTTATGGTTCGGCCGTAGGCTTCTAAGGCCATAACTATTCAATCTGTTGGAGCAACGCCCTAGGGTGAAACCTAGGTTGCTCGGAAAGTGGAAATGACCATAAGTTTCATACTGGTTGCAATTATTCGTTTTATACGATGGAAAGGCTGTTGTATTTATATTGTATTTTATGCCTCTGGCGTTGACTTCTAAGGCCGTAGCTATTAGATGTGGTGGTGCAACGCCCTAGAGTGAAGCCTAGGTTGCCCGGAAGGTAGAATTGGCCATCACTTTCAAACTGGTTGCAATTATTCGTTTTATACGATGGAAAAACTGTTGTATTTATATTGTATTTTATGCTTCTGGCGTTTACTTCTAAGGACCTAACTATTCGATCTGGTGGAGCAACGCCCTAGGATGAAGCCTAGGTTGCTCGGAAGGTAGAAATGACCATAAGTTTCATACTGGTTGGAATTATTCGTTATATACGATGGAAAAGCTGTTGTATTTATATTGTATTTTATGCCTCTGGCGTTGACTTCTAAGGCCGTAGCTATTAGATGTGGTGGAGCAACGCCCTAGAGAGACGCCTGGGGTGCTCGGAGCGTAGAAATGACCATTACTTTCACACTGGTTGCAATTATTCGTTTTATACGATGGAAAAGCTGTTGTATTTATATCGTATTTTATGCTTCTGGCGTTGACTTCTTCGGCCGTAACTATTCGGCCTGGTGGAGCAACGCCCTGGAGTGAGACCTAGGTTGCCCGGAACGGAGAATTGTCCATCACTTTCAAACTGGTTGCAATTATTGCTGTTATATGATGGAAACACTGTTGTATTTTTTTTGCATTTTATATTTCGGGCGTTGACTTCCAAGGCCCTAACTATTCAATCCGTTGGAGCAACGCCCTAGGGTGAAGCCTAGGTTGCTCGGAAAGTAGAAATGACCATAAGTTTCATACTGGTTGCAATTATTCGTTTTATACGATGGAAAAACTGTTGTATTCATATTGTATTTCATGCTTCTGGCGTTCACTTCTAAGGCACTAACTATTCGATCTGGTGGAGCAACGCCCTAGAGTGAAGCCTAGGTTGCCCGGAAGGTAGAATTGGCCATCACTTTCAAACTGGTTGCAATTATTCGTTTTATACGATGGAAAAACTGTTGTATTTATATTGTATTTTATGCTTCTGGCGTTTACTTCTAAGGCCGTAGCTTTTAGATGTGGTGGAGCAACGCCCTAGAGTGAATCCTAGGTTGCTCGGAATGTAGAAATGACCATAACTTTCACACTGGTTGCAATTATTCGTTTTATACGATGGAAACGCTGTTGTATTTATATTGTACTTTATGCCTCTGGCGTTGACTTCTAAGGCCGTAGCTATTAGATGTGGTGGAGCAACGCCCTAGAGTGACGCCTAGGGTGCTCGGAACGTAGAAATGACCATTACTTTCACACTGGTTGCAATTATTCGCTTTATACGATGGAAAAGCTGTTGTATTTATATCGTATTTTATGCTTCTGGCGTTGACTTCTTAGGCCGTAATTATTCGGTCTGGTGGAGCAACGCCCTGGAGTGAAATCTAGGTTGCCCGTAACGTAGAATTGGCCATCACTTTCAAACTGGTTGCAATTATTCCTGTTATATGATGGAAACACTGTTGTATTTTTTTTGCATTTTATGTTTCGGGCGTTGACGTCTAAGGCCCTAACCATTCAATCCGTTGGAGCAACGACCTAGGGTGAAGCCTAGGTCGCCCGAAAGGTAGAATTGCCCATCACTTTCAAACTGGTTGCAATTATTCGTTTTATACGATGGAAAAGCTGTTGTATTTATATTGTATTTTATGCTTTTGGCGTTGACTTCTAAGGCACTAGCTATTCGATCTAGTGGAGCAACGCCCTAGAGTGAAGCCTAGGTTGCCCGGAAAGGAGAAATGACCATCACTTTCAAACTGGTTGCAATTAATCCTGTTATACGGTGGAAAAACTGTTGTATTTTTATTGCATTTTATGCTTCTGGCGTTCACTTCTTAGGCCCTAACTATTCGATCTGGTGGAACAACGACCTAGGGTGAAGCCTAGCTTGCCCGGAACGTAGAAATGACCATTACTTTCACACTGTTTGCAAGTATTCCTTTTATACGATGGAAAAGCTGTTGTATTTATATCGTATTTAATGCTTCTGACGTTTACTTCTAAGGACTTAACTATTCGATCTGCTGGGGCAACGCCCTAGAGTGAAGCCTAGGTTGCTCGGAATGTAGAAATGACCATAACTTTCACACTGGTTACAATTATTCGTTTTATACGATGGAAAAGCTGTTGGATTTATATCGTATTTTATGCTTCTGGCGTTGACTTCTTAGGCCGTAACTATTCGGTCTGGTGGAGCAACGCCCTGGAGTGAAACCTAGGTTGCCCGGAACGTAGAATTGGCCATCACTTTCAAACTGTTTGCAATTATTGCTGCTATATGATGGAAACACTGTTCTATTTTTTTTGCATTTTATGGTTCGGGCGTTGACTTCTAAGGACCTAACTATTCAAACCGTTGGAGCAACGCCCTAGGGTGAAGCCTAGGTTGCTCGAAAAGTAGAAATGACCATAAGTTTCATACTGGTTGCAATTATTCGTTTTATACGATGGAAAAACTGTTGTATTTATATTGTATTTTATGCTTCTGGCGTTGACTTCCAAGGCCCTAGCTGTTCGATCTCGTGGAGCAACGCCCTAGAGTGAAGCCTAGGTTGCCCGGAAGGGAGAAATGACCATCACGTTCAAACTGGTTGCAATTAATCCTTTTATACGATGGAAAAGCTGTTGTATGTATATTGTATTTTATGCTTCTGGCGTTTGCTTCTAAGGACCTAGCTATTCGATCTGGTGGAGCAACGCCCTAGAGTGAATCCTAGGTTGCTCGGAATGTAGAAATGACCATAACTTTCACACTGGTGGCAATTATTCGTTTTATACGATGCAAACGCTGTTGTATTTATATCGTATTTTATGCTTCTGGCGTTTACTTCTAAGGACCTAACCATTCGATCTGGTGGAGCAACGCCCTAGAGTGGATCCTAGGTTGCTCGGAATGTAGAAATGACCATAACTTTCACTCTGGTTGCAATTATTCGTTTTATACGATGGAAACGCTGTTGTATTTATATTGTATTTTATGCCTCTGGCGTTGACTTCTAAGGCCGCAGCTATCAGATGTGGTGGAGCAACGCCCTGGAGTGAAACCTAGGTTGCCCGGAACGTAGAATTGGCCATCACCTTCAAACTGGTTGCAATTATTCCTGTTATATGATGGAAACACTGTTGTATTTTAATTGCATTTTATGCTTCGGGCGTTTACTTCTAAGGCCCTAACTATTCAATCTGTTGGAGCAACGCCCTAGCGTGAAGCCTAGCTGGCTCGGAAAGTAGAAATGACCATAAGTTTCATACTGGTTGCAATTATTCGTTTTATACGGTGGAAAAGCTGTTGTATTTATATCGTATTTTATGCTTCTGGCGTTGACTTCTTAGGCCGTAACTATTCGGCCTGGTGGAGCAACGCCCTAGAGTGAAGTCTAGGTTGCCCGGAACGTAGAATTGGCCATCACTTTCAAACTGGTTGCAATTATTCCTGTTATATGATGGAAACACTGTTGTATTTTTTTTGCCTTTTATGGTTCGGGCGTTCACTACTAAGGTCCTAACTATTCAATCTGTTGGAGCAACGCCCTAGGGTGAAGCCTATCTTGCTCGGAAAGTAGAAATGACCATAAGTTTCATAGTGGTTGCAATTATTCGTTTTATACGATGGAAACACTGTTGTATTTTTATTGCATTTTATGCTTCGGGCGTTGGCTTCTAAGGCCCTAACTATTCAATCTGTTGGAGCAACGACCAAGGGTGAAGCCTAGGTTGCTCGGAAAGTAGAAATGACCATAAGTTTCATACTGGTTGGAATTATTCGTTTTATACGATGGAAAAGCTGTTGTATTTATATTGTATTTTATGCCTCTGGCGTTGACTTCTAAGGCCGTAGCTATTAGATGTGGTGGAGCAACGACCTAGAGAGACGCCTAGGGTTCTCGGAACGTAGAAATGACCATTACTTTCACACTGGTGGCAATTATTCGTTATATACGATGGAAAAGCTGTTGTATTTATATCGTATTTTATGCTTCTGGCGTTGACTTCTAAGGCACTAACTATTCGATCTGGTGGAGCAACGCCCTATAGTGAAGCCTAGGCTGCCCGGAACGTAGAATTGGCCATCACTTTCAAACTGGTTGCAATTATTCCTGTTATATGATGGAAACACTGTTGTATTTTTATTGCATTTTACGCTTCGGGCGTTGACTTCTAAGGCCCTAACTATTCAATCTGTTGGAGCAACGCCCTACGGTGAAGCCTAGCTTGCTCGGAAAGTAGAAATGACCATAAGTTTCATACTGGTTGCAATTATTCGTTTTATACGGTGGAAAAGCTGTTGTATTTATATCGTATTTTATGCTTCTGGCGTTGACTTCTTAGGCCGTAACTATTCGGCCTGGTGGAGCAACGCCCTAGAGTGAAGTCTAGGTTGCCCGGAACGTAGAATTGGCAAACACTTTCAAACTGGTCGAAATTATTCCTGTTATATGATGGAAACACTGTTGTATTTTTTTTGCATTTTATGGTTCGGCCGTACACTTTTAAGGCCCTAACTATTCAATCTGTTGGAGCAACGCCCTAGGGTGAAGCCTAGGTTGCTCGGAAAGTAGAAATGACCATAAGTTTCATACTGGTTGGAATTATTCGTTTTATACGATGGAAAAGCTGTAGTATTTATATTGTATTTTATGCCTCTGGCGTAGACTTCTAAGGCCGTAGCTATTAGATGTGGTGGAGCAACGCCCTAGAGAGACGCCTAGGGTGCTCGGAGCGTAGAAATGACCATTACTTTCACACTGGTTGCAATTATTCGTTTTATACGATGGAAAAGCTGTTGTATTTATATCGTATTTTATGCTTCTCGCGTTGACTTCTTCGGCCGTAACTATTCGGTCTGGTGGAGCAACGCCCTGGAGTGAAACCTAGGTTGCCCGGAACGTAGAATTGGCCATCACTTTCAAACTGGTTGCAATTATTGCTGTTATATGATGGAAACACTGTTGTATTTTTTTTGCATTTTATATTTCGGGCGTTGACTTCTAAGGCCCTAACTATTCAATCCGTTGGAGCAACGCCCTAGGGTGAAGCCTAGGTTGCTCGGAAAGTAGAAATGACCATAAGATTCATACTGGTTGCAATTATTCCTGTTATATGATGGAAACACTGTTGTATTTTTTTTGCATTTTATGGTTCGGGCGTTGACTTCTAAGGCCCTAACTATTCAATCCGTTGGAGCAACGCCCTAGGGTGAAGCCTAGGTTGTTCGGAAAGTAGAAATGACCATAAGTTTCATACTGGTTGCAATTATTCGTTTTATACGATGGAAAAACTGTTGTATTTATATTGTATTTTATGCTTCTGGCGTTGACTTCTAAGGCACTAACTATTCGATCTGGTGGAGCAACGCCCTAGAGTGAAGCCTAGGTTGCCCGGAAGGTAGAATTGGCCATCACTTTCAAACTGGTTGCAATTATTCGTTTTATACGATGGAAAAACTGTTGTATTTATATTGTATTTTATGCTTCTGGCGTTGACTTCTAAGGCACTAACTATTCGATCTGGTGGAGCAACGCCCTAGAGTGAAGCCTAGGTTGCCCGGAACGTAGAATTGGTCATCACTTTCAAACTGGTTGCAATTATTCCTGTTATGTGATGGAAACACTTTTGTATTTTTATTGCATTTTATGGTTCGGGCGTTCACTTCTAAGGTCCTAACTATTCAATCTGTTGGAGCAACGCCCTAGGGTGAAGCCTAGCTTGCTCGGAAAGTAGAAATGACCATAAGTTTCATACTCGTTTCAATTATTCGTTTTATACGATGGATACACCGTTGTATTTTTATTGCATTTTATGCTTCGGGCGTTGACTTCTAAGGCCCCAACTATCCAATCTGTTGGAGCAACGCCCTAGGGTGAAGCCTAGGTTGCTCGAAAAGTAGAAATGACCATCAGTTTCATACTGGTTGCAATTATTCGTTTTATGCGATGGAAAAACTGTTGTATTTATATTGTATTTTATGCTTCTGGCGTTGACTTCTAAGGCCCTAGCTATTCGATCTAGTGGAGAAACGCCGTGGAGTGAAGCCTAGGTTGCCCGGAAAGGAGAAATGACCATCACTTTCAAACTGGTTGCAATTAATAATGTTATACATTGGAAAAACTGTTGTATTTTTATTGCATTTTATGGTTCTGGCGTTAACTTCTTAGGCCCTAACTATTCGATCTGGTGGAACAACGGCCTAGGGTGAAGCCTAGCTTGCCCGGAACGTAGAAATGACCATTACCTTCACACTGTTTGCAATTATTCCTTTTATACGATGGAAATGCTGTTGTATTTATATCGTATTTTATGCTTCTGGCGTTTGCTTCTAAGGACCTAACTATTCGATCTGGTGGAGCAACGCCCTAGAGTGAATCCTAGGTTGCTCGGAATGTAGAATTGACCATAACTTTCACACTGGTTGCAATTATCCGTTTTTTACGTTGCAAACGCTGTTGTATCTATATCGTATTTTATGCTTCTGGCGTTTACTTCTAAGGACCTAACTATTCGATCTGGTAGAGCAACGCCCTAGTGTGGATCCTAGGTTGCTCGGAATGTAGAAAGGACCATTACTTTCACACTGGTTGCAATTAATCGTTTTATACGATGGAAAAGCTGTTGTATTAATATCGTATTTTATGCTTCTGGCGTTGACTTCTTAGGCCGTAACTATTCGGTCTGGTGGAGCAACGCCCTGGAGTGAAATCGAGGTTGCCCGGAACGTAGAATTGGCCATCACTTTCAAACTGGTTGCAATTATTCCTGTTATATGATGGAAACACTGTTGTATTTTTTTTGCATTTTATGGTTCGGGCGTTGACTTCTAAGGCGCTAACTATTCAATCTGTTGGAGCAACGCCCTAGGGTGAAGCCTAGGTTGCTCGGAAAGTGGAAATGACCATATGTTTCATACTGGTTGCAATTATTTGTTCCATACGATGGAAAAACTGTTGTATTTATATTGTATTTTATGCTTCTGGCGTTGACTTCTAAGGCACTAACTATTCGATCTGGTGGAGCAACGCCCTAGAGTGAAGCCTAGGTTGCCCGGAACGTAGAATTGGCCATCACTTTCAAACTGGTCGAAATTATTCCTGTTATATGATGGAAACACAGTTGTATTTTTTTGCATTTTATGGTTCTGGCGTAGACTTCTAAGGCCCTAACTATTCAATCTGTGGGAGCAACGCCCTAGGGTGAAGCCTAGGTTGCTCGGAAAGTAGAAATGACCATAAGTTTCATACTAGTTGCAATTATTCGTTTTATACGATGGGAAAGCTGTTGTATTTATATTGTATTTTATGCTTCTGGCGTTTGCTTCTAAGGACCTAACTATTCGATCTGGTGGAGCAACGCCCTAGAGTGAATCCTAGGTTGCTCGGAATGTAGAAATGACCATAACTTTCACACTGGTTGCAATTATTCGTTTTATACGATGCAAACGCTGTTGTATCTATATCGTATTTTATGCTTCTGGCGTTTACTTCTAAGGATCTAACTATTCGATCTGGTAGAGCAACGCCCTAGTGTGGATCCTAGGTTGCTCGGAATGTAGAAAGGACCATTACTTTCACACTGGTTGCAATTAATCGTTTTATACGATGGAAAAGCTGTTGTATTTATATCGTATTTTATGCTTCTGGCGTTGACTTCTTAGGCCGTAAGTATTCGTTCTGGTGGAGCAACGCCCTGGAGTGAAATCGAGGTTGCCCGGAACGTAGAATTGGCCATCACTTTCAAACTGGTTGCAATTATTCCTGTTATATGATGGAAACACTGTTGTATTTTTTTTGCATTTTATGGTTCGGGCGTTGACTTCTAAGGCGCTAACTATTCAATCTGTTGGAGCAACGCCCTAGGGTGAAGCCTAGGTTGCTCGGAAAGTGGAAATGACCATATGTTTCATACTGGTTGCAATTATTTGTTCCATACGATGGAAAAACTGTTGTATTTATATTGTATTTTATGCTTCTGGCGTTGACTTCTAAGGCACTAACTATTCGATCTGGTGGAGCAACGCCCTAGAGTGAAGCCTAGGTTGCCCGGAACGTAGAATTGGCCATCACTTTCAAACTGGTCGAAATTATTCCTGTTATATGATGGAAACACAGTTGTATTTTTTTTGCATTTTATGGTTCGGCCGTAGACTTCTAAGGCCCTAACTATTCAATCTGTTGGAGCAACGCCCTAGGGTGAAGCCTAGGTTGCTCGGAAAGTAGAAATGACCATAAGTTTCATACTCGTTTCAATTATTCGTTTTATACGATGGATACACCGTTGTATTTTTATTGCATTTTATGCTTCGGGCGTTGACTTCTAAGGCCCCAACTATCCAATCTGTTGGAGCAACGCCCTAGGGTGAAGCCTAGGTTGCTCGAAAAGTAGAAATGACCATCAGTTTCATACTGGTTGCAATTATTCGTTTTATACGATGGAAAAACTGTTGTATTTATATTGTATTTTATGCTTCTGGCGTTGACTTCTAAGGCCCTAGCTATTCGATCTAGTGGAGAAACGCCGTGGAGTGAAGCCTAGGTTGCCCGGAAAGGAGAAATGACCATCACTTTCAAACTGGTTGCAATTAATAATGTTATACATTGGAAAAACTGTTGTATTTTTATTGCATTTTATGGTTCTGGCGTTAACTTCTTAGGCCCTAACTATTCGATCTGGTGGAACAACGGCCTAGGGTGAAGCCTAGCTTGCCCGGAACGTAGAAATGACCATTACCTTCACACTGTTTGCAATTATTCCTTTTATACGATGGAAATGCTGTTGTATTTATATCGTATTTTATGCTTCTGGCGTTTGCTTCTAAGGACCTAACTATTCGATCTGGTGGAGCAACGCCCTAGAGTGAATCCTAGGTTGCTCGGAATGTAGAAATGACCATAACTTTCCCACTGGTTGCAATTATTCGTTTTATACGATGCAAACGCTGTTGTATCTATATCGTATTTTATGCTTCTGGCGTTTACTTCTAAGGACCTAACTATTCGATCTGGTAGAGCAACGCCCTAGTGTGGATCCTAGGTTGCTCGGAATGTAGAAAGGACCATTACTTTCACACTGGTTGCAATTAATCGTTTTATACGATGGAAAAGCTGTTGTATTTATATCGTATTTTATGCTTCTGGCGTTGACTTCTTAGGCCGTAACTATTCGGTCTGGTGGAGCAACGCCCTGGAGTGAAATCGAGGTTGCCCGGAACGTAGAATTGGCCATCACTTTCAAACTGGTTGCAATTATTTCTGTTATATGATGGAAACACTGTTGTATTTTTTTTGCATTTTATGGTTCGGGCGTTGACTTCTAAGGCGCTAACTATTCAATCTGTTGGAGCAACGCCCTAGGGTGAAGCCTAGGTTGCTCGGAAAGTGGAAATGACCATATGTTTCATACTGGTTGCAATTATTTGTTCCATACGATGGAAAAACTGTTGTATTTATATTGTATTTTATGCTTCTGGCGTTGACTTCTAAGGCACTAACTATTCGATCTGGTGGAGCAACGCCCTAGAGTGAAGCCTAGGTTGCCCGGAACGTAGAATTGGCCATCACTTTCAAACTGGTCGAAATTATTCCTGTTATATGATGGAAACACAGTTGTATTTTTTTTGCATTTTATGGTTCTGGCGTAGACTTCTAAGGCCCTAACTATTCAATCTGTGGGAGCAACGCCCTAGGGTGAAGCCTAGGTTGCTCGGAAAGTAGAAATGACCATAAGTTTCATACTCGTTTCAATTATTCGTTTTATACGATGGATACACCGTTGTATTTTTATTGCATTTTATGCTTCGGGCGTTGACTTCTAAGGCCCCAACTATCCAATCTGTTGGAGCAACGCCCTAGGGTGAAGCCTAGGTTGCTCGAAAAGTAGAAATGACCATCAGTTTCATACTGGTTGCAATTATTCGTTTTATACGATGGAAAAACTGTTGTATTCATATTGTATTTTATGCTTCTGGCGTTGACTTCTAAGGCCCTAGCTATTCGATCTAGTGGAGAAACGCCGTGGAGTGAAGCCTAGGTTGCCCGGAAAGGAGAAATGACCATCACTTTCAAACTGGTTGCAATTAATAATGTTATACATTGGAAAAACTGTTGTATTTTTATTGCATTTTATGGTTCTGGCGTTAACTTCTTAGGCCCTAACTATTCGATCTGGTGGAACAACGGCCTAGGGTGAAGGCTAGCTTGCCCGGAACGTAGAAATGACCATTACCTTCACACTGTTTGCAATTATTCCTTTTATACGATGGAAATGCTGTTGTATTTATATCGTATTTTATGCTTCTGGCGTTTGCTTCTAAGGACCTAACTATTCGATCTGGTGGAGCAACGCCCTAGAGTGAATCCTAGGTTGCTCGGAATGTAGAAATGACCATAACTTTCACACTGGTTGCAATTATTCGTTTTATACGATGCAAACGCTGTTGTATCTATATCGTATTTTATGCTTCTGGCGTTTACTTCTAAGGACCTAACTATTCGATCTGGTAGAGCAACGCCCTAGTGTGGATCCTAGGTTGCTCGGAATGTAGAAAGGACCATTACTCTCACACTGGTTGCAATTAATCGTTTTATACGATGGAAAAGCTGTTGTATTTATATCGTATTTTATGCTTCTGGCGTTGACTTCTTAGGCCGTAACTATTCGGTCTGGTGGAGCAACGCCCTGGAGTGAAATCGAGGTTGCCCAGAACGTAGAATTGGCCATCACTTTCAAACTGGTTGCAATTATTCCTGTTATATGATGGAAACACTGTTGTATTTTAATTGCATTTTATGCTTCGGGCGTTTACTTCTAAGGCCCTAACTATTCAATCTGTTGGAGCAACGCCCTAGCGTGAAGCCTAGCTTGCTCGGAAAGTAGAAATGTCCATAAGGTTCATACTGGTTGCAATTGTTCGTTTTATACGATGGAAAAACTGTTGTATTTATATTGTATTTTATGCTTCTGGCGTTGAATTCTAAGGCAATAACTATTCGATCTGGTGGAGCAACGCAATAGAGTGAAGCCTATGCTGCCCGGAACGTAGAATTGGCCATCACTTTCAAACTGGTTGCAATTATTCCTGTTATAGGATGGAAGCACTGTTGTATTTTTTTTGCATTTTATGGTTCGGGCGTTGACTTCTAAGGCCCTAACTATTCAACCTGTTGGAGCAGCGCCCTAGGGTGAAGCCTAGGTTGCTCGGGAAGTAGAAATGACCATAAGTTTCATACCGGATGCAATCATTCGTTTTATACGATGGAAAAACTGTTGTATTTATTTTGTATTTTATGCTTCTGGCGTTGACTTCTAAGGCCCTAGCTGCTCGATCTAGTGGAGCAACGCCGTAGAGAGAAGCCTAGGTTGCCCGGAAGGTAGAATTGGCCATCACTTTCAAACTGGTTGCAATTATTCGTTTTATACGATTGAAAAACTGTTGTATTTATATTGTATTCTATGCTTCTGGCGTTGACTTCTAAGGCACTAACTATTCGATCTGGTGGAGCAACGCCCTAGAGTGAAGCCTAGGTTGCCCGGAACGTAGAATTGGCCATCACTTTCAAACTGGTTGCAATTATTCCTGTTATATGATGGAAACACTGTTGTATTTTTATTGCATTTTATGCTTCGGGCGTTGACTTCTAAGGCCCTAACTATTCAATCTGTTGGAGCAACGCCCTAGGGTGAAGCCTAGCTTGCTCGGAAAGTAGAAATGACCATAAGTTTCATACTGGTTGCAATTATTCGTTTTACACGGTGGAAATGCTGTTGTATTTATATCGTATTTTATGCTTCTGGCGTTGACTTCTTAGGCCGTAACTATTCGGCCTGGTGGAGCAACGCCCTAGAGTGAAGTCTAGGTTGCCCGGAACGTAGAATTGGCCATCACTTTCAAACTGGTTGCAATTATTCCTGTTATATGATGGAAACACTGTTGTATTTTTTTTGCCTTTTATGGTTCGGGCGTTCACTACTAAGGTCCTAACTATTCAATCTGTTGGAGCAACGCCCTAGGGTGAAGCCTAGCATGCTCGGAAAGTAGAAATGACCATAAGTTTCATACTGGTTGCAATTATTCGTTTTATACGATGGAAACACTGTTGTATTTTTATTGCATTTTATGCTTCGGGCGTTGGCTTCTAAGGCCCTAACTATTCAATCTGTTGGAGCAACGACCAAGGGTGAAGCCTAGGTTGCTCGGAAAGTAGAAATGACCATAAGTTTCATACTGGTTGGAATTATTCGTTTTATACGATGGAAAAGCTGTTGTATTTATATTGTATTTTATGCCTCTGGCGTTGACTTCTAAGGCTCTAACTATTCAATCTGTTGGTGCAACGCCCTAGGGTGAAGCCTAGGTTGCCCGGAAAGTAGAAATGACGTTAACTTTCATACTGGTTGCAATTATTCGTTCTATACGATGGAAAAACCGTTGCATTGAAATTGTATTTTATGCTTCGGGCATTGACTTCTAAGGCACTGACTTTTCTATCTGGTGGAGCAACGCCCTAGAGTGAAGCCTAGGTTGCCCGGAACGTAGAATTGGCCATCACTTTCAAAATGGTTGCAATTATTCCTGTTATATGATGGACACACTGTTGTATTTTAATTGCATTTTATGCTTCAGGCGTTGACTTCTAAGGCCCTAACTATTCAATCTGTTGGAGCAACGCCCTAGGGTGAAGCCTAGCTCGCTCGGAATGTGGAAATGACCATAAGTTTCATACTGGTTGCAATTATTCGTTTTATACGATGGAAAAGCTGTTGTATTTATATCGTATTTTATGCTTCTGGCGTTTACTTCTGAGGACCTAACTATTCGATCTGATGGAGTAACGCCCTAGAGTGAGGCCTAGGTTGCCCGGAACGTAGAATTGGCCATCACTTTCAAACTGGTTGCAATTATTCCTGTTATATGATGGAAACACTGTTGTATTTTTATTGCATTTTATGCTTCGGGCGTTGACTCCTAAGGCCCTAACTATTCAATCTGTTGGAGCAACGCCCTAGGGTGAAGCCTAGCTTGCTCGGAAAGTAGAAATGACCATAAGTTTCATACTGGTTGCAATTATTCGTTTTACACGGTGGAAAAGCTGTTGTATTTATATCGTATTTTATGCTTCTGGCGTTGACTTCTTAGGCCGTAACTATTCGGCATGGTGGAGCAACGCCCTAGAGTGAAGTCTAGGTTGCCCGGAACGTAGAATTGGCCATCACTTTCAAACTGGTTGCAATTATTGATGTTATATGATGGAAACACAGTTGTATTTTTTTTGCATTGTATGGTTCGGGCGTTCACTTCTAAGGCCCTAACTATTCAATCTGTTGGAGCAACGCCCTAGGGTGAAGCCTAGGTTGCTCGGAAAGTAGAAATGACCAGAAGTTTCATACTGGTTCTAATTATTCGTTTTATACGATGGAAAAACTGTTGGATTTATATTGTATTTTAAGCTTCTGGCGTTGACTTCTAAGGCCCTAGCTGTTCGATCTAGTGGAGCAACGCCCTAGAGTGAAGCCGAGGTTGTCCGGAAAGGAGAAATGACCATCACTTTCAAACTGGTTGCAATAAATCCTTTTATACGATGGAAAAGCTGTTGTATTTATATCGTAGTTTATGCTTCTGGCGTTGACTTCTAAGGCACTAACTATTCGATCTGGTGGAGAAACGCCCTAGAGTGAAGCCTAGGTTGCCCGGAACGTAGAATTGGCCATCACTTTCAAACTGGTTGCAATTATTCCTGTTATATGATGGAAACACTGTTGTACCTTTATTGCATTTTATGCTTCGGGCGTTGACTTCTTTAGGCCCTAACTATTCAATCTGTTGGAGCAACGCCCTAGGGTGAAGCCTAGGTTGCTAGTAAAGTAGAAATGACCATAAGTTTCATACTGGTTGCAATTATTCGTTTTATACGATGGAATAGCTATTGTATTTATATTGTATTTTATGCTTCTGGCGTTGACTTCTTAGGCCCTAACTATTCGATCTGGTGAAACAACGCCCTAGAGTGAAGCCTAGATTGCCAGGAACGTAGAAATGACCGTCACTTTCACACGGGTTGCAATTATTCGTTTTATACAATGGAAAAGCTGTTGCATCTTTATTGTATTTTATTCATCTGGGGTTGACATCTAAGGCCGTAGCTATTAGATGTGGTGGAACAACGCCCTAGTGTGAAGCCTAGGTTGCCCGGAACGTAGAAATGTCCATAACTTTTACACCGGTAGCAATAATTCGTTTTATACAATGGAAAAACCGTTCTATTTATTTGGTATCTTACGCTTCGGGCGTTGACTTCTAAGCTCCTAACTATTCAGTCTGTTGGAGGAACGCCCTAGGGTGAAGCCTAGGTTGCCCGGAAATTATAAATGACCATAACTTTCACACTGGTTGCAATTATTCGTTTTATACGATGGAAAAGCTGTTGCATCGTTATTGTATTTTATGCTTCTGGCGTTGATTTCAAAGGCCCTAACTGTTCGATCTGGTGGAGAAACGACCTAGAGTGAAGCCTATGTTGCCCGGAACGTAGAAATGACCATTACATTCACACTGGTTGCAATTATTCGTCTTATACGATGGATAAGCTGTTGTATTTATATCGTATTTTATGCTTCTGGCGTTGACTTCTTAGGCCCTAACTATTCCATCTGGTGGAACAACGCCCTTGGGTGAAGCCGAGGTTGCGCGGAACGTAGCAATGACCATAACTTTCACACTGGTAGCAATTATTCGTTTTATACGATGGAAAAACTGTTCTATTTATTTTGTATTTTATGCTTCGGGCGATGACTTCTAAGGCCCTAGCTATTCGATCTGATCGAGCAACGCCCTAGAGTGAAGCCTAGGTTGCCCGGAACGTAGAAATGACCATAACTTCCACACTGGTTGCAGTTATTCGTTTTATACGATGGAAAAGCTGTTGTATTTATATGGTATTTTATGCCTCTGGCGTTAACTTCTTAGGCCCTAACTATTTCATCGGGTGGAACAACGCCCTATGGTGAAGCCTAGGTTGCGCGGAACGTAGAAATGACCATAACTTTCACACTGGTAGCAATTATTCGTTTTACACGATGGAAAAACTGTTTTATTTATTTTGTATTTTATGCTTCTGGCGTTGAATTCTAAGGCCCTAACTATTTGATCTGGTGGAGCAACGCCCTAGAGTGAAGCTTAGGTTGCCCGGAACGGAGAAATGACCATAACTTTCAAACCGGTAGCAATTATTCGTGTTATACGATGGAAAAACTGTTCTGTTTATTTTGTATTTTATGCTTCGGGCGTTGACTTCTAAGGCCCTAACTATTCAATCTGTTGGTGCAACGCCCTAGGGTGAAGCCTAGGTTGCCCGGAAAGTAGAAATGACGTTAACTTTCATACTGGTTGCAATTATTCGTTCTATACGATGGAACAACCGATGTATTTATATTGTATTTTATGCTTCGGGCATTGACTTCTAAGGCACTGACTATTCGATCTGGTGGAGCAACGCCCTAGAGTGAAGCCTAGGTTGCCCGGAACGTAGAATGGGCCATCACTTTCAAACTGGTTGCAATTATTCCTGTTATATGATGGAAACACTGTTGTATTTTAATTGCATTTTATGCTTTGGGCGTTGACTTCTAAGGCCCTAACTATTCAATCTGTTGGAGCAACGCCCTAGGGTGAAGCCTAGCTCGCTCGGAAAGTGGAAATGACCATAAGTTTCATACTGGTTGCAATTATTCGTTTTATACGATGGAAAAGCTGTTGTATTTATATCGTATTTTATGCTTCTGGCGTTTACTTCTAAGGACCTAACTATTCGATCTGGTGGAGTAACGCCCTAGAGTGAAGCCCAGGTTGCTCGGAATGTAGAACTGACCATAACTTTCACACTGGTTGCAATTATTCGTTTTATACGATGGAAAGGCTGTTGTATTTATATTGTATTTTATGCATCTGGCGTTGACTTCTAAGCCCGTAGCTATTAGATGTGGTGGAGCAACGCCCTGGCGTGACACCTAGGGTGCTCGGAACGTAGAAATGACCATTACTTTCACACTGGTTGCAATTATTCGTTTTATACGATGGAAAAGCTGTTGTATTTATATCGTTTTTTATGCTTCTGGCGTTGACTTCTTAGGCCGTAACTATTCGGTCTGGTGGAGCAACGCCCTGGAGTGAAACCTAGGATGCCCGGAACGTAGAATTGGCCATCACTTTCAAACTGGTTGCAATTATTCCTGTTATATGATGGAAACACAGTTGTATTTTTTTTGCATTGTATGGTTCGGGCGTTCACTTCTAAGGCCCTAACTATTCAATCTGTTGGAGCAACGCCCTAGGGTGAAGCCTAGGTTGCTCGGAAAGTAGAAATGACCAGAAGTTTCATACTGGTTCTAATTATTCGTTTTATACGATGGAAAAACTGTTGGATTTGTATTGTATTTTAAGCTTCTGGCGTTGTCTTCTAAGGCCCTAGCTGTTCGATCTAGTGGAGCAACGCCCTAGAGTGAAGCCGAGGTTGCCCGAAAGGAGAAATGACCATCACTTTCAAACTGGTTGCAATTAATCCTTTTATACGATGGAAAAGCTGTTGTATTTATATCGTATTTTATGCTTCTGGCGTTGACTTCTAAGGCACTAACTATTCGATCTGGTGGAGAAACGCCCTAGAGTGAAGCCTAGGTTGCCCGGAACGTAGAATTGGCCATCATTTTCAAACTGGTTGCAATTATTCCTGTTATATGATGGAAACACTGTTGTATCTTTATTGCATTTTATGCTTCGGGCGTTGACTTCTAAGGCCCTAACTATTCAATCTGTTGGAGCAACGCCCTAGGGTGAAGCCTAGGTTGCTAGGAAAGTAGAAATGACCATAAGTTTCATACTGGTTGCAATTATTCGTTTTATACGATGGAAAAACTGTTGTATTTATATTGTATTTTATGCTTCTGGCGTTGACTTCTAAGGCACTAACTATTCGATCTGGTGCAGCAACGCAATAGAGTGATGCCTAGGTTGCCCGGAACGTAGAATTGACCATCATTTTCAAACTGGTTGAAATTATACCTGTTATATGAGGGAAACACTGCTGTATTTTTTTTTGCATTTTATGGTTCGGGCGTTGACTTCTAAGGGCCTAATTATTCAATCCGTTGGAGCAGCGCCCTAGGGTGAAGCCTAGGTTGCTCGGAAAGTAGAAATGACCATAAGTTTCATACTGGTTGCAATTATTCGTTTTATACGATGGAAAAGCTGTTGCATTTATATTGCATTTTATGCGTCTCGCGTTAACTTCTAAGGCACTAACTATTCGATCTGGTAGTGCAACGCCCTAGAGTGAAGCCTAGGTTGCCCGGAACGTAGAATTGGCCATCACTTTCAAACTGGTTGCAATTATACCTGTTATGTGATGGAAACACTGTTGTATTTTTTTTGCATTTTATGGTTCGGGCGTTGACTTTTAAGACCCTAACTATTCAATCTGTTGGAGCAACGCCGTAGGGTGAAGCCTAGGTTGCTCGGAAAGTAGAAATGACCATAAGTTTCATACTGGTCGCAATTATTCGTTTTATACGATTGAAAAACTTTTGAATTTATATTGTATTTTATGCTTCTGGCGTTGACTTCTAAGGCCCTAGCTGTTCGATCTAGTGGAGCAACGCCCTAGAGTGAAGCCGAGGTTGCCCGGAAAGGAGAAATGACCATCACTTTCAAACTGGTTGCAATTAATCCTTTTATACGATGGAAAAGCTGTTGTATTTATATCGTATTTTATGCTTCTGGCGTTGACTTCTAAGGCACTAACTATTCGATATGGTGGAGAAACGCCCTAGAGTGAAGCCTAGGTTGCCCGGAACGTAGAATTGGCCATCACTTTCAAACCGGTAGCAATTATTAGTGTTATACGATGGAAAAACTGTTCTGTTTATTTTGTATTATATGCTTCGGGCGTTGACTTCTAAGGCCCTAACTATTCAATCTGTTGGTGCAACGCCCTAGGGTGAAGCCTAGGTTGCCCGGAAAGTAGAAATGACGTTAACTTTCATACTGGTTGCAATTATTCGTTCTATACGATGGAAAAACCGTTGTATTTATATTGTATTTTATGCTTCGGGCATTGACTTCTAAGGCACTGACTATTCTATCTGGTGGAGCAACGCCCTAGAGTGAAGCCTAGGTTGCCTGGAACGTAGAAATGACCATCACTTTCACACGGGTTGCAATTATTCGTTTTATACAATGGAAAAGCTGTTGCATCTTTATTGTATTTTATTCATCTGGGGTTGAGATCTAAGGCCGTAGCTATTAGATGTGGTGGAACAACGCCCTAGTGTGAAGCCTAGGTTGCCCGGAACGTAGAAATGTCCATAACTTTTACACCGGTAGCAATAATTCGTTTTATACAATGGAAACACCGTTCTATTTGTTTGGTATTTTATGCTTCGGGCGTTGACTTCTAAGCTCCTAACTATTCAATCTGTTGGAGCAACGCCCTAGGGTGAAGCCTAGGTTGCCTGGAAATTATAAATGACCATAACTTTCACACTGGTTGCAATTATTCGTTTTATACGATGGAAAAGCTGTTGCATCTTTATTGTATTTTATGCTTCTGGCGTTGATTTCAAAGGCCCTAACTATTCGATCTGGTGGAGCAACGGCCTAGAGTGAAGCATATGTTGCCCGGAACGTAGAAATGACCATTACATTCACACTGGTTGCAATTATTCGTCTTATACGATGGATAAGCTGTTGTATTTATATCGTATTTTATGCTTCTGGCGTTGACTTCTTAGGCCCTAACTATTCCATCTGGTGGAACAACGCCCTTGGGTGAAGCCTAGGTTGCGCGGAACGTAGCAATGACCATAACTTTCACACTGGTAGCAATTATTCGTTTTATACGATGGAAAAACTGTTCTATTTATTTTGTATTTTATGCTTCGGGCGTTGACTTCTAAGGCCCTAGCTATTCGATCTGGTCGAGCAACGCCCTAGAGTGAAGCCTAGGTTGCCCGCAACGTAGAAATGACCATAACTTCCACACTGGTTGCAGTTATTCGTTTTATACGATGGAAAAGCTGTTGTATTTATATCGTATTTTATGACTCTGTCGTTAACTTCTTAGGCCCTAACTATTTCATCGGGTGGAACAACGCCCTAGGGTGAAGCCTAGGTTGCGCGGAACGTAGAAATGACCATAACTTTCACACTGGTAGCAATTATTCGTTTTACACGATGGAAAAACTGTTTTATTTATTTTGTATTTTATGCTTCTGGCGTTGACTTCTAAGGGCCTAACTATTCAATCTGTTGGTGCAACGCCCAAGGGTGAAGCCTATGTTTCCCCGAAAGTAGAAATGACGTTAACTTTCATACTGGTTGCAATTATTCGTTTTATACGGTGGAAAAACTGTTTTATGTATTTTGTATTCTTTGCTTCGGGCGTTGACTTCTAAGGCCCTAGCTATTCGATCTGGTGGAGCAACGCCCTAGAGTGAAGCCTAGGTTGCCCGGAACGTAGAAATGACCATAACTTTCACACTGGTTGCTATCATTCGTTCTATACGATGGAAAAACTGTTATATTTATATTGTAGTTTATGCTTCTGGCGTTGACTTCTTAGGCCCTAACTGTTCGATCTGGTGGAACAACGTCCTAGGGTGAAGCCTACGATGCGCGGAAAGTAGAAATGACCATAACTTTCACACTGGTTGCAATTATTCGTTTTATACGATGGAAAAGCTGTGGCATCTTTATTGTATTTTATTCATCTGTGGTTGACTTCTAAGGCCGTAGCTATTAGATGTGGTGTAGAAACGCCCTAGAGTGACGCATAGGTTGCCCGGAACGTAGCAATAACCATTACTTTCACAATGTTTGCAATTATTCATTTTATAAATGGAAAAGCTTTTGTACTAATACTGCAATTTATTCATCTGGCGTTGACTTCTAAGGCCCTAGCTATTCGATACGGTCGAGCAACGCCATAGAGTGAAACCTAGGTTGCCCGGAACGTAGAAATGACCATAACGTTCACACTGGTAGCAAGTATTCGTTTTATACGATGGAAAAACTGTTTTATTTATTTTGTATTTTATGCTTCTGGCGTTGACATCTAAGGCCCTAGCTATTCGATCTGGTGGAGCAACGCCCTAGAGTGAAGCCTAGGATGCCCGGAACGGAGAAATGACCATAACTTTCACACCGGTAGCAATTATTCGTTTTATACGATGGAAAAACTGTTCTATTTATTTTGTATTTTATGCTTCGGGCGTTGACTTCTAAGGCCTTAACTATTCAATCTGTTGGTGAAACGCACAAGGGTGAAGCCTATGTTGCCCGGAAAGTAGAAATGACGTTAACTTTTATACTGGTTGTAATTATTCGTTTTATACGATGGAAAAACTGTTTTATTTATTTTGTATTTTATGCTTCAGGCGTTGACTGCTAACGCCCTAACTATTCGATCTGGTTGCATAACGTCCTAGAGTGAAGCCTAGGTTGCCCGGAACGTAGAAATGGCCACAACATTCACACTCGTTGCTATCATTCGTTTTACACGATGGAAAAGCTGTTGTATTTATATCGTTTTTTATGCTTCTGGCGTTGACTTCTTAGGCCGTAACTATTCGGTCTGGTGGAGCAACGCCCTGGAGTGAAACCTAGGTTGCCCGGAACGTAGAATTGGCCATCACTTTCAAACTGGCTGCAATTATTCCTGTTATATGAAGGAATCACAGTTGTATTTTTATTGCATTTTATGCTACGGGCGTTGACTTCTAAGGCCCAAACTATTCAATCTGCTGGAGCAACGCCCTACGGTGAAGCCTAGCTAGCTCGGAAAGTAGAAATGACCATAAGTTTCATACTGGTTGCAATTATTCGTTTTATACGATGGAAAAACTGTTGTATTTATATTGTATTTTATGCTTCTGGTGTTGACTTCTAAGGCACTAACTATTCGATCTGGTGCAGCAACGCAATAGAGTGATGCCTAGGTTGCCCGGAACGTAGAATTGACCATCAATTTCAAACTGGTTGCAATTATACCTGTTATATGATGGAAACACTGCTGTATTTTTTTTTGCATTTTATGGTTCGGGCGTTGACTTCTAAGGGCCTAATTATTCAATCCGTTGGAGCAACGCCCTAGGGTGAAGCCTAGGTTGCTCGGAAAGTAGAAATGACCATAAGTTTCATACTGGTTGCAATTATTCGTTTTATACGATGGAAAAGCTGTTGCATTTATATTGTATTTTATGCTTCTCTCGTTGACTTCTAAGGCACTAACTATTCGATCTGGTAGTGCAACGCCCTAGAGTGAAGCCTAGGTTGCCCGGAACGTAGAATTGGCCATCACTTTCAAACTGGTTGCAATTATTCCTGATATATGATGGAAACACTGTTGCATTTTTTTTGCATTTCATGGTTCGGGCGTTGACTTTTAAGACCCTAACTATTCAATCTGTTGGAGCAACGCCCTAGGGTGAAGCCTAGGTTGCTAGGAAATTTTAAATGACCATAACTTTCACACTGGTTGCAATTATTCGTTTTATACGATGGAAAAGCTGTTGCATCTTTATTGTATTTTATGCTTCTGGCGTTTATTTCAAAGGACCTAACTATTTCATCGGGTGGAACAACGCCCTAGGGTGAAGCCTAGGTTGCCCGGAACGGAGAAATGACCATAACTTTCACACCGGTAGCAATTATTCGTTTTATACGATGGAAAAACTGTTCTATTTATTTTGTATTTTATGCTTCGGGCGTTGACTTCTAAGGCCCTAACTATTCAATCTGTTGGAGCAACGCCCTAGGGTGAAGCCTAGGTTGCTCGGAAAGTAGAAATGACCATAAGTTTCATACTGGTTGCAATTATTCGTTTTATACGATGGAAAAGCTGTTGCATTTATATTGTATTTTATGCTTCTCTCGTTGACTTCTAAGGCACTAACTATTCGATCTGGTAGTGCAACGCCCTAGAGTGAAGCCTAGGTTGCCCGGAACGTAGAATTGGCCATCACTTTCAAACTGGTTGCAATTATTCCTGTTATATGATGGAAACACTGTTGTATTTTTTTTGCATTTTATGGTTCGGTCGTTGACTTCTACGGCCCTAACTATTCAATCCGTTGGAGCAACGCCCTAGGGTGAAGCCTAGCTTGCTCGGTAAGTAGAAATGACCATAAGTTTCATACTGGTTGCAATTATTCGTTTTATACGATGGATAAGCTGTTGTATTTATATCGTATTTTATGCTTCTGGCGTTGACTTCTTAGGCCGTAACTATTCAGTCTGGTGGAGCAACGCCATGGAGTGAAACCTAGGTTTCCCGGAACGTAGAATTGGCCATCACTTTCAAACTGGTTGCAGTTATACCTGATATATGATGGAAACACTGTTGTATTTTTTTTGCATTTTATGGTTCGGGCGTTGACTTCTAAGGCTCTAACTCTTCAATCTGTTGGAGCAAGGCCCTAGGGTGGAGCCTATGTTCCTCGGAAAGTAGAAATGACCATAAGTTTCATACTGGTTGCAATTATTCGTTTTATACGATGGAAAAGCTGTTGTACTTATATCGTATTTTATGCTTCTGGCGTTGTCTTCTTAGGCCGTAACTATTCGGTCTGGTGGAGCAACGCCATGGAGTGAAACCTAGGTTGCCCGGAACGTAGCATTGGCCATCACTTTCAAACTGGTTGCAGTTATTCCTGATATATGATGGAAACACAGTTGTATTTTTTTTGCATGTTATGGTTCGGGCGTTGACTTCTAAGGCCCTAACTATTCAATCTGTTGGAGCAAGGCCCTAGGGTGAGGCCTAGGTTGCTTGGAAAGTAGAAATGACCATAAGTTACATACTGGTTCCAATTATTCGTTTTATACGATGGAAAAACTGTTGTATTTATATTGTATTTTAAGCTTCTGGCGTTGACTTCTAAGGCACTATCTATTCGATCTGGTGGAGCAACGCCCTAGAGAGAAGCCTAGGTTGCCCGGAACGTAGAATTGGCCATCACTTTCAAACTGGTTGCAGTTATTCCTGATATATGATGGAAACACTGTTGTATTTTTTTTGCATGTCATGGGTCGGGCGTTGACTTCTAAGGCCCTAACTATTCAATCTGTTGGAGCAACGCCCTTGTGTGTAGCCTAGGTTCCTCGGAAAGTAGAAATGACCATCAGTTTCATACTGGTTGCAATTATTCGTTTTATACGATGGAAAAACTGTTGTATTTATATTGTATTTTATGCTTCTGGCGTTGACTTCTAAGGCCCTAGCTATTCGATCTAGTGGAGCAACGCCCTAGAGTGAAGCCTAGGTTGCCCGGAAAGGAGAAATGACCATCACTTTCAAACTGGTTGCAATTAATCCTGTTATACATTGGAAAAACTGTGGTATTTTTATTGCATTTTATGCTTCTGGCGTTCACTTCTTAGGCCCTAACTTTCGATCTGGTGGAACAACGGCCTAGGGTGAAGCCTACCTTGCCCGGGACGTAGAAATGACCATTACCTTCACACTGTTTGCAATTATTCCTTTTATACGATGGAAAAGCTGTTGTATTTATATCGTATTTTATGCT
This sequence comes from Calliopsis andreniformis, assembly GCF_051401765.1. NCBI lineage: Eukaryota > Metazoa > Arthropoda > Insecta > Hymenoptera > Andrenidae > Calliopsis > Calliopsis andreniformis. The sequence continues at coordinate 11,451,651 of NW_027480429.1, read as the reverse complement.
TCCGGCGTTTACTTCTAAGGACCTAACTATTCTATCTGGTGGAGCAACGCCCTAGAGTGAATCCTAGGTTGCTCGGAATGTAGAAATGACCATAACTTTCACACTGGTTGCAATTATTCGTTTTATACGATGCAAACGCTGTTGTATTTATATCGTATTTTATGCTTCTGGCGTTGACTTCTTAGGCCGTAACTATTCGGTCTGGTGGAGCAACGCCCTGGAGTGAAACCTAGGTTGCCCGGTACGTAGAATTGGCCATCACTTTCAAACTGGTTGCAATTATTCCTGTTATATGATGGAAACACTGTTGTATTTTTTTTGCATTTTATGTTTCGGGCGTAGACTTCTAAGGCCCTAACTATTCAATCTGTGGGAGCAACGCCCTAGGGTGAAGCCTAGGTTGCTCGCAAAGTAGAAATGACCATAAGTTTCATACTGGTTGCAATTATTCGTTTTATACGATGGAAAAGCTGTTGTATTTATATTGTGTTTTATGCTTCTAGCGTTGACTTCTAAGGCACTAACTATTCGATCTGTTGGAGCAACGCCCTACAGTGAAGCCTACGTTGCCCGGAACGTAGAATTGTCCATCACTTTCAAACTGGTCGCAATTATTCCTGTTATATTATGGAAACACTGTTGTATTTTTTTTGCATTATATGGTTCGGGCGTATACTTCTAAGGCCCTAACTATTCAATCTGTGGGAGCAACGCCCTAGGGTGAAGCCTAGGTTGCTCGGAAAGTAGAAATGACCATAAGCTTCATGCTGGTCGCAATTATTCGTTTTATACGATGGAAAAGCTGTTGTATTTATATTGTATTTTATGCTTCTGGCGTTGACTTTTAAGGCACTAACTACTCGATCTGGTGGAGCAACGCCCTAGAGTGAAGCCTAGGTTGCCCGGAACGTAGAATTGGCCATCACTTTCCAAATTGGTTGCAATTATTCCTGTTATATGATGGAAACACTGTTGTATTTTTTTTGCATTTTATGGTTCGGTAGTTGACTTCTACGGCCCTAACTATTCAATCCGTTGGAGCAACGCCCTAGGGTGAAGCCTAGCTTGCTCGGTAAGTAGAAATGACCATAAGTTTCATACTGGTTGCAATTATTCGTTTTATACGATGGATAAGCTGTTGTATTTATATCGTATTTTATGCTTCTGGCGTTGACTTCTTAGGCCGTAACTATTCAGTCTGGTGGACCAACGCCATGGAGTGAAACCTAGGTTTCCCGGAACGTAGAATTGGCCATCACTTTCAAACTGGTTGCAGTTATACCTGATATATGATGGAAACACTGTTGTATTTTTTTTGCATTTTATGGTTCGGGCGTTGACTTCTAAGGCCCTAACTATTCAATCTCTTGGAGCAAGGCCCTAGGGTGAAGCCTAGGTTTCTTGGAAAGTAGAAATGACCATAAGTTACATACTGGTTCCAATTATTCGTTTTATACGATGGAAAAACTGTTGTATTTATATTGTATTTTAAGCTTCTGGCGTTGACTTCTAAGGCACTATCTATTCGATCTGGTGGAGCAACGCCCTAGAGAGAAGCCTAGGTTGCCCGGAACGTAGAATTGGCCATCACTTTCAAACTGGTTGCAGTTATTCCTGATATATGATGGAAACACTGTTGTATTTTTTTTGCATGTTATGGTTCGGGCGTTGACTTCTAAGGCCCTAACTATTCAATCTGTTGGAGCAACGCCTTAGGGTGTAGCCTAGGTTCCTCGGAAAGTAGAAATGACCATCAGTTTCATACTGGTTGCAATTATTCGTTTTATACGATGGAAAAACTGTTGTATATATATTGTATTTTATGCTTCTGGCGCTGACTTCTAACGCACTAACTATTCGATCTTTTGGAGCAACGCCCTAGAGTGAAGCCTAGGTTGCCCGGAAAGGAGAAATGACCATCACTTTCAAACTGGTTGCAATTAATACTGTTATACATTGGAAAAACTGTTGTATTTTTATTGCATTTTATGCATCTGGCGTTCACTTCTTAGGCCCTAACTTTCGATCTGGTGGAACAACGGCCTAGGGTGAAGCCTACCTTGCCCGGAACGTAGAAATGACCATTACCTTCACACTGTTTGCAATTATTCCTTTTATACGATGGAAAAGCTGTTGTATTTATATCGTATTTTATGCTTCTGGCGTTTACTTCTAAGGACCTAACTATTCGATCTGTTGGAGCAAGGCCCTAGGGGGGAGCCTAGGTTGCTCGGAAAGTAGAAATGACCGTAAGTTTCATACTGGTTGCAATTATTCGTTTTATACGATGGAAAAGCTGTTGTACTTATATCGTATTTTATGCTTCTGGCGTTGACTTCTTAGGCCGTAACTATTCGTTCTGGTGGAGCAACGCCATGGAGTGAAACCTAGGTTGCCCGGAACGTAGCATTGGCCATCACTTTCAAACTGGTTGCAGTAATTCCTGATATATGATGGAAACACAGTTGTATTTTTTTTGCATGTTATGGCTCGGGCGTTGACTTCTAAGGCCCTAACCATTCAATCTGTTGGAGCAAGGCCCTAGGGTGAAGCCTAGGTTGCTTGGAAAGTAGAAATGACCATAAGTTACATACTGGTTCCAATTATTCGTTTTATACGATGGAAAAACTGTTGCATTTATATTGTATTTTAAGCTTCTGGCGTTGTCTTCTAAGGCACTATCTATTCGATCTGGTGGAGCAACGCCCTAGAGAGAAGCCTAGGTTGCCCGGAACGTAGAATTGGCCATCACTTTCAAACTGGTTGCAGTTATTCCTGATATATGATGGAAACACTGTTGTATTTTTTTTGCATGTTATGGTTCGGGCGTTGACTTCTAAGGCCCTAACTATTCAATCTGCTGGAGCAACGCCCTAGGGTGTAGCCTAGGTTCCTCGGAAAGTAGAAATGACCATCACTTTCAAACTGGTTGCAATTAATCCTGTTATACATTGGAAAAACTGTTGTATTTTTATTGCATTTTATGCATCTGGCGTTCACTTCTTAGGCCCTAACTTTCGATCTGGTGGAACAACGGCCTAGGGTGAAGCCTAGCTTGCCCGGAACGTAGAAATGACCATTACCTTCACACTGTTTGCAATTATTCCTTTTATACGATGGAAAAGCTGTTGTATTTATATCGTATTTTATGCTTCTGGCGTTTACTTCTAAGGACCTAACTATTCGATCTGGTGGAGCAACGCCCTAGAGTGAATCCTAGGTTGCTCGGAATGTAGAAATGACCATAACTTTCACACTGGTTGCAATTATTCGTATTATACGATGCAAACGCTGTTGTATTTATATCGTATTTTATGCTTCTGGCGTTTACTTCTAAGGACCTAGCTATTCGATCTGGTGGAGCAACGCCTTAGAGTGGATCCTAGGTTGCTCGGAATGTAGAAATGACCATAACTTTCACACTGGTTGCAATTATTCGTTTTATACGATGGAAACGCTGTTCTATCTATATTGTACTTTATGCCTCTGGCGTTGACTTCTTAGGCCGTAACTAAACGGTCTGGTGGAGCAACTCCCTGGAGTGAAACCTAGGTTGCCCGGAACGTAGAATTGTCCATCACTTTCAAACTGGTCGCAATTATTCCTGTTATATGATGGAAACACTGCTGTATTTTTTTTGCATTTTATGTTTCGGGCGTAGACTTCAAAGGCCCTAACTATTCAATCTGTGGGAGCAACGCCCTAGGGTGAAGCCTTGCTTGCTCGGAAAGTAGAAATGACCATAACTTTCACACTGGTTGCAATTATTCGTTTTATACGATGGAAACGCTGTAGTATTTATATTGTACTTTATGCCTCTGGCGTTGACTTCTAAGGCCGTAGCTATTAGATGTGGTGGAGCAACGCCCTGGAGTGACGCCTAGGGTGCTCGGAACGTAGAAATGACCATTACTTTCACACTGGTTGCAATTATTCCTTTTATACGATGGCAAAGCTGTTGTATTTATATCGTATTTTATGCTTCTAGCGTTTGCTTCTAAGGACCTAACTATTCGATCTGGTGGAGCAACGCCCCAGAGTGAATCCTAGGTTGCTCGGAATGTAGAAATGACCATAACTTTCACACTGGCTGCAATTATTCGTTTTATACGATGCAAACGCTGTTGTACTTATATCGTATTTTATGCTTCTCGCGTTGACTTCTTAGGCCGTAACTATTCGGTCTAGTGGAGCAACGCTCTGGAGTGAAACCTAGGTTGCCCGGAACGTAGAATTGGCCATCACTTTCAAACTGGTTGCAATTATTGCTGTTATATAATGGAAACACTGTTGTATTTTTTTTGCATTTTATGGTTCGGGCGTTGACTTCTAATGCCCTAACTATTCAATCCGTTGGAGCAACGCCCTAGGGTGAAGCCTAGGTTGCTCGGAAAGTAGAAATGACCATCACTTTCACACGCGTTGCAATTATTCCTGTTATAGGATGGAAAGACTGTTATATTTATATTGTATTTTATGCTTCTGGCGTTCACTTCTTAGGCCCTAACTATTCGATCTGGTGGAACAACGCCGTAGAGTGAAGCATAGGTTGCCTAGAACGTAGAAATGACCATCACTTTCACACGGGTTGCAATTAATCCTGTTATAGGATGGATAGACTGTTGTATTTTTATTGTATTTTATACGTCAGGCGTTGACTTCTGAAGCCGTAGCTATTCGATGTGGTGGAAGTACGCCATAGAGTGAAGCCTAGGTTGCCCGGAACGTAGAAATGACCATAAGTTTCATACTGGTTGCAATTATTAGTTTTATACGTTGGAAAAACTGTTGTATCTATATTGTATTTTATGCTTCGGGCGTTCACTTCTTAGTCCCTAACTATTCGATCTGGTGGAGCAACGCCCTAGGGTGAAGCCTAGGTTGCCCGGAACGTAGAAATGACCATAACTTTTACACTGGTAGCAATTATTCCTTTTATACAATGGAAAAACTGTTCTATTTATTTTGTATTTTATGCTTCGGGCGTTGACTTCTAAGGCCCTAACTGTTTGATCTGGTGGAGCAACGCCCTAGAGTGAAGCCTAGGTTGCCCGGAACGTAGAAATGACCATAACCTTCACTCTGGTTGCTATTATTCGTTTTATACGATGGAAAAACCGTTATATTTATGTTGTATTTTATGCTTCTGACGTTCACTTCTTAGGCCCTAACTATTCAATCTGTTCGAGCAACGCCGTAGGGTGAAGCCCAGGTTGCTCGGAAAGTAGAAATGACCATAAGTTTCATACTGGTTGCAATTATTCGTTTTATACGATGGAAAACCTGTTGTATTTATATTGTATTTTATGCTTCTGGCGTTCACTTCTAAGGCTCTAACTATTCGATCTGGTGGAGCAACGCAATAGAGTGAAGCGTAGGTTGCCCGGAACGTAGAATTGGCCATCCATTTCAAACTGGTTGCAATTATACCTGTTATATGATGGAAACACTGCTGTATTTTTTTTGCATTTTATGGTTCGGGCGTTGTCTTCTAAGGCCCTAACTATTCAATCTGTTGGAGCAACGCCCTAGGGAGATGCCCAGGTTGCTCGCAAAGTAGAAATGACCATAAGTTTCGTACTGGTTGCAATTATTCGTTTTATACGATGGAAACACTGTTGTATTTATATTGTATTTTATTCTTCTGGCGTTCACTTCTTAGGCCCTAACTATTCGATCTGGTGGTACAACGGCCTAGAGTGAAGCCTAGGTAGCCCGGGACGTAGAAATGACCATAACTTTTACACTGGTAGCAATTATCCGTTTTATACAATGGAAAAACTGTTCTATTTATCTTGTATTTAATGCTTCGGGCGTTGGCTTCTAAGGCCCTAACTGTTTGATCTGGTGGAGCGACGCCCTAGTGTGAAGCCTAGGTTGCCCGGAACGTAGAAATGGCCATAACTTTCACACTGGTTTCTTTATTCGTTTTATACGATGGAAAAACTGTTATATTTATGTTGTATTTTATGCTTCTGACGTTGACTTCTTAGGCCCTAACTATTCGATCTGGTGGAACAACGCAATAGAGTGAAGCCTAGCTTGCCCGGAACGTAGAATTGGCCATCACTTTCAAACTGGTTGCAATTATTCCTGTTATATGATGGAAACACTGTTGTATTTTTTTAGCATTTTATGGCTCGGGCGTTGACTTCTAAGGCCCTAACTATTCAATCTGTTGGAGCAACGCCCTAGGGTGGAGCCTAGGTTGCTCGGAAAGTAGAAATGACCATAAGTTTCATGCGGGTTGCAATTATTCGTTTTATACGATGGACAAACTGTTGTATTTATATTGTATTTTATGCTTCTGGCGTTGACTTCTAAGGCACTAACTATTCGATCTGGTGGAGCAGCGCAATAGAGTGACGCCTAGGTTGCCCGGAACGTAGAATTGGCCATCAATTTCAAAATGGTTGCAATTATACCTGTTATATGATGGAAACACTGCTGTATTTTTTTTGCATTTTATGGTTCGGGCGTTGACTTCTAAGGCCCTAACTATTCAATCCGTTGGAGCAACGCCCTAGGGTGAAGCCTTGCTTGCTCGGAAAGTAGAAATGACCATTACCTTCACACTGTTTGCCATTATTCCTTTTATACGATGGCAAAGCTGTTGTATTTATATCGTATTTTATGCTTCTAGCGTTTGCTTCTCAGGACATAACTATTCGATCTGGTGGAGCAACGCCCTAGAGTGAATCCTAGGTTGCTCGCAATGTAGAAATGACCATAACTTTCACACTAGTTGCAATTATTCGTTTTATACGATGCAAACGCTGTTGTATTTATATCGTATTTTATGCTTCTGGCGTTGACTTCTTAGGCCGTAACTATTCGGTCTGGTGGAGCAACGCCCTAGAGTGAAGCCTAGGTTGCCCGGAACGTAGAAATGACCATAAGTTTCATACTGGTTGCAATTATTCGTTTTATACGATGGAAACACTGTTGTATTTTTTTTGCATTTTATGGTTCGGGCGTTGACTTCTAAGGCCCTAACTATTCAATCCGTTGGAGCAACGCCCTAGGGTGAAGCCTAGGTTGCTCGGAAAGAAGAAATGACCATAGGTTTCATACTGGTTGCAATTATCCGTTTTATACGATGGAAAAACTGTTGTATTTATATTGTATTTTATGCTTCTGGCGTTGACTTCTAAGGCCCTAGCTGTTCGACCTAGTGGAGCAACGCCCTAGAGTGAAGCCTAGGTTGCCCGGAAGGGAGAAATGACCATCACGTTCAAACTGGTTGCAATTAAACCTTTTATACGATGGAAAAGCTGTTGTATCTATATTGTATTTTATGCTTCTGGCGTTTACTTCTAAGGACCTAACTATTCGATCTGGTGGAGCAACGCCCTAGAGTGAAGCCTAGGTTACACGGAATGTGGAAATGACCATAACTTTCACACTGATTGCAATTATTCGTTTTATACGATGGAAACGCTGTTGTATTTATATTGTATTTTATGCCTCTGGCGTTGACTTCTAAGGCACTATCTATTCGATCTGGTGGAGCAACGCCCTGGAGAGAAGCCTAGGTTGCCCGGAACGTAGAATTGGCCATCACTTTCAAACTGGTTGCAATTATTCCTGTTATATGATGAAAACACTGTTGTATTTTTTTTGGATTTTATGGTTCGGGCGTTCACTTCAAAGGTCCTAACTATTCAATCTGTTGGAGCAACGCCCTAGGGTGAAGCCTAGGTTGCTCGGGAAGTAGAAATGACCATCAGTTTCATACTGGTTGCAATTATTCGTTTTATACGATGGAAACGCTGTTGTATTTATATTGTACTTTATGCCTCTGACGTTGACTTCTAAGGCCGTAGCTATTAGATGTGGTGGAGCAACGCCCTGGAGTGACGCCTAGGGTGCTTGGAACGTAGAAATGACCATTACTTTCACACTGGTTGCAATTATTCCTTTTATACGATGGCAAAGCTGTTGTATTTATATCGTATTTTATGCTTCTAGCGTTTGCTTCTAAGGACCTAACTATTCGATCTGGTGGAGCAACGCCCTAGAGTGAATCCTAGGTTGCTCGGAATGTAGAAATGACCATAACTTTCACACTGGCTCCAATTATTCGTTTTATACGATGCAGACGCTGTTGTATTTATATCGTATTTTATGCTTCTGGCGTTGACTTCTTAGGCCGTAACTATTCGGTCTAGTGGAGCAACGCTCTGGAGTGAAACCTAGGTTGCCCGGAACGTAGAATTGGCCATCACTTTCAAACTGGTTGCAATTATTGCTGTTATATAATGGAAACACTGTTGTATTTTTTTTGCATTTTATGGTTCGGGCGTTGACTTCTAATGCCCTAACTATTCAATCCGTTGGAGCAACGCCCTCGGGTGAAGCCTAGGTGGCTCGGAAAGTAGAAATGACCATAAGTTTCATACTGGTTGCAATTATTCGTTTTATACGACGGAAAATCTGTTGTATTTATATTGTATTTTATGCTTCTGGCGTTGACTTCTAAGGCACTAACTATTCGATCTGGTTGAGCAACGCCCTAGAGTGAAGCCTAGGTTGCCCGGAACGTAGAATTGGCCATCACTTTCACACGCGTTGCAATTATTCCGGTTATAGGATGGAAAGACTGTTGTATTTTTATTGTATTTTATACCTCAGGCGTTGACTTCTGTGGCCGTAGCTATTCGATGTGGTGGAAGAACGCCATAGAGTGAAGCCTAGGTTGCCCGGAACGTAGAAATGACCATAACTTTCACTGTGGTTGCTATTATTCGTTTTATACGATGGAAAAACCATTATATTTATATTGTATTTTATGCTTCTGACGTTCACTTCTTAGGGCCTAACTACTCGATCTGGTGGACCAACGCCGTAGAGTGAAGCCTAGGTTGCCAGGAACATAGAAAATACCATTACTTTCACACTGGTTGCAATTATTCGTTTTATACGATAGAAAAGCTGTTGTACTTATATTGTATTTTATGCCTCTGGCGTTGACTTCTAAGGCCGTAGCTATTAGATGTGGTGGTGCAACGCCCTAGAGTGAAGCCTAGGGTGCTCGGAACGTAGAAATGACCATTACTTTCACACTGGTTGCAATTATTCGTTTTTTACGATGGAAAAGCTGTTGTATTTTTTTTGCATTTTATGGTTCGGGCGTTGACTTCTAAGGCCCTAACTATTCAGTCCGTTGGAGCAACGCCCTAGGGTGAAGCCTAGGTTGCTCGGAAAGTAGAAATGACCATAAGTTTTATACTGGTTGCAATTATTCGTTTTATAAGATGGAAAAACTGTTGGACTTATATTGTATTTTATGCTTCTGGCGATGACTTCTTAGGCCCTAACTATTCAATCTGGTGGAACAGCGCCCTAGAGTGAAGCATAGGTTGCCTGGAACGTAGAAATGACCATCACTTTCACACGTGCTGCAATTATTCCTGTTATAGGATGGAAAGACTGTTATATTTATATTGTATTTTATGCTTCTGGCGTTCACTTCTTAGGCCCTAACTGTTCGATCTGGTGGAACAACGCCGTAGAGTGAAGCCTAGGTTGCCCGGAACGTAGAAATGACCATTACTTTCACACTGTTTGCAATTATTCCTTTTATACGATGGAAAAGCTGCTGTATTTATATCTTATTTTATGCTTCTTGCGTTTACTTCTACGGACCTAACTGTTCGATCCGGTGGAGCAACGCCCTAGAATGAAGCCTAGGTTGCTCGGAATGTAGAAATGACCATAACCTTCAGACTGGTTGCAATTATTCGTTTTATACGATGGAAAAGCTGTTGTATTTATATTGTATTTTATGCCTCTGGCGTTGACTTCTAAGGCCGTAGCTAATAGATGTGGTGGAGCAACGCCCTAGAGAGACGCCTAGGGTGCTCGGAACGTAGAAATGGCCATTACTTTCACACTGGTTGCAATTATTCGTTTTATACGATGGAAAAGCTGTTGTATTTATATCGTACTTTATGCTTCTGGCGTTGACTTCTTAGGCCGTAGCTATTCGGTCTGGTGGAGCAGCGCCCTATGGTGAAGCCTAGGTTGCTCGGAAAGTAGAAATGACCATAAGTTTCATACTGGTTGGAATTATTCGTTTTATACGATGGAAAAGCTGTTGTATTTATATTGTATTTTATGCCTCTGGCGTTGACTTCTAAGGCCGTAGCTAATAGATGTGGTGGAGCAACGCCCTAGAGAGACGCATAGGGTGCTCGGAACGTAGAAATGACCATTACTTTCACACTGGTTGCAATTATTCGTTTTATACGATGGAAAAGCTGTTGCATTTATATCGTATTTTATGCTTCTGGCGATGACTTCTTAGGCCGTAACTATTCGGTCTGGTGGAGCAACGCCCTGAAGTGAAACCTAGGTTGCCCGGAACGTAGAATTGACCATCACTTTCAAACTGGTTGCATTTATTCGTGTTATATGATGGAAACACTGTTGCATTTTTTTTGCATTTTATGGTTCGGGCGTTGACTTCTAAGGCCCTAACTATTCAATCCGTTGGAGCAACGCCCTAGGGTGAAGCCTTGGTTGCTCGGAAAGTAGAAATGACCATAAGTTTCATACAGGTTGCAATTGTTTGTTTCATACGATGGAAAAACTGTTGTATTTATATTGTATTTTATGCTTCTGGCGTTGACTTCTAAGACACTGACTATTCGATCTGGTGGAGCAACGCCCTAGAGTGAAGCCTAGGTTTCCCGGAACGTAGAATTGGCCATCACTTTCACACTGGTTGCAATTATTCGTTTTATACGATGGAAAAGCTGTTGTATTTATATTGTATTTTATGCTTCGGGCGTTGACTTCTAAGGCCCTAACTGTTTGATCTGGTGGAGCAACGCCCTAGAGTGAAGCCTAGGTTGCCCGGAACGTAGAAATGACCATAACTTTCACTCTGGTTACTATTATTCGTTTTATACGATGGAAAAACCGTTATATTTATATTGTATTTTATGCTTCTGACGTTCACTTCTTAGGCCCTAACTATTCGACCTGGTGGAACAACGCCGTAGAGTGAAGCCTAGGTTGCCCGGAACATAGAAATGACCATTACTTTCACACTGCTGGCAATTATTCCTTTTATACGATGGAAAAGCTGTTGTATTTATATCGTATTTTATGCTTCTGGCGTTGACTTCTAAGGCCGTAGCTATTAGATGTGGTGGTGCAACGCCCTAGAGTGAAGCCTAGGGTGCTCGGAACGTAGAAATGACCATTCCTTTCAAACTGGTTGCAATTATTCGTTTTATACGATGGAAAAACTGTTGTACTTATATTGTATTTTATGCTTCTGGCGATGACTTCTTAGGCCCTAACTATTCAATCTGGTGGAACAACGCCCTGGAGTAAAGCATAGGTTGCCTGGAACGTAGAAATGACCATCACTTTCACACGGGTTGCAATTATTCCTGTTATAGGATGGAAAGACTGTTATATTTATATAGTATTTTATGCTTCTGGCGTTCACTTCTTAGGCCCTAACTATTCGATCTGGTGGAACAACGCCGTAGTGTGATGCCTAGGTTGCCTGGAACGTAGAAATGACCATTACTTTCACACTGTTTGCAATTATTCCTTTTATACGATGGAAAAGCTTTTGTATTTATATCGTATTTTTGCTTCTTGCGTTTTCTTCTAAGGTCCTAAATATTCGATCTGGTGGAGCAACGCCCTAGAATGAAGCCTAGGTTGCTCGGAATGTAGAAATGACCATAACTTTCACACTGGTTGGAATTATTCGTTTTATACGATGGAAAAGCTGTTGTATTTATATTGTATTTTATGCCTCTGGCGTTGACTTCTAAGGCCGTAGCTATTAGATGTGGTGGAGCAACGCCCTAGAGAGACGCCTAGGGTGCTCGGAACGTAGAAATGGCCATTACTTTCACACTGGTTGCAATTATTCGTTTTATACGATGGAAAAGCTGTTGTATTTATATCGTACTTTATGCTTCTGGCGTTGACTTCTTAGGCCGTAACTATTCTGTCTGGTGGAGAAGCGCCCTGGAGTGAAACCTAGGGTGCTCGGAACGTAGAAATGACCATTACTTTCACACTGGTTGCAATTATTCGTTTTATACGATGGAAAAGCTGTTGTATTTATATCGTATTTTATACTTCTGTCGTTGACTTCTACGGCACTAACTATTCGATCTGGTGGAGCAACGCCCTAGAGTGAAGCCTAGGTTGCCCGGAACGTAGAATTGGCCATCACTTTCGAACTGGTCGCAATCATTCCTGTTATATGATGAAACACTGTTGTATTTTTTTGCATTTTATGGTTCGGGCGTAGACTTCTAAGGCCCTAGCTATTCAGTCTGTTGGAGCAACGCCCTAGGGTGAAGCCTAGGTTGCTCGGAAAGTAGAAATGACCATAGGTTTCATACTGGTTGCAATTAATCGTTTTATACGATGGAAAAGCTGTTGTATTTATATTGTATTTTATGCTTCTGGCGTTGACTTCTAAGGCTCTAACTATTCGATCTGGTGGAGCAACGCCCTAGAGGTAAGCCTAGATTACCCGGAACGTAGAATTGGCCATCACTTTCAGACTGCTTGCAATTATTCCTGTTATATGATGGAAACACTGTTGTATTTTTTTTGCATTTTATGGTTCGGGCGTTCACTTCTAAGGTCCTAACTATTGAATCTGTTGGAGCAACGCCCTAGGGTGAAGCCTAGCTTGCTCGGAAAGTAGAAATGACCATAAGTTTCATACTGGTTGCAATTATTCGTTTTATACGATGGAAACACTGTTGTATTTTTTTTGCATTTTATGGTTCGGGCGTTGACTTCTAAGGCCCTAGCTATTCAATCCGTTGGGACAACGCCCTAGGGTGAAGCCTAGGTTGCTCGGAAGGTAGAAATGACCATATGTTTCATACTGGTTGCAATTATTTGTTTCATACGATGGAAAAACTGATGTATTTATATTGTGTTTTATGCTTCTGGCGTTGACTTCTAAGGCACTAACTATTCGATCTGGTGGAGCAACGCCCTAGAGTGAAGACTGGGTTGCCCGGAACGTAGAATTGTCCATCACTTTCAAACTGGTCGCAATTATTCCTGTTATATGATGGAAACACTGTTGTATTTTTTTTGCATTTTATGGTTCTGGCGTAGACTTCTAAGGCCCTAACTATTCAATCTGTGGGAGCAACGCCCTATGGTGAAGCCTAGGTTGCTCGGAAAGTAGAAATGACCATAAGTTTCATACTGGTTGCAATTATTCGTTTTATACGATGGAAAAGCTGTTGTATTTATATTGTATTTTATGCTTCTGGCGTTGACTTCTAAGGCACTAACTATTCGATCTGGTGGAGCAACGCCCTGGAGTGAAGCCTAGGTTGCCCGGAACGTAGAATTGGCCATCACTTTCCAAATTGGTTGCAATTATTCCTGTTATATGATGGAAGCACTGTTGTATTTTTTTAGCATTTTGTGGCTCGGGCGTTGACTTCTAAGGCCCTAACTATTCAATCCGTTGGAGCAACACCCTAGGGTGAAGCCTAGGTTGCTCGGAAAGTAGAGATGACCATAAGTTTCATACTGGTTGGAATTATTCGTTTTATACGATGGAAAAGCTGTTGTATTTATATTGTATTTTATGCCTCTGGCGTTGACTTCTAAGGCCGTAACTATTCGGTCTGGTGGAGCAACGCCCTGGAGTGAAACCTAGGTTGCCCGGAACGTAGAATTGGCAATCACTTTCAAACTGGTTGCAATTATTGCTGTTATATGATGGAAACACTGCTGTAATTTTTTTGCATTTTATGGTTCGGGCGTTGTCTTCTAAGGCCCTAACTATTCAATCTGTTGGAGCAACGCCCTAGGGAGATGCCTAGGTTGCTCGCAAAGTAGAAATGACCATAAGTTTCGTACTGGTTGCAATTATTCGTTTTATACGATGGAAACACTGTTGTATTTATATTGTATTTCATTCTTCTGGCGTTCACTTCTTAGGCCCTAACTATTCGATCTGGTGGTACAACGGCCTAGGGTGAAGCCTAGGTAGCCTGGGACGTAGAAATGACCATAACTTTTACACTGGTAGCAATTATCCGTTTTATACAATGGAAAAACTGTTCTATTTATTTTGTATTTAATGCTTCGGGCGTTGGCTTCTAAGGCCCTAACTGTTTGATCTGGTGGAGCGACGCCCTAGTGTGAAGCCTAGGTTGCCCGGAACGTAGAAATGGCCATAACTTTCACACTGGTTTCTTTATTCGTTTTATACGATGGAAAAACTGTTATATTTATGTTGTGTTTTATGCTTCTGACGTTGACTTCTTAGGCCCTAACTATTCGATCTGGTGGAACAACGCAATAGAGTGAAGCCTAGCTTGCCCGGAACGTAGAATTGGCCATCACTTTCAAACTGGTTGCAATTATTCCTGTTATATGATGGAAACACTGTTGTATTTTTTTAGCATTTTATGGCTCGGGCGTTGACTTCTAAGGCCCTAACTATTCAATCTGTTGGAGCAACGCCCTAGGGTGAAGCCTAGGTTGCTCGGAAAGTAGAAATGACCATAAGTTTCATACGGGTTGCAATTATTCGTTTTATACGATGCACAAACTGTTGTATTTATATCGTATTTTATGCTTCTAGCGTTTGCTTCTCAGGACCTAACTATTCGATCTGGTGGAGCAACGCCCTAGAGTGAATCCTAGGTTGCTCGCAATGTAGAAATGACCATAACTTTCACACTGGTTGCAATTATTCGTTTTATACGATGCAAACGCTGTTGTATTTATATTGTATTTTATGCCTCTGGCGTTGACTTCTAAGGCCGTAACTATTCGGTCTGGTGGAGCAACGCCCTGGAGTGAAACCTAGGTTGCCCGGAACGTAGAATTGGCAATCACTTTCAAACTGGTTGCAATTATTGCTGTTATATGATGGAAACACTGCTGTAATTTTTTTGCATTTTATGGTTCGGGCGTTGTCTTCTAAGGCCCTAACTATTCAATCTGTTGGAGCAACGCCCTAGGGAGATGCCTAGGTTGCTCGCAAAGTAGAAATGACCATAAGTTTCGTACTGGTTGCAATTATTCGTTTTATACGATGGAAACACTGTTGTATTTATATTGTATTTCATTCTTCTGGCGTTCACTTCTTAGGCCCTAACTATTCGATCTGGTGGTACAACGGCCTAGGGTGAAGCCTAGGTAGCCTGGGACGTAGAAATGACCATAACTTTTACACTGGTAGCAATTATCCGTTTTATACAATGGAAAAACTGTTCTATTTATTTTGTATTTAATGCTTCGGGCGTTGGCTTCTAAGGCCCTAACTGTTTGATCTGGTGGAGCGACGCCCTAGTGTGAAGCCTAGGTTGCCCGGAACGTAGAAATGGCCATAACTTTCACACTGGTTTCTTTATTCGTTTTATACGATGGAAAAACTGTTATATTTATGTTGTATTTTATGCTTCTGACGTTGACTTCTTAGGCCCTAACTATTCGATCTGGTGGAACAACGCAATAGAGTGAAGCCTAGCTTGCCCGGAACGTAGAATTGGCCATCACTTTCAAACTGGTTGCAATTATTCCTGTTATATGATGGAAACACTGTTGTATTTTTTTAGCATTTTATGGCTCGGGCGTTGACTTCTAAGGCCCTAACTATTCAATCTGTTGGAGCAACGCCCTAGGGTGAAGCCTAGGTTGCTCGGAAAGTAGAAATGACCATAAGTTTCATACGGGTTGCAATTATTCGTTTTATACGATGCACAAACTGTTGTATTTATATCGTATTTTATGCTTCTAGCGTTTGCTTCTCAGGACCTAACTATTCGATCTGGTGGAGCAACGCCCTAGAGTGAATCCTAGGTTGCTCGCAATGTAGAAATGACCATAACTTTCACACTGGTTGCAATTATTCGTTTTATACGATGCAAACGCTGTTGTATTTATATCGTATTTTATGCTTCTGGCGTTGACTTCTTAGGCCGTAACTATTCGGTCTGGTGGAGCAACGCTCTGGAGTGAAACCTAGGTCGCCCGGAACGTAGAATTGGCCATCACTTTCAAACTGGTTGCAATTATTGCTGTTATATGATGGAAACACCGTTGTATTTTTTTTGCATTTTATGGTTCGGGCGTTGACTTCTAATGCCCTAACTATTCAATCCGTTGGAGCAACGCCCTAGGGTGAAGCCTAGGTTGCTCGGAAAGTAGAAATGACCATAAGTTTCATACTGGTTGCAATTATTCGTTTTATACGATGGAAAATCTGTTGTATTTATATTGTATTTTATGCTTCTGGCGTTGACTTCTAAGGCACTAACTATTCGATCTGGTTGAGCAACGCCCTAGAGTGAAGCCTAGGTTGCCCGGAACGTAGAATTGGCCATCACTTTCACACTGGTTGCAATTATTCGTTTTATACGATGGAAAAGCTGTTGTATTTATATTGTATTTTATGCCTCTGGCGTTGTCTTCTAAGGCCCTAACTATTCAATCTGTTGGAGCAACGCCCTAGGGTGAAGCCCAGGTTGCTCGGAAAGTAGAAATGACCATAAGTTTCATACTGGTTGCAATTATTCGTTTTATACGATGGAAAAACTGTTGTATTTATATTGTATTTTATGCTTCTGGCGTTGACTTCTAAGGCCCTAGCTGTTCGATCTAGTGGAGCAACGCCCTAGAGTGAAGCCTAGGTTGCCCGGAAGGGAGTAATGACCATCACGTTCAAACTGGTTGCAATTAACCCTTTTATACGATGGAAAAGCTGTTGTATCTATATTGAATTTTATGCTTCTGGCGTTGACTTCTAAGGCCCTAGCAATTCGGTCTAGTGAAGCAACTTCCTAGAGTGAAGCCTAGGTTGCCCGGAAAGGAGAAATGACCATCACTTTCAAACTGGTTGCAATTAATCCTGTTATACGATGGAAACACTGTTGTATTTTTTTTGCATTTTATGATTCGGGCGTTGACTTCTAAGGCCCTAACTATTCAATCCGTTGGAGCAACGCCCTAGGGTGAAGCCTTGCTTGCTCGAAAAGTAGAAATGACCATTACCTTCACACTGTTTGCAATTATTCCTTTTATACGATGGCAAAGCTGTTGTATTTATATCGTATTTTATGCCTCTAGCGTTTGCTTCTAAGGACCCAACTATTCGATCTGGTGGAGCAACGCCCTAGAGTGAATCCTAGGTTGCTCGCAATGTAGAAATGACCATAACTTTCACACTGGTTGCAATTATTCGTTTTATACGATGCAAACGCTGTTGTATTTATATCGTATTTTATGCTTCTGGCGTTGACTTCTTAGGCCGTAACTATTCGGTCTGGTGGAGCAACGCTCTGGAGTGAAACCTAGGTTGCCCGGAACGTAGAATTGGCCATCACTTTCAAACTGGTTGCAATTATTGCTGTTATATGATGGAAACACTGTTGTATTTTTTTTGCATTTTATGGTTCGGGCGTTGACTTCTAATGCCCTAACTATTCAATCCGTTGGAGCAACGCCCTAGGGTGAAGCCTAGGTTGCTCGGAAAGTAGAAATGACCATAAGTTTAATACTGGTTGCAATTATTCGTTTTATACGATGGAAAAGCTGTTGTATTTATATTGTATTTTATGCTTCTGGCGTTGACTTCTAAGGCACTAACTATTCGATCTGGTGGAGCAACGCCCTAGAGTGAAGCCTAGGTTGCCCGGAACATAGAATTGGCCATCACTTTCCAAATTGGTTGCAATTATTCCTGTTATATGATGGCTACACTGTTGTATTTTTTTTGCATTTTATGTTTCGGGCGCTGACTTCTAAGGCCCTAACTATTCAATCCGTTGGAGCAACACCCTATGGTGAAGCCTAGGTTGCTCGGAAAGTAGAAATGACCATAAGTTTCATACTGGTTGGAGTTATTCGTTTTATACGATGGAAAAGCTGTTGTATTTATATTGTATTTTATGCCTCTGGCGTTGACTTCTAAGGCCGTAGCTATTACATGTGGTGGAGCAACGCCCTAGAGAGACGCCTAGGGTGCTCGGAACGTAGAAATGACCATTACTTTCACACTGGTTGCAATTATTCGTTTTATACGATGGAGAAGCTGTTGTATTTATATCGTATTTTATGCTTCTGGCGTTGACTTCTTAGGCCGTAACTAGTCGGTCTGGTGGAGCAACGCCCTGGAGTGAAACCTAGGTTGCCCGGAACGTAGAATTGGCAATCACTTTCAAACTGGTTGCAATTATTGCTGTTATATGATGGAAAAACTGTTATATTTTTTTTGCATTTTATGGTTCGGGCGTTGACTTCTAAGGCCCTAACTATTCAATCCGTTGGAGCAACGCCCTAGGGTGAAGCCTAGGTTGCTCGGAAAGTAGAAATGACCATAAGTTTCATACTGGTTGCAATTATTCGTTTTATACGGTGGAAAAACTGTTGTATTTATATTGTATTTTATGCTTCTGGCGTTGACTTCTAAGTCACTAACTATTCGATCTGGTGGAACAACGCCCTAGAGTGAAGCCTAGGTTGCCTGGAACGTAGAAATGAACATCACTTTCACACGGGTTGCAATTATTCCGGTTATAGGATGGAAAGACTGTTGTATTTTTATTGTATTTTATACTTCAGGCGTTGACTTCTGTGGCCGTAGCTATTCGATGTGGTGGAAGAACGCCATAGAGTGAAGCCTAGGTTGCCCGGAACGTAGAAATGGCCTTCACTTTCAAACTGGTTGCAATTATTCCTGTTATATGATGGAAACACTGTTGTATTTATATTGTATTTTATGCCTCTGGCGTTGACTTCTAAGGCCGTAGCTTTTAGATGTGGTGGAGCAACGCCCTAGAGAGATGCCTAGGGTGCTCGGAACGTAGAAATGACCATTACCTTCACACTGTTTGCAATCATTCATTTTAAACGATGGCAAAGCTGTTGTATTTATATTGTATTATATGCTTCTGGCGTTGACTACTAAGGCACTAACTATTCGATCTGGTGGAGCAACGCCCTAGAGTGGAGCCTAGGTTGCCCGGAACGTAGAATTGGCCATCACTTTCCAAATTGGTTGCAACTATTCCTGTTATATTATGGAAACACTGTTGTATTTTTATTGCATTTTATGCTTCGGGCGTTGACTTCTAAGGCCCTAACTCTTCAGTCTGTTGGAGCAACGCCCTCGGGTGAAGGCTAGGTTGCTCGGAAAGTAGAAATGACCATCAGTTTCATACTGGTTGCAATTATTCGTTTTATACGACGGAAAAACTGTTGTATTTATATTGTATTTTATGCTTCTGGCGTTGACTTCTAAGGCCTTAGCTACTCGATCTAGTGGAGCAACGCCGTGGAGTGAAGCCTAGGTTGCCCGGAAAGGAGAAATGACCATCACTTTCAAACTGGTTGCAATTAATAATGTTATACATTGGAAAAACTGTTGTATTTTTATTGCATTTTATGCTTCTGGCGTTCACTTCTTAGGCCCTAACTATTCGATCTGGTGGAGCAACGCCCTGGAGTGAAACTTAGGTTGCCCGGAACGTAGAGTTGGCCATCACTTTCAAACTGGTTGCAATTATTGCTGCTATATGATGGAAACACTGTTCTATTTTTTTTGCATTTTATGGTTCGGGCGTTGACTTCTAAGGCCCTAACTATTCAATCCGTTGGAGCAACGCCCTAGGGTGAAGCCTAGGTTGCTCGGAAAGTAGAAATGACCATAAGTTTCATACTGGTTGGAATTATTCGTTTTATACGATGGAAAAGCTGTTGTATTTATATCGTATTTTATGCTTCTGGCGTTTACTTCTAAGGACCTAAATTTTAGATCTGGTGGAGCAACGCCCTAGAGTGAAGCCTAGGTTGCCCGGAAGGGAGAAATGACCATCACGTTCAAAGTGGTTGCAATTAATCCTTTTATACGACGGAAAAGCTGTTCTATCTATATTGTATTTTATGCTTCTGGCGTTTACTTCTAAGGACCTAACTATTCGATCTGGTGGAGCAACGCCCTAGAGTGAAGCCTAGGTTAGACGGAATGTGGAAATGACCATAACTTTCACACTGGTTGCAATTATTCGTTTTATACGATGGAAACGCTGTTGTATTTATATTGTATTTTATGCTTCGGGCGCTGGCTTCTAAGGCCCTAACTACTCAATCTGTTGGAGCAACGCCCTAGGGTGAAGCCTAGGTTGCTCGGAAAGTAGAAATGACCATCAGTTTCATACTGGTTGCAATTATTCGTTTTATACGATGGAAAAACTGTTGAATTTATATTTTATTTTATGCTTCTGGCATTGACTTCTAAGGCCCTAGCAATTCGGTCTAGAGGAGCGACGCCCTAGAGTGAAGCCTAGGTGGCCCGGAAAGGAGAAATGACCATCACTTTCAAACTGGTTGCAATTAATCCTGTTATACGATGGAAAAACTGTTTTATTTTTATTGCATTTTATGCTTCTGGCGTTCACTTCTTAGGCCCTAACTATTCGATCTGGTGGAACAACTGCCTAGGGTGAAGCCTAGCTTGCCCGGAACGTAGAAATGACCATTACTTTCACACTGGTTACAATTATTCGTATTATACGATGGAATAGCTGTTGTATTTATATCGTATTTTATGCTTCTGGCGTTGACTTCTTAGGCCGTAACTATTCGGTCTGGTGGAGCAACGCCCTGGAGTGAAACTTAGGTTGCCCGGAACGTAGAGTTGGCCATCACTTTCAAACTGGTTGCAATTATTGCTGCTATATGATGGAAACACTGTTCTATTTTTTTTGCATTTTATGGTTCGGGCGTTGACTTCTAAGGACCTAACTATTCAATCCGTTGGAGCAACGCCCTAGGGTGAAGCCTAGGTTGTTCGGAAAGTAGAAATGACCATCACTTTCATACTGGTTGCAATTATTCGTTTTATACGATGGAAAAACTGTTGCATTTATATTGTATTTTATGCTTCTGGCGTTGACTTCTAAGGCCCTAGCTGTTCGATCTAGTGGAGCAACGCCCTAGAGTGAAGCCTAGGTTGCCCGGAAGGGAGAAATGACCATCACGTTCAAAGTGGTTGCAATTAATCCTTTTATACGATGGAAAAGCTGTTCTATCTATATTGTATTTTATGCTTCTGGCGTTTACTTCTAAGGACCTAACTATTCGACCTGGTGGAGCAACGCCCTAGAGTGAAGCCTAGGTTACACGGAATGTGGAAATGACCATAACTTTCACACTGGTTGCAATTATTCGTTTTATACGATGGAAACGCTGTTGTATTTATATTGTATTTTATGCTTCGGGCGCTGGCTTCTAAGGCCCTAACTACTCAATCTGTTGGAGCAACGCCCTAGGGTGAAGCCTAGGTTGCTCGGAAAGTAGAAATGACCATCAGTTTCATACTGGTTGCAATTATTCGTTTTATACGATGGAAAAACTGTTGAATTTATATTTTATTTTATGCTTCTGGCGTTGACTTCTAAGGCCCTAGCAATTCGGTCTAGAGGAGCGACGCCCTAGAGTGAAGCCTAGGTTGCCCGGAAAGGAGAAATGACCATCACTTTCAAACTGGTTGCAATTAATCCTGTTATACGATGGAAAAACTGTTTTATTTTTATTGCATTTTATGCTGCTGGCGTTAACTTCTTAGGCCCTAACTATTCGATCTGGTGGAACAACGGCCTAGGGTGAAGCCTAGCTTGCCCGGAACGTAGAAATGACCATTACTTTCACACTGTTTGCAAGTATTCCTTTTATACGATGGAAAAGCTGTTGTATTTATATCGTATTTAATGCTTCTGGCGTTTACTTCTAAGGACTTAACTATTCGATCTGGTGGAGCAACGCCCTAGAGTGAAGCCTAGGTTGCTCGGAATGTAGAAATGACCATAACTTTCACACTGGTTACAATTATTCGTTTTATACGATGGAAAAACTGTTGTATTTATATTGTATTTTATGCTTCTGGCGTTGACTTCTAAGGCCCTAGCTGTTGGATCTAGGGAAGCAACGCCCTAGAGTGAAGCCTAGGTTGCCCGGAAGGGAGAAGTGACCATCACGTTCAAAGTGGTTGCAATTAATCCTTTTATACGATGGAAAAGCTGTTGTATCTATATTGTATTTTATGCTTCTGGCGTTTACTTCTAAGGACCTAACTATTCGATCTGGTGGAGCAACGCCCTACAGTGAAGCCTAGGTTGCCCGGAACGTAGAATTGGCCATCACTTTCAAACTGGTTGCAATTATTCCTGTTATATGATGGAAACACTGTTGTATTTTTTTTGCATTTTATGGTTCGGGCGTTGACTTCTAAGGCCCTAACTATTCAATCCGGTGGAGCAACGCCCTAGGGTGAAGCCTAGGTTGCTCGGAAAGTAGAAATGACCATAAGTTTCATACTGGTTGGAATTATTCGTTTTATACGATGGAAAAGCTGTTGCATTTATATTGTATTTTCTGCCTCTGGAGTTGACTTCTAACGGCGTAGCTATTAGATGTGTTGGAGCAACGCCCAGAGAGACGCCTAGGATGCTCGGAACGTAGAAATGACCTTTACTTTCACACTGGTTGCAATTATTCCTTATATACGATGGAAAAGCTGTTGTATTTATATCGTATTTTATGCTTCTGGCGTTGACTTCTTAGGCCGTAACTATTCGGTCTGGTGGAGCAACGCCCTGGAGTGAAACTTAGGTTGCCCGGAACGTAGAGTTGGCCATCACTTTCAAACTGGTTGCAATTATTGCTGCTATATGATGGAAACACTGTTCCATTTTTTTTGCATTTTATGGTTCGGGCGTTGACTTCTAAGGACCTAACTATTCAATCCGTTGGAGCAACGCCCTAGGGTGAAGCCTAGGTTGTTCGGAAAGTAGAAATGACCATCACTTTCATACTGGTTGCAATTATTCGTTTTATACGATGGAAAAACTGTTGCATTTATATTGTATTTTATGCTTCTGGCGTTGACTTCTAAGGCCCTAGCTGTTCGATCTAGTGGAGCAACGCCCTAGAGTGAAGCCTAGGTTGCCCGGAAGGGAGAAATGACCATCACGTTCAAAGTGGTTGCAATTAATCCTTTTATACGATGGAAAAGCTGTTCTATCTATATTGTATTTTATGCTTCTGGCGTTTACTTCTAAGGACCTTACTATTCGACCTGGTGGAGCAACGCCCTAGAGTGAAGCCTAGGTTACACGGAATGTGGAAATGACCATAACTTTCACACTGGTTGCAATTATTCGTTTTATACGATGGAAACGCTGTTGTATTTATATTGTATTTTATGCTTCGGGCGCTGGCTTCTAAGGCCCTAACTACTCAATCTGTTGGAGCAACGCCCTAGGGTGAAGCCTAGGTTGCTCGGAAAGTAGAAATGACCATCAGTTTCATACTGGTTGCAATTATTCGTTTTATACGATGGAAAAACTGTTGAATTTATATTTTATTTTATGCTTCTGGCGTTGACTTCTAAGGCCCTAGCAATTCGGTCTAGAGGAGCGACGCCCTAGGGTGAAGCCTAGGTTGCCCGGAAAGGAGAAATGACCATCACTTTCAAACTGGTTGCAATTAATCCTGTTATACGATGGAAAAACTTTTATTTTTATTGCATTTTATGCTGCTGGCGTTAACTTCTTAGGCCCTAACTATTCGATCTGGTGCAGCAACGCCCTAGAGTGAATCCTAGGTTGCTCGGAATGTAGAAATGACCATAACTTTCACACTGGTTGCAATTATTCGTTTTATACGATGCAAACGCTGTTGTATCTATATCGTATTTTATGCTTCTGGCGTTTACTTCTAAGGACCTAACTATTCGATCTGGTAGAGCAACGCCCTAGAGTGGATCCTAGGTTGCTCGGAATGTAGAAATGACCATAAGTTTCACACTGGTTGCAATTATTCGTTTTATACGATGGAAACGCTGTTGTATTTATATTGTACTTTATGCCTCTGGCGTTCACTTCTAAGGCTGTAGCTATTAGATGTGGTGCAGCAGTGCCCTAGAGTGACGTCTAGGGTGCTCGGAACGTAGAAATGACCATTACTTTCACACTGGTTGCAATTATTCGTTTTATACGATGGAAAAGCTGTTGTATTTATATAGTATTTTATGCTTCTGGCGTTGACTTCTTAGGCCGTAACTATTCGGTCTGGTGGAGCAACGCCCTGGAGTGAAATCTAGGTTGCCCGGAACGTAGAATTGGCCATCACTTTCAAACTGGTTGCAATTATTCGTTTTATACGATGGAAAAACTGTTGTATTCATATTGTATTTTATGCTTGTGGCGTTCACTTCTAAGGCACTAACTATTCGATCCGTTGGAGCAACGCCCTAGGGTGAAGCCTAGGTTGCTCGGCAAGTAGAAATGACCATATGTTTCATACTGGTTGCAATTATTTGTTCCATACGGTGGAAAAACTGTTGTATTTATATTGTATTTTATGCTTGTGGCGTTCACTTCTAAGGCACTAACTATTCGATCTGGTGGAGCCACGCCCTAGAGTGAAGCCTAGGTTGCCCGGAAGGTAGAATTGGCCATCACTTTCAAACTGGTTGCAATTATTCGTTTTATACGACGGAAAAACTGTTGTATTTATATTGTATTTTATGCTACTAGCGTTGACTTCTTAGGCCGTAATTATTCGGTCTGGTGGAGCAACGCCCTGGAGTGAAATCTAGGTTGCCCGGAACGTAGAATTGGCCACCACTTTCAAACTGGATGCAATTATTCCTGTTATATGATGGAAACACTGTTGTATTTTTTTTGCATTTTATGCTTCTGGCGTTGACTTCTTAAGCCGTAACTATTCGGTCTGGTGGAGCAACGCCATGGAGTGAAACCTAGGTTGCCCGGAACGTAGAATTGGCCATCACTTTCAAACTGGTTGCAGTTATTCCTGATATATGATGGAAACACTGTTGTATTTTTTTTGCATTTTATGGTTCGGGCGTTGACTTCTAAGGCCCTAACTATTCAATCCGTTGGAGCAACGCCCTAGGGTGAAGCCTAGGTTGCTCGGAAAGTAGAAATGACCATAAGTTTCATACTGGTTGGAATTATTCGTTTTATACGATGGAAAGCTGTTGCATTTATATTGTATTTTCTGCCTCTGGAGTTGACTTCTAACGGCGTAGCTATTAGATGTGGTGGAGCAACGCCCAGAGAGACGCCTAGGGTGCTCGGAACGTAGAAATGACCTTTACTTTCACACTGGTTGCAATTATTCCTTATATACGATGGAAAAACTGTTTTATTTTTATTGCATTTTATGCTGCTGGCGTTAACTTCTTAGGCCCTAACTATTCGATCTGGTGGAACAACGGCCTAGGGTGAAGCCTAGCTTGCCCGGAACGTAGAAATGACCATTACCTTCACACTGTTTGCAATTATTCCTTTTATACGATGGAAATGCTGTTGTATTTATATCGTATTTTATGCTTCTGGCGTTTGCTTCTAAGGACCTAACTATTCGATCTGGTGCAGCAACGCCCTAGAGTGAATCCTAGGTTGCTCGGAATGTAGAAATGACCATAACTTTCACACTGGTTGCAATTATTCGTTTTATACGATGCAAACGCTGTTGTATCTATATCGTATTTTATGCTTCTGGCGTTTACTTCTAAGGACCTAACTATTCGATCTGGTAGAGCAACGCCCTAGAGTGGATCCTAGGTTGCTCGGAATGTAGAAATGACCATAAGTTTCACACTGGTTGCAATTATTCGTTTTATACGATGGAAACGCTGTTGTATTTATATTGTACTTTATGCCTCTGGCGTTCACTTCTAAGGCTGTAGCTATTAGATGTGGTGCAGCAGTGCCCTAGAGTGACGTCTAGGGTGCTCGGAACGTAGAAATGACCATTACTTTCACACTGGTTGCAATTATCCGTTTTATACGATGGAAAAGCTGTTGTATTTATATAGTATTTTATGCTTCTGGCGTTGACTTCTTAGGCCGTAACTATTCGGTCTGGTGGAGCAACGCCCTGGAGTGAAATCTAGGTTGCCCGGAACGTAGAATTGGCCATCACTTTCAAACTGGTTGCAATTATTCGTTTTATACGATGGAAAAACTGTTGTATTCATATTGTATTTTATGCTTGTGGCGTTCACTTCTAAGGCACTAACTATTCGATCCGTTGGAGCAACGCCCTAGGGTGAAGCCTAGGTTGCTCGGCAAGTAGAAATGACCATATGTTTCATACTGGTTGCAATTATTTGTTCCATACGATGGAAAAACTGTTGTATTTATATTGTATTTTATGCTTCTGGCGTTGACTTCTAAGGCACTAACTATTCGATCTGGTGGAGCAACGCCCTAGAGTGAAGCCTAGGTTGCCCGGAAAGGAGAAATGACCATCACTTTCAAACTGGTTGCAATTAATCCTGTTATACGGTGGAAAAACTGTTGTATTTTTATTGCATTTTATGCGTCTAGCGTTCACTTCTTAGGCCCTAACTATTCGATCTGGTGGAACAACGTCCTAGGGTGAAGCCTAGCTTGCCCGGAACGTAGAAATGACCATTACTTTCACACTGTTTGCAAGTATTCGTTTTATACGATGGAAAAGCTGTTGTATTTATATCGTATTTTATGCTTCTGGCGTTGACTTCTTAGGCCGTAACTATTCGGTCTGGTGGAGCAACGCCCTGGAGTGAAACCTAGGTTGCCCGGAACGTAGAATTGGCCATCACTTTCAAACTGGTTGCAATTATTCCTGTTATATGATGGAAACACTGTTGTATTTTTTTTGCATTTTATGGTTGGGGCGTTGACTTCTAAGGCCCTAACTATTCAATCCGTTGGAGCAACGCCCTAGGGTGAAGCCTAGGTTGCTCGGAAAGTAGAAATGACCATAAGTTTCATACTGGTTGGAATTATTCGTTTTATACGATGGAATAGCTGTTGCATTTATATTGTATTTTCTGCCTCTGGCGTTGACTTCTAAGGGCGTAGCTATTATATGTGGTGGAGCAACGCCCTAGAGAGACGCCTAGGGTGCTCGGAACGTAGAAATGACCTTTACTTTCACACTGGTTGCAATTATTCCTTATATACGATGGAAAAGCTGTTGTATTTATATCGTATTTTATGCTTCTGGCGTTGACTTCTTAGGCCGTAACTATTCGGTCTGGTGGAGCAACGCCCTGGAGTGAAACCTAGGTTGCCCGGAACGTAGAATTGGCCATCCCTTTCAAACTGGTTGCAATTATTGCTGCTATATGATGGAAACACTGTTCTATTTTTTTTGCATTTTATGGTTCGGGCGTTGACTTCTAAGGCCCTAACTATTCAATCCGTTGGAGCAACGCCCTAGGGTGAAGCCTAGGTCGTTCGGAAAGTAGAAATGACCATCACTTTCATACTGGTTGCAATTATTCGTTTTATACGATGGAAAAACTGTTGCATTTATATTGTATTTTATGCTTCTGGCGTTGACTTCTAAGGCCCTAGCTGTTCGATCTAGTGGAGCAACGCCCTAGAGTGAAGCCTAGGTTGCCCGGAAGGGAGAAATGACCATCACGTTCAAAGTGGTTGCAATTAATCCTTTTATACGATGGAAAAGCTGTTCTATCTATATTGTATTTTATGCTTCTGGCGTTTACTTCTAAGGACCTAACTATTCGACCTGGTGGAGCAACGCCCTAGAGTGAAGCCTAGGTTACACGGAATGTGGAAATGACCATAACTTTCACACTGGTTGCAATTATTCGTTTTATACGATGGAAACGCTGTTGTATTTATATTGTATTTTATGCTTCGGGCGCTGGCTTCTAAGGCCCTAACTACTCAATCTGTTGGAGCAACGCCCTAGGGTGAAGCCTAGGTTGCTCGGAAAGTAGAAATGACCATCAGTTTCATACTGGTTGCAATTATTCGTTTTATACGATGGAAAAACTGTTGAATTTATATTTTATTTTATGCTTCTGGCGTTGACTTCTAAGGCCCTAGCAATTCGGTCTAGAGGAGCGACGCCCTAGAGTGAAGCCTAGGTTGCCCGGAAAGGAGAAATGACCATCACTTTCAAACTGGTTGCAATTAATCCTGTTATACGATGGAAAAACTGTTTTATTTTTATTGCATTTTATGCTGCTGGCGTTAACTTCTTAGGCCCTAACTATTCGATCTGGTGGAACAACGGCCTAGGGTGAAGCCTAGCTTGCCCGGAACGTAGAAATGACCATTACCTTCACACTGTTTGCAATTATTCCTTTTATACGATGGAAATGCTGTTGTATTTATATCGTATTTTATGCTTCTGGCGTTTGCTTCTAAGGACCTAACTATTCGATCTGGTGCAGCAACGCCCTAGAGTGAATCCTAGGTTGCTCGGAATGTAGAAATGACCATAACTTTCACACTGGTTGCAATTATTCGTTTTATACGATGCAAACGCTGTTGTATCTATATCGTATTTTATGCTTCTGGTGTTTACTTCTAAGGACCTAACTATTCGATCTGGTAGAGCAACGCCCTAGAGTGGATCCTAGGTTGCTCGGAATGTAGAAATGTCCATAAGTTTCACACTGGTTGCAATTATTCGTTTTATACGATGGAAACGCTGTTGTATTTATATTGTACTTTATGCCTCTGGCGTTCACTTCTAAGGCTGTAGCTATTAGATGTGGTGCAGCAGTGCCCTAGAGTGACGTCTAGGGTGCTCGGAACGTAGAAATGACCATTACTTTCACACTGGTTGCAATTATTCGTTTTATACGATGGAAAAGCTGTTGTATTTATATAGTATTTTATGCTTCTGGCGTTGACTTCTTAGGCCGTAACTATTCGGTCTGGTGGAGCAACGCCCTGGAGTGAAATCTAGGTTGCCCGGAACGTAGAATTGGCCATCACTTTCAAACTGGTTGCAATTATTCGTTTTATACGATGGAAAAACTGTTGTATTCATATTGTATTTTATGCTTGTGGCGTTCACTTCTAAGGCACTAACTATTCGATCCGTTGGAGCAACGCCCTAGGGTGAAGCCTAGGTTGCTCGGCAAGTAGAAATGACCATATGTTTCATACTGGTTGCAATTATTTGTTCCATACGATGGAAAAACTGTTGTATTTATATTGTATTTTATGCTTCTGGCGTTGACTTCTAAGGCACTAACTATTCGATCTGGTGGAGCAACGCCCTAGAGTGAAGCCTAGGTTGCCCGGAAAGGAGAAATGACCATCACTTTCAAACTGGTTGCAATTAATCCTGTTATACGGTGGAAAAACTGTTGTATTTTTATTGCATTTTATGCGTCTAGCGTTCACTTCTTAGGCCCTAACTATTCGATCTGGTGGAACAACGTCCTAGGGTGAAGCCTAGCTTGCCCGGAACGTAGAAATGACCATTACTTTCACACTGTTTGCAAGTATTCGTTTTATACGATGGAAAAGCTGTTGTATTTATATCGTATTTTATGCTTCTGGCGTTGACTTCTTAGGCCGTAACTATTCGGTCTGGTGGAGCAACGCCCTGGAGTGAAACCTAGGTTGCCCGGAACGTAGAATTGGCCATCACTTTCAAACTGGTTGCAATTATTCCTGTTGTATGATGGAAACACTGTTGTATTTTTTTTGCATTTTATGGTTGGGGCGTTGACTTCTAAGGCCCTAACTATTCAATCCGTTGGAGCAATGCCCTAGGGTGAAGCCTAGGTTGCTCGGAAAGTAGAAATGACCATAAGTTTCATACTGGTTGGACTTATTCGTTTTATACGATGGAATAGCTGTTGCATTTATATTGTATTTTCTGCCTCTGGCGTTGACTTCTAAGGGCGTAGCTATTAGATGTGGTGGAGCAACGCCCTAGAGAGACGCCTAGGGTGCTCGGAACGTAGAAATGACCTTTACTTTCACACTGGTTGCAATTATTCCTTATATACGATGGAAAAGCTGTTGTATTTATATCGTATTTTATGCTTCTGGCGTTGACTTCTTAGGCCGTAACTATTCGGTCTGGTGGAGCAACGCCCTGGAGTGAAACCTAGGTTGCCCGGAACGTAGAATTGGCCATCCCTTTCAAACTGGTTGCAATTATTGCTGCTATATGATGGAAACACTGTTCTATTTTTTTTGCATTTTATGGTTCGGGCGTTGACTTCTAAGGCCCTAACTATTCAATCCGTTGGAGCAACGCCCTAGGGTGAAGCCTAGGTTGTTCGGAAAGTAGAAATGACCATCACTTTCATACTGGTTGCAATTATTCGTTTTATACGATGGAAAGACTGTTGCATTTATATTGTATTTTATGCTTCTGGCGTTGACTTCTAAGGCCCTAGCCGTTCGATCTAGTGGAGCAACGCCCTAGAGTGAAGCCTAGGTTGCCCGGAAGGGAGAAATGACCATCACGTTCAAAGTGGTTGCAATTAATCCTTTTATACGATGGAAGAGCTGTTGTATCTATATTGTATTTTATGCTTCTGGCGTTTACTTCTAAGGACCTAACTATTCGATCTGGTGGAGCAACGCCCTAGAGTGAAGCCTAGGTTACACGGAATGTGGAAATGACCATAACTTTCACACTGGTTTCAATTATTCGTTTTACACGATGGAAAAGCTGTTGTATTTATATCGTATTTTATGCTTCTGGCGTTGACTTCTTCGGCCGTAACTATTCGGTCTGGTGGAGCAACGCCCTAGAGTGAAGCCTAGGTTGCCCGGAAGGTAGAATTGGCCATCACTTTCAAACTGGTTGCTATTATTCCTGTTATATGATGGAAACACTGTTGTATTTTTTTTGCATTTTATGGTTCGGGCGTTGACTTCTAAGGCCCTAACTATTCAATCCGTTGGAGCAACGCCCTAGGGTGAAGCCTAGGTTGCTCGGAAAGTAGAAATGACCATAAGTTTCATACTGGTTGCAATTATTCGTTTTATACGATGAAAGAGCTGTTGTATTTATATTGTATTTCATGCCTCTGGCGTTGGCTTCTAAGGCCCTAACTATTCAATCTGTTGGAGCAACGACCAAGGGTGAAGCCTAGGTTGCTCGGAAAGTAGAAATGACCATAAGTTTCATACTGGTTGGAATTATTCGTTTTATACGATGGAAAAGCTGTTGTATTTATATTGTATTTTATGCCTCTGGCGTTGACTTCTAAGGCCGTAGCTATTAGATGTGGTGGAACAACGCCCTAGAGAGACGCCTAGGGTTCTCGGGACGTAGAAATGACCATTACTTTCACACTGGTTGCAATTATTCGTTATATACGATGGAAAAGCTGTTGTATTTATATCGTATTTTATGCTTCTGGCGTTGACTTCTTGGGCCCTAACTATTCGGTCTGGTGGAGCAACGCCCTGGAGTGAAACCTAGGTTGCCCGGAACGTAGAATTGGCCATCACTTTCAAACTGGTTGCAATTATTCCTGTTATATGATGGAAACACTGTTGTATTTTTATTGCATTTTATGCTTCGGGCGTTGACTTCTAAGGCCCTAACTATTCAATCTGTTGGAGCAACGCCCTAGGGTGAAGCCTAGCTTGCTCGGAATGTAGAAATGACCATAAGTTTCATACTGGTTGCAATTATTCGTTTTATACTGTGGAAAAGCTGTTGTATTTATATCGTATTTTATGCTTCTGGCGTTGACTTCTTAGGCCGTAACTATTCGGTCTGGTGGAGCAACGCCCTAGAGTGATGTCTAGGTTGCCCGGAACGTAGAATTGGCCATCACTTTCAAATTGGTTGCAATTATTCCTGTTATATGATGGAAACACTGTTGTATTTTTTTTGCATTTTATGTTTCGGGCGTTGACTTCTAAGGCCCTAACTATTCAATCTGTTGGAGCAACGCCCTAGGGTGAAGCCTAGGTTGCTCGGAAGGTAGAAATGACCATAAGTTTCAGACTGGTTGCAATTATTCGTTTGATACGATGGAAAAACTGTTGTATTTATATTGTATTTTATGCTTCTGGCGTTGACTTCTAAGGCACTAACTATTCGATCTGGTGGAGCAACGCCCTAGAGTGAAGCCTAGGTAGCCCGGAACGTAGAATTGGTCATCACTTTCAAACTGGTTGGAATTATTCCTGTTATATGATGGAAACACTGTTGTATTTTTATTGCATTTTATGCTTCGGGCGTTGACTTCTAAGGCCCTAACTATTCAATCTGTTGGAGCAACGCCCTAGCGTGAAGCCTAGGTTGCTCGGAAAGCAGAAATGACCATAAGTTTCATACTGGTTGCAATTATTTGTTTCATGCGATGGCAAAACTGTTGTATTTATATTGTATTCTATGTTTCTGGCGTTGACTTCTAAGGCACTAACTATTCGATCTGGTGGAGCAACGCCCTAGAGTGAAGCCTAGGTTGCCCGGGACGTAGAATTGGCCATCACTTTCAAACTGGTTGCAATTATTCCTGTCATATTATGGAAACACTGTTGTATTTTTATTGCATTTTATGCTTCGGGCGTTGACTTCTAAGGCCCTAACTATTCAATCTGTTGGAGCAACGCTCTAGGGTGAAGCCTAGGTTGCTCGGAATGTAGAAGTGACCATAAGTTTCATACTGGTAGCAATTATTCGTTTTATTAGATGGAAAAACTGTTGTATTTATATTGTATTTTATGCTTCTGGCGTTGACTTCTAGGGCCCTAGCTGTTCGATCTAGTGGAGGAACGCCCTAGAGTGAAGCCTAGGTTGCCCGGAAAGGAGAAATGACCATCACGTTCAAACTGGCTGCAATTAATCCTTCTATACGATGGAAAAGCTGTTGTATTTATATCGTATTTTATGCTTCTGGCGTTTACTTCTAAGGACCTAACTATTCGATCTGGTGGTGCAACGCCCTAGAGTGAAGCCTAGGTACCTCGGAATGTGGAAATGACCATAACTTTCACACTGGTTGCAATTATTCGTTTTATACGATGGAAACGCTGTTGTATTTATATTGTACTTTATGCCTCTGGCGTTGACTTCTAAGGCCGTAGCTATTAGATGTGGTGGAGCAACGCCCTGGAGCGAAACCTAGGTTGCCCGGAACGCAGAATTGGCCATCACTTTCAAACTGGTTGCAATTATTCCTGTTATATGATGGAAACACTGTTGTATTTTTTTTGCAATTTATGGTTCGGGCGTTGACTTCTGAGCCCCTAACTATTCAATCTGTTGGAGCAACGCCCTAGGGTGAAGCCTAGGTTGCTCGGAAAGTAGAAATGTCCATAAGGTTCATACTGGTTGCAATTATTCGTTTTATACGATGGAAAAACTGTTGTATTTATATTGTATTTTATGCTTCTGGCGTTGACTTCTAAGGCAATAACTATTCGATCTGGTGGAGCAACGCCCTAGGGTGAAGCCTAGGTTGGTCGGAAAGTAGAAATGACCATAAGTTTCGTACTGGTTGCAATTATTCGTTTTATACGATGGAAAAGCTGTTGCATTTATATTGCATTTTATGCTTCTGGCGTTGACTTCTAAGGCACTAACTATTCGATCTGGTAGTGCAACGCCCTAGAGTGAAGCCTAGGTTGCCCGGAACGTAGAATTGGCCATCACTTTCAAACTGGTTGCAATTATTCCTGTTATATGATGGAAACACTGTTGTATTTTTTTTGCATTTTATGGTTCGGGCGTTGACTTTTAAGACCCTAACTATTCAATCTGTTGGAGCAACGCCCTAGGGTGAAGCCTAGGTTGCTCGGAAAGTAGAAATGACCATAAGTTTCATACTG
Organism: Calliopsis andreniformis; assembly: GCF_051401765.1. Taxonomy (NCBI): domain Eukaryota; kingdom Metazoa; phylum Arthropoda; class Insecta; order Hymenoptera; family Andrenidae; genus Calliopsis; species Calliopsis andreniformis. The sequence goes on along the minus strand of NW_027480429.1, from coordinate 11,418,022 downwards.
GTTGCAATTATTCGTTTTATACTGTGGAAAAGCTGTTGTATTTATATCGTATTTTATGCTTCTGGCGTTGACTTCTTAGGCCGTAACTATTCGGCCTGGTGGAGCAACGCCCTAGAGTGATGTCTAGGTTGCCCGGAACGTAGAATTGGCCATCACTTTCAAACTGGTTGCAATTCTTCCTGTTATATGATGGAAACACTGTTGTATTTTTTTTGCATTTTATGTTTCGGGCGTTGACTTCTAAGGCCCTAACTATTCAATCTGTTGGAGCAACGCCCGAGGGTGAAGCCTAGGTTGCTCGGAAGGTAGAAATGACCATAAGTTTCATACTGGTTGCAATTATTCGTTTGATACGATGGAAAAACTGTTGTATTTATATTGTATTTTATGCTTCTGGCGTTGACTTCTAAGGCACTAACTATTCGATCTGGTGGAGCAACGCCCTAGAGTGAAGCCTAGGTAGCCCGGAACGTAGAATTGGTCATCACTTTCAAACTGGTTGGAATTATTCCTGTTATATGATGGAAACACTGTTGTATTTTTATTGCATTTTATGCTTCGGGCGTTGACTTCTAAGGCCCTAACTATTCAATCTGTTGGAGCAACGCCCTAGGGTGAAGCCTAGGTTGCTCGGAAAGTAGAAATGACCATCAGTTTCATACTGGTTACAATTATTCGTTTTATACGATGGAAAAGCTGTTGTATTTATATCGTATTTTATGCTTCTGGCGTTGACTTCTACGGCACTAACTATTCGATCTGGTGGAGCAACGCCCTGGAGTGAAACCTAGGTTGCCCGGAACGTAGAATTGGCCATCACTTTCAAACTGGTTGCAATTATAGCTGTTATATGATGGAAACACTGTTGTATCTTTATTGCATTTTATGCTTCGGGCGTTGACTTCTAAGGCCCTAACTATTCAATCTGTTGGAGCAACGCTCTAGGGTGAAGCCTAGGTTGCTCGGAATGTAGAAACGACCATAAGTTTCATACTGGTTGCAATTATTCGTTTTATACGATGGAAAAACTGTTGTATTTATATTGTATTTTATGCTTCTGGCGTTGACTTCTAGGGCCCTAGCTGTTCGATCTAGTGGAGGAACGCCCTAGAGTGAAGTCTAGGTTGCCCGGAAAGGAGAAATGACCATCACGTTCAAACTGGCTGCAATTAATCCTTCTAGACGATGGAAAAGCTGTTGTATTTATATCGTATTTTATGCTTCTGGCGTTTACTTCTAAGGACCTAACTATTCGATCTGGTGGTGCAACACCCTAGGGTGAAGCCTAGCTTGCTCGGAAAGTAGAAATGACCATAACTTTCACACTGGTTGCAATTATTCGTTTTATACGATGGAAAAACTGTTGTATTTATATTGTATTTTATGCTTCTGGCGTTTACTTCTAAGGACCTAACTATTCGATGTGGTGGAGCAACGCCCTAGGGTGAAGCCTAGGTTACGCGGAATGTGGAAATGTCCATAACTTTCACACTGGTTGCAATTATTCGTTTTATACGATGGAAACGCTGTTGTATTTATATTGTATTTTATGCGTCTGGCGTTGACTTCTGAGGCACTATCTATTCGATCTGGTGGAGCAACGCCCTAGAGAGAAGCCTAGGTTGCCCGGAACGTAGAATTGGCCATCACTTTCAAACTGGTTGCGATTATACCTGTTATATGATGGAAACACTGTTGTATTTTTTTTGCATTTTATGGTTCGGGCGTTCACTACTAAGGTCCTAACTATTCAATCTGCTGGAGCAACGCCCTAGGGTGAAGCCTAGCTTGCTCGGAAAGTAGAAATGACCATAAGATTCATACTGGTTGCAATTATTCGTTTTATACGATGGAAACGCTGTTGTATTTATATTGTATTTTATGCGTCTGGCGTTGACTTCTAAGGCACTATCTATTCGATCTGGTGGAGCAACGCCCTAGAGAGAAGCCTAGGTTGCCCGGAACGTAGAATTGGCCATCACTTTCAAACTGGTTGCAATTATACCTGTTATATGATGGAAACACTGTTGTATTTTTCTTGCATTTTATGGTTCGGGCGTTCACTACTAAGGTCCTAACTATTCAATCTGTTGGAGCAACGCCCTAGGGTGAAGCCTAGCTTGCTCGGAAAGTAGAAATGACCATAAGTTTCATACTGGTTGCAATTATTCGTTTTATACGATGGAAACACTGTTGTATTTTTATTGCATTTTATGCGTCGGGCGTTGGCTTCTAAGGCCCTAACTATTCAATCTGTTGGAGCAACGACCAAGGGTGAAGCCTAGGTTGCTCGGAAAGTAGAAATGACCATAAGTTTCATACTGGTTGGAATTATTCGTTTTATACGATGGAAAAGCTGTTGTATTTATATTGTATTTTATGCCTCTGGCGTTGACTTCTAAGGCCGTAGCTATTAGATGTGGTGGAGCAACGCCCTAGAGAGACGCCTAGGCTTCTCGGAACGTAGAAATGACCATTACTTTCACACTGGTTGCAATTATTCGTGATATACGATGGAAAAGCTGTTGTATTTATATCGTATTTTATGCTTCTGGCGTTGACTTCTTAGGCCGTAACTATTCGGTCTGGTGGAGCAACGCCCTGGAGTGAAACCTAGGTTGCCCGGAACGTAGAATTGGCCATCACTTTCAAACTGGTTGCAATTATTGCTGTTATATGATGGAAACACTGTTGTATTTTTTTTGCATTTTATGGTTCGGGCGTTGACTTCTAAGGCCGTAACTATTCAATCCGTTGGAGCAACGCCCTAGCGTGAAGCCTAGGTTGCTCGGAAAGTAGAAATGACCATAAGTTTCATACTGGTTGCAATTATTTGTTTCATACGATGGAAAAACTGTTGTATTTATATTGTATTTTATGCTTCTGGCGTTGACTTCTAAGGCACTAACTATTCCATCTGGTGGAGCAACGCCCTAGAGTGAAGCCTAGGTTGCCCGGGACGTAGAATTGGCCATCACTTTCAAACTGGTTGCAATTATTCCTTTTATATTATGGAAACACTGTTGTATCTTTATTGCATTTTATGCTTCGGGCGTTGACTTCTAAGGCCCTAACTATTCAATCTGTTGGAGCAACGCTCTAGGGTGAAGCCTAGGTTGCTCGGAATGTAGAAACGACCATAAGTTTCATACTGGTTGCAATTATTCGTTTTATACGATGGAAAAACTGTTGTATTTATATTGTATTTTATGCTTCTGGCGTTGACTTCTAGGGCCCTAGCTGTTCGATCTAGTGGAGGAACGCCCTAGAGTGAAGTCTAGGTTGCCCGGAAAGGAGAAATGACCATCACGTTCAAACTGGCTGCAATTAATCCTTCTATACGATGGAAAAGCTGTTGTATTTATATCGTATTTTATGCTTCTGGCGTTTACTTCTAAGGACCTAACTATTCGATCTGGTGGTGCAACACCCTAGGGTGAAGCCTAGGTAGCCCGGAACGTAGAATTGGTCATCACTTTCAAACTGGTTGGAATTATTCCTGTTATATGATGGAAACACTGTTGTATTTTTTTTGCATTTTATGGTTCGGGCGTTGACTTTTAAGACCCTAACTATTCAATCTGTTGGAGCAACGCCCTAGGGTGAAGCCTAGGTTGCTCGGAAAGTAGAAATGACCATAAGTTTCATACTGGTTGCAATTATTCGTTTTATACTGTGGAAAAGCTGTTGTATTTATATCGTATTTTATGCTTCTGGCGTTGACTTCTTAGGCCGTAACTATTCGGCCTGGTGGAGCAACGCCCTAGAGTGATGTCTAGGTTGCCCGGAACGTAGAATTGGCCATCACTTTCAAACTGGTTGCAATTCTTCCTGTTATATGATGGAAACACTGTTGTATTTTTTTTGCATTTTATGTTTCGGGCGTTGACTTCTAAGGCCCTAACTATTCAATCTGCTGGAGCAACGCCCGAGGGTGAAGCCTAGGTTGCTCGGAAGGTAGAAATGACCATAAGTTTCATACTGGTTGCAATTATTCGTTTGATACGATGGAAAAACTGTTGTATTTATATTGTATTTTATGCTTCTGGCGTTGACTTCTAAGGCACTAACTATTCGATCTGGTGGAGCAACGCCCTAGAGTGAAGCCTAGGTAGCCCGGAACGTAGAATTGGTCATCACTTTCAAACTGGTTGGAATTATTCCTGTTATATGATGGAAACACTGTTGTATTTTTATTGCATTTTATGCTTCGGGCGTTGACTTCTAAGGCCCTAACTATTCAATCTGTTGGAGCAACGCCCTAGGGTGAAGCCTAGGTTGCTCGGAAAGTAGAAATGACCATCAGTTTCATACTGGTTACAATTATTCGTTTTATACGATGGAAAAGCTGTTGTATTTATATCGTATTTTATGCTTCTGGCGTTGACTTCTACGGCACTAACTATTCGATCTGGTGGAGCAACGCCCTGGAGTGAAACCTAGGTTGCCCGGAACGTAGAATTGGCCATCACTTTCAAACTGGTTGCAATTATAGCTGTTATATGATGGAAACACTGTTGTATCTTTATTGCATTTTATGCTTCGGGCGTTGACTTCTAAGGCCCTAACTATTCAATCTGTTGGAGCAACGCTCTAGGGTGAAGCCTAGGTTGCTCGGAATGTAGAAACGACCATAAGTTTCATACTGGTTGCAATTATTCGTTTTATACGATGGAAAAACTGTTGTATTTATATTGTATTTTATGCTTCTGGCGTTGACTTCTAGGGCCCTAGCTGTTCGATCTAGTGGAGGAACGCCCTAGAGTGAAGTCTAGGTTGCCCGGAAAGGAGAAATGACCATCACGTTCAAACTGGCTGCAATTAATCCTTCTAGACGATGGAAAAGCTGTTGTATTTATATCGTATTTTATGCTTCTGGCGTTTACTTCTAAGGACCTAACTATTCGATCTGGTGGTGCAACACCCTAGGGTGAAGCCTAGCTTGCTCGGAAAGTAGAAATGACCATAACTTTCACACTGGTTGCAATTATTCGTTTTATACGATGGAAAAACTGTTGTATTTATATTGTATTTTATGCTTCTGGCGTTTACTTCTAAGGACCTAACTATTCGATGTGGTGGAGCAACGCCCTAGGGTGAAGCCTAGGTTACGCGGAATGTGGAAATGACCATAACTTTCACACTGGTTGCAATTATTCGTTTTATACGATGGAAACGCTGTTGTATTTATATTGTATTTTATGCGTCTGGCGTTGACTTCTGAGGCACTATCTATTCGATCTGGTGGAGCAACGCCCTAGAGAGAAGCCTAGGTTGCCCGGAACGTAGAATTGGCCATCACTTTCAAACTGGTTGCGATTATACCTGTTATATGATGGAAACACTGTTGTATTTTTTTTGCATTTTATGGTTCGGGCGTTCACTACTAAGGTCCTAACTATTCAATCTGTTGGAGCAACGCCCTAGGGTGAAGCCTAGCTTGCTCGGAAAGTAGAAATGACCATAAGATTCATACTGGTTGCAATTATTCGTTTTATACGATGGAAACGCTGTTGTATTTATATTGTATTTTATGCGTCTGGCGTTGACTTCTAAGGCACTATCTATTCGATCTGGTGGAGCAACGCCCTAGAGAGAAGCAGAGGTTGCCCGGAACGTAGAATTGGCCATCACTTTCAAACTGGTTGCAATTATACCTGTTATATGATGGAAACACTGTTGTATTTTTCTTGCATTTTATGGTTCGGGCGTTCACTACTAAGGTCCTAACTACTCAATCTGTTGGAGCAACGCCCTAGGGTGAAGCCTAGCTTGCTCGGAAAGTAGAAATGACCATAAGTTTCATACTGGTTGCAATTATTCGTTTTATACGATGGAAACACTGTTGTATTTTTATTGCATTTTATGCGTCGGGCGTTGGCTTCTAAGGCCCTAACTATTCAATCTGTTGGAGCAACGACCAAGGGTGAAGCCTAGGTTGCTCGGAAAGTAGAAATGACCATAAGTTTCATACTGGTTGGAATTATTCGTTTTATACGATGGAAAAGCTGTTGTATTTATATTGTATTTTATGCCTCTGGCGTTGACTTCTAAGGCCGTAGCTATTAGATGTGGTGGAGCAACGCCCTAGAGAGACGCCTAGGCTTCTCGGAACGTAGAAATGACCATTACTTTCACACTGGTTGCAATTATTCGTGATATACGATGGAAAAGCTGTTGTATTTATATCGTATTTTATGCTTCTGGCGTTGACTTCTTAGGCCGTAACTATTCGGTCTGGTGGAGCAACGCCCTGGAGTGAAACCTAGGTTGCCCGGAACGTAGAATTGGCCATCACTTTCAAACTGGTTGCAATTATTGCTGTTATATGATGGAAACACTGTTGTATTTTTTTTGCATTTTATGGTTCGGGCGTTGACTTCTAAGGCCGTAACTATTCAATCCGTTGGAGCAACGCCCTAGCGTGAAGCCTAGGTTGCTCGGAAAGTAGAAATGACCATAAGTTTCATACTGGTTGCAATTATTTGTTTCATACGATGGAAAAACTGTTGTATTTATATTGTATTTTATGCTTCTGGCGTTGACTTCTAAGGCACTAACTATTCCATCTGGTGGAGCAACGCCCTAGAGTGAAGCCTAGGTTGCCCGGGACGTAGAATTGGCCATCACTTTCAAACTGGTTGCAATTATTCCTTTTATATTATGGAAACACTGTTGTATCTTTATTGCATTTTATGCTTCGGGCGTTGACTTCTAAGGCCCTAACTATTCAATCTGTTGGAGCAACGCTCTAGGGTGAAGCCTAGGTTGCTCGGAATGTAGAAACGACCATAAGTTTCATACTGGTTGCAATTATTCGTTTTATACGATGGAAAAACTGTTGTATTTATATTGTATTTTATGCTTCTGGCGTTGACTTCTAGGGCCCTAGCTGTTCGATCTAGTGGAGGAACGCCCTAGAGTGAAGTCTAGGTTGCCCGGAAAGGAGAAATGACCATCACGTTCAAACTGGCTGCAATTAATCCTTCTATACGATGGAAAAGCTGTTGTATTTATATCGTATTTTATGCTTCTGGCGTTTACTTCTAAGGACCTAACTATTCGATCTGGTGGTGCAACACCCTAGGGTGAAGCCTAGCTTGCTCGGAAAGTAGAAATGACCATAACTTTCACACTGGTTGCAATTATTCGTTTTATACGATGGAAAAACTGTTGTATTTATATTGTATTTTATGCTTCTGGCGTTTACTTCTAAGGACCTAACTATTCGATCTGGTGGAGCAACGCCCTGGGGTGAAGCCTAGGTTACGCGGAATGTGGAAATGACCATAACTTTCACACTGGTTGCAATTATTCGTTTTATACGATGGAAACGCTGTTGTATTTATATTGTATTTTATGCGTCTGGCGTTGACTTCTGAGGCACTATCTATTCGATCTGGTGGAGCAACGCCCTAGAGAGAAGCCTAGGTTGCCCGGAACGTAGAATTGGCCATCACTTTCAAACTGGTTGCGATTATACCTGTTATATGATGGAAACACTGTTGTATTTTTTTTGCATTTTATGGTTCGGGCGTTCACTACTAAGGTCCTAACTATTCAATCTGTTGGAGCAACGCCCTAGGGTGAAGCCTAGCTTGCTCGGAAAGTAGAAATGACCATAAGATTCATACTGGTTGCAATTATTCGTTTTATACGATGGAAACGCTGTTGTATTTATATTGTATTTTATGCGTCTGGCGTTGACTTCTAAGGCACTATCTATTCGATCTGGTGGAGCAACGCCCTAGAGAGAAGCCTAGGTTGCCCGGAACGTAGAATTGGCCATCACTTTCAAACTGGTTGCAATTATACCTGTTATATGATGGAAACACTGTTGTATTTTTCTTGCATTTTATGGTTCGGGCGTTCACTACTAAGGTCCTAACTATTCAATCTGTTGGAGCAACGCCCTAGGGTGAAGCCTAGCTTGCTCGGAAAGTAGAAATGACCATAAGTTTCATACTGGTTGCAATTATTCGTTTTATACGATGGAAAAACTGTTGTATTCACATTGTATTTCATGCTTCTGGCGTTCAGTTCTAAGGCACTAACTATTCGATCAGGTGGAGCAACGCCCTAGAGTGAAGCCTAGGTTGCTCGGAATGTAGAAATGACCATAGCTTTCACACCGTTTGCAATTATTCGTTTTATACGATGCAAACGCTGTTGCATTTATATCGTATTTTATGCTTCTGGCGTTTACTTCTAAGGACCTAACTATTCTATCTGGTGGAGCAACGCCTTAGAGTGGATCCTATGTTGCTCGGAATGTAGAAATGAACATAACTTTCACACTGGTTGCAATTATTCGTTTTATACGATGGAAACGCTGTTGTATTTATATTGTACTTTATGCCTCTGGCGTTGACTTCAAAGGCCGTAGCTATTAGATGTGGTGGAGCAACGCCCTAGAGTGACGCCTAGGGTGCTCGGAACGTAGAAATGACCATAAGTTTCATACTGGTTGCAATTATTCGTTTTATACGATGGAAAAACTGTTGTATTCATATTGTATTTTATGCTTGTGGCGTTCACTTCTAAGGCACGAACTATTCGATCTGGTGGAGCAACGCCCTAGAGTGAAGCCTAGGTTGCCCGGAAGGTAGAATTGGCCATCACTTTCAAACTGGTTGCTATTATTCCTGTTATATGATGGAAACACTGTTGTATTTTTTTTGCATTTTATGGTTCGGGCGTTGACTTCTAAGGCCCTAACTATTCAATCCGTTGGAGCAACGCCCTAGGGTGAAGCCTAGGTTGCTCGGAAAGTAGAAATGACCATAAGTTTCATACTGGTTGCAATTATTCGTTTTATACGATGGAAGAGCTGTTGTATTTATATTGTATTTTATGCCTCTGGCGTTGGCTTCTAAGGCCCTAACTATTCAATCTGTTGGAGCAACGACCAAGGGTGAAGCCTAGGTTGCTCGGAAAGTAGAAATGACCATAAGTTTCATACTGGTTGGAATTATTCGTTTTATACGATGGAAAAGCTGTTGTATTTATATTGTATTTTATGCCTCTGGCGTTGACTTCTAAGGCCGTAGCTATTAGATGTGGTGGAACAACGCCCTAGAGAGACGCCTAGGGTTCTCGGAACGTAGAAATGACCATTACTTTCACACTGGTTGCAATTATTGGTTATATACGATGGAAAAGCTGTTGTATTTATATCGTATTTTATGCTTCTGGCGTTGACTTCTTGGGCCCTAACTATTCGGTCTGGTGGAGCAACGCCCTGGAGTGAAACCTAGGTTGCCCGGAACGTAGAATTGGCCATCACTTTCAAACTGGTTGCAATTATTCCTGTTATATGATGGAAACACTGTTGTATTTTTATTGCATTTTATGCTTCGGGCGTTGACTTCTAAGGCCCTAACTATTCAATCTGTTGGAGCAACGCCCTAGGGTGAAGCCTAGCTTGCTCGGAATGTAGAAATGACCATAAGTTTCATACTGGTTGCAATTATTCGTTTTATACTGTGGAAAAGCTGTTGTATTTATATCGTATTTTATGCTTCTGGCGTTGACTTCTTAGGCCGTAACTATTCGGTCTGGTGGAGCAACGCCCTAGACTGATGTCTAGGTTGCCCGGAACGTAGAATTGGCCATCACTTTCAAATTGGTTGCAATTATTCCTGTTATATGATGGAAACACTGTTGTATTTTTTTTGCATTTTATGTTTCGGGCGTTGACTTCTAAGGCCCTAACTATTCAATCTGTTGGAGCAACGCCCTAGGGTGAAGCCTAGGTTGCTCGGAAGGTAGAAATGACCATAAGTTTCAGACTGGTTGCAATTATTCGTTTGATACGATGGAAAAACTGTTGTATTTATATTGTATTTTATGCTTCTGGCGTTGACTTCTAAGGCACTAACTATTCGATCTGGTGGAGCAACGCCCTAGAGTGAAGCCTAGGTAGCCCGGAACGTAGAATTGGTCATCACTTTCAAACTGGTTGGAATTATTCCTGTTATATGATGGAAACACTGTTGTATTTTTATTGCATTTTATGCTTCGGGCGTTGACTTCTAAGGCCCTAACCATTCAATCTGTTGGAGCAACGCCCTAGCGTGAAGCCTAGGTTGCTCGGAAAGCAGAAATGACCATAAGTTTCATACTGGTTGCAATTATTTGTTCCATGCGATGGCAAAACTGTTGTATTTATATTGTATTCTATGTTTCTGGCGTTGACTTCTAAGGCACTAACTATTCGATCTGGTGGAGCAACGCCCTAGAGTGAAGCCTAGGTTGCCCGGGACGTAGAATTGGCCATCACTTTCAAACTGGTTGCAATTATTCCTGTCATATTATGGAAACACTGTTGTATTTTTATTGCATTTTATGCTTCGGGCGTTGACTTCTAAGGCCCTAACTATTCAATCTGTTGGAGCAACGCTCTAGGGTGAAGCCTAGGTTGCTCGGAATGTAGAAGTGACCATAAGTTTCATACTGGTAGCAATTATTCGTTTTATTAGATGGAAAAACTGTTGTATTTATATTGTATTTTATGCTTCTGGCGTTGACTTCTAGGGCCCTAGCTGTTCGATCTAGTGGAGGAACGCCCTAGAGTGAAGCCTAGGTTGCCCGGAAAGGAGAAATGACCATCACGTTCAAACTGGCTGCAATTAATCCTTCTATACGATGGAAAAGCTGTTGTATTTATATCGTATTTTATGCTTCTGGCGTTTACTTCTAAGGACCTAACTATTCGATCTGGTGGTGCAACGCCCTAGAGTGAAGCCTAGGTACCTCGGAATGTGGAAATGACCATAACTTTCACACTGGTTGCAATTATTCGTTTTATACGATGGAAACGCTGTTGTATTTATATTGTACTTTATGCCTCTGGCGTTGACTTCTAAGGCCGTAGCTATTAGATGTGGTGGAGCAACGCCCTGGAGCGAAACCTAGGTTGCCCGGAACGTAGAATTGGCCATCACTTTCAAACTGGTTGCAATTATTCCTGTTATATGATGGAAACACTGTTGTATTTTTTTTGCAATTTATGGTTCGGGCGTTGACTTCTGAGCCCCTAACTATTCAATCTGTTGGAGCAACGCCCTAGGGTGAAGCCTAGGTTGCTCGGAAAGTAGAAATGTCCATAAGGTTCATACTGGTTGCAATTATTCGTTTTATACGATGGAAAAACTGTTGTATTTATATTGTATTTTATGCTTCTGGCGTTGACTTCTAAGGCAATAACTATTCGATCTGGTGGAGCAACGCCCTAGGGTGAAGCCTAGGTTGGTCGGAAAGTAGAAATGACCATAAGTTTCGTACTGGTTGCAATTATTCGTTTTATACGATGGAAAAGCTGTTGCATTTATATTGCATTTTATGCTTCTGGCGTTGACTTCTAAGGCACTAACTATTCGATCTGGTAGTGCAACGCCCTAGAGTGAAGCCTAGGTTGCCCGGAACGTAGAATTGGCCATCACTTTCAAACTGGTTGCAATTATTCCTGTTATATGATGGAAACACTGTTCTATTTTTTTTGCATTTTATGGTTCGGGCGTTGACTTTTAAGACCCTAACTATTCAATCTGTTGGAGCAACGCCCTAGGGTGAAGCCTAGGTTGCTCGGAAAGTAGAAATGACCATAAGTTTCATACTGGTTGCAATTATTCGTTTTATACTGTGGAAAAGCTGTTGTATTTATATCGTATTTTATGCTTCTGGCGTTGACTTCTTAGGCCGTAACTATTCGGCCTGGTGGAGCAACGCCCTAGAGTGATGTCTAGGTTGCCCGGAACGTAGAATTGGCCATCACTTTCAAACTGTTTGCAATTCTTCCTGTTATATGATGGAAACACTGTTGTATTTTTTTTGCATTTTATGTTTCGGGCGTTGACTTCTAAGGCCCTAACTATTCAATCTGTTGGAGCAACGCCCGAGGGTGAAGCCTAGGTTGCTCGGAAGGTAGAAATGACCATAAGTTTCATACTGGTTGCAATTATTCGTTTTATACGATGGAAAAACTGTTGTATTTATATTGTATTTTATGCTTCTGGCGTTGACTTCTAGGGCCCTAGCTGTTCGATCTAGTGGAGGAACGCCCTAGAGTGAAGTCTAGGTTGCCCGGAAAGGAGAAATGACCATCACGTTCAAACTGGCTGCAATTAATCCTTCTATACGATGGAAAAGCTGTTGTATTTATATCGTATTTTATGCTTCTGGCGTTTACTTCTAAGGACCTAACTATTCGATCTGGTGGTGCAACACCCTAGGGTGAAGCCTAGCTTGCTCGGAAAGTAGAAATGACCATAACTTTCACACTGGTTGCAATTATTCGTTTTATACGATGGAAAAACTGTTGTATTTATATTGTATTTTATGCTTCTGGCGTTTACTTCTAAGGACCTAACTATTCGATCTGGTGGAGCAACGCCCTAGGGTGAAGCCTAGGTTACGCGGAATGTGGAAATGACCATAACTTTCACACTGGTTGCAATTATTCGTTTTATACGATGGAAACGCTGTTGTATTTATATTGTATTTTATGCGTCTGGCGTTGACTTCTGAGGCACTATCTATTCGATCTGGTGGAGCAACGCCCTAGAGAGAAGCCTAGGTTGCCCGGAACGTAGAATTGGCCATCACTTTCAAACTGGTTGCGATTATACCTGTTATATGATGGAAACACTGTTGTATTTTTTTTGCATTTTATGGTTCGGGCGTTCACTACTAAGGTCCTAACTATTCAATCTGTTGGAGCAACGCCCTAGGGTGAAGCCTAGCTTGCTCGGAAAGTAGAAATGACCATAAGTTTCATACTGGTTGCAATTATTCGTTTTATACGATGGAAACACTGTTGTATTTTTATTGCATTTTATGCGTCGGGCGTTGGCTTCTAAGGCCCTAACTATTCAATCTGTTGGAGCAACGACCAAGGGTGAAGCCTAGGTTGCTCGGAAAGTAGAAATGACCATAAGTTTCATACTGGTTGGAATTATTCGTTTTATACGATGGAAAAGCTGTTGTATTTATATTGTATTTTATGCCTCTGGCGTTGACTTCTAAGGCCGTAGCTATTAGATGTGGTGGAGCAACGCCCTAGAGAGACGCCTAGGCTTCTCGGAACGTAGAAATGACCATTACTTTCACACTGGTTGCAATTATTTGTGATATACGATGGAAAAGCTGTTGTATTTATATCGTATTTTATGCTTCTGGCGTTGACTTCTTAGGCCGTAACTATTCGGTCTGGTGGAGCAACGCCCTGGAGTGAAACCTAGGTTGCCCGGAACGTAGAATTGGCCATCACTTTCAAACTGGTTGCAATTATTGCTGTTATATGATGGAAACACTGTTGTATTTTTTTTGCATTTTATGGTTCGGGCGTTGACTTCTAAGGCCGTAACTATTCAATCCGTTGGAGCAACGCCCTAGCGTGAAGCCTAGGTTGCTCGGAAAGTAGAAATGACCATAAGTTTCATACTGGTTGCAATTATTTGTTTCATACGATGGAAAAACTGTTGTATTTATATTGTATTTTATGCTTCTGGCGTTGACTTCTAAGGCACTAACTATTCCATCTGGTGGAGCAACGCCCTAGAGTGAAGCCTAGGTTGCCCGGGACGTAGAATTGGCCATCACTTTCAAACTGGTTGCAATTATTCCTGTTATATTATGGAAACACTGTTGTATTTTTATTGCATTTTATGCTTCGGGCGTTGACTTCTAAGGCCCTAACTATTCAATCTGTTGGAGCAACGCTCTAGGGTGAAGCCTAGGTTGGTCGGAATGTAGAAATGACCATAAGTTTCATACTGGTTGCAATTATTCGTTTTATACGATGGAAAAACTGTTGCATTTATATTGTATTTTATGCATCTGGCGTTGACTTCTAGGGCCCTAGCTGTTCGATCTAGTGGAAGAACGCCCTAGAGTGAAGCCTAGGTTGCCCGGAAAGGAGAAATGATCATCACGTTCAAACTGGCTGCAATTAATCCTTCTATACGATGGAAAAGCTGTTGTATTTATATCGTATTTTATGCTTCTGGCGTTTACTTCTAAGGACCTAACTATTCGATCTGGTGGTGCAACGCCCTAGAGTGAAGCCTAGGTTTCTCGGAATGTGGAAATGACCATAACTTTCACACTGGTTGCAATTATTCGTTTTATACGATGGAAACGCTGTTGTATTTATATTGTATTTTATGCCTCTGGCGTTGACTTCTAAGGCCGTAGCTATCTGATGTGGTGGAGCAACGCCCTGGAGTGAAACCTAGGTTGCCCGGAACGTAGAATTGGCCATCACTTTCAAACTGGTTGCAATTATTCCTGTTATATGATGGAAACACTGTTGTATTTTAATTGCATTTTATGCTTCGGGCGTTTACTTCTAAGGCCCTAACTATTCAGTCTGTTGGAGCAACGCCCTCGCGCGAAGCCTAGCTTGCTCGGAAAGTAGAAATGACTATAAGTTTCATACTGGTTGCAATTATTCGTTTTATACGATGGAAAAGCTGTTGTATTTATATCGTATTTTATGCTTCTGGCGTTGACTTCTTGGGCCGTAACTATTCGGTCTAGTGGAGCAACGCCGTAGAGTGAAGCCTAGGTTGCCCGGAAGGTAGAATTGGCCATCACTTTCAAACTGGTTGCAATTATTCGTTTTATACGATGGAAAAACTGTTGTATTTATATTGTATTTTATGCTTCTGGCGTTTACTTCTAAGGACCTAACTATTCGATCTGGTGGAGCAACGCCCTAGGGTGAAGCCTAGGTTACGCGGAATGTGGAAATGACCATAACTTTCACACTGGTTGCAATTATTCGTTTTATACGATGGAAACGCTGTTGTATTTATATTGTATTTTATGCGTCTGGCGTTGACTTCTGAGGCACTATCTATTCGATCTGGTGGAGCAACGCCCTAGAGAGAAGCCTAGGTTGCCCGGAACGTAGAATTGGCCATCACTTTCAAACTGGTTGCGATTATACCTGTTATATGATGGAAACACTGTTGTATTTTTTTTGCATTTTATGGTTCGGGCGTTCACTACTAAGGTCCTAACTATTCAATCTGTTGGAGCAACGCCCTAGGGTGAAGCCTAGCTTGCTCGGAAAGTAGAAATGACCATAAGATTCATACTGGTTGCAATTATTCGTTTTATACGATGGAAAAACTGTTGTATTCATATTGTATTTCATGCTTCTGGCGTTCAGTTCTAAGGCACTAACTATTCGATCTGGTGGAGCAACGCCCTAGAGTGAAGCCTAGGTTGCTCGGAATGTAGAAATGACCATAGCTTTCACACCGTTTGCAATTATTCGTTTTATACGATGCAAACGCTGTTGCATTTATATCGTATTTTATGCTTCTGGCGTTTACTTCTAAGGACCTAACTATTCTATCTGGTGGAGCAACGCCTTAGAGTGGATCCTATGTTGCTCGGAATGTAGAAATGAACATAACTTTCACACTGGTTGCAATTATTCGTTTTATACGATGGAAACGCTGTTGTATTTATATTGTACTTTATGCCTCTGGCGTTGACTTCAAAGGCCGTAGCTATTAGATGTGGTGGAGCAACGCCCTAGAGTGACGCCTAGGGTGCTCGGAACGTAGAAATGACCATTACTTTCACACTGGTTGCAATTATTCGCTTTATACGGTGGAAAAGCTGTTGTATTTATATCGTATTTTATGCTTCTGGCGTTGACTTCTTAGGCCGTAATTATTCGGTCTGGTGGAGCAACGCCCTGGACTGAGATCTAGGTTTCCCGGAACGTAGAATTGGCCATCACTTTCAAACTGGTTGGAATTATTCCTGTTATATGATGGAAACACTGTTGTATTTTTTTTGCATTTTATGTTTCGGGCGTTGACTTCTAAGGCCCTAACCATTCAATCCGTTGGAGCAACGCCCTAGGGTGAAGCCTAGGTTGCTCGGAAAGTAGAAATGACCATAAGTTTCATACTGGTTGCAATTATTCGTTTTATACGATGGAAAAACTGTTGTATTCATATTGTATTTTATGCTTGTGGCGTTCACTTCTAAGGCACGAACTATTCGATCTGGTGGAGCAACGCCCTAGAGTGAAGCCTAGGTTGCCCGGAAGGTAGAATTGGCCATCACTTTCAAACTGGTTGCTATTATTCCTGTTATATGATGGAAACACTGTTGTATTTTTTTTGCATTTTATGGTTCGGGCGTTGACTTCTAAGGCCCTAACTATTCAATCCGTTGGAGCAACGCCCTAGGGTGAAGCCTAGGTTGCTCGGAAAGTAGAAATGACCATAAGTTTCATACTGGTTGCAATTATTCGTTTTATACGATGGAAGAGCTGTTGTATTTATATTGTATTTTATGCCTCTGGCGTTGGCTTCTAAGGCCCTAACTATTCAATCTGTTGGAGCAACGACCAAGGGTGAAGCCTAGGTTGCTCGGAAAGTAGAAATGACCATAAGTTTCATACTGGTTGGAATTATTCGTTTTATACGATGGAAAAGCTGTTGTATTTATATTGTATTTTATGCCTCTGGCGTTGACTTCTAAGGCCGTAGCTATTAGATGTGGTGGAACAACGCCCTAGAGAGACGCCTAGGGTTCTCGGAACGTAGAAATGACCATTACTTTCACACTGGTTGCAATTATTCGTTATATACGATGGAAAAGCTGTTGTATTTATATCGTATTTTATGCTTCTGGCGTTGACTTCTTGGGCCCTAACTATTCGGTCTGGTGGAGCAACGCCCTGGAGTGAAACCTAGGTTGCCCGGAACGTAGAATTGGCCATCACTTTCAAACTGGTTGCAATTATTCCTGTTATATGATGGAAACACTGTTGTATTTTTATTGCATTTTATGCTTCGGGCGTTGACTTCTAAGGCCCTAACTATTCAATCTGTTGGAGCAACGCCCTAGGGTGAAGCCTAGCTTGCTCGGAATGTAGAAATGACCATAAGTTTCATACTGGTTGCAATTATTCGTTTTATACTGTGGAAAAGCTGTTGTATTTATATCGTATTTTATGCTTCTGGCGTTGACTTCTTAGGCCGTAACTATTCGGTCTGGTGGAGCAACGCCCTAGAGTGATGTCTAGGTTGCCCGGAACGTAGAATTGGCCATCACTTTCAAATTGGTTGCAATTATTCCTGTTATATGATGGAAACACTGTTGTATTTTTTTTGCATTTTATGTTTCGGGCGTTGACTTCTAAGGCCCTAACTATTCAATCTGTTGGAGCAACGCCCTAGGGTGAAGCCTAGGTTGCTCGGAAGGTAGAAATGACCATAAGTTTCAGACTGGTTGCAATTATTCGTTTGATACGATGGAAAAACTGTTGTATTTATATTGTATTTTATGCTTCTGGCGTTGACTTCTAAGGCACTAACTATTCGATCTGGTGGAGCAACGCCCTAGAGTGAAGCCTAGGTAGCCCGGAACGTAGAATTGGTCATCACTTTCAAACTGGTTGGAATTATTCCTGTTATATGATGGAAACACTGTTGTATTTTTATTGCATTTTATGCTTCGGGCGTTGACTTCTAAGGCCCTAACTATTCAATCTGTTGGAGCAACGCCCTAGCGTGAAGCCTAGGTTGCTCGGAAAGCAGAAATGACCATAAGTTTCATACTGGTTGCAATTATTTGTTTCATGCGATGGCAAAACTGTTGTATTTATATTGTATTCTATGTTTCTGGCGTTGACTTCTAAGGCACTAACTATTCGATCTGGTGGAGCAACGCCCTAGAGTGAAGCCTAGGTTGCCCGGGACGTAGAATTGGCCATCACTTTCAAACTGGCTGCAATTATTCCTGTCATATTATGGAAACACTGTTGTATTTTTATTGCATTTTATGCTTCGGGCGTTGACTTCTAAGGCCCTAACTATTCAATCTGTTGGAGCAACGCTCTAGGGTGAAGCCTAGGTTGCTCGGAATGTAGAAGTGACCATAAGTTTCATACTGGTTGCAATTATTCGTTTTATTAGATGGAAAAACTGTTGTATTTATATTGTATTTTATGCTTCTGGCGTTGACTTCTAGGGCCCTAGCTGTTCGATCTAGTGGAGGAACGCCCTAGAGTGAAGCCTAGGTTGCCCGGAAAGGAGAAATGACCATCACGTTCAAACTGGCTGCAATTAATCCTTCTATACGATGGAAAAGCTGTTGTATTTATATCGTATTTTATGCTTCTGGCGTTTACTTCTAAGGACCTAACTATTCGATCTGGTGGTGCAACGCCCTAGAGTGAAGCCTAGGTACCTCGGAATGTGGAAATGTCCATAAGGTTCATACTGGTTGCAATTATTCGTTTTATACGATGGAAAAACTGTTGTATTTATATTGTATTTTATGCTTCTGGCGTTGACTTCTAAGGCAATAACTATTCGATCTGGTGGAGCAACGCCCTAGGGTGAAGCCTAGGTTGGTCGGAAAGTAGAAATGACCATAAGTTTCGTACTGGTTGCAATTATTCGTTTTATACGATGGAAAAGCTGTTGCATTTATATTGCATTTTATGCTTCTGGCGTTGACTTCTAAGGCACTAACTATTCGATCTGGTAGTGCAACGCCCTAGAGTGAAGCCTAGGTTGCCCGGAACGTAGAATTGGCCATCACTTTCAAACTGGTTGCAATTATTCCTGTTATATGATGGAAACACTGTTGTATTTTTTTTGCATTTTATGGTTCGGGCGTTGACTTTTAAGACCCTAACTATTCAATCTGTTGGAGCAACGCCCTAGGGTGAAGCCTAGGTTGCTCGGAAAGTAGAAATGACCATAAGTTTCATACTGGTTGCAATTATTCGTTTTATACTGTGGAAAAGCTGTTGTATTTATATCGTATTTTATGCTTCTGGCGTTGACTTCTTAGGCCGTAACTATTCGGCCTGGTGGAGCAACGCCCTAGAGTGATGTCTAGGTTGCCCGGAACGTAGAATTGGCCATCACTTTCAAACTGGTTGCAGTTCTTCCTGTTATATGATGGAAACACTGTTGTATTTTTTTTGCATTTTATGTTTCGGGCGTTGACTTCTAAGGCCCTAACTATTCAATCTGTTGGAGCAACGCCCGAGGGTGAAGCCTAGGTTGCTCGGAAGGTAGAAATGACCATAAGTTTCATACTGGTTGCAATTATTCGTTTGATACGATGGTAAAACTGTTGTATTTATATTGTATTTTATGCTTCTGGCGTTGACTTCTAAGGCACTAACTATTCGATCTGGTGGAGCAACGCCCTAGAGTGAAGCCTAGGTAGCCCGGAACGTAGAATTGGTCATCACTTTCAAACTGGTTGGAATTATTCCTGTTATATGATGGAAACACTGTTGTATTTTTATTGCATTTTATGCTTCGGGCGTTGACTTCTAAGGCCCTAACTATTCAATCTGTTGGAGCAACGCCCTAGGGTGAAGCCTAGGTTGCTCGGAAAGTAGAAATGACCATCAGTTTCATACTGGTTACAATTATTCGTTTTATACGATGGAAAAGCTGTTGTATTTATATCGTATTTTATGCTTCTGGCGTTGACTTCTACGGCACTAACTATTCGATCTGGTGGAGCAACGCCCTGGAGTGAAACCTAGGTTGCCCGGAACGTAGAATTGGCCATCACTTTCAAACTGGTTGCAATTATAGCTGTTATATGATGGAAACACTGTTGTATTTTTTTTGCATTTTATGGTTCGGGCGTTGACTTCTAAGGCCGTAACTATTCAATCCGTTGGAGCAACGCCCTAGCATGAAGCCTAGGTTGCTCGGAAAGCAGAAATGACCATAAGTTTCATACTGGTTGCAATTATTTGTTTCATACGATGGAAAAACTGTTGTATTTATATTGTATTTTATGCTTCTGGCGTTGACTTCTAAGGCACTAACTATTCGATCTGGTAGAGCAACGCCCTAGAGTGAAGCCTAGGTTGCCCGGGACGTAGAATTGGCCATCACTTTCAAACTGGTTGCAATTATTCCTGTTATATTATGGAAACACTGTTGTATCTTTATTGCATTTTATGCTTCGGGCGTTGACTTCTAAGGCCCTAACTATTCAATCTGTTGGAGCAACGCTCTAGGGTGAAGCCTAGGTTGCTCGGAATGTAGAAACGACCATAAGTTTCATACTGGTTGCAATTATTCGTTTTATACGATGGAAAAACTGTTGTATTTATATTGTATTTTATGCTTCTGGCGTTGACTTCTAGGGCCCTAGCTGTTCGATCTAGTGGAGGAACGCCCTAGAGTGAAGTCTAGGTTGCCCGGAAAGGAGAAATGACCATCACGTTCAAACTGGCTGCAATTAATCCTTCTATACGATGGAAAAGCTGTTGTATTTATATCGTATTTTATGCTTCTGGCGTTTACTTCTAAGGACCTAACTATTCGATCTGGTGGTGCAACACCCTAGGGTGAAGCCTAGCTTGCTCGGAAAGTAGAAATGACCATAACTTTCACACTGGTTGCAATTATTCGTTTTATACGATGGAAAAACTGTTGTATTTATATTGTATTTTATGCTTCTGGCGTTTACTTCTAAGGACCTAACTATTCGATCTGGTGGAGCAACGCCCTAGGGTGAAGCCTAGGTTACGCGGAATGTGGAAATGACCATAACTTTCACACTGGTTGCAATTATTCGTTTTATACGATGGAAACGCTGTTGTATTTATATTGTATTTTATGCGTCTGGCGTTGACTTCTGAGGCACTATCTATTCGATCTGGTGGAGCAACGCCCTAGAGAGAAGCCTAGGTTGCCCGGAACGTAGAATTGGCCATCACTTTCAAACTGGTTGCGATTATACCTGTTATATGATGGAAACACTGTTGTATTTTTTTTGCATTTTATGGTTCGGGCGTTCACTACTAAGGTCCTAACTATTCAATCTGTTGGAGCAACGCCCTAGGGTGAAGCCTAGCTTGCTCGGAAAGTAGAAATGACCATAAGATTCATACTGGTTGCAATTATTCGTTTTATACGATGGAAAAACTGTTGTATTCATATTGTATTTCATGCTTCTGGCGTTCAGTTCTAAGGCACTAACTATTCGATCTGGTGGAGCAACGCCCTAGAGTGAAGCCTAGGTTGCTCGGAATGTAGAAATGACCATAGCTTTCACACCGTTTGCAATTATTCGTTTTATACGATGCAAACGCTGTTGCATTTATATCGTATTTTATGCTTCTGGCGTTTACTTCTAAGGACCTAACTATTCTATCTGGTGGAGCAACGCCTTAGAGTGGATCCTATGTTGCTCGGAATGTAGAAATGAACATAACTTTCACACTGGTTGCAATTATTCGTTTTATACGATGGAAACGCTGTTGTATTTATATTGTACTTTATGCCTCTGGCGTTGACTTCAAAGGCCGTAGCTATTAGATGTGGTGGAGCAACGCCCTAGAGTGACGCCTAGGGTGCTCGGAACGTAGAAATGACCATTACTTTCACACTGGTTGCAATTATTCGCTTTATACGGTGGAAAAGCTGTTGTATTTATATCGTATTTTATGCTTCTGGCGTTGACTTCTTAGGCCGTAATTATTCGGTCTGGTGGAGCAACGCCCTGGACTGAGATCTAGGTTTCCCGGAACGTAGAATTGGCCATCACTTTCAAACTGGTTGGAATTATTCCTGTTATATGATGGAAACACTGTTGTATTTTTTTTGCATTTTATGTTTCGGGCGTTGACTTCTAAGGCCCTAACCATTCAATCCGTTGGAGCAACGCCCTAGGGTGAAGCCTAGGTTGCTCGGAAAGTAGAAATGACCATAAGTTTCATACTGGTTGCAATTATTCGTTTTATACGATGGAAAAACTGTTGTATTCATATTGTATTTTATGCTTGTGGCGTTCACTTCTAAGGCACGAACTATTCGATCTGGTGGAGGAACGCCCTAGAGTGAAGCCTAGGTTGCCCGGAAGGTAGAATTGGCCATCACTTTCAAACTGGTTGCTATTATTCCTGTTATATGATGGAAACACTGTTGTATTTTTTTTGCATTTTATGGTTCGGGCGTTGACTTCTAAGGCCCTAACTATTCAATCCGTTGGAGCAACGCCCTAGGGTGAAGCCTAGGTTGCTCGGCAAGTAGAAATGACCATAAGTTTCATACTGGTTGCAATTATTCGTTTTATACGATGGAAGAGCTGTTGTATTTATATTGTATTTTATGCCTCTGGCGTTGGCTTCTAAGGCCCTAACTATTCAATCTGTTGGAGCAACGACAAAGGGTGAAGCCTAGGTTGCTCGGAAAGTAGAAATGACCATAAGTTTCATACTGGTTGGAATTATTCGTTTTATACGATGGAAAAGCTGTTGTATTTATATTGTATTTTATGCCTCTGGCGTTGACTTCTAAGGCCGTAGCTATTAGATGTGGTGGAACAACGCCCTAGAGAGACGCCTAGGGTTCTCGGAACGTAGAAATGACCATTACTTTCACACTGGTTGCAATTATTCGTTATATACGATGGAAAAGCTGTTGTATTTATATCGTATTTCATGCTTCTGGCGTTGACTTCTTGGGCCCTAACTATTCGGTCTGGTGGAGCAACGCCCTGGAGTGAAACCTAGGTTGCCCGGAACGTAGAATTGGCCATCACTTTCAAACTGGTTGCAATTATTCCTGTTATATGATGGAAACACTGTTGTATTTTTATTGCATTTTATGCTTCGGGCGTTGACTTCTAAGGCCCTAACTATTCAATCTGTTGGAGCAACGCCCTAGGGTGAAGCCTAGCTTGCTCGGAATGTAGAAATGACCATAAGTTTCATACTGGTTGCAATTATTCGTTTTATACTGTGGAAAAGCTGTTGTATTTATATCGTATTTTATGCTTCTGGCGTTGACTTCTTAGGCCGTAACTATTCGGTCTGGTGGAGCAACGCCCTAGAGTGATGTCTAGGTTGCCCGGAACGTAGAATTGGCCATCACTTTCAAATTGGTTGCAATTATTCCTGTTATATGATGGAAACACTGTTGTATTTTTTTTGCATTTTATGTTTCGGGCGTTGACTTCTAAGGCCCTAACTATTCAATCTGTTGGAGCAACGCCCTAGGGTGAAGCCTAGGTTGCTCGGAAGGTAGAAATGACCATAAGTTTCAGACTGGTTGCAATTATTCGTTTGATACGATGGAAAAACTGTTGTATTTATATTGTATTTTATGCTTCTGGCGTTGACTTCTAAGGCACTAACTATTCGATCTGGTGGAGCAACGCCCTAGAGTGAAGCCTAGGTAGCCCGGAACGTAGAATTGGTCATCACTTTCAAACTGGTTGGAATTATTCCTGTTATATGATGGAAACACTGTTGTATTTTTATTGCATTTTATGCTTCGGGCGTTGACTTCTAAGGCCCTAACTATTCAATCTGTTGGAGCAACGCCCTAGCGTGAAGCCTAGGTTGCTCGGAAAGCAGAAATGACCATAAGTTTCATACTGGTTGCAATTATTTGTTTCATGCGATGGAAAAACTGTTGTATTTATATTGTATTTTATGTTTCTGGCGTTGACTTCTAAGGCACTAACTATTCGATCTGGTGGAGCAACGCCCTAGAGTGAAGCCTAGGTTGCCCGGGACGTAGAATTGGCCATCACTTTCAAACTGGTTGCAATTATTCCTGTCATATTATGGAAACACTGTTGTATTTTTATTGCATTTTATGCTTCGGGCGTTGACTTCTAAGGCCCTAACTATTCAATCTGTTGGAGCAACGCTCTAGGGTGAAGCCTAGGTTGCTCGGAATGTAGAAGTGACCATAAGTTTCATACTGGTTGCAATTATTCGTTTTATTAGATGGAAAAACTGTTGTATTTATATTGTATTTTATGCTTCTGGCGTTGACTTCTAGGGCCCTAGCTGTTCGATCTAGTGGAGGAACGCCCTAGAGTGAAGCCTAGGTTGCCCGGAAAGGAGAAATGACCATCACGTTCAAACTGGCTGCAATTAATCCTTCTATACGATGGAAAAGCTGTTGTATTTATATCGTATTTTATGCTTCTGGCGTTTACTTCTAAGGACCTAACTATTCGATCTGGTGGTGCAACGCCCTAGAGTGAAGCCTAGGTACCTCGGAATGTGGAAATGACCATAACTTTCACACTGGTTGCAATTATTCGTTTTATACGATGGAAACGCTGTTGTATTTATATTGTACTTTATGCCTCTGGCGTTGACTTCTAAGGCCGTAGCTATTAGATGTGGTGGAGCAACGCCCTGGAGCGAAACCTAGGTTGCCCGGAACGTAGAATTGGCCATCACTTTCAAACTGGTTGCAATTATTCCTGTTATATGATGGAAACACTGTTGTATTTTTTTTGCAATTTATGGTTCGGGCGTTGACTTCTGAGCCCCTAACTATTCAATCTGTTGGAGCAACGCCCTAGGGTGAAGCCTAGGTTGCTCGGAAAGTAGAAATGTCCATAAGGTTCATACTGGTTGCAATTATTCGTTTTATACGATGGAAAAACTGTTGTATTTATATTGTATTTTATGCTTCTGGCGTTGACTTCTAAGGCAATAACTATTCGATCTGGTGGAGCAACGCCCTAGGGTGAAGCCTAGGTTGGTCGGAAAGTAGAAATGACCATAAGTTTCATACTGGTTGCAATTATTCGTTTTATACTGTGGAAAAGCTGTTGTATTTATATCGTATTTTATGCTTCTGGCGTTGACTTCTTAGGCCGTAACTATTCGGCCTGGTGGAGCAACGCCCTAGAGTGATGTCTAGGTTGCCCGGAACGTAGAATTGGCCATCACTTTCAAACTGGTTGCAATTCTTCCTGTTATATGATGGAAACACTGTTGTATTTTTTTTGCATTTTATGTTTCGGGCGTTGACTTCTAAGGCCCTAACTATTCAATCTGTTGGAGCAACGCCCGAGGGTGAAGCCTAGGTTGCTCGGAAGGTAGAAATGACCATAAGTTTCATACTGGTTGCAATTATTCGTTTGATACGAAGGAAAAACTGTTGTATTTATATTGTATTTTATGCTTCTGGCGTTGACTTCTAAGGCCCTAACCATTCGATCTGGTGGAGCAACGCCCTAGAGTGAAGCCTAGGTAGCCCGGAACGTAGAATTGGTCATCACTTTCAAACTGGTTGGAATTATTCCTGTTATATGATGGAAACACTGTTGTATTTTTATTGCATTTTATGCTTCGGGCGTTGACTTCTAAGGCCCTAACTATTCAATCTGTTGGAGCAACGCCCTAGGGTGAAGCCTAGGTTGCTCGGAAAGTAGAAATGACCATCAGTTTCATACTGGTTACAATTATTCGTTTTATACGATGGAAAAGCTGTTGTATTTATATCGTATTTCATGCTTCTGGCGTTCAGTTCTAAGGCACTAACTATTCGATCTGGTGGAGCAACGCCCTAGAGTGAAGCCTAGGTTGCTCGGAATGTAGAAATGACCATAGCTTTCACACCGTTTGCAATTATTCGTTTTATACGATGCAAACGCTGTTGCATTTATATCGTATTTTATGCTTCTGGCGTTTACTTCTAAGGACCTAACTATTCTATCTGGTGGAGCAACGCCTTAGAGTGGATCCTATGTTGCTCGGAATGTAGAAATGAACATAACTTTCACACTGGTTGCAATTATTCGTTTTATACGATGGAAACGCTGTTGTATTTATATTGTACTTTATGCCTCTGGCGTTGACTTCAAAGGCCGTAGCTATTAGATGTGGTGGAGCAACGCCCTAGAGTGACGCCTAGGGTGCTCGGAACGTAGAAATGACCATTACTTTCACACTGGTTGCAATTATTCGCTTTATACGGTGGAAAAGCTGTTGTATTTATATCGTATTTTATGCTTCTGGCGTTGACTTCTTAGGCCGTAATTATTCGGTCTGGTGGAGCAACGCCCTGGACTGAGATCTAGGTTTCCCGGAACGTAGAATTGGCCATCACTTTCAAACTGGTTGGAATTATTCCTGTTATATGATGGAAACACTGTTGTATTTTTTTTGCATTTTATGTTTCGGGCGTTGACTTCTAAGGCCCTAACCATTCAATCCGTTGGAGCAACGCCCTAGGGTGAAGCCTAGGTTGCTCGGAAAGTAGAAATGACCATAAGTTTCATACTGGTTGCAATTATTCGTTTTATACGATGGAAAAACTGTTGTATTCATATTGTATTTTATGCTTGTGGCGTTCACTTCTAAGGCACGAACTATTCGATCTGGTGGAGGAACGCCCTAGAGTGAAGCCTAGGTTGCCCGGAAGGTAGAATTGGCCATCACTTTCAAACTGGTTGCTATTATTCCTGTTATATGATGGAAACACTGTTGTATTTTTTTTGCATTTTATGGTTCGGGCGTTGACTTCTAAGGCCCTAACTATTCAATCCGTTGGAGCAACGCCCTAGGGTGAAGCCTAGGTTGCTCGGCAAGTAGAAATGACCATAAGTTTCATACTGGTTGCAATTATTCGTTTTATACGATGGAAGAGCTGTTGTATTTATATTGTATTTTATGCCTCTGGCGTTGGCTTCTAAGGCCCTAACTATTCAATCTGTTGGAGCAACGACAAAGGGTGAAGCCTAGGTTGCTCGGAAAGTAGAAATGACCATAAGTTTCATACTGGTTGGAATTATTCGTTTTATACGATGGAAAAGCTGTTGTATTTATATTGTATTTTATGCCTCTGGCGTTGACTTCTAAGGCCGTAGCTATTAGATGTGGTGGAACAACGCCCTAGAGAGACGCCTAGGGTTCTCGGAACGTAGAAATGACCATTACTTTCACACTGGTTGCAATTATTCGTTATATACGATGGAAAAGCTGTTGTATTTATATCGTATTTCATGCTTCTGGCGTTGACTTCTTGGGCCCTAACTATTCGGTCTGGTGGAGCAACGCCCTGGAGTGAAACCTAGGTTGCCCGGAACGTAGAATTGGCCATCACTTTCAAACTGGTTGCAATTATTCCTGTTATATGATGGAAACACTGTTGTATTTTTATTGCATTTTATGCTTCGGGCGTTGACTTCTAAGGCCCTAACTATTCAATCTGTTGGAGCAACGCCCTAGGGTGAAGCCTAGCTTGCTCGGAATGTAGAAATGACCATAAGTTTCATACTGGTTGCAATTATTCGTTTTATACTGTGGAAAAGCTGTTGTATTTATATCGTATTTTATGCTTCTGGCGTTGACTTCTTAGGCCGTAACTATTCGGTCTGGTGGAGCAACGCCCTAGAGTGATGTCTAGGTTGCCCGGAACGTAGAATTGGCCATCACTTTCAAATTGGTTGCAATTATTCCTGTTATATGATGGAAACACTGTTGTATTTTTTTTGCATTTTATGTTTCGGGCGTTGACTTCTAAGGCCCTAACTATTCAATCTGTTGGAGCAACGCCCTAGGGTGAAGCCTAGGTTGCTCGGAAGGTAGAAATGACCATAAGTTTCAGACTGGTTGCAATTATTCGTTTGATACGATGGAAAAACTGTTGTATTTATATTGTATTTTATGCTTCTGGCGTTGACTTCTAAGGCACTAACTATTCGATCTGGTGGAGCAACGCCCTAGAGTGAAGCCTAGGTAGCCCGGAACGTAGAATTGGTCATCACTTTCAAACTGGTTGGAATTATTCCTGTTATATGATGGAAACACTGTTGTATTTTTATTGCATTTTATGCTTCGGGCGTTGACTTCTAAGGCCCTAACTATTCAATCTGTTGGAGCAACGCCCTAGCGTGAAGCCTAGGTTGCTCGGAAAGCAGAAATGACCATAAGTTTCATACTGGTTGCAATTATTTGTTTCATGCGATGGAAAAACTGTTGTATTTATATTGTATTTTATGTTTCTGGCGTTGACTTCTAAGGCACTAACTATTCGATCTGGTGGAGCAACGCCCTAGAGTGAAGCCTAGGTTGCCCGGGACGTAGAATTGGCCATCACTTTCAAACTGGTTGCAATTATTCCTGTCATATTATGGAAACACTGTTGTATTTTTATTGCATTTTATGCTTCGGGCGTTGACTTCTAAGGCCCTAACTATTCAATCTGTTGGAGCAACGCTCTAGGGTGAAGCCTAGGTTGCTCGGAATGTAGAAGTGACCATAAGTTTCATACTGGTTGCAATTATTCGTTTTATTAGATGGAAAAACTGTTGTATTTATATTGTATTTTATGCTTCTGGCGTTGACTTCTAGGGCCCTAGCTGTTCGATCTAGTGGAGGAACGCCCTAGAGTGAAGCCTAGGTTGCCCGGAAAGGAGAAATGACCATCACGTTCAAACTGGCTGCAATTAATCCTTCTATACGATGGAAAAGCTGTTGTATTTATATCGTATTTTATGCTTCTGGCGTTTACTTCTAAGGACCTAACTATTCGATCTGGTGGTGCAACGCCCTAGAGTGAAGCCTAGGTACCTCGGAATGTGGAAATGACCATAACTTTCACACTGGTTGCAATTATTCGTTTTATACGATGGAAACGCTGTTGTATTTATATTGTACTTTATGCCTCTGGCGTTGACTTCTAAGGCCGTAGCTATTAGATGTGGTGGAGCAACGCCCTGGAGCGAAACCTAGGTTGCCCGGAACGTAGAATTGGCCATCACTTTCAAACTGGTTGCAATTATTCCTGTTATATGATGGAAACACTGTTGTATTTTTTTTGCAATTTATGGTTCGGGCGTTGACTTCTGAGCCCCTAACTATTCAATCTGTTGGAGCAACGCCCTAGGGTGAAGCCTAGGTTGCTCGGAAAGTAGAAATGTCCATAAGGTTCATACTGGTTGCAATTATTCGTTTTATACGATGGAAAAACTGTTGTATTTATATTGTATTTTATGCTTCTGGCGTTGACTTCTAAGGCAATAACTATTCGATCTGGTGGAGCAACGCCCTAGGGTGAAGCCTAGGTTGGTCGGAAAGTAGAAATGACCATAAGTTTCATACTGGTTGCAATTATTCGTTTTATACTGTGGAAAAGCTGTTGTATTTATATCGTATTTTATGCTTCTGGCGTTGACTTCTTAGGCCGTAACTATTCGGCCTGGTGGAGCAACGCCCTAGAGTGATGTCTAGGTTGCCCGGAACGTAGAATTGGCCATCACTTTCAAACTGGTTGCAATTCTTCCTGTTATATGATGGAAACACTGTTGTATTTTTTTTGCATTTTATGTTTCGGGCGTTGACTTCTAAGGCCCTAACTATTCAATCTGTTGGAGCAACGCCCGAGGGTGAAGCCTAGGTTGCTCGGAAGGTAGAAATGACCATAAGTTTCATACTGGTTGCAATTATTCGTTTGATACGAAGGAAAAACTGTTGTATTTATATTGTATTTTATGCTTCTGGCGTTGACTTCTAAGGCCCTAACCATTCGATCTGGTGGAGCAACGCCCTAGAGTGAAGCCTAGGTAGCCCGGAACGTAGAATTGGTCATCACTTTCAAACTGGTTGGAATTATTCCTGTTATATGATGGAAACACTGTTGTATTTTTATTGCATTTTATGCTTCGGGCGTTGACTTCTAAGGCCCTAACTATTCAATCTGTTGGAGCAACGCCCTAGGGTGAAGCCTAGGTTGCTCGGAAAGTAGAAATGACCATCAGTTTCATACTGGTTACAATTATTCGTTTTATACGATGGAAAAGCTGTTGTATTTATATCGTATTTTATGCTTCTGGCGTTGACTTCTACGGCACTAACTATTCGATCTGGTGGAGCAACGCCCTGGAGTGAAACCTAGGTTGCCCGGAACGTAGAATTGGCCATCACTTTCAAACTGGTTGCAATTATAGCTGTTATATGATGGAAACACTGTTGTATTTTTTTTGCATTTTATGGTTCGGGCGTTGACTTCTAAGGCCGTAACTATTCAATCCGTTGGAGCAACGCCCTAGCATGAAGCCTAGGTTGCTCGGAAAGCAGAAATGACCATAAGTTTCATACTGGTTGCAATTATTTGTTTCATACGATGGAAAAACTGTTGTATTTATATTGTATTTTATGCTTCTGGCGTTGACTTCTAAGGCACTAACTATTCGATCTGGTAGAGCAACGCCCTAGAGTGAAGCCTAGGTTGCCCGGGACGTAGAATTGGCCATCACTTTCAAACTGGTTGCAATTATTCCTGTTATATTATGGAAACACTGTTGTATCTTTATTGCATTTTATGCTTCGGGCGTTGACTTCTAAGGCCCTAACTATTCAATCTGTTGGAGCAACGCTCTAGGGTGAAGCCTAGGTTGCTCGGAATGTAGAAGTGACCATAAGTTTCATACTGGTTGCAATTATTCGTTTTATTAGATGGAAAAACTGTTGTATTTATATTGTATTTTATGCTTCTGGCGTTGACTTCTAGGGCCCTAGCTGTTCGATCTAGTGGAGGAACGCCCTAGAGTGAAGCCTAGGTTGCCCGGAAAGGAGAAATGACCATCACGTTCAAACTGGCTGCAATTAATCCTTCTATACGATGGAAAAGCTGTTGTATTTATATCGTATTTTATGCTTCTGGCGTTTACTTCTAAGGACCTAACTATTCGATCTGGTGGTGCAACGCCCTAGAGTGAAGCCTAGGTACCTCGGAATGTGGAAATGACCATAACTTTCACACTGGTTGCAATTATTCGTTTTATACGATGGAAACGCTGTTGTATTTATATTGTACTTTATGCCTCTGGCGTTGACTTCTAAGGCCGTAGCTATTAGATGTGGTGGAGCAACGCCCTGGAGCGAAACCTAGGTTGCCCGGAACGTAGAATTGGCCATCACTTTCAAACTGGTTGCAATTATTCCTGTTATATGATGGAAACACTGTTGTATTTTTTTTGCAATTTATGGTTCGGGCGTTGACTTCTGAGCCCCTAACTATTCAATCTGTTGGAGCAACGCCCTAGGGTGAAGCCTAGGTTGCTCGGAAAGTAGAAATGTCCATAAGGTTCATACTGGTTGCAATTATTCGTTTTATACGATGGAAAAACTGTTGTATTTATATTGTATTTTATGCTTCTGGCGTTGACTTCTAAGGCAATAACTATTCGATCTGGTGGAGCAACGCCCTAGGGTGAAGCCTAGGTTGGTCGGAAAGTAGAAATGACCATAAGTTTCATACTGGTTGCAATTATTCGTTTTATACTGTGGAAAAGCTGTTGTATTTATATCGTATTTTATGCTTCTGGCGTTGACTTCTTAGGCCGTAACTATTCGGCCTGGTGGAGCAACGCCCTAGAGTGATGTCTAGGTTGCCCGGAACGTAGAATTGGCCATCACTTTCAAACTGGTTGCAATTCTTCCTGTTATATGATGGAAACACTGTTGTATTTTTTTTGCATTTTATGTTTCGGGCGTTGACTTCTAAGGCCCTAACTATTCAATCTGTTGGAGCAACGCCCGAGGGTGAAGCCTAGGTTGCTCGGAAGGTAGAAATGACCATAAGTTTCATACTGGTTGCAATTATTCGTTTGATACGAAGGAAAAACTGTTGTATTTATATTGTATTTTATGCTTCTGGCGTTGACTTCTAAGGCCCTAACCATTCGATCTGGTGGAGCAACGCCCTAGAGTGAAGCCTAGGTAGCCCGGAACGTAGAATTGGTCATCACTTTCAAACTGGTTGGAATTATTCCTGTTATATGATGGAAACACTGTTGTATTTTTATTGCATTTTATGCTTCGGGCGTTGACTTCTAAGGCCCTAACTATTCAATCTGTTGGAGCAACGCCCTAGGGTGAAGCCTAGGTTGCTCGGAAAGTAGAAATGACCATCAGTTTCATACTGGTTACAATTATTCGTTTTATACGATGGAAAAGCTGTTGTATTTATATCGTATTTTATGCTTCTGGCGTTGACTTCTACGGCACTAACTATTCGATCTGGTGGAGCAACGCCCTGGAGTGAAACCTAGGTTGCCCGGAACGTAGAATTGGCCATCACTTTCAAACTGGTTGCAATTATAGCTGTTATATGATGGAAACACTGTTGTATTTTTTTTGCATTTTATGGTTCGGGCGTTGACTTCTAAGGCCGTAACTATTCAATCCGTTGGAGCAACGCCCTAGCATGAAGCCTAGGTTGCTCGGAAAGCAGAAATGACCATAAGTTTCATACTGGTTGCAATTATTTGTTTCATACGATGGAAAAACTGTTGTATTTATATTGTATTTTATGCTTCTGGCGTTGACTTCTAAGGCACTAACTATTCGATCTGGTAGAGCAACGCCCTAGAGTGAAGCCTAGGTTGCCCGGGACGTAGAATTGGCCATCACTTTCAAACTGGTTGCAATTATTCCTGTTATATTATGGAAACACTGTTGTATCTTTATTGCATTTTATGCTTCGGGCGTTGACTTCTAAGGCCCTAACTATTCAATCTGTTGGAGCAACGCTCTAGGGTGAAGCCTAGGTTGCTCGGAATGTAGAAACGACCATAAGTTTCATACTGGTTGCAATTATTCGTTTTATACGATGGAAAAACTGTTGTATTTATATTGTATTTTATGCTTCTGGCGTTGACTTCTAGGGCCCTAGCTGTTCGATCTAGTGGAGGAACGCCCTAGAGTGAAGTCTAGGTTGCCCGGAAAGGAGAAATGACCATCACGTTCAAACTGGCTGCAATTAATCCTTCTATACGATGGAAAAGCTGTTGTATTTATATCGTATTTTATGCTTCTGGCGTTTACTTCTAAGGACCTAACTATTCGATCTGGTGGTGCAACACCCTAGGGTGAAGCCTAGCTTGCTCGAAAGTAGAAATGACCATAACTTTCACACTGGTTGCAATTATTCGTTTTATACTGTGGAAAAGCTGTTGTGTTTATATCGTATTTTATGCTTCTGGCGTTGACTTCTTAGGCCGTAACTGTTCGGCCTGGTGGAGCAACGCCCTAGAGTGAAGTCTAGGTTGCCCGGAACGTAGAATTGGCCATCACTTTCAAACTGGTTGCAATTATTCCTGTTATATGATGGAAACACTGTTGTATTTTTTTTGCATTTTATGGTTCGGGCGTTGACTTCTAAGGCCCTGACTATTCAATCTGTTGGAGCAACGCCCTAGGGTGAAGCCTAGGTTGCTCGGAAAGTAGAAATGACCATAAGTTTCATACTGGTTGCAATTATTCGTTTGATACGATGGAAAAACTGTTGTATTTATATTGTATTTTATGCTTCTGGCGTTGACTTCTAAGGCACTAACTATTCGATCTGGTGGAGCAACGCCCTAGAGTGAAGCCTAGGTTGCCCGGAACGTAGAATTGGTCATCACTTTCAATCTGGTTGGAATTATTCCTGTTATATGATGGAAACACTGTTGTATTTTTATTGCATTTTATGCTTCGGGCGTTGACTTCTAAGGCCCTAACTATTCAATCTGTTGAAGCAACGCCCTAGGGTGAAGCCTATGTTGCTCGGAAAGTAGAAATGACCATCAGTTTCATACTGGTTACAATTATTCGTTTTATAGTATGGAAAAGCTGTTGTATTTATATCGTATTTTATGCTTCTGGCGTTGACTTCTACGGCACTAACTATTCGATCTGGTGGAGCAACGCCCTGGAGTGAAACCTAGGTTGCCCGGAACGTAGAATTGGCCATCACTTTCAAACTGGTTGCAATTATAGCTGTTATATGATGGAAACACTGTTGTATTTTTTTTGCATTTTATGGTTCGGGCGTTGACTTCTAAGGCCGTAACTATTCAATCCGTTGGAGCAACGCCCTAGCGTGAAGCCTAGGTTGCTCGGAAAGCAGAAATGACCATAAGTTTCATACTGGTTGCAATTATTTGTTTCATGCGATGGAAAAACTGTTGTATTTATATTGTATTTTATGCTTCTGGCGTTGACTTCTAAGGCACTAACTATTCGATCTGGTGGAGCAACGCCCTAGAGTGAAGCCTAGGTTGCCCGGGACGTAGAATTGGCCATCACTTTCAAACTGGTTGCAATTATTCCTGTCATATTATGGAAACACTGTTGTATTTTTATTGCATTTTATGCTTCGGGCGTTGACTTCTAAGGCCCTAACTATTCAATCTGTTGGAGCAACGCTCTAGGGTGAAGCCTAGGTTGCTCGGAATGTAGAAGTGACCATAAGTTTCATACTGGTTGCAATTATTCGTTTTATTAGATGGAAAAACTGTTGTTTTTATATTGTATTTTATGCTTCTGGCGTTGACTTCTAGGGCCCTAGCTGTTCGATCTAGTGGAGGAACGCCCTAGAGTGAAGCGTAGGTTGCCCGGAAAGGAGAAATGACCATCACGTTCAAACTGGCTGCAATTAATCCTTCTATACGATGGAAAAGCTGTTGTATTTATATCGTATTTTATACTTCTGGCGTTTACTTCTAAGGACCTAACTATTCGATCTGGTGGTGCAACGCCCTAGAGTGAAGCCTAGGTTCCTCGGAATGTGGAAATGACCATAACTTTCACACTGGTTGCAATTATTCGTTTTATACGATGGAAACGCTGTTGTATTTATATTGTACTTTATGCCTCTGGCGTTGACTTCTAAGGCCGTTGCTATTAGATGTGGTGGAGCAACGCCCTGGAGCGAAACCTAGGTTGCCCGGAACGTAGAATTGGCCATCACTTTCAAACTGGTTGCAATTATTCCTGTTATATGATGGAAACACTGTTGTATTTTTTTTGCAATTTATGGTTCGGGCGTTGACTTCTGAGCCCCTAACTATTCAATCTGTTGGAGCAACGCCCTAGGGTGAAGCCTAGGTTGCTCAGAAAGTAGAAATGTCCATAAGGTTCATACTGGTTGCAATTATTCGTTTTATACGATGGAAAAACTATTGTATTTATATTGTATTTTATGCTTCTGGCGTTGACTTCTAAGGCAATAACTATTCGATCTGGTGGACCAACGCCCTAGGGTGAAGCCTAGGTTGCTCGGAAAGTAGAAATGACCATAAGTTTCGTACTGGTTGCAATTATTCGTTTTATACGATGGAAAAGCTGTTGCATTTATATTGCATTTTATGCTTCTGGCGTTGACTTCTAAGGCACTAACTATTCGATCTGGTAGTGCAACGCCCTAGAGTGAAGCCTAGGTTGCCCGGAACGTAGAATTGGCCATCACTTTCAAACTGGTTGCAATTATTCCTGTTATATGATGGAAACACTGTTGTATTTTTTTTGCATTTTATGGTTCGGGCGTTGACTTTTAAGACCCTAGCTATTCAATCTGTTGGAGCAACGCCCTAGGGTGAAGCCTAGGTTGCTCGGAAAGTAGAAATGACCATAAGTTTCATACTGGTTGCAATTATTCGTTTTATACGATGGAAAAACTTTTGTATTTATATTGTATTTTATGCTTCTGGCGTTGACTTCTAAGGCCCTACCTGTTCGATCTAGTGGAGCAACGCCCTAGAGTGAAGCCGAGGTTGCCCGGAAAGGAGAAATGACCATCACTTTCAAACTGGTTGCAATTATTCCTGTTATATGATGGAAACACTGTTGTATTTTTTTTGCATTTTATGGTTCGGGCGTTGACTTTTAAGACCCTAACTATTCAATCTGTTGGAGCAACGCCCTAGGGTGAAGCCTAGGTTGCTCGGAAAGTAGAAATGACCATAAGTTTCATACTGGTTGCAATTATTCGTTTTATTCGATGGAAAAACTTTTGTATTTATATTGTATTTTATGCTTCTGGCGTTGACTTCTAAGGCCCTAGCTGTTCGATCTAGTGGAGCAACGCCCTAGAGTGAAGCCGAGGTTGCCCGGAAAGGAGAAATGACCATCACTTTCAAACTGGTTGCAATTAATCCTTTTATACGATGGAAAAGCTGTTGTATTTATATCGTATTTTATGCTTCTGGCGTTGACTTCTAAGGCACTAACTATTCGATCTGGTGGAGAAACGCCCTAGAGTGAAGCCTAGGATGCCCGGAACGTAGAATTGGCCATCACTTTCAAACTGGTTGCAATTATTCCTGTTATATGATGGAAACACTGTTGTATCTTTATTGCATATTATGCTTCGGGCGTTGACTTCTAAGGCCCTAACTATTTCATCGGGTGGAACAACGCCCTAGGGTGAAGCCTAGGTTGCGCGGAACGTAGAAATGACCATAACTTTCACACTGGTAGCAATTATTCGTTTTACACGATGGAAAAACTGTTTTATTTATTTTGTATTTTATGCTTCTGGCGTTGACTTCTAAGGCCCTAACTATTCGATCTGGTGGAGCAACGCCCTAGAGTGAAGCTTAGGTTGCCCGGAACGGAGAAATGACCATAACTTTCAAACCGGTAGCAATTATTCGTGTTACACGATGGAAAAACTGTTCTGTTTATTTTGTATTTTATGCTTCGGGCGTTGACTTCTAAGACCCTAACTATTCAATCTGTTGGTGCAACGCCCTAGGGTGAAGCCTAGGTTGCCCGGAAAGTAGAAATGACGTTAACTTTCATACTGGTTGCAATTATGCGTTCTATACGATGGAAAAACCGTTGTATTTATATTGCATTTTATGCTTCGGGCATTCACTTCTAAGGCACTGACTATTCGATCTGGTGGAGCAACGCCCTAGAGTGAAGCCTAGGTTGCCCGGAACGTAGAATTGGCCATCACTTTCAAACTGGTTGCAATTATTCCTGTTATATGATGGAAACACTGTTGTATTTTAATTGCATTTTATGCTTCGGGCGCTGACTTCTAAGGCCCTAACTATTCAATCTGTTGGAGCAACGCCTTAGGGTGAAGCCTAGCTCGCTCGGAAAGTGGAAATGACCATAAGTTTCATACTGGTTCCAATTATTCGTTTTATACGATGGAAAAGCTGTTGTATTTATATCGTATTTTATGCTTCTGGCGTTTACTTCTAAGGCCCTAACTATTCGATCTGGTGGAGTAACGCCCTAGAGTGAAGCCCAGGTTGCTCGGAATGTAGAAATGACCATAACTTTCACACTGGTTGCAATTATTCGTTTTATACGATGGAAACGCTGTTGTATTTATATTGTATTTTATGCATCTGGCGTTGACTTCTAAGGCCGTAGCTAATAGATGTGGTGGAGCAACGCCCTAGCGTGACGCCTAGGGTGCTCGGAACGTAGAAATGACCATTACTTTCACACTGGTTGCAATTATTCGTTTTATACGATGGAAAAGCTGTTGTATTTATATCGTTTTTTATGCTTCTGGCGTTGACTTCTTAGACCGTAACTATTCGGTCTGGTGGAGCAACGCCCTGGAGTGAAACCTAGGTTGCCCGGAACGTAGAATTGGCCATCACTTTCAAACTGGTTGCAATTATTCCTGTTATATGATGGAAACACAGTTGTATTTTTTTTGCATTGTATGGTTCGGGCGTTGACTTCTAAGGCCCTAACTATTCAATCTGTTGGAGCAACGCCCTAGGGTGAAGCCTAGGTTGCTCGGAAAGTAGAAATGACCAGAAGTTTCATACTGGTTCTAATTATTCGTTTTATACGATGGAAAAACTGTTGTATTTATATTGTATTTTAAGCATCTGGCGTTGACTTCTAAGGCCCTAGCTGTTCGATCTAGTGGAGCAACGCCCTAGAGTGAAGCCGAGGTTGCCCGGAAAGGAGAAATGACCATCACTTTCAAACTGGTTGAAATTATTCGTTTTATACGGTGGAAAAGCTGTTGTATTTATATCGTTTTTTATGCTTCTGGCGTTGACTTCTTTGGCCGTAACCATTCGGTCTGGTGGAGCAACGCAACAGAGTGAAGCCTAGGTTGCCCGGAACGTAGAATTGGCCATCACATTCAAACTGGTTGCAATTATTCCTGTTATATGGTGGAAACACTGCTGTGTTTTTTTTGCATTTTATGGTTCGGGCGTTGACTTCTAAGGCCCTAACTATTCAATCTGTTGGAGCAACGCCCTAGGGTGAAGCCTAGGTTGATCGGAAAGTAGAAATGACCATATGTTTCATACTGGTTGCAATTATTCGTTTTATACGGTGGAAGAGCTGTTGTATTTATATTGTATTTTATGCTTCTGTCGTTGACTTCTAAGGCACTAACTATTCGATCTGGTGGAGCAACGCACTAGAGTGAAGCCTAGGTTGCCCGGAACGTAGAATTGGCCATCACCTTCAAACTGGTTGCAATTATTCCTGTTATATGAGGGAAACACTGCTGTATTTTTTTTTGCATTTTATGGTTCGGGCGTTGACTTCTAAGGGCCTAATTATTCAATCCGTTGGAGCAACGCCCTAGGGTGAAGCCTAGGTTGCCCGGAACGTAGAAATGTCCATAACTTTTACACCGGTAGCAATAATTCGTTTTATACAATGGAAAAACCGTTCTATTTATTTGGTATTTTATGCTTCGGGCGTTGACTTCTAAGCTCCTAACTATTCAATCTGTTGGAGCAACGCCCTAGGGTGAAGCCTAGGTTGCCCGGAAATTATAAATGACCATAACTTTCACACTGGTTGCAATTATTCGTTTTATACGATGGAAAAGCTGTTGCATCTTTATTGTATTTTATGCTTCTGGCGTTGATTTCAAAGGCCCTAACTATTCGATCTGGTGGAGGAACGGCCTAGAGTGAAGCATATGTTGCCCGGAACGTAGAAATGACCATTACATTCACACTGGTTGCAATTATTCGTCTTATACGATGGAAAAACTTTGCATCTTTATTGTATTTTATGCTTCTGGCGTTGACTTCTAAGGCCCTAGCTATTCGACTTGGTGGAGCAACACCCGAGAGTGGAGCCTAGGTTGCCTGGTACGTAGAAATGACCATTACTTTCACACTGTTTGCAAATATACATTATATACGATGGAAAAACTGTTCTATTTATTTTGTATTTTATGCTTCGGGCGTTGACTTCTAAGGGCCTAACTATTCAATCTGTTGGTGCAACGCCCAAGGGTGAAGCCTATGTTGCCCCGAAAGTAGAAATGACGTTAACTTTCATACTGGTTGCAATTATTCGTTTTATACGGTGGAAAAACTGTTTTATTTATTTTGTATTTTATGCTTCGGGCGTTGACTTCTAAGGCCCTAACTATTCGATCTGGTGGAGCAACGCCCTAGAGTGAAGCCCAGGTTGCCCGGAACGTAGAAATGACCATAACTTTCACACTGGTTGCTATCATTCATTCTATACGATGGAAAAACTGTTATATTTATATTGTATTTTATGCTTCTGGCGTTGACTTCTTAGGCCCTAACTGTTCGATCTGGTGGGACAACGTCCTAGGGTGAAGCCTACGATGCCCAGAAAGTAGAAATGACCATAACTTTCACACTGGTTGCAATTATTCGTTTTATACGATGGAAAAGCTGTGGCATCTTTATTGTATTTTATTCATCTGTGGTTGACTTCTAAGGCCGTAGCTATTAGATGTGGTGGAGAAACGCCCTAGAGTGACGCATAGGTTGCCCGGAACGTAGAAATAACCATTACTTTCACAATGTTTGCAATTATTCATTTTATACGATGGAAAGGCTTTTGTACTTATTCTGCAATTTATTCATCTGGCGTTGACTTCTAAGGCCCTAGCTATTCGATCTGGTCGAGCAACGCCATAGAGTGAAACCTAGGTTGCCCGGAACGTTGAAATGACCATAACGTTCACACTGGTAGCAAGTATTCGTTTTATACGATGGAAAAACTGTTTTATTTATTTTGTATTTTATGCTTCTGGCGTTGACTTCTAAGGCCCTAACTTTTCGATCTGGTAGAGCAACGCCCTAGAGTGAAGCCTAGGTTGCCCGGAACGGAGAAATGACCATAACTTTCACACCGGTAGCAATTATTCGTTTTATACGATGGAAAAACTGCTGTATTTATTTTGCATTTTATGCTTCGGGCGTTGACTTCTAAGGCCCTAACTATTCAGTCTGTTGGTGCAACGCCCAAGGGTGAAGCCTATGTTGCCCGGAAAGTAGAAATGACGTTAACTTTTATACTGGTTGTAATTATTCGTTTTATACGATGGAAAAACTGTTTTATTTATTTTGTATTTTATGCTTCAGGCGTTGACTGCTAAGGCCCTAACTATTCAATCTGTTGGTGCAACGCCCTAGGGTGAAGCCTAGGTTGCCCGGAAAGTAGAAATGACCACAACTTCCACACTGGTTGCAGTTATTCGTTTTATACGATGGAAAAGCTGTTGTATTTATATCGTATTTTATGCCTCTGGCGTTAACTTAGTAGGCCCAAACTATTTCATCGGGTGGAACAACGCCCTAGGGTGAAGCCTAGGTTGCGCGGAACGTAGAAATGACCATAACTTTCACACTGGTAGCAATTATTCGTTTTACACGATGGAAAAACTGTTTTATTTATTTTGTATTTTATGCTTCTGGCGTTGACTTCTAAGGCCCTAACTAATCGATCTGGTGGAGCAACGCCCTAGAGTGAAGCTTAGGTTGCCCGGAACGGAGAAATGACCATAAATTTCAAACCGGTAGCAATTATTCGTGTTATACGATGGAAAAACTGTTCTGTTTATTTTGTATTTTATGCTTCGGGCGTTGACTTCTAAGACCGTAACTATTCAATCTGTTGGTGCAGCGCCCTAGGGTGAAGCCTAGGTTGCCCTGAAATTTTAAATGACCATAACTTTCACACTGGTTGCAATTATTCGTTTTATACGATGGAAAAGCTGTTGCATCTTTATTGTATTTTATGCTTCTGGCGTTTATTTCAAAGGCCCTAACTATTTCATCGGGTGGAACAACGCCCTAGGGTGAAGCCTAGGTTGCGCGGAACATAGAAATGACCATAACTTTCACACTGGTTGCTATTATTCGTTTTAGACGATGGAAAAACTGTTATATTTATATTGTATTTGATGCTTCTGGCGTTGACTTCTTAGGCCCTAACTATTTGATCCGGTGCAGCACCGCCCTAGGGTGAAGCCTAGGTTGCCCGGAAAGTAGAAATGACCATAGCTTTCACACTGGTTGCAATTATTCGTTTTATACGATGGAAAAGCTGTGGCATCTTTATTGTATTTTATTCATCTGGCGTTGACTTCTAAGGCCGTAGCTATTAGATGTGGTGGAGCATCGCCCTAGAATGACGCCTAGGTTGCCCGGAGCGTAGAAATGACCATTACTTTCACAATGTTTGCAATTATTCATTTTATACGATGGAAAAACTTATGTACTTATATTGTATTTTATTCTTCTGGCGTTGACTTCTTAGGCCCCAACTATTCGATCTGGTGGAACAACGACCTAGAGTGAAGACTAGGTTGCCCTGAACATGGAAATGACCATAACTTTCACACTGGTAGCAATTATTCGTTTTATAGGATGGAAAAACTGTTTTATTTATATTGTATATTTTGCTTCTGGCGTTGCCTTCTAAGGCACTAGCTATTCGATCTGGTGGATCAACGCCCTAGAGTGAAGCCGAGGTTGCCCGGAACGTAGAAATGACCATCACTTTCAAACTGGTTGCAATTATTCCTGTTATGTGATTGAAAAGCTGTTGTATTTTTATTGCATTTTATGCTTCGTGCATTGACTTCTAAGGCCCTAACTATTCAATCTGCTGGAGCAACGCCCTAGGGTGTAGCCTAGGTTGCCCGGAAACTAGAAAAGATCATAACTTTCATACTGGTTGCAGTTACTCGTTTTATATGATGGAAAAACTATTGCATTTATATTGTATTTTATGCTTCTGGCGTTTACTTCTAAGGGCCTAACTATTCAATCTGTTGGTGCAACGCCCAAGGGTGAAGCCTATGTTGCCCCGAAAGTAGAAATGACGTTATCTTTCATACTGGTTGCAATTATTCGTTTTATACTATGGAAAAACTGTTTTATTTATTTCGTATTTTATGCTTCGGGCGTTGACTTCTAAGGCCCAAACTATTCGATCTGGTGGAGCAACGCCCTAGAGTGAAGCCTAGGTTGCCCGGAACGTAGAAATGACCATAACTTTCACACTGGTTGCTATCATTCGTTTTAAACGATGGAAAAACTGTTATATTTATATTGTATTTTATGCTTCTGGCGTTGACTTCTTAGGCCCTAACTGTTCGATCTGGTGGAACAACGTCCTATGGTGAAGCCTACGATGCCCGGAAAGTAGAAATGACCATAACTTTCACACTGGTTGCAATTATTCGTTTTATACGATGGAAAAGCTGTGGCATCTTTATTGTATTTTATTCATCTGTGGTTGACTTCTAAGGCCGTAGCTATTAGATGTGGTGGAGAAACGCCCTAGAGTGACGCATAGGTTGCCCGGAACGTAGAAATAACCATTACTTTCACAATGTTTGCAATTATTCATTTTATACGATGGAAAGGCTTTTGTACTTATTCTGCAATTTATTCATCTGGCGTTGACTTCTAAGGCCCTAGCTATTCGATCTGGTCGAGCAACGCCATAGAGTGAAACCTAGGTTGCCCGGAACGTTGAAATGACCATAACGTTCACACTGGTAGCAAGTATTCGTTTTATACGATGGAAAAACTGTTTTATTTATTTTGTATTTTATGCTTCTGGCGTTGACTTCTAAGGCCCTAACTTTTCGATCTGGTAGAGCAACGCCCTAGAGTGAAGCCTAGGTTGCCCGGAACGGAGAAATGACCATAACTTTCACACCGGTAGCAATTATTCGTTTTATACGATGGAAAAACTGCTGTATTTATTTTGCATTTTATGCTTCGGGCGTTGACTTCTAAGGCCCTAACTATTCAGTCTGTTGGTGCAACGCCCAAGGGTGAAGCCTATGTTGCCCGGAAAGTAGAAATGACGTTAACTTTTATACTGGTTGTAATTATTCGTTTTATACGATGGAAAAACTGTTTTATTTATTTTGTATTTTATGCTTCAGGCGTTGACTGCTAAGGCCCTAACTATTCAATCTGTTGGTGCAACGCCCTAGGGTGAAGCCTAGGTTGCCCGGAAAGTAGAAATGACCACAACTTCCACACTGGTTGCAGTTATTCGTTTTATACGATGGAAAAGCTGTTGTATTTATATCGTATTTTATGCCTCTGGCGTTAACTTAGTAGGCCCAAACTATTTCATCGGGTGGAACAACGCCCTAGGGTGAAGCCTAGGTTGCGCGGAACGTAGAAATGACCATAACTTTCACACTGGTAGCAATTATTCGTTTTACACGATGGAAAAACTGTTTTATTTATTTTGTATTTTATGCTTCTGGCGTTGACTTCTAAGGCCCTAACTAATCGATCTGGTGGAGCAACGCCCTAGAGTGAAGCTTAGGTTGCCCGGAACGGAGAAATGACCATAAATTTCAAACCGGTAGCAATTATTCGTGTTATACGATGGAAAAACTGTTCTGTTTATTTTGTATTTTATGCTTCGGGCGTTGACTTCTAAGACCGTAACTATTCAATCTGTTGGTGCAGCGCCCTAGGGTGAAGCCTAGGTTGCCCTGAAATTTTAAATGACCATAACTTTCACACTGGTTGCAATTATTCGTTTTATACGATGGAAAAGCTGTTGCATCTTTATTGTATTTTATGCTTCTGGCGTTTATTTCAAAGGCCCTAACTATTTCATCGGGTGGAACAACGCCCTAGGGTGAAGCCTAGGTTGCGCGGAACATAGAAATGACCATAACTTTCACACTGGTTGCTATTATTCGTTTTAGACGATGGAAAAACTGTTATATTTATATTGTATTTGATGCTTCTGGCGTTGACTTCTTAGGCCCTAACTATTTGATCCGGTGCAGCACCGCCCTAGGCTGAAGCCTAGGTTGCCCGGAAAGTAGAAATGACCATAGCTTTCACACTGGTTGCAATTATTCGTTTTATACGATGGAAAAGCTGTGGCATCTTTATTGTAT
Organism: Calliopsis andreniformis; assembly: GCF_051401765.1. Lineage (NCBI taxonomy): Eukaryota > Metazoa > Arthropoda > Insecta > Hymenoptera > Andrenidae > Calliopsis > Calliopsis andreniformis. Next base: position 11,374,313 of record NW_027480429.1, on the reverse strand, counting down.
TTTATTCATCTGGCGTTGACTTCTAAGGCCGTAGCTATTAGATGTGGTGGAGCATCGCCCTAGAATGACGCCTAGGTTGCCCGGAGCGTAGAAATGACCATTACTTTCACAATGTTTGCAATTATTCATTTTATACGATGGAAAAACTTATGTACTTATATTGTATTTTATTCTTCTGGCGTTGACTTCTTAGGCCCCAACTATTCGATCTGGTGGAACAACGACCTAGAGTGAAGACTAGGTTGCCCTGAACATGGAAATGACCATAACTTTCACACTGGTAGCAATTATTCGTTTTATACGATGGAAAAGCTGTTGTATTTATTTCGTATTTTATGCTTCTGGCGTTGACTTCTAAGGACCTAACTATTCTATCTGGTGGCACAACGCCCTAGAGTGAAGCCTAGGTTGCCCGGAACGTAGAAATGACCATAACGTTCACACTGGTAGCAATTATTCGTTTTATACGATGGAAAAACTGTTATATTTATATTGTATTTTATGCTTCTGGCGTTGACTTCTTAGGCCCTAACTGTTCGATCTGGTGGAACAACGCCCTAGGGTGAAGCCTGGGATGCCTGGAAAGTAGAAATGACCATAACTTTCACACTGGTTGCAATTATTCGTTTTATACGATGGAAAAGCTGTAGCACCTTTATTGTATTTTATCTATCTGCGGATGACTTCTAAGGCCGTAGCTATTAGATGTGGCGGAGCAACGCCATAGAGTGACGCCTCGGTTGCCCGGAACATAGAAATGACCATTACTTTCACAATGTTTGCAATTATTCATTTTTTACGATGGAAAAGCTTTTGTACTTATATTGCATTTTATTCTTCTGGCGTTGATTTCTTAGGCCCTAACTGTTCGATCTGGTGGAACAACGACCTAGAGTGAAGACTAGGTTGCCCTGAACATGGAAATGACCATAACTTTCACACTGGTAGCAATTATTCGTTTTATAGGATGGAAAAACTGTTTTATTTATTTTGTATTTTATGCTTCTGGCTTTGACTTCGAAGGCCCTAACTATTTGATCTGGTGGAGCACCGCCCTAGAGTGCAGCCTAGGTTGCCCGGAACGTGGTAAAGACCATTACCTTCACACTGGTTGCAATTATTCGTTTTATACGATGGAAAAACTATTCTATTTATTTCGTATTTTATTCTTCGAGCGTTGACTTCTAAGGCCCTAACTATTCAATCTGTTGGTGCAACGCCCAAGGCTGATGCCTATGTTGCCCGGAAAGTAGAAATGACGTTAACTTTTATACTGGTTGCAATTATTCGTTTTATACGATGGAAAAACTGTTTTATTTATTTTGTATTTTATGCTTCGGGCGTTGATTTCTAAGGCCCTAACTATTCGATCTGTTGCCGCAACGCCCTACAGTGAAGCTGAGGTTGCCCGGAACGTAGAAATGACCATAACTTTCACACTGTTTGCAGTTATTCCTATTATACGATGGAAAAACTTTTGCATCTTTATTGTACTTTATGCTTCTGGCGTTGACTTCTAAGGAACAAGCTATTCGATTTGCTGGAGCAACGGCCGAGAGTGAAGCCTAGGTTGCCCGGAACGTAGAAATGACCATTACATTCACACCGGTTGCAATTATTCGTCATATACGATGGAAAAGCTGTTGTATTTATATCGTATTTTATGATTCTGGCGTTGACTTCTAAGGCCCTAACTATTCGATCTGGTGGCACAACGCCCTAGAGTGAAGCCTAGGATGCCCGGAAAGTAGAAATGACCATAACTTTCACACTGGTTGCAATTATTCGTTTTATACGATGGAAAAGCTGTGGCATCTTTTATGTATTTTATTCATCTGGGGTTGACTTCTAAGGCCGTTGCTATTAGATGTGGTGGAGCAACGCCCTAGAGTGACGCTTAAGTTGCCCGGAACGAAGAAAGGACCATTACCTTCACACTGGTTGCAATTATTCGTTTTATACGGTGGAAAAACTGTTTTATTCATTTTGTGTTTTATGCTTCGGGCGTGGACTTCTAAGGCCCTAACTATTCGATCTGGTGGGGCAACACCCTGGAGTGAAGCCTAGGTTGCCCGGAAAGTAGAAATGACCATAACTTTCATCCTGGTTGCAATTATTCGTTTTATATGATGGAAAAACTGTTGTATTTATATAGTGTTGTATGCCTCTGGCGTTGACTTCTTAGGCCCTAAGCATTCCATCTGGTGGAACAACGCCCTAGGGTGAAGCCCAGGTTGCCTGGAACGTAGGAATGACCGTCACTTTCACACGGGTTGCAATTATTCCTGTTATAGGATGGAAAGACTGTTGTATTTTTATTGTATTTTATACTTCAGGCGTTGACTTCTAAGGCCCTAGCTATTCGATTTGGTGGAGCAACGCCCTAGAGTGAAACCTAGGTTGCCGGAACGTAGAAATGACAATTCCATTCACACTGGTTGCAATTATTCCAGCTATACGATGGAAAAACTGTTGTACTTTTATTGTATTCTATGCTTCTGGCGTTTAATTCTAAGTCGCTAGCTATTTGATCTGGTGGAGCAACGACCTAGAGTGAAGCCTAGACTGCCCGGAACGTAGAAATGACCATTACTTTAACACTGGCAGCAATTATTCGTTTTATACGATGGAAAAACTGTTTTATTTATTTTGTATTTTATGCTTCTGGCTTTGACTTCTAAGGCCCTAACTATTCGATCTGTTGGAGCAACGCCCTAGAGTGAAGCCTAGGTTGCCCGAAACGGAGAAATGACCATAACTTTCACACCGGTGGCAATTATTCGTTTTATACGATGGAAAAACTGTTCTGTTTATTTTGTATTTTATGCTTCGGGCGTTGACTTCTAAGGCCCTAGCTATTCAATCAATTGGTGCAACGCCCCAGGGTGAAGCCTCGGTTGCCCGGAAATGAGAAATGACGTTAGCTTTCATACTGGTTGCAATTATTCGTTTTATACGATGGAAAAACTGTTGTATTTATATTGTATTTTATGCTTCGGGCATTGACTTCTAAGTCCCTAACTATTCAATCTGTTGGAGCAACGCCCTATGTTGAAGCCTAGGTTGCCCGGAAAGTAGAAATGACCATAACTTTCATCCTGGTTGCAATTATTCGTTTTATATGATGGAAAAACTGTTGTATTTATAGTGTTTTATGCTTCTGGCGTTGACTTCTTAGGCCCTACCTATTCCATCTGGTGGAACAACGCCCTCGGGTTAAGCCTAGGTTGGGCGGAACGTAGAAATGACCATAACTTTCACACTGGCAGCAATTATTCGTTTTATACGATGGTAAAACTGTTTTATTTATTTGGTATTTTATGCTTCCTGCGTTGACTTCTGAGGCCCTAACTATTTGATCTGGTGGAGCACCGCCCTAGAGTGCAGCCTAGGTTGCCCGGAACGTGGTAAAGACCATTACCTTCACACTGGTTGCAATTATTCGTTTTATACGATGGAAACACTATTCTATTTATTTCGTATTTTATTCTTCGAGCGTTGACTTCTAAGGCCCTAACTATTCAATCTGTTGGTGCAACGCCCAAGGCTGAAGCCTATGTTGCCCGGAAAGTAGAAATGACGTTAACTTTTATACTGGTTGCAATTATTCGTTTTATACGATGGAAAAACTGTTTTATTTATTTTGTATTTTATGCTTCGGGCGTTGATTTCTAAGGCCCTAACTATTCGATCTGGTGCCGCAACGCCCTACAGTGAAGCCTAGGTTGCCCGGAACGTAGAAATGACCATAACTTCCACACTGGTTGCAATTATTCGTTTTATACGATGGAAATGCTGTTGTATATATATCGCATTTTATGCTTCTGGCGTTGACTTCTTAGGTCCTAACTATTCCATCTGGTGGAACAACGCCCTAGTGTGAAGCCTAGGTTGCGCGGAACGTAGAAATGACCATAACTTTCACACTGGTAGCTATTATTCGTTTTATACGATGGAAAAACTGTTTTATTTATTTTGTATTTTATGCTTCGGGCGTTGACTTCTAAGGCCCTAACTATTCAATCTGGTGGCACAACGCCCTAGAGTGGAGCCTAGGTTGCCCGGAACGTAGAAATGACCATCACTTTCAAACTGGTTGGAATTATTCCTGTTATACGATCGAAAAACTGTTGTATTTTTATTGCATTTTATGCTTCGGGCGTTGACTTCTCAGGCCCTAACTATTCAGAGTGGTGGAGCAGCGCCCTAGAGTGAAGCCTAGGTTGCCCGGAAAGTAGAAATAACCATAACTTTCACCATGTTTGCAATTATTCATTTTATACGATGAAAACACTGTTGTACTTATATTGTATTTTATCCTTCTGACGTTGAATTCTAAGTCCCTAGCCATTCGATCTATTGGAGCGACGCCCTAGAGTGAAACCTAGGTTGCCAGGAACGTAGAAATGACCATCACTTTCTAACTGGCTGGAATCATTCCTGTTATACGATGGAAAAACTGTTTTACTTTTTTTGCATTTTATGCTCCTGGCGTTGACTCCTTAGGGCCTAACTATTCGATCTGGTGGAACAACGCCCTAGAGTGAAGCCCAGGTTGCCTGGAACGTAGAAATGACCATTACATTCACACCGTTTGCAGTTATTCCTGTTATACGATGGAAAATCTTTTGCATCTTTATTGTATTTTATGCTTCTGGCGTTGTCTTCTAAGGCCCTAGCTATTCGATTTGGTGGAGCAACGCCCTAGAGTGAAACCTAGGTTGCCGGAACGTAGAAATGACAATTCCATTCACACTGGTTGCAATTATTCCAGTTACACGATGGAAAAACTGTTGTATTTTTATTGTATTCTATGCTTCTGGCGTTTAATTCTAAGTCGCTAGCTATTTGATCTGGTGGAGCAACGACCTAGAGTGAAGCCTAGGTTGCCCGGAACGTAGAAATGACCATTACTTTCACACTGTTTGCAGTTATTCCTGTTACACGATGGAAAAACCTTTGCATCTTTACTGTATTTTATGCTTCTGGCGTTGACTTCTAAGGCCCTAACTATTCGATCTGGTGGAGCAACGCCCTAGTGTGAAGCCTAGGTTGGCGGGAATGTAGAAATGTCCATAACCTTCACACTAGTTGCAATTATTCGTTTTATACGATTGAAAAGCTGTTGTATTTATATTGTATTTTATGCTTCTGGCGTTGACTTCTAAGGCCCTAACTATTCAATCTGTTGGTTCAACGCCCTAGGGTGGAGCCTAGGTTGCCCGGAACGTAGAAATGAGCATAACTATCACACTGGTAGCAATTATTCATTTTATACGATGGAAAAACTGTTCTATTTGTTTTGTATTTTATGCTTCGGGCGTTGACTTCTAAGGACCTAACTATTCCCTCTGGTGGATCAACGCCGTAGAGCGAAACCTACGTTGCCCGGCACGTAGAAATGTTCATTACTTTCACACTGGTTGCAATTATTCGTTTTATACGATGGAAAAGCTGTTGTACTTATATCGTATTTTATGCTTCTGGCGTGGACTTCTTAGGACCTAACTATTCGATCTGGTGGAGCAACGCGCTAGAGTGAAGCCTAGGTTGCCCGGAACGTGGTAAAGACCATTACCTTCACACTGGTTGCAATTATTCGTTTTATACGATGGAAAAACTATTCTATTTATTTCGTATTTTATTCTTCGAGCGTTGACTTCTAAGGCCCTAACTATTCAATCTGTTGGTGCAACGTCCAAGGCTGAAGCCTATGTTGCCCGGAAAGTAGAAATGACGTTAACTTTTATACTGGTTGCAATTATTCGTTTTATACGATGGAAAAACTGTTTTATTTATTTTGTATTTTATGTTTCGGGCGTTGATTTCTAAGGTCCTAACTATTCGATCTGGTGCCACAACGCCCTACAGTGAAGCTGAGGTTGCCCGGAACGTAGAAATGACCATAACTTTCACACTGTTTGCAGTTATTCCTATTATACGATGGAAAAACTTTTGCAACTTTATTGTACTTTATGCTTCTGGCGTTGACTTCTAAGGACCAAGCTATTCGATTTGCTGGAGCAACGGCCGAGAGTGAAGCCTAGGTTGCCCGGAACGTAGAAATGACCATTACATTCACACCGGTTGCAATTATTCGTCTTATACGATGGAAAAGCTGTTGTATTTATATCGTATTTTATGATTCTGGCGTTGACTTCTAAGGCCCTAACTATTCGATCTGGTGGAACAACGCCCTAGAGTGAAGCCTACGATGCCCGGAAAGTAGAAATGACCATAACTTTCACACTGGTTGCAATTATTCGTTTTATACGATGGAAAAGCTGTGGCATCTTTTATGTATTTTATTCATCTGGGGTTGACTTCTAAGGCCGTGGCTATTAGATGTGGTGGAGCAACGCCCTAGAGTGACGCCTAAGTTGCCCGGAACGAAGAAAGGACCATTACCTTCACACTGGTTGCAATTATTCGTTTTATACGATGGAAAAACTGTTCTATTTATTTTGTATTTTATGCTTCGGGCGTTGACTTCTCAGGCCCTAACTATTCAATCTGTTGGTGCAACGCCCAAGGGTGAAGCCTATGTTGCCCGGAAAGTAGAAATGACGTTAACTTTCATACTGGTTGCAATTATTCGTTTTATGCGATGGAAAAACTGTTTTATTTATTTTGTGTTTTATGCTTCGGGCGTGGACTTCTAAGGCCCTAACTATTCGATCTGGTGTGGCAACACCCTAGAGTGAAGCCTAGGTTGCCCGGAAAGTAGAAATGACCATAACTTTCATCCTGGTTGCAATTATTCGTTTTATATGATGGAAAAACTGTTGTATTTATATAGTGTTGTATGCCTCTGGCGTTGACTTCTTAGGCCCTAAGCATTCCATCTGGTGGAACAACGCCCTAGGGTGAAGCCCAGGTTGCCTGGAACGTAGAAATGACCGTCACTTTCACACGGGTTGCAATTATTCCTGTTATAGGATGGAAAGACTGTTGTATTTTTATTGTATTTTATACTTCAGGCGTTGACTTCTAAGGCCCTAGCTATTCGATCTGGTCGAGCAACGTCCTAGAGTGAAGCCTAGGTTGCCCGGAACGTAGAAATGACCATAACTTCCACACTGGTTGCAATTATTCGTTTTATACGATGGAAATGCTGTTGTATATATATCGCATTTTATGCTTCTGGCGTTGACTTCTTAGGCCCTAACTATTCCATCTGGTGGAACAACGCCCTGGGGTGAAGCCTAGGTTGCGCGGAACGTAGAAATGACCATAACTTTCACACTGGTAGCTATTATTCGTTTTATACGATGGAAAAACTGTTTTATTTATTTTGTATTTTATGCTTCGGGCGTTGACTTCTAAGGCCCTAACTATTCAATCTGGTGGCACAACGCCCTAGAGTGGAGCCTAGGTTGCCCGGAACGTAGAAATGACCATCACTTTCAAACTGGTTGGAATTATTCCTGTTATACGATCGAAAAACTGTTGTATTTTTATTGCATTTTATGCTTCGGGCGTTGACTTCTCAGGCCCTAACTATTCAGAGTGGTGGAGCAACGCCCTAGAGTGAAGCCTAGGTTGCCCGGAAAGTTGAAATAACCATAACTTTCACCATGTTTGCAATTATTCATTTTATACGATGAAAACACTGTTGTACTTATATTGTATTTTATCCTTCTGGCGTTGAATTCTGAGTCCCTAGCCATTCGATCTATTGGAGCGACGCCCTAGAGTGAAACCTAGGTTGCCAGGAACGTAGAAATGACCATCACTTTCTAACTGGCTGGAATCATTCCTGTTATACGATGGAAAAACTGTTTTACTTTTTTTGCATTTTATGCTCCTGGCGTTGACTCCTTAGGGCCTAACTATTCGATCTGGTGGAACAACGCCCTAGAGTGAAGCCCAGGTTGCCTGGAACGTAGATATGACCATTACATTCACACCGTCTGCAGTTATTCCTGTTATACGATGGAAAATCTTTTGCATCTTTATTGTATTTTATGCTTCTGGCGTTGACTTCTAAGGCCCTAGCTATTCGATTTGGTGGAGCAACGCCCTAGAGTGAAACCTAGGTTGCCGGAACGTAGAAATGACAGTTCCATTCACACTGGTTGCAATTATTCCAGTTACACGATGGAAAAACTGTTGTATTTTTATTGTATTCTATGCTTCTGGCGTTTAATTCTAAGTTGCTAGCTATTTGATCTGGTGGAGCAACGACCTAGAGTGAAGCCTAGGTTGCCCGGAACGTAGAAATGACCATTACTTTCACACTATTTGCAGTTATTCCTGTTACACGATGGAAAAACTTTTGCATCTTTACTGTATTTTATGCTTCTGGCGTTGACTTCTAAGGCCCTAACTATTCGATCTGGTGGAGCAACGCCCTAGTGTGAAGCCTAGGTTGGCGGGAATGTAGAAATGTCCATAACCTTCACACTAGTTGCAATTATTCGTTTTATACGATTGAAAAGCTGTTGTATTTATATTGTATTTTATGCTTCTGGCGTTGACTTCTTAGGCCCTAACTATTCCCTCTGGTGGATCAACGCCCTAGAGTGAAACCTACGTTGCCCGGAACGTAGAAATGACCATTACTTTCACGCTGGTAGCAATTATTCGTTTTATACAATGGAAAAACTGTTCTATTTATTTTGCATTTCATGCTTCGGGCGTTGACTTCTAAGGCCGTAGCTGATTGATATGGTGGAGCAACGCCCTAGAGTGAAGCCTAGATTGCCCGGAACGTTGAAATGATCATAACTTTCACACTGGTTGCTATTATTCGTGTTATACGATGGAAAAACTGTTATGTTTATATTGTATTTTATTTTTATGGCGTTGACTTCTTAGGCCCTACCTATTCGATCTGGTGGAACAACGCCATAGAGTGAAGCCTAGGTTACCCGGAACGTAGAAGTGACCAGTACTTTCACACTGATTGCAGTTATTCCTGTTATACGCTGGAAAACTGTTGCATCTTTATTGCATTTTATGCTTCTGGCGTTGACTTCTAAGGCCCTAACTATTCAATCTGTTGGAGCAACGCCCTAGGGTGGAGCCTAGGTTGCCCGGAACGTAGAAATGAGCATCACTATCACACTGGTAGCAATTATTCATTTTATACGATGGAAAAACTGTTTTATTTATTTTGTGTTTTATGCTTCGGGCGTGGACTTCTAAGGCCCTAACTATTCGATCTGGTGGGGCAACACCCTAGAGTGAAGCCTAGGTTGCCCGGAAAGTAGAAATGACCATAACTTTCATCCTGGTTGCAATTATTCGTTTTATATGATGGAAAAACTGTTGTATTTATATAGTGTTGTATGCCTCTGGCGTTGACTTCTTAGGCCCTAAGCATTCCGTCAGGTGGAACAACGCCCTAGGGTGAAGCCCAGGTTGCCTGGAACGTAGAAATGACCGTCACTTTCACACGGGTTGCAATTGTTCCTGTTATAGGATGGAAAGACTGTTGTATTTTTATTGTATTTTATACTTCAGGCGTTGACTTCTAAGGCCCTAGCTATTCGATCTGGTCGAGCAACGTCCTAGAGTGAAGCCTAGGTTGCCCGGAACGTAGAAATGACCATAACTTCCACACTGGTTGCAATTATTCGTTTTATACGATGGAAATGCTGTTGTATATATATCGCATTTTATGCTTCTGGCGTTGACTTCTTAGGCCCTAACTATTCCATCTGGTGGAACAACGCCCTAGGGTGAAGCCTAGGTTGCCCGGAAAGTAGAAATGACCATAAGTTTCACACTGGTTGCAATTATTCGTTTTATACGATGGAAAAGCTGTGGCATCTTTTATGTATTTTATTCATCTGGGGTTGACTTCTAAGGCCGTTGCTATTAGATGTGGTGGAGCAACGCCCTAGAGTGACGCCTAAGTTGCCCGGAACGAAGAAAGGACCATTACCTTCACACTGGTTGCAATTATTCGTTTTATACGGTGGAAAAACTGTTTTATTCATTTTGTGTTTTATGCTTCGGGCGTGGACTTCTAAGGCCCTAACTATTCGATCTGGTGGGGCAACACCCTGGAGTGAAGCCTAGGTTGCCCGGAAAGTAGAAATGACCATAACTTTCATCCTGGTTGCAATTATTCGTTTTATATGATGGAAAAACTGTTGTATTTATAGTGTTTTATGCTTCTGGCGTTGACTTCTTAGGCCCTCCCTATTCCATCTGGTGGAACAACGCCCTCGGGTTAAGCCTAGGTTGGGCGGAACGTAGAAATGACCATAACTTTCACACTGGCAGCAATTATTCGTTTTATACGATGGTAAAACTGTTTTATTTATTTGGTATTTTATGCTTCCTGCGTTGACTTCTGAGGCCCTAACTATTTGATCTGGTGGAGCACCGCCCTAGAGTGCAGCCTAGGTTGCCCGGAACGTGGTAAAGACCATTACCTTCACACTGGTTGCAATTATTCGTTTTATACGATGGAAACACTATTCTATTTATTTCGTATTTTATTCTTCGAGCGTTGACTTCTAAGGCCCTAACTATTCAATCTGTTGGTGCAACGCCCAAGGCTGAAGCCTATGTTGCCCGGAAAGTAGAAATGACGTTAACTTTTATACTGGTTGCAATTATTCGTTTTATACGATGGAAAAACTGTTTTATTTATTTTGTATTTTATGCTTCGTGCGTTGATTTCTAAGGCCCTAACTATTCGATCTGGTGCCGCAACGCCCTACAGTGAAGCCTAGGTTGCCCGGAACGTAGAAATGACCATAACTTCCACACTGGTTGCAATTATTCGTTTTATACGATGGAAATGCTGTTGTATATATATCGCATTTTATGCTTCTGGCGTTGACTTCTTAGGCCCTAACTATTCCATCTGGTGGAACAACGCCCTAGGGCGAAGCCTAGGTTGCGCGGAACGTAGAAATGACCATAACTTTCACACTGGTAGCTATTATTCGTTTTATACGATGGAAAAACTGTTTTATTTATTTTGTATTTTATGCTTCGGGCGTTGACTTCTAAGGCCCTAACTATTCAATCTGGTGGCACAACGCCCTAGAGTGGAGCCTAGGTTGCCCGGAACGTAGAAATGACCATCACTTTCAAACTGGTTGGAATTATTCCTGTTATACGATCGAAAAACTGTTGTATTTTTATTGCATTTTATGCTTCGGGCGTTGACTTCTCAGGCCCTAACTATTCAGAGTGGTGGAGCAACGCCCTAGAGTGAAGCCTAGGTTGCCCGGAAAGTTGAAATAACCATAACTTTCACCATGTTTGCAATTATTCATTTTATACGATGAAAACACTGTTGTACTTATATTGTATTTTATCCTTCTGGCGTTGAATTCTGAGTCCCTAGCCATTCGATCTATTGGAGCGACGCCCTAGAGTGAAACCTAGGTTGCCAGGAACGTAGAAATGACCATCACTTTCTAACTGGCTGGAATCATTCCTGTTATACGATGGAAAAACTGTTTTACTTTTTTTGCATTTTATGCTCCTGGCGTTGACTCCTTAGGGCCTAACTATTCGATCTGGTGGAACAACGCCCTAGAGTGAAGCCCAGGTTGCCTGGAACGTAGATATGACCATTACATTCACACCGTCTGCAGTTATTCCTGTTATACGATGGAAAATCTTTTGCATCTTTATTGTATTTTATGCTTCTGGCGTTGACTTCTAAGGCCCTAGCTATTCGATTTGGTGGAGCAACGCCCTAGAGTGAAACCTAGGTTGCCGGAACGTAGAAATGACAGTTCCATTCACACTGGTTGCAATTATTCCAGTTACACGATGGAAAAACTGTTGTATTTTTATTGTATTCTATGCTTCTGGCGTTTAATTCTAAGTTGCTAGCTATTTGATCTGGTGGAGCAACGACCTAGAGTGAAGCCTAGGTTGCCCGGAACGTAGAAATGACCATTACTTTCACACTATTTGCAGTTATTCCTGTTACACGATGGAAAAACTTTTGCATCTTTACTGTATTTTATGCTTCTGGCGTTGACTTCTAAGGCCCTAACTATTCGATCTGGTGGAGCAACGCCCTAGTGTGAAGCCTAGGTTGGCGGGAATGTAGAAATGTCCATAACCTTCACACTAGTTGCAATTATTCGTTTTATACGATTGAAAAGCTGTTGTATTTATATTGTATTTTATGCTTCTGGCGTTGACTTCTTAGGCCCTAACTATTCCCTCTGGTGGATCAACGCCCTAGAGTGAAACCTACGTTGCCCGGAACGTAGAAATGACCATTACTTTCACGCTGGTAGCAATTATTCGTTTTATACAATGGAAAAACTGTTCTATTTATTTTGCATTTCATGCTTCGGGCGTTGACTTCTAAGGCCGTAGCTGATTGATATGGTGGAGCAACGCCCTAGAGTGAAGCCTAGATTGCCCGGAACGTTGAAATGATCATAACTTTCACACTGGTTGCTATTATTCGTGTTATACGATGGAAAAACTGTTATGTTTATATTGTATTTTATTTTTATGGCGTTGACTTCTTAGGCCCTACCTATTCGATCTGGTGGAACAACGCCATAGAGTGAAGCCTAGGTTACCCGGAACGTAGAAGTGACCAGTACTTTCACACTGATTGCAGTTATTCCTGTTATACGCTGGAAAACTGTTGCATCTTTATTGCATTTTATGCTTCTGGCGTTGACTTCTAAGGCCCTAACTATTCAATCTGTTGGAGCAACGCCCTAGGGTGGAGCCTAGGTTGCCCGGAACGTAGAAATGAGCATCACTATCACACTGGTAGCAATTATTCATTTTATACGATGGAAAAACTGTTTTATTTATTTTGTGTTTTATGCTTCGGGCGTGGACTTCTAAGGCCCTAACTATTCGATCTGGTGGGGCAACACCCTAGAGTGAAGCCTAGGTTGCCCGGAAAGTAGAAATGACCATAACTTTCATCCTGGTTGCAATTATTCGTTTTATATGATGGAAAAACTGTTGTATTTATATAGTGTTGTATGCCTCTGGCGTTGACTTCTTAGGCCCTAAGCATTCCATCAGGTGGAACAACGCCCTAGGGTGAAGCCCAGGTTGCCTGGAACGTAGAAATGACCGTCACTTTCACACGGGTTGCAATTGTTCCTGTTATAGGATGGAAAGACTGTTGTATTTTTATTGTATTTTATACTTCAGGCGTTGACTTCTAAGGCCCTAGCTATTCGATCTGGTCGAGCAACGTCCTAGAGTGAAGCCTAGGTTGCCCGGAACGTAGAAATGACCATAACTTCCACACTGGTTGCAATTATTCGTTTTATACGATGGAAATGCTGTTGTATATATATCGCATTTTATGCTTCTGGCGTTGACTTCTTAGGCCCTAACTATTCCATCTGGTGGAACAACGCCCTAGGGTGAAGCCTAGGTTGCCCGGAAAGTAGAAATGACCATAAGTTTCACACTGGTTGCAATTATTCGTTTTATACGATGGAAAAGCTGTGGCATCTTTTATGTATTTTATTCATCTGGGGTTGACTTCTAAGGCCGTTGCTATTAGATGTGGTGGAGCAACGCCCTAGAGTGACGCCTAAGTTGCCCGGAACGAAGAAAGGACCATTACCTTCACACTGGTTGCAATTATTCGTTTTATACGGTGGAAAAACTGTTTTATTCATTTTGTGTTTTATGCTTCGGGCGTGGACTTCTAAGGCCCTAACTATTCGATCTGGTGGGGCAACACCCTGGAGTGAAGCCTAGGTTGCCCGGAAAGTAGAAATGACCATAACTTTCATCCTGGTTGCAATTATTCGTTTTATATGATGGAAAAACTGTTGTATTTATAGTGTTTTATGCTTCTGGCGTTGACTTCTTAGGCCCTCCCTATTCCATCTGGTGGAACAACGCCCTCGGGTTAAGCCTAGGTTGGGCGGAACGTAGAAATGACCATAACTTTCACACTGGCAGCAATTATTCGTTTTATACGATGGTAAAACTGTTTTATTTATTTGGTATTTTATGCTTCCTGCGTTGACTTCTGAGGCCCTAACTATTTGATCTGGTGGAGCACCGCCCTAGAGTGCAGCCTAGGTTGCACGGAACGTGGTAAAGACCATTACCTTCACACTGGTTGCAATTATTCGTTTTATACGATGGAAACACTATTCTATTTATTTCGTATTTTATTCTTCGAGCGTTGACTTCTAAGGCCCTAACTATTCAATCTGTTGGTGCAACGCCCAAGGCTGAAGCCTATGTTGCCCGGAAAGTAGAAATGACGTTAACTTTTATACTGGTTGCAATTATTCGTTTTATACGATGGAAAAACTGTTTTATTTATTTTGTATTTTATGCTTCGTGCGTTGATTTCTAAGGCCCTAACTATTCGATCTGGTGCCGCAACGCCCTACAGTGAAGCCTAGGTTGCCCGGAACGTAGAAATGACCATAACTTCCACACTGGTTGCAATTATTCGTTTTATACGATGGAAATGCTGTTGTATATATATCGCATTTTATGCTTCTGGCGTTGACTTCTTAGGTCCTAACTATTCCATCTGGTGGAACAACGCCCTAGTGTGAAGCCTAGGTTGCGCGGAACGTAGAAATGACCATAACTTTCACACTGGTAGCTATTATTCGTTTTATACGATGGAAAAACTGTTTTATTTATTTTGTATTTTATGCTTCGGGCGTTGACTTCTAAGGCCCTAACTATTCAATCTGGTGGCACAACGCCCTAGAGTGGAGCCTAGGTTGCCCGGAACGTAGAAATGACCATCACTTTCAAACTGGTTGGAATTATTCCTGTTATACGATCGAAAAACTGTTGTATTTTTATTGCATTTTATGCTTCGGGCGTTGACTTCTCAGGCCCTAACTATTCAGAGTGGTGGAGCAGCGCCCTAGAGTGAAGCCTAGGTTGCCCGGAAAGTAGAAATAACCATAACTTTCACCATGTTTGCAATTATTCATTTTATACGATGAAAACACTGTTGTACTTATATTGTATTTTATCCTTCTGACGTTGAATTCTAAGTCCCTAGCCATTCGATCTATTGGAGCGACGCCCTAGAGTGAAACCTAGGTTGCCAGGAACGTAGAAATGACCATCACTTTCTAACTGGCTGGAATCATTCCTGTTATACGATGGAAAAACTGTTTTACTTTTTTTGCATTTTATGCTCCTGGCGTTGACTCCTTAGGGCCTAACTATTCGATCTGGTGGAACAACGCCCTAGAGTGAAGCCCAGGTTGCCTGGAACGTAGAAATGACCATTACATTCACACCGTTTGCAGTTATTCCTGTTATACGATGGAAAATCTTTTGCATCTTTATTGTATTTTATGCTTCTGGCGTTGACTTCTAAGGCCCTAGCTATTCGATTTGGTGGAGCAACGCCCTAGAGTGAAACCTAGGTTGCCGGAACGTAGAAATGACAATTCCATTCACACTGGTTGCAATTATTCCAGTTACACGATGGAAAAACTGTTGTATTTTTATTGTATTCTATGCTTCTGGCGTTTAATTCTAAGTCGCTAGCTATTTGATCTGGTGGAGGAACGACCTAGAGTGAAGCCTAGGTTGCCCGGAACGTAGAAATGACCATTACTTTCACACTGTTTGCAGTTATTCCTGTTACACGATGGAAAAACCTTTGCATCTTTACTGTATTTTATGCTTCTGGCGTTGACTTCTAAGGCCCTAACTATTCGATCTGGTGGAGCAACGCCCTAGTGTGAAGCCTAGGTTGGCGGGAATGTAGAAATGTCCATAACCTTCACACTAGTTGCAATTATTCGTTTTATACGATTGAAAAGCTGTTGTATTTATATTGTATTTTATGCTTCTGGCGTT
Organism: Calliopsis andreniformis; assembly: GCF_051401765.1. Lineage (NCBI taxonomy): Eukaryota > Metazoa > Arthropoda > Insecta > Hymenoptera > Andrenidae > Calliopsis > Calliopsis andreniformis. Next base: position 11,358,539 of record NW_027480429.1, on the reverse strand, counting down.
GACTTCTAAGGCCCTAACTATTCAATCTGTTGGTTCAACGCCCTAGGGTGGAGCCTAGGTTGCCCGGAACTTAGAAATGAGCATAACTATCACACTGGTAGCAATTATTCATTTTATACGATGGAAAAACTGTTCTATTTGTTTTGTATTTTATGCTTCGGGCGTTGACTTCTAAGGACCTAACTATTCCCTCTGGTGGATCAACGCCGTAGAGCGAAACCTACGTTGCCCGGCACGTAGAAATGTTCATTACTTTCACACTGGTTGCAATTATTCGTTTTATACGATGGAAAAGCTGTTGTACTTATATCGTATTTTATGCTTCTGGCGTGGACTTCTTAGGACCTAACTATTCGATCTGGTGGAGCAACGCGCTAGAGTGAAGCCTAGGTTGCCCGGAACGTGGTAAAGACCATTACCTTCACACTGGTTGCAATTATTCGTTTTATACGATGGAAAAACTATTCTATTTATTTCGTATTTTATTCTTCGAGCGTTGACTTCTAAGGCCCTAACTATTCAATCTGTTGGTGCAACGCCCAAGGCTGAAGCCTATGTTGCCCGGAAAGTAGAAATGACGTTAACTTTTATACTGGTTGCAATTATTCGTTTTATACGATGGAAAAACTGTTTTATTTATTTTGTATTTTATGCTTCGGGCGTTGATTTCTAAGGCCCTAACTATTCGATCTGGTGCCACAACGCCCTACAGTGAAGCTGAGGTTGCCCGGAACGTAGAAATGACCATAACTTTCACACTGTTTGCAGTTATTCCTATTATACGATGGAAAAACTTTTGCAACTTTATTGTACTTTATGCTTCTGGCGTTGACTTCTAAGGACCAAGCTATTCGATTTGCTGGAGCAACGGCCGAGAGTGAAGCCTAGGTTGCCCGGAACGTAGAAATGACCATTACATTCACACCGGTTGCAATTATTCGTCTCATACGATGGAAAAGCTGTTGTATTTATATCGTATTTTATGATTCTGGCGTTGACTTCTAAGGCCCTAACTATTCGATCTGGTGGAACAACGCCCTAGAGTGAAGCCTAGGATGCCCGGAAAGTAGAAATGACCATAACTTTCACACTGGTTGCAATTATTCGTTTTATACGATGGAAAAGCTGTGGCATCTTTTATGTATTTTATTCATCTGGGGTTGACTTCTAAGGCCGTGGCTATTAGATGTGGTGGAGCAACGCCCTAGAGTGACGCCTAAGTTGCCCGGAACGAAGAAAGGACCATTACCTTCACACTGGTTGCAATTATTCGTTTTATACGATGGAAAAACTGTTCTATTTATTTTGTATTTTATGCTTCGGGCGTTGACTTCTAAGGCCCTAACTATTCAATCTGTTGGTGCAACGCCCAAGGGTGAAGCCTATGTTGCCCGGAAAGTAGAAATGACGTTAACTTTCATACTGGTTGCAATTATTCGTTTTATGCGATGGAAAAACTGTTTTATTTATTTTGTGTTTTATGCTTCGGGCGTGGACTTCTAAGGCCCTAACTATTCGATCTGGTGTGGCAACACCCTAGAGTGAAGCCTAGGTTGCCCGGAAAGTAGAAATGACCATAACTTTCATCCTGGTTGCAATTATTCGTTTTATATGATGGAAAAACTGTTGTATTTATATAGTGTTGTATGCCTCTGGCGTTGACTTCTTAGGCCCTAAGCATTCCATCTGGTGGAACAACGCCCTAGGGTGAAGCCCAGGTTGCCTGGAACGTAGAAATGACCGTCACTTTCACACGGGTTGCAATTATTCCTGTTATAGGATGGAAAGACTGTTGTATTTTTATTGTATTTTATACTTCAGGCGTTGACTTCTAAGGCCCTAGCTATTCGATCTGGTCGAGCAACGTCCTAGAGTGAAGCCTAGGTTGCCCGGAACGTAGAAATGACCATAACTTCCACACTGGTTGCAATTATTCGTTTTATACGATGGAAATGCTGTTGTATATATATCGCATTTTATGCTTCTGGCGTTGACTTCTTAGGCCCTAACTATTCCATCTGGTGGAACAACGCCCTAGGGTGAAGCCTAGGTTGCGCGGAACGTAGAAATGACCATAACTTTCACACTGGTAGCTATTATTCGTTTTATACGATGGAAAAACTGTTTTATTTATTTTGTATTTTATGCTTCGGGCGTTGACTTCTAAGGCCCTAACTATTCAATCTGGTGGCACAACGCCCTAGAGTGGAGCCTAGGTTGCCCGGAACGTAGAAATGACCATCACTTTCAAACTGGTTGGAATTATTCCTGTTATACGATCGAAAAACTGTTGTATTTTTATTGCATTTTATGCTTCGGGCGTTGACTTCTCAGGCCCTAACTATTCAGAGTGGTGGAGCAACGCCCTAGAGTGAAGCCTAGGTTGCCCGGAAAGTAGAAATAACCATAACTTTCACCATGTTTGCAATTATTCATTTTATACGATGAAAACACTGTTGTACTTATATTGTATTTTATCCTTCTGGCGTTGAATTCTAAGTCCCTAGCCATTCGATCTATTGGAGCGACGCCCTAGAGTGAAACCTAGGTTGCCAGGAACGTAGAAATGACCATCACTTTCTAACTGGCTGGAATCATTCCTGTTATACGATGGAAAAACTGTTTTACTTTTTTTGCATTTTATGCTCCTGGCGTTGACTCCTTAGGGCCTAACTATTCGATCTGGTGGAACAACGCCCTAGAGTGAAGCCCAGGTTGCCCGGAACGTAGAAATGACCATTACATTCACACCGTTTGCAGTTATTCCTGTTATACGATGGAAAATCTTTTGCATCTTTATTGTATTTTATGCTTCTGGCGTTGACTTCTAAGGCCCTAGCTATTCGATTTGGTGGAGCAACGCCCTAGAGTGAAACCTAGGTTGCCGGAACGTAGAAATGACAGTTCCATTCACACTGGTTGCAATTATTCCAGTTACACGATGGAAAAACTGTTGTATTTTTATTGTATTCTATGCTTCTGGCGTTTAATTCTAAGTCGCTAGCTATTTGATCTGGTGGAGCAACGACCTAGAGTGAAGCCTAGGTTGCCCGGAACGTAGAAATGACCATTACTTTCACACTGTTTGCAGTTATTCCTGTTACACGATGGAAAAACTTTTGCATCTTTACTGTATTTTATGCTTCTGGCGTTGACTTCTAAGGCCCTAACTATTCGATCTGGTGGAGCAACGCCCTAGTGTGAAGCCTAGGTTGGCGGGAATGTAGAAATGCCCATAACCTTCACACTAGTTGCAATTATTCGTTTTATACGATTGAAAAGCTGTTGTATTTATATTGTATTTTATGCTTCTGGCGTTGACTTCTTAGGCCCTAACTATTCCCTCTGGTGGATCAACGCCCTAGAGTGAAACCTACGTTGCCCGGAACGTAGAAATGACCATTACTTTCACACTGGTAGCAATTATTCGTTTTATACAATGGAAAAACTGTTCTATTTATTTTGCATTTTATGCTTCGGGCGTTGACTTCTAAGGCCGTAGCTGATTGATATGGTGGAGCAACGCCCTAGAGTGAAGCCTAGATTGCCCGGAACGTTGAAATGATCATAACTGTCACACTGGTTGCTATTATTCGTTTTATATGATGGAAAAACTGTTGTGTTTATATTGTATTTTATGCTTCTGGCGTTGACTTCTTAGGCCCTACCTATTCGATCTGGTGGAACAACGCCATAGAGTGAAGCCTAGGTTACCCGGAACGTAGAAGTGACCAGTACTTTCACACTGATTGCAGTTATTCCTGTTATACGCTGGAAAACTGTTGCATCTTTATTGCATTTTATGCTTCTGGCGTTGACTTCTAAGGCCCTAACTATTCAATCTGTTGGAGCAACGCCCTAGGGTGGAGCCTAGGTTGCCCGGAACGTAGAAATGAGCATACCTATCACACTGGTAGCAATTATTCATTTTATACGATGGAAAAACTGTTTTATTTATTTTGTGTTTTATGCTTCGGGCGTGGACTTCTAAGGCCCTAACTATTCGATCTGGTGGGGCAACACCCTAGAGTGAAGCCTAGGTTGCCCGGAAAGTAGAAATGACCATAACTTTCATCCTGGTTGCAATTATTCGTTTTATATGATGGAAAAACTGTTGTATTTATATAGTGTTGTATGCCTCTGGCGTTGACTTCTTAGGCCCTAAGCATTCCATCAGGTGGAACAACGCCCTAGGGTGAAGCCCAGGTTGCCTGGAACGTAGAAATGACCGTCACTTTCACACGGGTTGCAATTGTTCCTGTTATAGGATGGAAAGACTGTTGTATTTTTATTGTATTTTATACTTCAGGCGTTGACTTCTAAGGCCCTAGCTATTCGATCTGGTCGAGCAACGTCCTAGAGTGAAGCCTAGGTTGCCCGGAACGTAGAAATGACCATAACTTCCACACTGGTTGCAATTATTCGTTTTATACGATGGAAATGCTGTTGTATATATATCGCATTTTATGCTTCTGGCGTTGACTTCTTAGGCCCTAACTATTTGAACTGGTGGAGCAACGCCCTAGAGTAAAGCCTAGGTTGCACGGGACGTAGAAATGACCATAACTTCCACACTGGTAGCAATTATTCGTTTTATACGATGGAAAAAGTGTTTTATTTATTTTGTATTTTATGCTTCGGGCGTTGACTTCTAAGGCCCTAACTATTCGATCTGGTGGAGCAACGCCCCAGAGTGAAGCCTAGGTTCCATGGAACGTACAAATGACCATCGCTTTCACACGGGTTGCAATTATTCCTGTTATAGGATGGAAAGACTGTTGTATTTTTATTGCATTTTATGCTTCTGGCGTCCACTTCTTAGGCCCTGACTATTCGATCTGGTGGAACAACGCCCTAGGGTGAAGCCTAGGTTGCCCGGAACGTAGAAATGACCATAACTTTTACACTGGTAGCAATTATTCGTTTTATACAATGGAAAAACTGTTCTATTTATTTTGTATTTTATGCTTCGGGCGTTGGCTTCTAAGGACCTTACTGTTTGATCTGGTGGAGCAACGCCCTAGAGTGAAGCCTAGGTTGCCCGGAAAGTAGAAATGACAATAACTTTCATACTGGTTGCAATTATTCGTTTTATACGATGGATAAGCTGTTGCATATTTATTGCATTTTATTCTTCTGGCGTTGAATTCTAAGTCCCTAGCTATTCGATCCGGTGGAGCAGCGCCCTAGAGTGAAGCCTAGATTACCCGGAACGTAGTAATGACCAGTACTATCACACTGTTTGCAGTTATTCCTGTTATACGATGAAAAGCTGTTGCATCTTTATCGCATTTTATGCTTCTGGCGTTGACTTCTAAGGCCCTAACTATTCGAGCTGGTGGAGCAAGGCCCTAGACTGAAGCCTAGTTTGCCCAGAACGTAGAAATGACCATAACATTCACACTGGTTGACATTAATCGTTTTCTACGATGGAAAAGCTGTTGTATGTATATCGTATTTTATGCTTCTGGCGTTGACTTCTTAGGCCCTAACTATTCGATCTGGTGGAGCAACGCCCTAGAGTGAAGCCTAGGTTGCACGGAACGTAGAAATGACCATTACCTTCACACTGTTTGCAATTATTCATTTTATACGATGGCAAAGCTGTTGTATTTATATTGTATTTTATGCTTCCGGCGTTAGCTTCTAAGGCCGTAGCTATCAGATGTGGAGCAGGAACGCCCTAGAGTGACACGTAAGTTGCCAGGCACGTAGAAATGACCATTACTTTCACAATGTCTGCAATTATTCATTTTATACGATGGAAAAGCTGTTGTATTTATATTGTATTTTATGCCCCTGGCGTTGACTTCTAAGTCCCTAGCTGTTCGATCTTGTGGAGCAACGCCCTAGTGTGAAACCTAGGTTACCCGGAACGTAGAAATGTCCAGTACTTTCAGACTGGTTGCTGTTATTCGTTTCATACGATGGAAAAGCTGTTATATTTATTTTGCATTTTATGCTTCGGGCGTTGACTTCTAAGGCCCTAGCTATTCCATCTGGTGGAGCAACACCCTAGAGTGCAGCCTAGGTTGCCCGGAACGTAGAAATGACCATTACTTTCACACTGTTTGCAATTATTCATTTTATACGATGGAAAAGCTGTTGTATTTATATTGTATTTTATGCTTCGGGCGTTGACTTCTATGGCCCTAACTATTCGATCTAGTAGAGCAACGTCCTAGAGTGAAGCCTAGGTTGCCCGGAACGTAGAAATGACCATCGCTTTCAAACTGGTTGCAATTAACCCTGTTATACGATGGAAAAACTGTTGTATTTTTATTGCATTTTATGCTTCTGGCGTCCACTTCTTAGGCCCTGACTATTCGATCTAGTAGAGCAACGTCCTAGAGTGAAGCCTAGGTTGCCCGGAACGTAGAAATGACCATCGCTTTCAAACTGGTTGCAATTAACCCTGTTATACGATGGAAAAACTGTTGTATTTTTATTGCATTTTATGCTTCGGGCGTTGACTTCTAAGGCCCTAACTATTCAATCTAGTGGAGCAACGCCCTAGAGTGAAGCCTAGGTTGCCCGGAACGTAGAAATGGCCATCACTTTCAAACTGGTTGCAATTAATCCTGTTATACGATGGAAAAACTGTTGTATTTATATTGTATTTTATGCGTCTGGCGTTCACTTCTTAGGGCCTAACTGTTCGATCTGACGGAACAATGCCCTAGGATGAAGCCTAGGTTGCCCGGAACGTAGAAATGACCATAACTTTTACACTGGTAGCAATTACTCGTTTTATACAATGGAAAAACTGTTCTATTTATTTTGTATTTTATGCTTCGGGCGTTGACTTCTTTGGCCCTAACAATTCGATCTGGTGGAGCAACGCCCCAGAGTGAAGCCTAGGTTCCATGGAACGTACAAATGACCATCGCTTTCACACGGGTTGCAATTATTCCTGTTATAGGATGGAAAGACTGTTGTATATTTATTGCATTTTATGCTTCTGGCGTTCACTTCTTAGGCCCTGACTATTCGATCTGGTGGAACAACGCCCTAGGGTGAAGCCTAGGTTGCCCGGAACGTAGAAATGACCATAACTTTTACACTGGTAGCAATTATTCGTTTTACACAATGGAAAAACTGTTCTATTTATTTTGTATTTTAAGCTTCTGGCGTTGACTTCTTAGGCCCTAACTATTCGATCTGGTGGAGCAACGCCCTAGAGTGAAGCCTAGGTTGCACGGAACGTAGAAATGACCATTACCTTCACACTGTTTGCAATTATTCATTTTATACGATGGCAAAGCTGTTGTATTTATATTGTATTTTATGCTTCCGGCGTTAACTTCTAAGGCCGTAGCTATCAGATGTGGAGCAGGAACGCCCTAGAGTGACACGTAAGTTGCCAGGCACGTAGAAATGACCATTACTATCTCAATGTTCGCAATTATTCATTTTATGCGATGGAACAACTGTTGTACTTATATTGTATTTTATGCTTCGGGCGTCGACTTCTATGGCCCTAACTATTCGATTTGGTGGAGCAATGCCCTACAGTGAAGCCTAGGTTGCCCGGAACGAAGAAATGACCAGTACTTTCACACTGGTTACAGTTATTCATTTTATAGGATGGAAAAACTGTTGTACTTATATTGTATTTTATGCTTCGGGCGTTGACTTCTAAGGCCCTAGCTATTCGATCTGGTGGAGCAACGCCCTAGTGTGAAACCTAGGTTACCCGAAACGTAGAAATGACCAGTACTTTCAGACTGGTTGCAGTTATTCGTTTTATACAATGGAAAAACTGTTCTATTTATTTTGCATTTTATGCTTGTGGCGTTGAATTCTAAGTCCCTAGCAATTCCATCGGGTGGAGCAACACCCTAGAGTGAAGTCTAGGTTGCCCGGAACGTAGAACATACCATTACCTTCACACTGGTTGCAATTTTCTCCTGTTATACGATGGAAAAACTGTTGCACCTTTATTGTATTTAATGCTTCTGGCGTTGACTTCACAGGCCCTAACTATTCGATCTGGTGGAGCAACGTCCTAGAGTGAAGCCTAGGTTGACCGGAACGTTGAAATGACCATAACTTTCACACTGGTTACCATTATTCGTTTTATACGATGGAAAAGCTGTTGTATTTATATCGTATTTTATGCTTCTGGCGTTGACTTCTTAGGCCCTAACTATTCCATCAGGTGGAACAACGCCCTAGGGTGAAGCCTAGGTTGCCCGGGAAGTAGAAATGACCATAACCTTCACACTGGTTGCTATTATTCGTTTTATACGATGGAAAAGCTGTTGTACTTATATTGTATTTTATGCTTCGGGCGTTGACTTCTAAGGCCCTAACTATTCGATTTGGTGGAGCAGCGCCCTACAGTGAAGCCTAGGTTGCCCGGAACGTAGAAATGACCATTACTTTCACACTGTGTGCAATTATTCATTTTATACGATGGAAAAGCTCTTGTATTTATATTGAATTTTATGCTTCTGGCGTTCACTTCTTAGGCCCTAACTATTCGATCTGGTGGAACAACGCCCTAGGGTGAAGCCTAGGTTGCCCGGAACGTAGAAATGACCATAACTTTTACACTGGTAGCAATTATTCGTTTTATACAATGGAAAAACTGTTGTATTTATATTGTATTTTATGCTTCTGGCGTTGACTTCTTAGGCCCTAACTATTCGATCTGGTGGAGCAATGCCTCAGAGTTAAGTCTAGGATGCCCGAAACGCCGAAATGATCATTACTTTCACGCTTGTTGCAATTATTCCTGTTATACGATGAAAAGACCGTTGTATTTTTATTGTATTTTATGCTTCAGGCGTAGGCTTCTAAGGCCGTAGCTATTCGATATGGAGGAGCACCGCCCTAGAGTGAAGCCTAGGTTGCTCGGAATATACAAATGACCATAACTTTCACACTGGCTGCAATTATTCGTTTTCTACGATGGAAAAACTGTTGTATTTATATTGTATTTTATGCTTCTGGCGTTCACTTCTTAGGGCCTAACTGTTCGATCTGATGGAACAATGCCCTAGGATGAAGCCTAGGCTGCCCGGAACGTAGAAATGGCCATAACTTTTACACTGGTAGCAATTATTCGTTTTATACAATGGAAAAACTGTTCTATTTATTTTGTATTTTATGCTTCGGGCGTTGACTTCTTTGGCCCTAACAATTCGATCTGGTGGAGCAACGCCCTAGAGTGAAGCCTAGGTTCCCTGAAACGTACAAATGACCATCGCTTTCACACGGGTTGCAATTGTTCCTGTTATAGGATGGAAAGACTGTTGTATTTTTATTGCATTTTATGCTTCTGGCGTTCACTTCTTAGGCCCTGACTATTCGATCTGGTGGAACAACGCCCTAGGGTGAAGCCTAGGTTGCCCGGAACGTAGAAATGACCATAACTTTTACACTGGTAGCAATTATTCGTTTTATACAATGGAAAAACTGTTCTTTTTATTTTGTATTTTATGCTTCGGGCGTTGACTTCTAAGGCCCTAACTGTTTGATCTAGTGGAGCAACGCCCTAGAGTGAAGCCTAGGTTGCCCGGAACGAAGAAATGACAATTACTTTCACACTGTTTGCAATTATTCGTTTTTTACGATGGAAAAGCTGTTGTATTTATATTGTATTATATGCCTCTGGCGTTGACTTCTAAGGCCCTAGCTATTCGATCTAGTGGAGCAACGCCCTAGAGTGAAGCCTAGGTTGCCCGGAACGTAGAAATGACCATCACTTTCAAACTGGTTGCAATTAATCCTGTTATACGATGGAAAAACTGTTGTATTTTTATTGCATTTTATGCTTCGCGCGTTGACTTCTAAGGCCCTAACTATACAATCTGTTGGAGCAACGCCCTAGAGTGAAGCCTAGGTTGCTCGGAATGTAGAAATGATCATTACTTTCACACTGGTTGCAATTATTCGTTCTATACGATGGAAAAACTGTTGCATTTATATTGTATTTTATGCTACTGGCGTTGGCTTCTAAGGACCTAACTATTCGATCTGGTGGAGCAACGCCCTAGAGTGAAGCTAGGTTGCTGGGAATGTAGAAATGGCCAGAACTTTCACACTGGTAGCAATAATTCGTTTTATACAATGGAAAAACTGATCTATTTATTTTGTATTTTACGCTTCGGGCGTTGACTTCTAAGGACCTAACTGTTTGATCTGGTGGAGCAACGCCCTAGAGTGAAGCCTAGGTTGCCCGGAACGTAGAAATGACCATAACTTTTGCACTGGTAGCAATTATTCCTTCTATACGATGGAAAAGCTGTTGTATTTATATCGTATTTTATGCTCATGGCGTTGACTTCTAAGGCCCTAGCTATTCGATCTAGTGGAGCAACGCCCTAGAGTGAAGCCTAGGTGGCCCGGAACGTAGAAATGACCTTCACTATCAAACTGGTTGCAATTAATCCTGTTATACGATTGAAAAACTGTTGTATTTTTATTGCATTTTATGCTTCTGGCGTTCACTTCTTAGGCCCTAACTACTCGATCTGGTGGAACAACGCCCTAGGGTAGAGCCTAGGTTGCCCGGAACGTAGAAATGACCATAAGTTTCATAATGGTTGCAATTATTCGTTTTATACGATGGAAAAACTGTTGCATTTCTATTGTATTTTATGCTTCGGGCGTTGACTTCTTAGGCCCTAACACTTCGATCTGGTGGAGCAACGCCCTACAGTGAAGCCTAGGTTGCCCGGAACGTAGATATGACCATAACCTTCACACAGGTTGCAATTATTCGTTTTATACGGTGTAAAGGCTGTTGTATTTATTTTGTATTTTATTCTTCTGGTGTTGACTTCTTAGGCCCTAACTATTCGATCTGGTGGAACAACGCCCTAGGGTGAAGCCTAGGTTGCCCGCAACGTAGAAATGACAATAACTTTTACACTGGTAGCATTTATACGTTTTATACAATGGAAAAACTGTTCTATTTAGTTTGCATTTTATGATTCGGGCGTTGACTTCTAAGGCCCTAACTGATTGATCTGGTGGAGCAACGCCCTAGAGTGAAGCCTAGATTGCCCGGAACGTTGAAATGACCATAACCTTCACACTGGTTGCAATTACTCGTGCTATACGATGGAAAAACTGTTGTACTTATATTGTATTTTATTCTTATGGCGTTGAATTCTAAGTCCCTAGCTATTCCGTCTGGTGGAGCAACGCCCTAGAGTGAAACCTAGGTAACCCGGAACGTAGAAATGACCAGTACTTTCACACTGTTTGCAGTTATTCCTGTTATACAATGGAAAAACTTTTGCATCTTTATTGTATTTTATGCTTCTGGCGTTGACTTCTAAGGGCCTAGCTATTCGGTTTGGCGGAGCAACGCCCTAGAGTGGAGCCCAGGTTGTCCGGTACGTAGAAATGACCATTACTTTCACACTGTTTGCAAATACACATTATATACGATGGAAAATCTGTTGTATGTATGTTGTATTTTATGCTTCTGGCGTTGACTTCTTAGGCCCTAACTATTTGAACTGGTGGAGCAACGCCCTAGAGTAAAGCCTAGGTTGCACGGGACGTAGAAATGACCATAACTTCCACACTGGTAGCAATTATTCGTTTTATACGATGGAAAAAGTGTTTTATTTATTTTGTATTTTATGCTTCGGGCGTTGACTTCTAAGGCCCTAACTATTCGATCTGGTGGAGCAACGCCCCAGAGTGAAGCCTAGGTTCCATGGAACGTACAAATGACCATCGCTTTCACACGGGTTGCAATTATTCCTGTTATAGGATGGAAAGACTGTTGTATTTTTATTGCATTTTATGCTTCTGGCGTCCACTTCTTAGGCCCTGACTATTCGATCTGGTGGAACAACGCCCTAGGGTGAAGCCTAGGTTGCCCGGAACGTAGAAATGACCATAACTTTTACACTGGTAGCAATTATTCGTTTTATACAATGGAAAAACTGTTCTATTTATTTTGTATTTTATGCTTCGGGCGTTGGCTTCTAAGGACCTTACTGTTTGATCTGGTGGAGCAACGCCCTAGAGTGAAGCCTAGGTTGCCCGGAAAGTAGAAATGACAATAACTTTCATACTGGTTGCAATTATTCGTTTTATACGATGGATAAGCTGTTGCATATTTATTGCATTTTATTCTTCTGGCGTTGAATTCTAAGTCCCTAGCTATTCGATCCGGTGGAGCAGCGCCCTAGAGTGAAGCCTAGATTACCCGGAACGTAGTAATGACCAGTACTATCACACTGTTTGCAGTTATTCCTGTTATACGATGAAAAGCTGTTGCATCTTTATCGCATTTTATGCTTCTGGCGTTGACTTCTAAGGCCCTAACTATTCGAGCTGGTGGAGCAAGGCCCTAGACTGAAGCCTAGTTTGCCCAGAACGTAGAAATGACCATAACATTCACACTGGTTGACATTAATCGTTTTCTACGATGGAAAAGCTGTTGTATGTATATCGTATTTTATGCTTCTGGCGTTGACTTCTTAGGCCCTAACTATTCGATCTGGTGGAGCAACGCCCTAGAGTGAAGCCTAGGTTGCACGGAACGTAGAAATGACCATTACCTTCACACTGTTTGCAATTATTCATTTTATACGATGGCAAAGCTGTTGTATTTATATTGTATTTTATGCTTCCGGCGTTAACTTCTAAGGCCGTAGCTATCAGATGTGGAGCAGGAACGCCCTAGAGTGACACGTAAGTTGCCAGGCACGTAGAAATGACCATTACTTTCACAATGTCTGCAATTATTCATTTTATACGATGGAAAAGCTGTTGTATTTATATTGTATTTTATGCCCCTGGCGTTGACTTCTAAGTCCCTAGCTGTTCGATCTTGTGGAGCAACGCCCTAGTGTGAAACCTAGGTTACCCGGAACGTAGAAATGTCCAGTACTTTCAGACTGGTTGCTGTTATTCGTTTCATACGATGGAAAAGCTGTTATATTTATTTTGCATTTTATGCTTCGGGCGTTGACTTCTAAGGCCCTAGCTATTCCATCTGGTGGAGCAACACCCTAGAGTGCAGCCTAGGTTGCCCGGAACGTAGAAATGACCATTACTTTCACACTGTTTGCAATTATTCATTTTATACGATGGAAAAGCTGTTGTATTTATATTGTATTTTATGCTTCGGGCGTTGACTTCTATGGCCCTAACTATTCGATCTAGTAGAGCAACGTCCTAGAGTGAAGCCTAGGTTGCCCGGAACGTAGAAATGACCATCGCTTTCAAACTGGTTGCAATTAACCCTGTTATACGATGGAAAAACTGTTGTATTTTTATTGCATTTTATGCTTCGGGCGTTGACTTCTAAGGCCCTAACTATTCAATCTAGTGGAGCAACGCCCTAGAGTGAAGCCTAGGTTGCCCGGAACGTAGAAATGGCCATCACTTTCAAACTGGTTGCAATTAATCCTGTTATACGATGGAAAAACTGTTGTATTTATATTGTATTTTATGCGTCTGGCGTTCACTTCTTAGGGCCTAACTGTTCGATCTGACGGAACAATGCCCTAGGATGAAGCCTAGGTTGCCCGGAACGTAGAAATGACCATAACTTTTACACTGGTAGCAATTACTCGTTTTATACAATGGAAAAACTGTTCTATTTATTTTGTATTTTATGCTTCGGGCGTTGACTTCTTTGGCCCTAACAATTCGATCTGGTGGAGCAACGCCCCAGAGTGAAGCCTAGGTTCCATGGAACGTACAAATGACCATCGCTTTCACACGGGTTGCAATTATTCCTGTTATAGGATGGAAAGACTGTTGTATATTTATTGCATTTTATGCTTCTGGCGTTCACTTCTTAGGCCCTGACTATTCGATCTGGTGGAACAACGCCCTAGGGTGAAGCCTAGGTTGCCCGGAACGTAGAAATGACCATAACTTTTACACTGGTAGCAATTATTCGTTTTACACAATGGAAAAACTGTTCTATTTATTTTGTATTTTAAGCTTCTGGCGTTGACTTCTTAGGCCCTAACTATTCGATCTGGTGGAGCAACGCCCTAGAGTGAAGCCTAGGTTGCACGGAACGTAGAAATGACCATTACCTTCACACTGTTTGCAATTATTCATTTTATACGATGGCAAAGCTGTTGTATTTATATTGTATTTTATGCTTCCGGCGTTAACTTCTAAGGCCGTAGCTATCAGATGTGGAGCAGGAACGCCCTAGAGTGACACGTAAGTTGCCAGGCACGTAGAAATGACCATTACTATCTCAATGTTCGCAATTATTCATTTTATGCGATGGAACAACTGTTGTACTTATATTGTATTTTATGCTTCGGGCGTCGACTTCTATGGCCCTAACTATTCGATTTGGTGGAGCAATGCCCTACAGTGAAGCCTAGGTTGCCCGGAACGAAGAAATGACCAGTACTTTCACACTGGTTACAGTTATTCATTTTATAGGATGGAAAAACTGTTGTACTTATATTGTATTTTATGCTTCGGGCGTTGACTTCTAAGGCCCTAGCTATTCGATCTGGTGGAGCAACGCCCTAGTGTGAAACCTAGGTTACCCGAAACGTAGAAATGACCAGTACTTTCAGACTGGTTGCAGTTATTCGTTTTATACAATGGAAAAACTGTTCTATTTATTTTGCATTTTATGCTTGTGGCGTTGAATTCTAAGTCCCTAGCAATTCCATCGGGTGGAGCAACACCCTAGAGTGAAGTCTAGGTTGCCCGGAACGTAGAACATACCATTACCTTCACACTGGTTGCAATTTTCTCCTGTTATACGATGGAAAAACTGTTGCACCTTTATTGTATTTAATGCTTCTGGCGTTGACTTCACAGGCCCTAACTATTCGATCTGGTGGAGCAACGTCCTAGAGTGAAGCCTAGGTTGACCGGAACGTTGAAATGACCATAACTTTCACACTGGTTACCATTATTCGTTTTATACGATGGAAAAGCTGTTGTATTTATATCGTATTTTATGCTTCTGGCGTTGACTTCTTAGGCCCTAACTATTCCATCAGGTGGAACAACGCCCTAGGGTGAAGCCTAGGTTGCCCGGGAAGTAGAAATGACCATAACCTTCACACTGGTTGCTATTATTCGTTTTATACGATGGAAAAGCTGTTGTACTTATATTGTATTTTATGCTTC
Source organism: Calliopsis andreniformis (assembly GCF_051401765.1). Taxonomy (NCBI): domain Eukaryota; kingdom Metazoa; phylum Arthropoda; class Insecta; order Hymenoptera; family Andrenidae; genus Calliopsis; species Calliopsis andreniformis. The sequence continues at coordinate 11,343,443 of NW_027480429.1, read as the reverse complement.
GGGCGTTGACTTCTAAGGCCCTAACTATTCGATTTGGTGGAGCAGCGCCCTACAGTGAAGCCTAGGTTGCCCGGAACGTAGAAATGACCATTACTTTCACACTGTGTGCAATTATTCATTTTATACGATGGAAAAGCTCTTGTATTTATATTGAATTTCATGCTTCTGGCGTTCACTTCTTAGGCCCTAACTATTCGATCTGGTGGAACAACGCCCTAGGGTGAAGCCTAGGTTGCCCGGAACGTAGAAATGACCATAACTTTTACACTGGTAGCAATTATTCGTTTTATACAATGGAAAAACTGTTGTATTTATATTGTATTTTATGCTTCTGGCGTTGACTTCTTAGGCCCTAACTATTCGATCTGGTGGAGCAATGCCTCAGAGTTAAGTCTAGGATGCCCGAAACGCCGAAATGATCATTACTTTCACGCTTGTTGCAATTATTCCTGTTATACGATGAAAAGACCGTTGTATTTTTATTGTATTTTATGCTTCAGGCGTAGGCTTCTAAGGCCGTAGCTATTCGATATGGAGGAGCACCGCCCTAGAGTGAAGCCTAGGTTGCTCGGAATATACAAATGACCATAACTTTCACACTGGCTGCAATTATTCGTTTTCTACGATGGAAAAACTGTTGTATTTATATTGTATTTTATGCTTCTGGCGTTCACTTCTTAGGGCCTAACTGTTCGATCTGATGGAACAATGCCCTAGGATGAAGCCTAGGCTGCCCGGAACGTAGAAATGGCCATAACTTTTACACTGGTAGCAATTATTCGTTTTATCCAATGGAAAAACTGTTCTATTTATTTTGTATTTTATGCTTCGGGCGTTGACTTCTTTGGCCCTAACAATTCGATCTGGTGGAGCAACGCCCTAGAGTGAAGCCTAGGTTCCCTGGAACGTACAAATGACCATCGCTTTCACACGGGTTGCAATTGTTCCTGTTATAGGATGGAAAGACTGTTGTATTTTTATTGCATTTTATGCTTCTGGCGTTCACTTCTTAGGCCCTGACTATTCGATCTGGTGGAACAACGCCCTAGGGTGAAGCCTAGGTTGCCCGGAACGTAGAAATGACCATAAATTTTACACTGGTAGCAATTATTCGTTTTATACAATGGAAAAACTGTTCTTTTTATTTTGTATTTTATGCTTCGGGCGTTGACTTCTAAGGCCCTAACTGTTTGATCTAGTGGAGCAACGCCCTAGAGTGAAGCCTAGGTTGCCCGGAACGAAGAAATGACAATTACTTTCACACTGTTTGCAATTATTCGTTTTTTACGATGGAAAAGCTGTTGTATTTATATTGTATTATATGCCTCTGGCGTTGACTTCTAAGGCCCTAGCTATTCGATCTAGTGGAGCAACGCCCTAGAGTGAAGCCTAGGTTGCCCGGAACGTAGAAATGACCATCACTTTCAAACTGGTTGCAATTAATCCTGTTATACGATGGAAAAACTGTTGTATTTTTATTGCATTTTATGCTTCGGGCGTTGACTTCTAAGGCCCTAACTATTCAATCTGTTGGAGCAGCGCCCTAGAGTGAAGCCTAGGTTGCTCGGAATGTAGAAATGATCATTACTTTTACACTGGTTGCAGTTTTTCGTTCTATACGATGGAAAAACTGTTGCATTTATATTGTATTTTATGCTACTGGCGTTGGCTTCTAAGGACCTAACTATTCGATCTGGTGGAGCAACGCCCTAGAGTGAAGCCTAGGTTGCCCGGAACGTAGAAATGACCATAACATTTACACTGGTAGCAATTATTCGTTTTATACAATGGAAAAACTGTTCTTTTTATTTTGTATTTTATGCTTCGGGCGTTGACTTCTAAGGCCCTAACTGTTTGATCTAGTGGAGCAACGCCCTAGAGTGAAGCCTAGGTTGCCCGGAACGAAGAAATGACAATTACTTTCACACTGTTTGCAATTATTCGTTTTTTACGATGGAAAAGCTGTTGTATTTATATTGTATTATATGCCTCTGGCGTTGACTTCTAAGGCCCTAGCTATTCGATCTAGTGGAGCAACGCCCTAGAGTGAAGCCTAGGTTGCCCGGAACGTAGAAATGACCATCACTTTCAAACTGGTTGCAATTAATCCTGTTATACGATGGAAAAACTGTTGTATTTTTATTGCATTTTATGCTTCGGGCGTTGACTTCTAAGGCCCTAACTATTCAATCTGTTGGAGCAACGCCCTAGAGTGAAGCCTAGGTTGCTCGGAATGTAGAAATGATCATTACTTTCACACTGGTTGCAATTATTCGTTCTATACGATGGAAAAACTGTTGCATTTATATTGTATTTTATGCTACTGGCGTTGGCTTCTAAGGACCTAACTATTCGATCTGGTGGAGCAACGCCCTAGAGTGAAGCTAGGTTGCTGGGAATGTAGAAATGGCCAGAACTTTCACACTGGTAGCAATAATTCGTTTTATACAATGGAAAAACTGATCTATTTATTTTGTATTTTACGCTTCGGGCGTTGACTTCTAAGGACCTAACTGTTTGATCTGGTGGAGCAACGCCCTAGAGTGAAGCCTAGGTTGCCCGGAACGTAGAAATGACCATAACTTTTGCACTGGTAGCAATTATTCCTTCTATACGATGGAAAAGCTGTTGTATTTATATCGTATTTTATGCTCATGGCGTTAACTTCTAAGGCCCTAGCTATTCGATCTAGTGGAGCAACGCCCTAGAGTGAAGCCTAGGTGGCCCGGAACGTAGAAATGACCTTCACTATCAAACTGGTTGCAATTAATCCTGTTATACGATTGAAAAACTGTTGTATTTTTATTGCATTTTATGCTTCTGGCGTTCACTTCTTAGGCCCTAACTACTCGATCTGGTGGAACAACGCCCTAGGGTAGAGCCTAGGTTGCCCGGAACGTAGAAATGACCATAAGTTTCATAATGGTTGCAATTATTCGTTTTATACGATGGAAAAACTGTTGCATTTCTATTGTATTTTATGCTTCGGGCGTTGACTTCTTAGGCCCTAACACTTCGATCTGGTGGAGCAACGCCCTACAGTGAAGCCTAGGTTGCCCGGAACGTAGATATGACCATAACCTTCACACAGGTTGCAATTATTCGTTTTATACGGTGTAAAGGCTGTTGTATTTATTTTGTATTTTATTCTTCTGGTGTTGACTTCTTAGGCCCTAACTATTCGATCTGGTGGAACAACGCCGTAGAGTGAAGCCTAGGTTGCCCGGAACGTATAAATGACCATTACTTTCACACTGTTTGCAATTATTCCTTTTATACGATGGATAAGCTGCTGTATTTATATCGTATTTTATGCTTCTGGCGTTGACTTCTAAGGACCTAACTATTCGATCTGGTGGAGCAACGCCCTAGAATGAAGCCTAGGTTGCTGGGAATGTAGAACTGACCAGAACTTTCACACTGGTTGCAATTATTCGTTTTATACGATTCAAAAACTGTTGTGTTTATATTGTATTTTATGCTTCTGGCGTTCACTTCTAAAGCCGTAGCTATTAGATGTGGTGGAGCAACGCCCTAGTGTGACACCTGGGTTGACCGGAACGTAGAAATGACCATTACTTTCACAATGTCTGCAATTATTCATTTTATACGATGGAAAAACTTTTGTACTTATATTGTATTCTATCCTTCTGGCGTTGAGTTCGAAGTCCCTAGCTATTCGATCTGGTGGAGCAACGCCCTAGTGTGAAACCTAGGTTACCCTGAACGTAGAAATGACCAGTACTTTCAGACTGGTTGCAGTTATTCGTTTTATACAATGGAAAAACTGTTCTATTTATTTTGCATTTTATGCTTGTGGCGTTGAATTCTAAGTCCCTAGCAATTCCATCTGGTGGAGCAACACCCTAGAGTGAAGCCTAGGTTGCCCGGAACGTAGAAGTGACCATTACTTCCACACTGTGTGCAAATATACATTATATATGATGGAAAAGCTGTTGTACTTATATTGTAATTTATGCTTCTGGCGTTGACTTCTTAGGCCGTAACTATTTGATCTGGTGGAGCACCGCCCTAGAGTGAAGCCTAGGTTGCCCGGAACGTAGAACATACCATTACCTTCACACTGGTTGCAATTTTCTCCAGTTATACGATGGAAAAACTGTTGCACCTTTATTGTATTTAATGCTTCTGGCGTTGACTTCACAGGCCCTAACTATTCGATCTGGTGGAGCAACGTCCTAGAGTGAAGCCTAGGTTGACCGGAACGTAGAAATGACCATAACTTTCACACTGGTTACCATTATTCGTTTTATACGATGGAAAAGCTGTTGTACTTATATTGTATTTTATGCTTCGGGCGTTGACTTCTAAGGCCCTAACTATTCGATTTGGTGGAGCAGCGCCCTACAGTGAAGCCTAGGTTGCCCGGAACGTAGAAATGACCATTACTTTCACACTGTGTGCAATTATTCATTTTATACGATGGAAAAGCTCTTGTATTTATATTGAATTTTATGCTTCTGGCGTTCACTTCTTAGGCCCTAACTATTCGATCTGGTGGAACAACGCCCTAGGGTGAAGCCTAGGTTGCTCGGAATATACAAATGACCATAACTTTCACACTGGCTGCAATTATTCGTTTTCTACGATGGAAAAACTGTTGTATTTATATTGTATTTTATGCTTCTGGCGTTCACTTCTTAGGGCCTAACTGTTCGATCTGATGGAACAATGCCCTAGGGTGAAGCCTAGGTTGCCCGGAACGTAGAAATGATCATAACTTTTACACTGGTAGCAATTATTCGTTTTGCACAATGGAAAAACTGTTCTATTTATTTTGTATTTTATGCTTCGGGCGTTGACTTCTAAGGACCTAACTGTTTGATCTGGTGGAGCAACGCCCTAGAGTGAAGCCTAGGTTGCCCGGAACGTAGAAATGAACATAACTTTTACACTGGTAGCAATTATTCCTTTTATACGATGGAAAAGCTGTTGTATTTATATCGTATTTTATGCTTCTGGCGTTGACTTCTAAGGCCCTGGCTATTCGATCTAGTGGAGCAACGCCCTAGAGTGAAGCCTAGGTTGCCCGGAACGTAGAAATGACCTTCAGTATCAAACTGGTTGCAATTAATCCTGTTATACGATGGAAAAACTGTTGTATTTTTATTGCATTTTATGCTTCTGGCGTTCACTTCTTAGGCCCTAACTATTCGATCTGGTGGAACAACGCCCTAGGGTGAAGCCTTGGTTGCCCGGAACGTAGAAATGACCATAAGTTTCATAATGGTTGCAATTATTCGTTTTATACGATGGAAAAACTGTTCTTTTTATTTTGTATTTTATGCTTCGGGCGTTGACTTCTAAGGCCGTAACTGTTCGATCTGGTGGAACAACGCCCGAGGGTGAAGCCTAGGTTGCCCGGAACGTAGAAATGACCATAAGTTTCATAATGGTTGCAATTATTCGTTTTATACGATGGAAAAACTGTTGTATTTATATTGTATTTTATGCTTCTGGCGTTCACTTCTTGGGCCCTAACTATTCGATCTGGTGGAACAACGCCCTAGGGTGAAGCCTAGGTTGCCCGGAACGTAGAAATGACCACAACATTTACACTGGTAGCAATTATACGTTTTATACAATGGAAAAACTATTCTTTTTATTTTGTATTTTATGCTTCGGGCGGTGACTTCTAAGGCCCTAGCTATTCGATCTAGTGGAGCAACGCCCTAGAGTGAAGCCTAGGTGGCCCGGAACGTAGAAATGACCTTCACTATCAAACTGGTTGCAATTAATCCTGTTATACGATTGAAAAACTGTTGTATTTTTATTGCATTTTATGCTTCTGGCGTTCACTTCTTAGGCCCTAACTACTCGATCTGGTGGAACAACGCCCTAGGGTGAAGCCTAGGTTGCCCGGAACGTAGAAATGACCATAAGTTTCATAATGGTTGCAATTATTCGTTTTATACGATGGAAAAACTGTTGCATTTCTATTGTATTTTATGCTTCGGGCGTTGACTTCTTAGGCCCTAACACTTCGATCTGGTGGAGCAACGCCCTACAGTGAAGCCTAGGTTGCCCGGAACGTAGATATGACCATAACCTTCACACAGGTTGCAATTATTCGTTTTATACGGTGTAAAGGCTGTTGTATTTATTTTGTATTTTATTCTTCTGGTGTTGACTTCTTAGGCCCTAACTATTCGATCTGGTGGAACAACGCCGTAGAGTGAAGCCTAGGTTGCCCGGAACGTATAAATGACCATTACTTTCACACTGTTTGCAATTATTCCTTTTATACGATGGATAAGCTGCTGTATTTATATCGTATTTTATGCTTCTGGCGTTGACTTCTAAGGACCTAACTATTCGATCTGGTGGAGCAACGCCCTAGAGTGAAGCCTAGGTTGCTGGGAATGTAGAACTGACCAGAACTTTCACACTGGTTGGAATTATTCGTTTTATACGATGGAAAAACTGTTGTGTTTATATTGTATTTTATGCTTCTGGCGTTCACTTCTAAAGCCGTAGCTATTAGATGTGGTGGAGCAACGCCCTAGTGTGACACCTGGGTTGACCGGAACGTAGAAATGACCATTACTTTCACAATGTCTGCAATTATTCATTTTATACGATGGAAAAACTTTTGTACTTATATTGTATTCTATCCTTCTGGCGTTGAGTTCGAAGTCCCTAGCTATTCAATCTGGTGGAGCAACGCCCTAGTGTGAAACCTAGGTTACCCTGAACGTAGAAATGACCAGTACTTTCAGACTGGTTGCAGTTATTCGTTTTATACAATGGAAAAACTGTTCTATTTATTTTGCATTTTATGCTTCGGGCGTTGACTTCTAAGGCCCTAGCTATTCGATCTGGTGGAGCAACGCCCTAGTGTGAAACCTAGGTTACCCTGAACGTAGAAATGACCAGTACTTTCAGACTGGTTGCAGTTATTCGTTTTATACAATGGAAAAACTGTTCTATTTATTTTGCATTTTATGCTTGTGGCGTTGAATTCTAAGTCCCTAGCAATTCCATCTGGTGGAGCAACACCCTAGAGTGAAGCCTAGGTTGCCCGGAACGTAGAAGTGACCATTACTTCCACACTGTGTGCAAATATACATTATATACGATGGAAAAGCTGTTGTACTTATATTGTAATTTATGCTTCTGGCGTTGACTTCTTAGGCCGTACCTATTTGATCTGGTGGAGCACCGCCCTAGAGTGAAGCCTAGGTTGCCCGGAACGTAGAACATACCATTACCTTCACACTGGTTGCAATTTTCTCCTGTTATACGATGGAAAAACTGTTGCACCTTTATTGTATTTAATGCTTCTGGCGTTGACTTCACAGGCCCTAACTATTCGATCTGGTGGAGCAACGTCCTAGAGTGAAGCCTAGGTTGACCGGAACGTAGAAATGACCATAACTTTCACACTGGTTACCATTATTCGTTTTATACGATGGAAAAGCTGTTGTATTTATATCGTATTTTATGCTTCTGGCGTTGACTTCTTAGGCCCTAACTATTCCATCAGGTGGAACAACGCCCTAGGGTGAAGCCTAGGTTGCCCGGGAAGCAGAAATGACCATAACCTTCACACTGGTTGCTATTATTCGTTTTATACGATGGAAAAGCTGTTGTACTTATATTGTATTTTATGCTTCGGGCGTTGACTTCTAAGGCCCTAACTATTCGATTTGGTGGAGCAGCGCCCTACAGTGAAGCCTAGGTTGCCCGGAACGTAGAAATGACCATTACTTTCACACTGTGTGCAATTATTCATTTTATACGATGGAAAAGCTCTTGTATTTATATTGAATTTTATGCTTCTGGCGTTCACTTCTTAGGCCCTAACTATTCGATCTGGTGGAACAACGCCCTAGGGTGAAGCCTAGGTTGCCCGGAACGTAGAAATTACCATAACTTTTACACTGGTAGCAATTATTCGTTTTATACAATGGAAAAACTGTTGGATTTATATTGTATTTTATGCTTCTGGCGTTGACTTCTTAGGCCCTAACTATTCGATCTGGTGGAGCAATGCCTCAGAGTTAAGTCTAGGATGCCCGAAACGCCGAAATGATCATTACTTTCACGCTTGTTGCAATTATTCCTGTTATACGATGAAAAGACCGTTGTATTTTTATTGTATTTTATGCTTCAGGCGTAGGCTTCTAAGGCCGTAGCTATTCGATATGGAGGAGCACCGCCCTAGAGTGAAGCCTAGGTTGCTCGGAATATACAAATGACCATAACTTTCACACTGGCTGCAATTATTCGTTTTCTACGATGGAAAAACTGTTGTATTTATATTGTATTTTATGCTTCTGGCGTTCACTTCTTAGGGCCTAACTGTTCGATCTGATGGAACAATGCCCTAGGATGAAGCCTAGGCTGCCCGGAACGTAGAAATGGCCATAACTTTTACACTGGTAGCAATTATTCGTTTTATACAATGGAAAAACTGTTCTATTTATTTTGTATTTTATGCTGCGGGCGTTGACTTCTTTGGCCCTAACAATTCGATCTGGTGGAGCAACGCCCTAGAGTGAAACCTAGGTTCCCTGGAACGTACAAATGACCATCGCTTTCACACGGGTTGCAATTATTCCTGTTATAGGATGGAAAGACTGTTGTATTTTTATTGCATTTTATGCTTCTGGCGTTCACTTCTTAGGCCCTGACTATTCGATCTGGTGGAACAACGCCCTAGGGTGAAGCCTAGGTTGCCCGGAACGTAGAAATGACCATAACTTTTACACTGGTAGCAATTATTCGTTTTATACAATGGAAAAACTGATCTATTTATTTTGTATTTTATGCTTCGGGCGTTGACTTCTAAGGACCTAACTGTTTGATCTGGTGGAGCAACGCCCTAGAGTGAAGCCTAGGTTGCCCGGAACGTAGAAATGACCATAACTTTTGCACTGGTAGCAATTATTCCTTCTATACAATGGGAAAGCTGTTGTATTTATATCGTATTTTATGCTCATGGCGTTGACTTCTAAGGCCCTAGCTATTCGATCTAGTGGAGCAACGCCCTAGAGTGAAGCCTAGGTGGCCCGGAACGTAGAAATGACCTTCACTATCAAACTGGTTGCAATTAATCCTGTTATACGATGGAAAAACTGTTGTATTTTTATTGCATTTTATGCTTCTGGCGTTCACTTCTTAGGCCCTAACTACTCGATCTGGTGGAACAACGCCCTAGGGTGAAGCCTAGGTTGCCCGGAACGTAGAAATGACCATAAGTTTCATAATGGTTGCAATTATTCGTTTTATACGATGGAAAAACTGTTGCATTTCTATTGTATTTTATGCTTCGGGCGTTGACTTCTTAGGCCCTAACTATTCGATCTGGTGGAGCAATGCCTCAGAGTTAAGTCTAGGATGCCCGAAACGCCGAAATGATCATTACTTTCACGCTTGTTGCAATTATTCCTGTTATACGATGAAAAGACCGTTGTATTTTTATTGTATTTTATGCTTCAGGCGTAGGCTTCTAAGGCCGTAGCTATTCGATATGGGGGAGCACCGCCCTAGAGTGAAGCCTAGGTTGCTCGGAATATACAAATGACCATAACTTTCACACTGGCTGCAATTATTCGTTTTCTACGATGGAAAAACTGTTGTATTTATATTGTATTTTATGCTTCTGGCGTTCACTTCTTAGGGCCTAACTGTTCGATCTGATGGAACAATGCCCTAGGATGAAGCCTAGGCTGCCCGGAACGTAGAAATGGCCATAACATTTACACTGGTAGCAATTATTCGTTTTATACAATGGAAAAACTGTTCTATTTATTTTGTATTTTATGCTGCGGGCGTTGACTTCTTTGGCCCTAACAATTCGATCTGGTGGAGCAACGCCCTAGAGTGAAACCTAGGTTCCCTGGAACGTACAAATGACCATCGCTTTCACACGGGTTGCAATTATTCCTGTTATAGGATGGAAAGACTGTTGTATTTTTATTGCATTTTATGCTTCTGGCGTTCACTTCTTAGGCCCTGACTATTCGATCTGGTGGAACAACGCCCTAGGGTGAAGCCTAGGTTGCCCGGAACGTAGAAATGACCATAACTTTTACACTGGTAGCAATTATTCGTTTTATACAATGGAAAAACTGATCTATTTATTTTGTATTTTATGCTTCGGGCGTTGACTTCTAAGGACCTAACTGTTTGATCTGGTGGAGCAACGCCCTAGAGTGAAGCCTAGGTTGCCCGGAACGTAGAAATGACCATAACTTTTGCACTGGTAGCAATTATTCCTTCTATACAATGGGAAAGCTGTTGTATTTATATTGTATTTTATGCTTCTGGCGTTCACTTCTTGGGCCCTAACTATTCGATCTGGTGGAACAACGCGCTAGGGTGAAGCCTAGGTTGCCCGGAACGTAGAAATGACCATAACATTTACACTGGTAGCAATTATTCGTTTTATACAATGGAAAAACTGTTCTTTTTATTTTGTATTTTATTCTTCGGGCGTTGACTTCTAAGGCCCTAACTGTTTGATCTGGTGGAGCAACGCCCTAGAGTGAAGCCTAGGTTGCCCGGAACGAAGAAATGACAATTACTTTCACACTGTTTGCAATTATTCGTTTTTACGATGGAAAAGCTGTTGTATTTATATTGTATTATATGCCTCTGGCATTGACTTCTAAGGCCCTAGCTATTCGATCTAGTGGAGCAACGCCCTAGAGTGAAGCCTAGGCTGCCCTGAACGTAGAAGTGACCATCACTTTCAAACTGGTTGCAATTAATCCTGTTATACGATGGAAAAACTGTTGTATTGTTATTGCATTTTATGCTTCGGGCGTTGACTTCTAAGGCCCTAACTATTCAATCTGTTGGAGCAACGCCCTACAGTGAAGCCTAGGTTGCTCAGAATGTAGAAATGATCATTACTTTCACACTGGTTGCAATTATTCGTTTTATACGATGGAAAAACTGTTGTATTTATATTGTATTTTATGCTTCGGGCGTTGACTTCTAAGGACCTAACTGTTTGATCTGGTGGAGCAACGCCCTAGAGTGAAGCCTAGGTTGCCCGGAACGTAGAAATGACCATAACTTTTACACTGGTAGCAATTATTCCTTTTATACGATGGAAAAGCTGTTGTATTTATATCGTATTTTATGCTTCTGGCGTTGACTTCTAAGGCCCTAGCTATTCGATCTAGTGGAGCAACGCCCTAGAGTGAAGCCTAGGTGGCCCGGAACGTAGAAATGACCTTCAGTATCAAACTGGTTGCAATTAATCCTGTTATACGATGGAAAAACTGTTGTATTTTTATTGCATTTTATGCTTCTGGCGTTCACTTCTTAGGCCCTAACTATTCGATCTGGTGGAACAACGCCCTAAGGTGAAGCCTAGGTTGCCCGGAACGTAGAAATGACCATAAGTTTCATAATGGTTGCAATTATTCGTTTTATACGATGGAAAAGCTGTTCTTTTTATTTTGTATTTTATGCTTCGGGCGTTGACTTCTAAGGCCCTAACTGTTCGATCTGGTGGAACAACGCCCTAGGGTGAAGCCTAGGTTGCCCGGAACGTAGATATGACCATAACCTTCACACAGGTTGCAATTATTCGTTTTATACGGTGTAAAGGCTGTTGTATTTATTTTGTATTTTATTCTTCTGGTGTTGACTTCTTAGGCCCTAACTATTCGATCTGGTGGAACAACGCCGTAGAGTGAAGCCTAGGTTGCCCGGAACGTATAAATGACCATTACTTTCACACTGTTTGCAATTATTCCTTTTATACGATGGATAAGCTGCTGTATTTATATCGTATTTTATGCTTCTGGCGTTGACTTCTAAGGACCTAACTATTCGATCTGGTGGAGCAACGCCCTAGAGTGAAGCCTAGGTTGCTGGGAATGTAGAAATGACCAGAACTTTCACACTGGTTGCAATTATTCGTTTTATACGATGGAAAAACTGTTGTGTTTATATTGTATTTTATGCTTCTGGCGTTCACTTCTTGGGCCCTAACTATTCGATCTGGTGGAACAACGCCCTAGGGTGAAGCCTAGGTTGCCCGGAACGTAGAAATGACCATAACATTTACACTGGTAGCAATTATTCGTTTTATACAATGGAAAAACTGTTCTTTATATTTTGTATTTTATGCTTCGGGCGTTGACTTCTAAGGCCCTAACTGTTTGATCTGGTGGAGCAACGCCCTAGAGTGAAGCCTAGGTTGCCCGGAACGAAGAAATGACAATTACTTTCACACTGTTTGCAATTATTCGTTTTTACGATGGAAAAGCTGTTGTATTTATATTGTATTATATGCCTCTGGCGTTGACTTCTAAGGCCCTAGCTATTCGATCTAGTGGAGCAACGCCCTAGAGTGAAGCCTAGGCTGCCCGGAACGTAGAAGTGACCATCACTTTCAAACTGGTTGCAATTAATCCTGTTATACGATGGAAAAACTGTTGTATTGTTATTGCATTTTATGCTTCGGGCGTTGACTTCTAAGGCCCTAACTATTCAATCTGTTGGAGTAACGCCCTAGAGTGAAGCCTAGGTTGCTCGGAATGTAGAAATGATCATTACTTTCACACTGGTTGCAATTATTCGTTTTATACGATGGAAAAACTGTTGTATTTATATTGTATTTTATGCTTCTGGCGTTGACTTCTAAGGACCTAACTATTCGATCTGGTGGAGCAACGCCCTAGAGTGAAGCTAGGTTGCTGGGAATGTAGAAATGGCCAGAACTTTCACACTGGTTGCAATTATCCGTTTTATACGACGGAAAAACTGTTGTATTTATATTGTATTTTATGCTTGTGGCGTTCACTTCTTGGGCCCTAACTATTCGATCTGGTGGAACAACGCCCTAGGGTGAAGCCTAGGTTGCCCGGAACGTAGAAATGACCATAACTTTTACACTGGTAGCAATTATTCGTTTTGTACAATGGAAAAACTGTTCTATTTATTTTGTATTTTATGCTTCGGGCGTTGACTTCTAAGGACCTAACTGTTTGATCTGGTGGAGCAACGCCCTAGAGTGAAGCCTAGGTTGCCCGGAACGTAGAAATGACCATAACTTTTACACTGGTAGCAATTATTCCTTTTATACGATGGAAAAGCTGTTGTATTTATATCGTATTTTATGCTTCTGGCGTTGACTTCTAAGGCCCTAGCTATTCGATCTAGTGGAGCAACGCCCTAGAGTGAAGCCTAGGCTGCCCGGAACGTAGAAGTGACCATCACTTTCAAACTGGTTGCAATTAATCCTGTTATACGATGGAAAAACTGTTGTATTGTTATTGCATTTTATGCTTCGGGCGTTGACTTCTAAGGCCCTAACTATTCAATCTGTTGGAGCAACGCCCTAGAGTGAAGCCTAGGTTGCTCGGAATGTAGAAATGATCATTACTTTCACACTGGTTGCAATTATTCGTTTTATACGATGGAAAAACTGTTGTATTTATATTGTATTTTATGCTTCTGGCGTTGACTTCTAAGGACCTAACTATTCGATCTGGTGGAGCAACGCCCTAGAGTGAAGCTAGGTTGCTGGGAATGTAGAAATGGCCAGAACTTTCACACTGGTTGCAATTATTCCTTTTATACGACGGAAAAACTGTTGTATTTATATTGTATTTTATGCTTCTGGCGTTCACTTCTTGGGCCCTAACTATTCGATCTGGTGGAACAACGCCCTAGGGTGAAGCCTAGGTTGTCCGGAACGTAGAAATGACCATAACTTTTACACTGGTAGCAATTATTCGTTTTGTACAATGGAAAAACTGTTCTATTTATTTTGTATTTTATGCTTCGGGCGTTGACTTCTAAGGACCTAACTGTTTGATCTGGTGGAGCAACGCCCTAGAGTGAAGCCTAGGTTGCCCGGAACGTAGAAATGACCATAACTTTTACACTGGTAGCAATTATTCCTTTTATACGATGGAAAAGCTGTTGTATTTATATCGTATTTTATGCTTCTGGCGTTGACTTCTAAGGCCCTAGCTATTCGATCTAGTGGAGCAACGCCCTAGAGTGAAGCCTAGGTGGCCCGGAACGTAGAAATGACCTTCAGTATCAAACTGGTTGCAATTAATCCTGTTATACGATGGAAAAACTGTTGTATTTTTATTGCATTTTATGCTTCTGGCGTTCACTTCTTAGGCCCTAACTATTCGATCTGGTGGAACAACGCCCTAAGGTGAAGCCTAGGTTGCCGGGAACGTAGAAATGACCATAAGTTTCATAATGGTTGCAATTATTCGTTTTATACGATGGAAAAGCTGTTCTTTTTATTTTGTATTTTATGCTTCGGGCGTTGACTTCTAAGGCCCTAACTGTTCGATCTGGTGGAACAACGCCCTAGGGTGAAGCCTAGGTTGCCCGGAACGTAGATATGACCATAACCTTCACACAGGTTGCAATTATTCGTTTTATACGGTGTAAAGGCTGTTGTATTTATTTTGTATTTTATTCTTCTGGTGTTGACTTCTTAGGCCCTAACTATTCGATCTGGTGGAACAACGCCGTAGAGTGAAGCCTAGGTTGCCCGGAACGTATAAATGACCATTACTTTCACACTGTTTGCAATTATTCCTTTTATACGATGGATAAGCTGCTGTATTTATGTCGTATTTTATGCTTCTGGCGTTGACTTCTAAGGACCTAACTATTCGATCTGGTGGAGCAACGCCCTAGAGTGAAGCCTAGGTTGCTGGGAATGTAGAAATGACCAGAACTTTCACACTGGTTGCAATTATTCGTTTTATACGATGGAAAAACTGTTGTGTTTATATTGTATTTTATGCTTCTGGCGTTCACTTCTTGGGCCCTAACTATTCGATCTGGTGGAACAACGCCCTAGGGTGAAGCCTAGGTTGCCCGGAACGTAGAAATGACCATAACATTTACACTGGTAGCAATTATTCGTTTTATACAATGGAAAGACTGTTCTTTTTATTTTGTATTTTATGCTTCGGGTGTTGACTTCTAAGGCCCTAACTGTTTGATCTGGTGGAGCAACGCCCTAGAGTGAAGCCTAGGTTGCCCGGAACGAAGAAATGACAATTACTTTCACACTGTTTGCAATTATTCGTTTTTACGATGGAAAAGCTGTTGTATTTATATTGTATTATATGCCTCTGGCGTTGACTTCTAAGGCCCTAGCTATTCGATCTAGTGGAGCAACGCCCTAGAGTGAAGCCTAGGCTGCCCGGAACGTAGAAGTGACCATCACTTTCAAACTGGTTGCAATTAATCCTGTTATACGATGGAAAAACTGTTGTATTGTTATTGCATTTTATGCTTCGGGCGTTGACTTCTAAGGCCCTAACTATTCAATCTGTTGGAGTAACGCCCTAGAGTGAAGCCTAGGTTGCTCGGAATGTAGAAATGATCATTACTTTCACACTGGTTGCAATTATTCGTTTTATACGATGGAAAAACTGTTGTATTTATATTGTATTTTATGTTTCTGGCGTTGACTTCTAAGGACCTAACTATTCGATCTGGTGGAGCAACGCCCTAGAGTGAAGCTAGGTTGCTGGGAATGTAGAAATGGCCAGAACTTTCACACTGGTTGCAATTATTCGTTTTATACGACGGAAAAACTGTTGTATTTATATTGTATTTTATGCTTGTGGCGTTCACTTCTTGGGCCCTAACTATTCGATCTGGTGGAACAACGCCCTAGGGTGAAGCCTAGGTTGCCCGGAACGTAGAAATGACCATAACTTTTACACTGGTAGCAATTATTCGTTTTGTACAATGGAAAAACTGTTCTATTTATTTTGTATTTTATGCTTCGGGCGTTGACTTCTAAGGACCTAACTGTTTGATCTGGTGGAGCAACGCCCTAGAGTGAAGCCTAGGTTGCCCGGAACGTAGAAATGACCATAACTTTTACACTGGTAGCAATTATTCCTTTTATACGATGGAAAAGCTGTTGTATTTATATCGTATTTTATGCTTCTGGCGTTGACTTCTAAGGCCCTAGCTATTCGATCTAGTGGAGCAACGCCCTAGAGTGAAGCCTAGGTGGCCCGGAACGTAGAAATGACCTTCAGTATCAAACTGGTTGCAATTAATCCTGTTATACGATGGAAAAACTGTTGTATTTTTATTGCATTTTATGCTTCTGGCGTTCACTTCTTAGGCCCTAACTATTCGATCTGGTGGAACAACGCCCTAAGGTGAAGCCTAGGTTGCCCGGAACGTAGAAATGACCATAAGTTTCATAATGGTTGCAATTATTCGTTTTATACGATGGAAAAGCTGTTCTTTTTATTTTGTATTTTATGCTTCGGGCGTTGACTTCTAAGGCCCTAACTGTTCGATCTGGTGGAACAACGCCCTAGGGTGAAGCCTAGGTTGCCCGGAACGTAGATATGACCATAACCTTCACACAGGTTGCAATTATTCGTTTTATACGGTGTAAAGGCTGTTGTATTTATTTTGTATTTTATTCTTCTGGTGTTGACTTCTTAGGCCCTAACTATTCGATCTGGTGGAACAACGCCGTAGAGTGAAGCCTAGGTTGCCCGGAACGTATAAATGACCATTACTTTCACACTGTTTGCAATTATTCCTTTTATACGATGGATAAGCTGCTGTATTTATGTCGTATTTTATGCTTCTGGCGTTGACTTCTAAGGACCTAACTATTCGATCTGGTGGAGCAACGCCCTAGAGTGAAGCCTAGGTTGCTGGGAATGTAGAAATGACCAGAACTTTCACACTGGTTGCAATTATTCGTTTTATACGATGGATAAACTGTTGTGTTTATATTGTATTTTATGCTTCTGGCGTTCACTTCTTGGGCCCTAACTATTCGATCTGGTGGAACAACGCCCTAGGGTGAAGCCTAGGTTGCCCGGAACGTAGAAATGACCATAACATTTACACTGGTAGCAATTATTCGTTTTATACAATGGAAAGACTGTTCTTTTTATTTTGTATTTTATGCTTCGGGTGTTGACTTCTAAGGCCCTAACTGTTTGATCTGGTGGAGCAACGCCCTAGAGTGAAGCCTAGGTTGCCCGGAACGAAGAAATGACAATTACTTTCACACTGTTTGCAATTATTCGTTTTTACGATGGAAAAGCTGTTGTATTTATATTGTATTATATGCCTCTGGCGTTGACTTCTAAGGCCCTAGCTATTCGATCTAGTGGAGCAACGCCCTAGAGTGAAGCCTAGGCTGCCCGGAACGTAGAAGTGACCATCACTTTCAAACTGGTTGCAATTAATCCTGTTATACGATGGAAAAACTGTTGTATTGTTATTGCATTTTATGCTTCGGGCGTTGACTTCTAAGGCCCTAACTATTCAATCTGTTGGAGTAACGCCCTAGAGTGAAGCCTAGGTTGCTCGGAATGTAGAAATGATCATTACTTTCACACTGGTTGCAATTATTCGTTTTATACGATGGAAAAACTGTTGTATTTATATTGTATTTTATGTTTCTGGCGTTGACTTCTAAGGACCTAACTATTCGATCTGGTGGAGCAACGCCCTAGAGTGAAGCTAGGTTGCTGGGAATGTAGAAATGGCCAGAACTTTCACACTGGTTGCAATTATTCGTTTTATACGACGGAAAAACTGTTGTATTTATATTGTATTTTATGCTTGTGGCGTTCACTTCTTGGGCCCTAACTATTCGATCTGGTGGAACAACGCCCTAGGGTGAAGCCTAGGTTGCCCGGAACGTAGAAATGACCATAACTTTTACACTGGTAGCAATTATTCGTTTTGTACAATGGAAAAACTGTTCTATTTATTTTGTATTTTATGCTTCGGGCGTTGACTTCTAAGGACCTAACTGTTTGATCTGGTGGAGCAACGCCCTAGAGTGAAGCCTAGGTTGCCCGGAACGTAGAAATGACCATAACTTTTACACTGGTAGCAATTATTCCTTTTATACGATGGAAAAGCTGTTGTATTTATATCGTATTTTATGCTTCTGGCGTTGACTTCTAAGGCCCTAGCTATTCGATCTAGTGGAGCAACGCCCTAGAGTGAAGCCTAGGTGGCCCGGAACGTAGAAATGACCTTCAGTATCAAACTGGTTGCAATTAATCCTGTTATACGATGGAAAAACTGTTGTATTTTTATTGCATTTTATGCTTCTGGCGTTCACTTCTTAGGCCCTAACTATTCGATCTGGTGGAACAACGCCCTAAGGTGAAGCCTAGGTTGCCCGGAACGTAGAAATGACCATAAGTTTCATAATGGTTGCAATTATTCGTTTTATACGATGGAAAAGCTGTTCTTTTTATTTTGTATTTTATGCTTCGGGCGTTGACTTCTAAGGCCCTAACTGTTCGATCTGGTGGAACAACGCCCTAGGGTGAAGCCTAGGTTGCCCGGAACGTAGATATGACCATAACCTTCACACAGGTTGCAATTATTCGTTTTATACGGTGTAAAGGCTGTTGTATTTATTTTGTATTTTATTCTTCTGGTGTTGACTTCTTAGGCCCTAACTATTCGATCTGGTGGAACAACGCCGTAGAGTGAAGCCTAGGTTGCCCGGAACGTATAAATGACCATTACTTTCACACTGTTTGCAATTATTCCTTTTATACGATGGATAAGCTGCTGTATTTATGTCGTATTTTATGCTTCTGGCGTTGACTTCTAAGGACCTAACTATTCGATCTGGTGGAGCAACGCCCTAGAGTGAAGCCTAGGTTGCTGGGAATGTAGAAATGACCAGAACTTTCACACTGGTTGCAATTATTCGTTTTATACGATGGAAAAACTGTTGTGTTTATATTGTATTTTATGCTTCTGGCGTTCACTTCTTGGGCCCTAACTATTCGATCTGGTGGAACAACGCCCTAGGGTGAAGCCTAGGTTGCCCGGAACGTAGAAATGACCATAACATTTACACTGGTAGCAATTATTCGTTTTATACAATGGAAAGACTGTTCTTTTTATTTTGTATTTTATGCTTCGGGTGTTGACTTCTAAGGCCCTAACTGTTTGATCTGGTGGAGCAACGCCCTAGAGTGAAGCCTAGGTTGCCCGGAACGAAGAAATGACAATTACTTTCACACTGTTTGCAATTATTCGTTTTTACGATGGAAAAGCTGTTGTATTTATATTGTATTATATGCCTCTGGCGTTGACTTCTAAGGCCCTAGCTATTCGATCTAGTGGAGCAACGCCCTAGAGTGAAGCCTAGGCTGCCCGGAACGTAGAAGTGACCATCACTTTCAAACTGGTTGCAATTAATCCTGTTATACGATGGAAAAACTGTTGTATTGTTATTGCATTTTATGCTTCGGGCGTTGACTTCTAAGGCCCTAACTATTCAATCTGTTGGAGTAACGCCCTAGAGTGAAGCCTAGGTTGCTCGGAATGTAGAAATGATCATTACTTTCACACTGGTTGCAATTATTCGTTTTATACGATGGAAAAACTGTTGTATTTATATTGTATTTTATGCTTCTGGCGTTGACTTCTAAGGACCTAACTATTCGATCTGGTGGAGCAACGCCCTAGAGTGAAGCTAGGTTGCTGGGAATGTAGAAATGGCCAGAACTTTCACACTGGTTGCAATTATTCGTTTTATACGACGGAAAAACTGTTGTATTTATATTGTATTTTATGCTTCTGGCGTTCACTTCTTGGGCCCTAACTATTCGATCTGGTGGAACAACGCCCTAGGGTGAAGCCTAGGTTGCCCGGAACGTAGAAATGACCATAACTTTTACACTGGTAGCAATTATTCGTTTTGTACAATGGAAAAACTGTTCTATTTATTTTGTATTTTATGCTTCGGGCGTTGACTTCTAAGGACCTAACTGTTTGATCTGGTGGAGCAACGCCCTAGAGTGAAGCCTAGGTTGCCCGGAACGTAGAAATGACAATAACTTTTACACTGGTAGCAATTATTCCTTTTATACGATGGAAAAGCTGTTGTATTTATATCGTATTTTATGCTTCTGGCGTTGACTTCTAAGGCCCTAGCCATTCGATCTAGTGGAGCAACGCCCTAGAGTGAAGCCTAGGTTGCCCGGAACGTAGAAATGACCTTCAGTATCAAACTGGTTGCAATTAATCCTGTTATACGATGGAAAAACTGTTGTATTTTTATTGCATTTTATGCTTCTGGCGTTCACTTCTTAGGCCCTAACTATTCGATCTGGTGGAACAACGCCCTAAGGTGAAGCCTAGGTTGCCCGGAACGTAGAAATGACCATAAGTTTCATAATGGTTGCAATTATTCGTTTTATACGATGGAAAAACTGTTCTTTTTATTTTGTATTTTATGCTTCGGGCGTTGACTTCTGAGGCCCTAACTGTTCGATCTGGTGGAACAACGCCCTAGGGTGAAGCCTAGGTTGCCCGGAACGTAGATATGACCATAACCTTCACACAGGTTGCAATTATTCGTTTTATACGGTGTAAAGGCTGTTGTATTTATTTTGTATTTTATTCTTCTGGTGTTGACTTCTTAGGCCCTAACTATTCGATCTGGTGGAACAACGCCGTAGAGTGAAGCCTAGGTTGCCCGGAACGTATATATGACCATTACTTTCACACTGTTTGCAATTATTCCTTTTATACGATGGATAAGCTGCTGTATTTATATCGTATTTTATGCTTCTGGCGTTGACTTCTAAGGACCTAACTATTCGATCTGGTGGAGGAACGCCCTAGAGTGAAGCCTAGGTTGCTGGGATGTAGAAATGACCAGAACTTTCACACTGGTTTAATTATTCGTTTTAAACGATGGAAAAACTGTTGTGTTTATATTGTATTTTATGCTTCTGGCGTTCACTTCTTGGGCCCTAACTATTCGATCTGGTGGAACAACGCCCTAGGGTGAAGCCTAGGTTGCCCGGAACGTAGAAATGACCATAACATTTACACTGGTAGCAATTATTCGTTTTATACAATGGAAAAACTGTTCTTTTTATTTTGTATTTTATGCTTCGGGCGTTGACTTCTAAGGCCCTAACTGTTTGATCTGGTGGAGCAACGCCCTAGAGTGAAGCCTAGGTTGCCCGGAACGAAGAAATGACAATTACTTTCACACTGTTTGCAATTATTCGTTTTTTACGCTGGAAAAACCGTTCTATTTATTTTGTATTTTATGCTTCGGCCGTTGACGTCTTAGGCCATAACTATTCGATCTGTTAGAGCAATGCCTCAGAGTTAAGTCTAGGATGCCCGAAACGCCGAAATGATTATTACTTTCACGCTTGTTGCAATTATTCCTGTTATACGATGAAAAGACCGTTGTATTTTTATTGTATTTTATGCTTCAGGCGTAGGCTTCTAAGGCCGTAGCTATTCGATATGGTGCAGCACCGCCCTAGAGTGAAGCCTAGGATGCCCGGAACGTAGAAATGACCATAACTTTTACACTGGTAGCAATTATTCGTTTAATACAATGGAAAAAATGTTCTATTTATTTTGTATTTTATGCTTCGGGCGATGACTTCTAAGGCCCTAACTGTTTGATCTGGTGGAGCAACGACCTAGAGTGAAGCCTAGGTTGCCGGAACGTAGAAATGACCATTACTTTAACACTGTTTGCAATTATTCCTTTTATACGATGGAAAAACTGTTCTATTTATTTTGTATTTTATGCTTCGGGCGTTGACTTCTTTGGCCCTAACAATTCGATCTCGTGGAGCAACACCCTGGAGTGAAGCCTAGGTTGCTCGGAATGTAGAAATGACCATACCTTTCACACTGGTTGCAATTATTCGTTTTATACGATGGAAAAACTGTTGTATTTATATTGTATTTTATGCTTCTGGCGTTCACTTCCTAGGCCCTAACTATTCGATCTGGTGGAACAACGCACTAGAGTGAAGCCTAGGTTGCCCGGAACGTAGAAATGACCATAACATTTACACTGGTAGCAATTATTCGTTTTATACAATGGAAAAACTGTTCTTTTTATTTTGTATTTTATGCTTCGGGCGTTGACTTCTAAGGCCCTAACTGTTTGATCTGGTGGAGCAACGCCCTAGAGTGAAGCCTAGGTTGCCCGGAACGAAGAAATGACAATTACTTTCACACTGTTTGCAATTATTCGTTTTTTACGCTGGAAAAACCGTTCTATTTATTTTGTATTTTATGCTTCGGCCGTTGACGTCTTAGGCCATAACTATTCGATCTGTTAGAGCAATGCCTCAGAGTTAAGTCTAGGATGCCCGAAACGCCGAAATGATTATTACTTTCACGCTTGTTGCAATTATTCCTGTTATACGATGAAAAGACCGTTGTATTTTTATTGTATTTTATGCTTCAGGCGTAGGCTTCTAAGGCCGTAGCTATTCGATATGGTGCAGCACCGCCCTAGAGTGAAGCCTAGGATGCCCGGAACGTAGAAATGACCATAACTTTTACACTGGTAGCAATTATTCGTTTAATACAATGGAAAAAATGTTCTATTTATTTTGTATTTTATGCTTCGGGCGATGACTTCTAAGGCCCTAACTGTTTGATCTGGTGGAGCAACGACCTAGAGTGAAGCCTAGGTTGCCGGAACGTAGAAATGACCATTACTTTAACACTGTTTGCAATTATTCCTTTTATACGATGGAAAAACTGTTCTATTTATTTTGTATTTTATGCTTCGGGCGTTGACTTCTTTGGCCCTAACAATTCGATCTCGTGGAGCAACACCCTGGAGTGAAACCTAGGTTGCTCGGAATGTAGAAATGACCATACCTTTCACACTGGTTGCAATTATTCGTTTTATACGATGGAAAAACTGTTGTATTTATATTGTATTTTATGCTTCTGGCGTTCACTTCCTAGGCCCTAACTATTCGATCTGGTGGAACAACGCACTAGAGTGAAGCCTAGGTTGCACGGAACGTAGAAATGACCATAACTTTTACACTGGTAGCAATTATTCGTTTTATACCATGGAAAAACTGTTCTATTTGTTTTGTATTTTATGCTTCGGGCGTTGACTTCTAAGGCCCTAACTGTTTGATCTGGTGGAGCAACGCCCTAGAGTGAAGCCTAGGTTGCCCGGAACGTAGAAATGACCATTACTTTCACACTGTTTGCAATTATTCCATTTATACGATGGAAAGGCTGTTGTATCTATATCGTATTTTATGCTTCTGGCGTTGACTTCTAAGGCCGTAGCTATTCGATCTAGTGGAGCAACGCCTTAGAGTGAAGCCTAGGCTGCCCGGACCGTAGAAATGACCATTACTTTCACACTGGTTGCAATTATTCGATTTATACGATGGAAAAACTGTTGTATTTATATTGTACTTTATGCTTCTGGCGTTCACTTGTTAGTCCCTAACTATTCGATCTGGTGGAACAACGCCCTAGGGTGAAGCCTAGGTTGCACGGAACGTAGAAATGACCATCACTCTCACACGGGTTGCAATTATTCCTGTTATAGGATGGAAAAGCTGTTGTATTTATATCGTATTTTATGCTTCTGGCGTTGACTTCTAAGGCCCTAGCTATTCGATCTAGTGGAGCAACGCCCTAGTGTGAAGCCCAGGTTGCCCGGAACGTAGAAATGACTATCACTTTCAAACTGGTTGCAATTAATCCTGTTATACGATGGAAAAACTGTTGTATTTTTATTGCATTTTATGCTTCGGGCATTGACTTCTAAGGCCCTAACTATGCAATCTGTTAGAGCAACGCCCTAGGGGGAAGCCTAGGTTGCCCGGAACGTAGAAATGACCATAACTTTCACACTGGTTGCAATTATTCGTTTCATACGATGGAAAAGCTGTTGTATTTATATCGTATTTTATGCTTCTGGCGTTGATTTCTTAGGCCCTAGCTATTCCATCTGGTGGAACAACGCCCTAGGGTGAGACCTAGGTTGCCCGGAAAGTAGAAATGACCATAACTTTCACACTGGTAGCAATTATTCGTTTTATACGATGGAAAAACTGTTGTATTTATATCGTATTTTATGGTTCTGGCGTTGACTTCTTAGGCCCTAACTATTCCATCTGGTAGGACAACGCCCTAGGGTGAACCCTAGGTTGCCCGGAAAGCAGAAGTGACCATAGCTTTTACACTGGTAGCAATTATTCGTTTTATACAATGGAAAAACTGTTCTATTTATTTTGTATTTTATGCTTCGGGCGTTGACTTCTAAGGCCCTAACTGTTTCATCTGGTGGAGCAACGCCCTAGAGTGAAGCCTAGGTTGCCCGGAACGTAGAAATGACCATTACTTTCACACTGTTTGCAATTATTCCTTTTATACGATGGAAAAACTGTTCTATTTATTTTGTATTTTATGATTCGGGCGTTGACTTCTTTGGCCCTAACAATTCGATCTGGTGGAGCAACGCCCTAGAGGGACGCCTAGGTTGCCTGGTACGTAGAAATGACCATCACTTTCACACGGGTTGCAATTATTCCTGTTATAGGATGGAAAGGCTGTTGTATTTTTATTGCGTTATATGCTTCTGGCGTTCACTTCTTAGGCCCTAACTATTCGATCTGGCGGAACAACGCCCTAGGGTGAAGCCTAGGTTGCCCGGAACATAGAAATCACCATAAGTTTCATAATGGTCGCAATTATTCGTTTTATACGATGGAAAAACTGTTGTATTTCTATTGTATTTTATGCTTCGGGCGTTGACTTCTTAGGCCCTAACACTTCGATCTGGTGGAGCAACGCCCTACAGTGAAGCCTAGGTTGCCCGGAACGTAGATATGACCATAACCTTCACACAGGTTGCAATTATTCGTTTTATACGATGGAAAAACTGTTGTATTTATATTGTATTTTATGCTTCTGGCGTTCACTTCTTAGGCCCTAACTATTCGACCTGGTAGAGCAACGCCCTACAGTGAAGCCTAGGTTGCTCGGAATATAGAAATGACCATAACTTTCACACTGGTTGCATTTATTCGTTTTCTGCGATGGAAAAACTGTTCTATTTATTTTGTATTTTATGCTTCGGGCGTTGACTTCTAAGGCCCTAACTGTTTGATCTGGTAGAGCAACGCCCTAGAGTGTAGCCTAGGTTGCCCGGAACGTAGAAATGACAATTACTTTCACACTGTTTGCAATTATTCGTTTTATACAATGGAAAAACTGTTCTTTTTATTTTGTATTTTATGCTTCGGGCGTTGACTTCTAAGGCCCTAACTGTTTGATCTGGTGGAGCAACGCCCTAGAGTGAAGCCTAGGTTGCCCGGAACGAAGAAATGACAATTACTTTCACACTGTTTGCAATTATTCGTTTTTACGATGGAAAAGCTGTTGTATTTATATTGTATTATATGCCCCTGGCGTTGACTTCTAAGGCCCTAGCTATTCGATCTAGTGGAGCAACGCCCTAGAGTGAAGCCTAGGCTGCCCGGAACGTAGAAGTGACCATCACTTTCAAACTGGTTGCAATTAATCCTGTTATACGATGGAAAAACTGTTGTATTGTTATTGCATTTTATGCTTCGGGCGTTGACTTCTAAGGCCCTAACTTTTCAATCTGTTGGAGCAACGCCCTAGAGTGAAGCCTAGGTTGCTCGGAATGTAGAAATGATCATTACTTTCACACTGGTTGCAATTATTCGTTTTATACGATGGAAAAACTGTTGTATTTATATTGTATTTTATGCTTCTGGCGTTGACTTCTAAGGACCTAACTATTCGATCTGGTGGAGCAACGCCCTAGAGTGAAGCTAGGTTGCTGGGAATGTAGAAATGGCCAGAACTTTCACACTGGTTGCAATTATTCGTTTTATACGACGGAAAAGCTGTTGTATTTATATTGTATTTTATGCTTGTGGCGTTCACTTCTTGGGCCCTAACTATTCGATCTGGTGGAACAACGCCCTAGGGTGAAGCCTAGGTTGCCCGGAACGTAGAAATGACCATAACTTTTACACTGGTAGCAATTATTCGTTTTGTACAATGGAAAAACTGTTCTATTTATTTTGTATTTTATGCTTCGGGCGTTGACTTCTAAGGACCTAACTGTTTGATCTGGTGGAGCAACGCCCTAGAGTGAAGCCTAGGTTGCCCGGAACGTAGAAATGACCATAACTTTTACACTGGTAGCAATTATTCCTTTTATACGATGGAAAAGCTGTTGTATTTATATCGTATTTTATGCTTCTGGCGTTGACTTCTAAGGCCCTAGCTATTCGATCTAGTGGAGCAACGCCCTAGAGTGAAGCCTAGGTTGCCCGGAACGTAGAAATGACCTTCAGTATCAAACTGGTTGCAATTAATCCTGTTATACGATGGAAAAACTGTTGTATTTTTATTGCATTTTATGCTTCTGGCGTTCACTTCTTAGGCCCTAACTATTCGATCTGGTGGAACAACGCCCTAAGGTGAAGCCTAGGTTGCCCGGAACGTAGAAATGACCATAAGTTTCATAATGGTTGCAATTATTCGTTTTATACGATGGAAAAACTGTTCTTTTTATTTTGTATTTTATGCTTCGGGCGTTGACTTCTAAGGCCCTAACTGTTCGATCTGGTGGAACAACGCCCTAGGGTGAAGCCTAGGTTGCCCGGAACGTAGATATGACCATAAACTTCACACAGGTTGCAATTATTCGTTTTATACGGTGTAAAGGCTGTTGTATTTATTTTGTATTTTATTCTTCTGGTGTTGACTTCTTAGGCCCTAACTATTCGATCTGGTGGAACAACGCCGTAGAGTGAAGCCTAGGTTGCCCGGAACGTATAAATGACCATTACTTTCACACTGTTTGCAATTATTCCTTTTATTCGATGGATAAGCTGCTGTATTTATATCGTATTTTATGCTTCTGGCGTTGACTTCTAAGGACCTAACTATTCGATCTGGTGGAGCAACGCCCTAGAGTGAAGCCTAGGTTGCTGGGAATGTAGAAATGACCAGAACTTTCACACTGGTTGCAATTATTCGTTTTATACGATGGAAAAACTGTTGTGTTTATATTGTATTTTATGCTTCTGGCGTCCACTTCTTGGGCCCTAACTATTCGATCTGGTGGAACAACGCCCTAGGGTGAAGCCTAGGTTGCCCGGAACGTAGAAATGACCATAACATTTACACTGGTAGCAATTATTCGTTTTATACAATGGAAAAACTGTTCTTTTTATTTTGTATTTTATGCTTCGGGCGTTGACTTCTAAGGCCCTAACTGTTTGATCTGGTGGAGCAACGCCCTAGAGTGAAGCCTAGGTTGCCCGGAACGAAGAAATGACAATTACTTTCACACTGTTTGCAATTATTCGTTTTTACGATGGAAAAGCTGTTGTATTTATATTGTATTATATGCCTCTGGCGTTGACTTCTAAGGCCCTAGCTATTCGATCTAGTGGAGCAACGCCCTAGAGTGAAGCCTAGGCTGCCCGGAACGTAGAAGTGACCATCACTTTCAAACTGGTTGCAATTAATCCTGTTATACGATGGAAAAACTGTTGTATTGTTATTGCATTTTATGCTTCGGGCGTTGACTTCTAAGGCCCTAACTATTCAATCTGTTGGAGTAACGCCCTAGAGTGAAGCCTAGGTTGCTCGGAATGTAGAAATGATCATTACTTTCACACTGGTTGCAATTATTCGTTTTATACGATGGAAAAACTGTTGTATTTATATTGTATTTTATGCTTCTGGCGTTGACTTCTAAGGACCTAACTATTCGATCTGGTGGAGCAACGCCCTAGAGTGAAGCTAGGTTGCTGGGAATGTAGAAATGGCCAGAACTTTCACACTGGTTGCAATTATTCGTTTTATACGACGGAAAAACTGTTGTATTTATATTGTATTTTATGCTTGTGGCGTTCACTTCTTGGGCCCTAACTATTCGATCTGGTGGAACAACGCCCTAGGGTGAAGCCTAGGTTGCCCGGAACGTAGAAATGACCATAACTTTTACACTGGTAGCAATTATTCGTTTTGTACAATGGAAAAACTGTTCTATTTATTTTGTATTTTATGCTTCGGGCGTTGACTTCTAAGGACCTAACTATTCGATCTGGTGGAGCAACGCCCTAGAGTGAAGCCTAGGTTGCTGGGAATGTAGAAATGACCAGAACTTTCACACTGGTTGCAATTATTCGTTTTATACGATGGAAAAACTGTTGTGTTTATATTGTATTTTATGCTTCTGGCGTCCACTTCTTGGGCCCTAACTATTCGATCTGGTGGAACAACGCCCTAGGGTGAAGCCTAGGTTGCCCGGAACGTAGAAATGACCATAACATTTACACTGGTAGCAATTATTCGTTTTATACAATGGAAAAACTGTTCTTTTTATTTTGTATTTTATGCTTCGGGCGTTGACTTCTAACGCCCTAACTGTTTGATCTGGTGGAGCAACGCCCTAGAGTGAAGCCTAGGTTGCCCGGAACGAAGAAATGACAATTACTTTCACACTGTTTGCAATTATTCGTTTTTTACGATGGAAAAACCGTTCTATTTATTTTGTATTTTATGCTTCGGGCGTTGACTTCTTAGGCCATAACTATTCGATCTAGTCTAGCAACGCCCTAGAGTGAAGCCTAGGTTGCTCGGAATGTAGAAATGATCATTACTTTCACACTGGTTGCAATTATTCGTTTTATACGATGGAAAAACTGTTGTATTTATATTGTATTTTATGCTTCTGGCGTTGACTTCTAAGGACCTAACTATTCGATCTGGTGGAGCAACGCCCTAGAGTGAAGCTAGGTTGCTGGGAACGTAGAAATGGCCAGAACTTTCACACTGGTTGCAATTATTCGTTTTATACGACGGAAAAACTGTTGTATTTATATTGTATTTTATGCTTCTGGCGTTCACTTCTTGGGCCCTAACTATTCGATCTGGTGGAACAACGCCCTAGGGTGAAGCCTAGGTTGCCCGGAACGTAGAAATGACCATAACTTTTACACTGGTAGCAATTATTCGTTTTGTACAATGGAAAAACTGTTCTATTTATTTTGTATTTTATGCTTCGGGCGTTGACTTCTAAGGACCTAACTGTTTGATCTGGTGGAGCAACGCCCTAGAGTGAAGCCTAGGTTGCCCGGAACGTAGAAATGACCATAACTTTTACACTGGTAGCAATTATTCCTTTTATACGATGGAAAAGCTGTTGTATTTATATCGTATTTTATGCGTCTGGCGTTGACTTCTAAGGCCCTAGCTATTCGATCTAGTGGAGCAACGCCCTAGTGTGAAGCCCAGGTTGCCCGGAACGTAGAAATGACTATCA
This sequence comes from Calliopsis andreniformis, assembly GCF_051401765.1. Classification (NCBI taxonomy): domain Eukaryota; kingdom Metazoa; phylum Arthropoda; class Insecta; order Hymenoptera; family Andrenidae; genus Calliopsis; species Calliopsis andreniformis. Next base: position 11,314,318 of record NW_027480429.1, on the reverse strand, counting down.
CTTTCAAACTGGTTGCAATTAATCCTGTTATACGATGGAAAAACTGTTGTATTTTAATTGCATTTTATGCTTCGGGCATTGACTTCTAAGGCCCTAACTATGCAATCTGTTGGAGCAACGCCCTAGGGGGAAGCCTAGGTTGCCCGGAACGTAGAAATGACCATAACTTTCACACTGGTTGCAATTATTCGTTTCATACGATGGAAAAGCTGTTGTATTTATATCGTATTTTATGCTTCTGGCGTTGACTTCTTAGGCCCTAACTATTCCATCTGGTGGAACAACGCCCTAGGGTGAGACCTAGGTTGCCCGGAAAGTAGAAATGACCATAACTTTCACACTGGTAGCAATTATTCGTTTTATACGATGGAAAAACTGTTGTATTTATATCGTATTTTATGGTTCTGGCGTTGACTTCTTAGGCCCTAACTACTCCATCTGGTAGGACAACGCCCTAGGGTGAAGCCTAGGTTGCCCGGAACGTAGAAATGACCATAACATTTACACTGGTAGCAATTATTCGTTTTGTACAATGGAAAAACTGTTCTTTTTATTTTGTATTTTATGCTTCGGGCGTTGACTTCTAACGCCCTAACTGTTTGATCTGGTGGAGCAACGCCCTAGAGTGAAGCCTAGGTTGCCCGGAACGAAGAAATGACAATTACTTTCACACTGTTTGCAATTATTCGTTTTTACGATGGTAAAGCTGTTGTATTTATATTGTATTATATGCCTCTGGCGTTGACTTCTAAGGCCCTAGCTATTCGATCTAGTGGAGCAACGCCCTAGAGTGAAGCCTAGGCTGCCCGGAACGTAGAAGTGACCATCACTTTCAAACTGGTTGCAATTAATCCTGTTATACGATGGAAAAACTGTTGTATTGTTATTGCATTTTATGCTTCGGGCGTTGACTTCTAAGGCCCTAACTATTCAATCTGTTGGAGTAACGCCCTAGAGTGAAGCCTAGGTTGCTCGGAATGTAGAAATGATCATTACTTTCACACTGGTTGCAATTATTCGTTTTATACGATGGAAAAACTGTTGTATTTATATTGTATTTTATGCTTCTGGCGTTGACTTCTAAGGACCTAACTATTCGATCTGGTGGAGCAACGCCCTAGAGTGAAGCTAGGTTGCTGGGAATGTAGAAATGGCCAGAACTTTCACACTGGTTGCAATTATTCGTTTTATACGACGGAAAAACTGTTGTATTTATATTGTATTTTATGCTTGTGGCGTTCACTTCTTGGGCCCTAACTATTCGATCTGGTGGAACAACGCCCTAGGGTGAAGCCTAGGTTGCCCGGAACGTAGAAATGACCATAACTTTTACACTGGTAGCAATTATTCGTTTTGTACAATGGAAAAACTGTTCTATTTATTTTGTATTTTATGCTTCGGGCGTTGACTTCTAAGGACCTAACTATTCGATCTGGTGGAGCAACGCCCTAGAGTGAAGCCTAGGTTGCTGGGAATGTAGAAATGACCAGAACTTTCACACTGGTTGCAATTATTCGTTTTATACGATGGAAAAACTGTTGTGTTTATATTGTATTTTATGCTTCTGGCGTCCACTTCTTGGGCCCTAACTATTCGATCTGGTGGAACAACGCCCTAGGGTGAAGCCTAGGTTGCCCGGAACGTAGAAATGACCATAACATTTACACTGGTAGCAATTATTCGTTTTATACAATGGAAAAACTGTTCTTTTTATTTTGTATTTTATGCTTCGGGCGTTGACTTCTAACGCCCTAACTGTTTGATCTGGTGGAGCAACGCCCTAGAGTGAAGCCTAGGTTGCCCGGAACGAAGAAATGACAATTACTTTCACACTGTTTGCAATTGTTCGTTTTTTACGATGGAAAAACCGTTCTATTTATTTTGTATTTTATGCTTCGGGCGTTGACTTCTTAGGCCATAACTATTCGATCTAGTCTAGCAACGCCCTAGAGTGAAGCCTAGGTTGCTCGGAATGTAGAAATGATCATTACTTTCACACTGGTTGCAATTATTCGTTTTATACGATGGAAAAACTGTTGTATTTATATTGTATTTTATGCTTCTGGCGTTGACTTCTAAGGACCTAACTATTCGATCTGGTGGAGCAACGCCCTAGAGTGAAGCTAGGTTGCTGGGAACGTAGAAATGGCCAGAACTTTCACACTGGTTGCAATTATTCGTTTTATACGACGGAAAAACTGTTGTATTTATATTGTATTTTATGCTTCTGGCGTTCACTTCTTGGGCCCTAACCATTCGATCTGGTGGAACAACGCCCTAGGGTGAAGCCTAGGTTGCCCGGAACGTAGAAATGACCATAACTTTTACACTGGTAGCAATTATTCGTTTTGTACAATGGAAAAACTGTTCTATTTATTTTGTATTTTATGCTTCGGGCGTTGACTTCTAAGGACCTAACTGTTTGATCTGGTGGAGCAACGCCCTAGAGTGAAGCCTAGGTTGCCCGGAACGTAGAAATGACCATAACTTTTACACTGGTAGCAATTATTCCTTTTATACGATGGAAAAGCTGTTGTATTTATATCGTATTTTATGCGTCTGGCGTTGACTTCTAAGGCCCTAGCTATTCGATCTAGTGGAGCAACGCCCTAGTGTGAAGCCCAGGTTGCCCGGAACGTAGAAATGACTATCACTTTCAAACTGGTTGCAATTAATCCTGTTATACGATGGAAAAACTGTTGTATTTTAATTGCATTTTATGCTTCGGGCATTGACTTCTAAGGCCCTAACTATGCAATCTGTTGGAGCAACGCCCTAGGGGGAAGCCTAGGTTGCCCGGAACGTAGAAATGACCATAACTTTCACACTGGTTGCAATTATTCGTTTCATACGATGGAAAAGCTGTTGTATTTATATCGTATTTTATGCTTCTGGCGTTGACTTCTTAGGCCCTAACTATTCCATCTGGTGGAACAACGCCCTAGGGTGAGACCTAGGTTGCCCGGAAAGTAGAAATGACCATAACTTTCACACTGGTAGCAATTATTCGTTTTATACGATGGAAAAACTGTTGTATTTATATCGTATTTTATGGTTCTGGCGTTGACTTCTTAGGCCCTAACTACTCCATCTGGTAGGACAACGCCCTAGGGTGAACCCTAGGTTGCCCGGAAAGCAGAAGTGACCATAACTTTTACACTGGTAGCAATTATTCGTTTTATACAATGGAAAAACTGTTCTATTTATTTTGTATTTTATGCTTCGAGCGTTGACTTCTAAGGCCCTAACTGTTTCATCTGGTGGGGCAACGCCCTAGAGTGAAGCCCAGGTTGCCCGGAACGTAGAAATGACCATTACTTTCACACTGTTTGCAATTATTCCTTTTATACGATGGAAAAACTGTTCTATTTATTTTGTATTTTATGATTCGGGCGTTGACTTCTTTGGCCCTAACAATTCGATCTGGTGGAGCAACGCCCTAGAGGGACGCCTAGGTTGCCTGGAACGTAGAAATGACCATCACTTTCACACGGGTTGCAATTATTCCTGTTATAGGATGGAAAGGCTGTTGTATTTTTATTGCGTTATATGCTTCTGGCGTTCACTTCTTAGGCCCTAACTATTCGATCTGGCGGAACAACGCCCTAGGGTGAAGCCTAGGTTGCCCGGAACATAGAAATCACCATAAGTTTCATAATGGTCGCAATTATTCGTTTTATACGATGGAAAAACTGTTGTATTTCTATTGTATTTTATGCTTCGGGCGTTGACTTCTTAGGCCCTAACACTTCGATCTGGTGGAGCAACGCCCTACAGTGAAGCCTAGGTTGTCCGGAACGTAGATATGACCATAACCTTCACACAGGTTGCAATTATTCGTTTTATACGATGGAAAAACTGTTGTATTTATATTGTATTTTATGCTTCTGGCGTTCACTTCTTAGGCCCTAACTATTCGACCTGGTAGAGCAACGCCCTACAGTGAAGCCTAGGTTGCTCGGAATATTGAAATGACCATAACTTTCACACTGGTTGCATTTATTCGTTTTCTGCGATGGAAAAACTGTTCTATTTATTTTGTATTTTATGCTTCGGGCGTTGACTTCTAAGGCCCTAACTGTTTGATCTGGTAGAGCAACGCCCTAGAGTGTAGCCTAGGTTGCCCGGAACGTAGAAATGACAATTACTTTCACACTGTTTGCAATTATTCCTTTTATACGATGCAAAAGCTGTTGTATTTATATCGTATTTTATGCTTCTGGCGTTGACTTCTAAGGACCCAACTATTCGATCTGGTGGAGCAACGCCCTAGAATGAAGCCTAGGTTGCTCGGAATGTAGAAATAACCATAACTTTCACACTGGTTGCAATTATACGTTCTTTACGATGGAAAAGCTGTTGTATTTATATTGTATTTTATGACTCTGGCGTTGACTTCTAAAGCCCTAGCTATTCGATCTAGTGTAGCAACGCCCTAGAGTGAAGCCTAGGTTGCCCGGAACGTAGAAGTGACCATCACTTTCAAACTGGTTGCAATTAATCCTGTTATACGATGGAAAAACTGTTGTATTTTTATTGTATTTAATGCTTCTGGCGTTCACTTCTTAGGCCCTAACTATTCGAGCTGGTGGAACAACGCCCTAGAGTGAAGCCTAGGTTGCTCGGAATGTAGAAATAACCATAACTTTCACACTGGTTGCAATTATTCGTTTTATACGATGGAAAAACTGTTCTATTTATTTTGTATTTTATGCTTCGGGCGTTGACTTCTAAGGCCCTAACTGTTTGATCTGGTAGAGCAACGCCCTAGAGTGTAGCCTAGGTTGCCCGGAACGTAGAAATGACAATTACTTTCACACTGTTTGCAATTATTCGTTTTATACAATGGAAAAACGGTTCTTTTTATTTTGTATTTTATGCTTCGGGCGTTGACTTCTAAGGCCCTAACTGTTTGATCTGGTGGAGCAACGCCCTAGAGTGAAGCCTAGGTTGCCCGGAACGAAGAAATGACAATTACTTTCACACTGTTTGCAATTATTCGTTTTTACGATGGAAAAGCTGTTGTATTTATATTGTATTATATGCCCCTGGCGTTGACTTCTAAGGCCCTAGCTATTCGATCTAGTGGAGCAACGCCCTAGAGTGAAGCCTAGGCTGCCCGGAACGTAGAAGTGACCATCACTTTCAAACTGGTTGCAATTAATCCTGTTATACGATGGAAAAACTGTTGTATTGTTATTGCATTTTATGCTTCGGGCGTTGACTTCTAAGGCCCTAACTTTTCAATCTGTTGGAGCAACGCCCTAGAGTGAAGCCTAGGTTGCTCGGAATGTAGAAATGATCATTACTTTCACACTGGTTGCAATTATTCGTTTTATACGATGGAAAAACTGTTGTATTTATATTGTATTTTATGCTTCTGGCGTTGACTTCTAAGGACCTAACTATTCGATCTGGTGGAGCAACGCCCTAGAGTGAAGCTAGGTTGCTGGGAATGTAGAAATGGCCAGAACTTTCACACTGGTTGCAATTATTCGTTTTATACGACGGAAAAGCTGTTGTATTTATATTGTATTTTATGCTTGTGGCGTTCACTTCTTGGGCCCTAACTATTCGATCTGGTGGAACAACGCCCTAGGGTGAAGCCTAGGTTGCCCGGAACGTAGAAATGACCATAACTTTTACACTGGTAGCAATTATTCGTTTTGTACAATGGAAAAACTGTTCTATTTATTTTGTATTTTATGCTTCGGGCGTTGACTTCTAAGGACCTAACTGTTTGATCTGGTGGAGCAACGCCCTAGAGTGAAGCCTAGGTTGCCCGGAACGTAGAAATGACCATAACTTTTACACTGGTAGCAATTATTCCTTTTATACGATGGAAAAGCTGTTGTATTTATATCGTATTTTATGCTTCTGGCGTTGACTTCTAAGGCCCTAGCTATTCGATCTAGTGGAGCAACGCCCTAGAGTGAAGCCTAGGTTGCCCGGAACGTAGAAATGACCTTCAGTATCAAACTGGTTGCAATTAATCCTGTTATACGATGGAAAAACTGTTGTATTTTTATTGCATTTTATGCTTCTGGCGTTCACTTCTTAGGCCCTAACTATTCGATCTGGTGGAACAACGCCCTAAGGTGAAGCCTAGGTTGCCCGGAACGTAGAAATGACCATAAGTTTCATAATGGTTGCAATTATTCGTTTTATACGATGGAAAAACTGTTCTTTTTATTTTGTATTTTATGCTTCGGGCGTTGACTTCTAAGGCCCTAACTGTTCGATCTGGTGGAACAACGCCCTAGGGTGAAGCCTAGGTTGCCCGGAACGTAGATATGACCATAAACTTCACACAGGTTGCAATTATTCGTTTTATACGGTGTAAAGGCTGTTGTATTTATTTTGTATTTTATTCTTCTGGTGTTGACTTCTTAGGCCCTAACTATTCGATCTGGTGGAACAACGCCGTAGAGTGAAGCCTAGGTTGCCCGGAACGTATAAATGACCATTACTTTCACACTGTTTGCAATTATTCCTTTTATTCGATGGATAAGCTGCTGTATTTATATCGTATTTTATGCTTCTGGCGTTGACTTCTAAGGACCTAACTATTCGATCTGGTGGAGCAACGCCCTAGAGTGAAGCCTAGGTTGCTGGGAATGTAGAAATGACCAGAACTTTCACACTGGTTGCAATTATTCGTTTTATACGATGGAAAAACTGTTGTGTTTATATTGTATTTTATGCTTCTGGCGTCCACTTCTTGGGCCCTAACTATTCGATCTGGTGGAACAACGCCCTAGGGTGAAGCCTAGGTTGCCCGGAACGTAGAAATGACCATAACATTTACACTGGTAGCAATTATTCGTTTTATACAATGGAAAAACTGTTCTTTTTATTTTGTATTTTATGCTTCGGGCGTTGACTTCTAACGCCCTAACTGTTTGATCTGGTGGAGCAACGCCCTAGAGTGAAGCCTAGGTTGCCCGGAACGAAGAAATGACAATTACTTTCACACTGTTTGCAATTATTCGTTTTTACGATGGAAAAGCTGTTGTATTTATATTGTATTATATGCCTCTGGCGTTGACTTCTAAGGCCCTAGCTATTCGATCTAGTGGAGCAACGCCCTAGAGTGAAGCCTAGGCTGCCCGGAACGTAGAAGTGACCATCACTTTCAAACTGGTTGCAATTAATCCTGTTATACGATGGAAAAACTGTTGTATTGTTATTGCATTTTATGCTTCGGGCGTTGACTTCTAAGGCCCTAACTATTCAATCTGTTGGAGTAACGCCCTAGAGTGAAGCCTAGGTTGCTCGGAATGTAGAAATGATCATTACTTTCACACTGGTTGCAATTATTCGTTTTATACGATGGAAAAACTGTTGTATTTATATTGTATTTTATGCTTCTGGCGTTGACTTCTAAGGACCTAACTATTCGATCTGGTGGAGCAACGCCCTAGAGTGAAGCTAGGTTGCTGGGAATGTAGAAATGGCCAGAACTTTCACACTGGTTGCAATTATTCGTTTTATACGACGGAAAAACTGTTGTATTTATATTGTATTTTATGCTTGTGGCGTTCACTTCTTGGGCCCTAACTATTCGATCTGGTGGAACAACGCCCTAGGGTGAAGCCTAGGTTGCCCGGAACGTAGAAATGACCATAACTTTTACACTGGTAGCAATTATTCGTTTTGTACAATGGAAAAACTGTTCTATTTATTTTGTATTTTATGCTTCGGGCGTTGACTTCTAAGGACCTAACTATTCGATCTGGTGGAGCAACGCCCTAGAGTGAAGCCTAGGTTGCTGGGAATGTAGAAATGACCAGAACTTTCACACTGGTTGCAATTATTCGTTTTATACGATGGAAAAACTGTTGTGTTTATATTGTATTTTATGCTTCTGGCGTCCACTTCTTGGGCCCTAACTATTCGATCTGGTGGAACAACGCCCTAGGGTGAAGCCTAGGTTGCCCGGAACGTAGAAATGACCATAACATTTACACTGGTAGCAATTATTCGTTTTATACAATGGAAAAACTGTTCTTTTTATTTTGTATTTTATGCTTCGGGCGTTGACTTCTAACGCCCTAACTGTTTGATCTGGTGGAGCAACGCCCTAGAGTGAAGCCTAGGTTGCCCGGAACGAAGAAATGACAATTACTTTCACACTGTTTGCAATTATTCGTTTTTTACGATGGAAAAACCGTTCTATTTATTTTGTATTTTATGCTTCGGGCGTTGACTTCTTAGGCCATAACTATTCGATCTAGTCTAGCAACGCCCTAGAGTGAAGCCTAGGTTGCTCGGAATGTAGAAATGATCATTACTTTCACACTGGTTGCAATTATTCGTTTTATACGATGGAAAAACTGTTGTATTTATATTGTATTTTATGCTTCTGGCGTTGACTTCTAAGGACCTAACTATTCGATCTGGTGGAGCAACGCCCTAGAGTGAAGCTAGGTTGCTGGGAACGTAGAAATGGCCAGAACTTTCACACTGGTTGCAATTATTCGTTTTATACGACGGAAAAACTGTTGTATTTATATTGTATTTTATGCTTCTGGCGTTCACTTCTTGGGCCCTAACTATTCGATCTGGTGGAACAACGCCCTAGGGTGAAGCCTAGGTTGCCCGGAACGTAGAAATGACCATAACTTTTACACTGGTAGCAATTATTCGTTTTGTACAATGGAAAAACTGTTCTATTTATTTTGTATTTTATGCTTCGGGCGTTGACTTCTAAGGACCTAACTGTTTGATCTGGTGGAGCAACGCCCTAGAGTGAAGCCTAGGTTGCCCGGAACGTAGAAATGACCATAACTTTTACACTGGTAGCAATTATTCCTTTTATACGATGGAAAAGCTGTTGTATTTATATCGTATTTTATGCGTCTGGCGTTGACTTCTAAGGCCCTAGCTATTCGATCTAGTGGAGCAACGCCCTAGTGTGAAGCCCAGGTTGCCCGGAACGTAGAAATGACTATCACTTTCAAACTGGTTGCAATTAATCCTGTTATACGATGGAAAAACTGTTGTATTTTAATTGCATTTTATGCTTCGGGCATTGACTTCTAAGGCCCTAACTATGCAATCTGTTGGAGCAACGCCCTAGGGGGAAGCCTAGGTTGCCCGGAACGTAGAAATGACCATAACTTTCACACTGGTTGCAATTATTCGTTTCATACGATGGAAAAGCTGTTGTATTTATATCGTATTTTATGCTTCTGGCGTTGACTTCTTAGGCTCTAACTATTCCATCTGGTGGAACAACGCCCTAGGGTGAGACCTAGGTTGCCCGGAAAGTAGAAATGACCATAACTTTCACACTGGTAGCAATTATTCGTTTTATACGATGGAAAAACTGTTGTATTTATATCGTATTTTATGGTTCTGGCGTTGACTTCTTAGGCCCTAACTACTCCATCTGGTAGGACAACGCCCTAGGGTGAAGCCTAGGTTGCCCGGAACGTAGAAATGACCATAACATTTACACTGGTAGCAATTATTCGTTTTGTACAATGGAAAAACTGTTCTTTTTATTTTGTATTTTATGCTTCGGGCGTTGACTTCTAACGCCCTAACTGTTTGATCTGGTGGAGCAACGCCCTAGAGTGAAGCCTAGGTTGCCCGGAACGAAGAAATGACAATTACTTTCACACTGTTTGCAATTATTCGTTTTTACGATGGAAAAGCTGTTGTATTTATATTGTATTATATGCCTCTGGCGTTGACTTCTAAGGCCCTAGCTATTCGATCTAGTGGAGCAACGCCCTAGAGTGAAGCCTAGGCTGCCCGGAACGTAGAAGTGACCATCACTTTCAAACTGGTTGCAATTAATCCTGTTATACGATGGAAAAACTGTTGTATTGTTATTGCATTTTATGCTTCGGGCGTTGACTTCTAAGGCCCTAACTATTCAATCTGTTGGAGTAACGCCCTAGAGTGAAGCCTAGGTTGCTCGGAATGTAGAAATGATCATTACTTTCACACTGGTTGCAATTATTCGTTTTATACGATGGAAAAACTGTTGTATTTATATTGTATTTTATGCTTCTGGCGTTGACTTCTAAGGACCTAACTATTCGATCTGGTGGAGCAACGCCCTAGAGTGAAGCTAGGTTGCTGGGAATGTAGAAATGGCCAGAACTTTCACACTGGTTGCAATTATTCGTTTTATACGACGGAAAAACTGTTGTATTTATATTGTATTTTATGCTTGTGGCGTTCACTTCTTGGGCCCTAACTATTCGATCTGGTGGAACAACGCCCTAGGGTGAAGCCTAGGTTGCCCGGAACGTAGAAATGACCATAACTTTTACACTGGTAGCAATTATTCGTTTTGTACAATGGAAAAACTGTTCTATTTATTTTGTATTTTATGCTTCGGGCGTTGACTTCTAAGGACCTAACTATTCGATCTGGTGGAGCAACGCCCTAGAGTGAAGCCTAGGTTGCTGGGAATGTAGAAATGACCAGAACTTTCACACTGGTTGCAATTATTCGTTTTATACGATGGAAAAACTGTTGTGTTTATATTGTATTTTATGCTTCTGGCGTCCACTTCTTGGGCCCTAACTATTCGATCTGGTGGAACAACGCCCTAGGGTGAAGCCTAGGTTGCCCGGAACGTAGAAATGACCATAACATTTACACTGGTAGCAATTATTCGTTTTATACAATGGAAAAACTGTTCTTTTTATTTTGTATTTTATGCTTCGGGCGTTGACTTCTAACGCCCTAACTGTTTGATCTGGTGGAGCAACGCCCTAGAGTGAAGCCTAGGTTGCCCGGAACGAAGAAATGACAATTACTTTCACACTGTTTGCAATTGTTCGTTTTTTACGATGGAAAAACCGTTCTATTTATTTTGTATTTTATGCTTCGGGCGTTGACTTCTTAGGCCATAACTATTCGATCTAGTCTAGCAACGCCCTAGAGTGAAGCCTAGGTTGCTCGGAATGTAGAAATGATCATTACTTTCACACTGGTTGCAATTATTCGTTTTATACGATGGAAAAACTGTTGTATTTATATTGTATTTTATGCTTCTGGCGTTGACTTCTAAGGACCTAACTATTCGATCTGGTGGAGCAACGCCCTAGAGTGAAGCTAGGTTGCTGGGAACGTAGAAATGGCCAGAACTTTCACACTGGTTGCAATTATTCGTTTTATACGACGGAAAAACTGTTGTATTTATATTGTATTTTATGCTTCTGGCGTTCACTTCTTGGGCCCTAACCATTCGATCTGGTGGAACAACGCCCTAGGGTGAAGCCTAGGTTGCCCGGAACGTAGAAATGACCATAACTTTTACACTGGTAGCAATTATTCGTTTTGTACAATGGAAAAACTGTTCTATTTATTTTGTATTTTATGCTTCGGGCGTTGACTTCTAAGGACCTAACTGTTTGATCTGGTGGAGCAACGCCCTAGAGTGAAGCCTAGGTTGCCCGGAACGTAGAAATGACCATAACTTTTACACTGGTAGCAATTATTCCTTTTATACGATGGAAAAGCTGTTGTATTTATATCGTATTTTATGCGTCTGGCGTTGACTTCTAAGGCCCTAGCTATTCGATCTAGTGGAGCAACGCCCTAGTGTGAAGCCCAGGTTGCCCGGAACGTAGAAATGACTATCACTTTCAAACTGGTTGCAATTAATCCTGTTATACGATGGAAAAACTGTTGTATTTTAATTGCATTTTATGCTTCGGGCATTGACTTCTAAGGCCCTAACTATGCAATCTGTTGGAGCAACGCCCTAGGGGGAAGCCTAGGTTGCCCGGAACGTAGAAATGACCATAACTTTCACACTGGTTGCAATTATTCGTTTCATACGATGGAAAAGCTGTTGTATTTATATCGTATTTTATGCTTCTGGCGTTGACTTCTTAGGCCCTAACTATTCCATCTGGTGGAACAACGCCCTAGGGTGAGACCTAGGTTGCCCGGAAAGTAGAAATGACCATAACTTTCACACTGGTAGCAATTATTCGTTTTATACGATGGAAAAACTGTTGTATTTATATCGTATTTTATGGTTCTGGCGTTGACTTCTTAGGCCCTAACTACTCCATCTGGTAGGACAACGCCCTAGGGTGAACCCTAGGTTGCCCGGAAAGCAGAAGTGACCATAACTTTTACACTGGTAGCAATTATTCGTTTTATACAATGGAAAAACTGTTCTATTTATTTTGTATTTTATGCTTCGGGCGTTGACTTCTAAGGCCCTAACTGTTTCATCTGGTGGGGCAACGCCCTAGAGTGAAGCCCAGGTTGCCCGGAACGTAGAAATGACCATTACTTTCACACTGTTTGCAATTATTCCTTTTATACGATGGAAAAACTGTTCTATTTATTTTGTATTTTATGATTCGGGCGTTGACTTCTTTGGCCCTAACAATTCGATCTGGTGGAGCAACGCCCTAGAGGGACGCCTAGGTTGCCTGGAACGTAGAAATGACCATCACTTTCACACGGGTTGCAATTATTCCTGTTATAGGATGGAAAGGCTGTTGTATTTTTATTGCGTTATATGCTTCTGGCGTTCACTTCTTAGGCCCTAACTATTCGATCTGGCGGAACAACGCCCTAGGGTGAAGCCTAGGTTGCCCGGAACATAGAAATCACCATAAGTTTCATAATGGTCGCAATTATTCGTTTTATACGATGGAAAAACTGTTGTATTTCTATTGTATTTTATGCTTCGGGCGTTGACTTCTTAGGCCCTAACACTTCGATCTGGTGGAGCAACGCCCTACAGTGAAGCCTAGGTTGTCCGGAACGTAGATATGACCATAACCTTCACACAGGTTGCAATTATTCGTTTTATACGATGGAAAAACTGTTGTATTTATATTGTATTTTATGCTTCTGGCGTTCACTTCTTAGGCCCTAACTATTCGACCTGGTAGAGCAACGCCCTACAGTGAAGCCTAGGTTGCTCGGAATATTGAAATGACCATAACTTTCACACTGGTTGCATTTATTCGTTTTCTGCGATGGAAAAACTGTTCTATTTATTTTGTATTTTATGCTTCGGGCGTTGACTTCTAAGGCCCTAACTGTTTGATCTGGTAGAGCAACGCCCTAGAGTGTAGCCTAGGTTGCCCGGAACGTAGAAATGACAATTACTTTCACACTGTTTGCAATTATTCCTTTTATACGATGCAAAAGCTGTTGTATTTATATCGTATTTTATGCTTCTGGCGTTGACTTCTAAGGACCTAACTATTCGATCTGGTGGAGCAACGCCCTAGAATGAAGCCTAGGTTGCTCGGAATGTAGAAATAACCATAACTTTCACACTGGTTGCAATTATACGTTCTTTACGATGGAAAAGCTGTTGTATTTATATTGTATTTTATGACTCTGGCGTTGACTTCTAAAGCCCTAGCTATTCGATCTAGTGTAGCAACGCCCTAGAGTGAAGCCTAGGTTGCCCGGAACGTAGAAGTGACCATCACTTTCAAACTGGTTGCAATTAATCCTGTTATACGATGGAAAAACTGTTGTATTTTTATTGTATTTAATGCTTCTGGCGTTCACTTCTTAGGCCCTAACTATTCGAGCTGGTGGAACAACGCCCTAGAGTGAAGCCTAGGTTGCTCGGAATGTAGAAATAACCATAACTTTCACACTGGTTGCAATTATTCGTTTTATACGATGGAAAAACTGTTGTGTTTATATTGTATTTTATGCTTCTGGCGTTCACTTCTTGGGCCCTAACTATTCGATCTGGTGGAACAACGCCCTAGGGTGAAGCCTAGGTTGCCCGGAACGTAGAAATGGCCATAACATTTACACTGGTAGCAATTATTCGTTTTATACAATGGAAAAACTGTTCTTTTTATTTTGTATTTTATGCTTCGGGCGTTGACTTCTAAGGCCCTAACTGTTTGATCTGGTGGAGCAACGCCCTAGAGTGAAGCCTAGGTTGCCCGGAACGAAGAAATGACAATTACTTTCACACTGTTTGCAATTATTCGTTTTTACGATGGAAAAGCTGTTGTATTTATATTGTATTATATGCCTCTGGCGTTGACTTCTAAGGCCCTAGCTATTCGATCTAGTGGAGCAACGCCCTAGAGTGAAGCCTAGGCTGCCCGGAACGTAGAAGTGACCATCACTTTCAAACTGGTTGCAATTAATCCTGTTATACGATGGAAAAACTGTTGTATTGTTATTGCATTTTATGCTTCGGGCGTTGACTTCTAAGGCCCTAACTTTTCAATCTGTTGGAGCAACGCCCTAGAGTGAAGCCTAGGTTGCTCGGAATGTAGAAATGATCATTACTTTCACACTGGTTGCAATTATTCGTTTTATACGATGGAAAAACTGTTGTATTTATATTGTATTTTATGCTTCTGGCGTTGACTTCTAAGGACCTAACTATTCGATCTGGTGGAGCAACGCCCTAGAGTGAAGCTAGGTTGCTGGGAATGTAGAAATGGCCAGAACTTTCACACTGGTTGCAATTATTCGTTTTATACGACGGAAAAACTGTTGTATTTATATTGTATTTTATGCTTGTGGCGTTCACTTCTTGGGCCCTAACTATTCGATCTGGTGGAACAACGCCCTAGGGTGAAGCCTAGGTTGCCCGGAACGTAGAAATGACCATAACTTTTACACTGGTAGCAATTATTCGTTTTGTACAAT